>NC_073641.1:71727500-72472500 GCF_029407905.1 Bubalus kerabau
TCGCTGGGGCATGCACCTGTGATTCTCCACCTACCTGTGCCACCTGTTACAGAGCGCCAAGCAGGGGCTGGACGGTGAGCGCTGCCTTGGACAGAAGAAACATGCCTCCCATGTCCGGGAGGCCAAGTTGCCCGTGGACTTTGTGACTCATAGGGTTTGCTGTGGGAAGTGATGGCTCTTCCACGTCTCAGGCAGTAAGCAGGGGCTTGCCACCCTGAGCACCCACCCTCCTCACATCCCCAGTCCTTCCTGCCTCCCTTCCCCACTCCCAGTCCCTGTGGGAAGAGCCTGGTGGTGAGCCCAGCCCAGCACTTGGGTCCGAGCAATCTGAGCTGAGATCTCACTTTGGACAAGCTGCTTTGCCTCCAAGGAAACTGTTTTCATGTCGTTTAAAGGAGGAAAGTGGGGCTTAGCTTTAAGGATTGCTGAGGAGGGGTAGGGGTGAGGTACAGAGAGTGTGGGCCACGTGGTTGGACCAGTACGTGACCCCTCCTGCTGCTTCACAGTGTGGTCCAGTGACTGCATGGATGGGGTAACCAGCTTCACAGGGCAAAACTTCCCAGTTTACCTCCAGACTCAGTTCCACTTCTCTCTTTCCCCCCTCCACCCACCGTGCTCCTCCCAAAGCCTAGCTGCCCATGTGCCCTCACAAGGCCCCCACACCTAGAGTCTTCTCCTTGCCATTCTGGTCTGATTCTCACTCTGTGTCAGGGAAGACTGTCCCCTAACTTCCCAATCCCCAGGTTGGATTCAGTAATGATCATTTAATAGTGATCACTCTTTTCCTCATCAAAGAAGGAATTTGGGTCTTGTACAAACATCTACTCATCCTCAAGAGTCTGCTTGTAACAACCAAGACTCAGAGTTTGGCAAGTTCAAGCACAGGGAAATTTTGGCTTTTATTTCTTAAGGACTTCCAGGTTTTATTTCTACGGGACTTCCAAGTTTCTTAAATGAAACTGTATTTTAAAAGCATGAAACCTTTTACAAAGCTCTGTCAAGTTTCAATTTGCCTCAAGTAAAATGCAGCAGAGAAAAGTCAACTATATTTATACTAAAAATCAAGTGAGTGAGTTTTTAATTTATTTTATTTTTAAATTAATACAGCATATATTATGCACATATATTTATCATATAGTAAATGTATCTGTAGTGTATTGGATACATTATCATCAATTTATCACCCACATGAAGTTTCTTTTCCAGTAATGTAGTTTTCTAGTTTAATTTTGATTTAAGGGAATACCTTCCACATTTGTGACCACATTTCTCAGAAAGCTTCAAGAGGTCGCATACAACTACAGTTGGCCTGAGTTACTCTGCTGTCCCAAGTGATTAATTCAATATTATAAGACAAACAAGACCTCTTTTCACTAAGAAACTGAGTAGTGATATTTCTTCATATCTAATAAAATATATGGATAAATTATATTAACTTGTACCTGAGTTCACACTTTCATTCTTGGATAATTTTTTCTCTAATTTTAATGAAAAATTTTTTCTAACTTTTCTAATTTTCATGAAGGGGATTTAACACATGAACATGAGTTGAATAGTCCTAAAAAGTAATCATTTCACCCAAGGCTAATTGTTACTTTATTTAAACACACTCATAATCTGAAAGTCGCAGCATAAAGCAAATTAGACTGATTACTTGATAGCTGATGAGTATGATGTTTGTCTCTTTCAAGATGACAATAAATATGGGAATTACTATTGATTTGATGGCAATCTCATAATAAATGGATAAAGCACATTTAGAACAATAATACATTGAAGTATTAGTTAATGTTGCATAGACATGCTCCATTAGTTCACTGGATACTGTTACCTGTTCTAGACATAGAGTTATGATTTTCATTTATAAATAAGAACATTCCCAAGTTTTAGATTTTAAGACTTCTGAGTCACGTTGTGGAGAATGTTGTCCTAAAAAGTCAAAACTGGATTTTGAAAATTTAAGATTAAGTTTCAAAGGATAAATGCATAAATTTTATGAAACAGGCAATAGTAGTGGAAAATGAATTGGTATCTTCTCATGTTAAACATGAAGCATGGATGAAATACAACAAGATAGACCAGTAAGGCAGACCTCAAAATAGAAAAAAAGTGAAATCTCCAGGCAATACAAAGTAAATTAAAATGCAAAGCCAGAGTGACAAGGGGGGGTGGGGGGGACTTTTGTGGAAGTGACCTGGGAGGGCATTAGACTCTGATACAGCTCAGATCCCAGAGCATGGACTTCACAACCCCCTCCTCTGCCATCGGCACAGGGGGAAAGACCACTCAAAGCAGACAGCATACTGGACAATCTGTCACTCAACCAGGACCCTGAAAGGACCACTCATTAGACGACTGGGTTGGGGAGGGAGGGGAGGACAGAACCTCCAGTTCACTGTTTCAGGAAAGTAGCACGGAAGCTCTTCACTGCCCCTGGAACTACTTAGAATCACTTCCTTCCCAAGGGAAAAAAAAATTCCACATTGTCACCATGAATGAGTGGGCAGAGGGTTAAACGCTATACCAGTTTGTGCAAGGTTCCCTAACTGATCAAGTGAAAACATGTTACCTGCGGCTACAATTCCCAGAGCCCCGGGGTACGCATCATGGTCCCATAAGGATATTTCCACAACCCAAGCTGTCAGTGAGGAAAAGGAAGGTAAACTCACAGCAAAAATTATAAAACAAACAAACATGATGGCTGAAAGTCAAATGGTCCTCCAAAGTAATTAAAAGTGTCAGTAAATAAGCAGTCTGAAACAGACTGCTTCAGATGTGAAGCATTACGTGTATATATACATATACACATAAAACTCATATATTCATAGTTATGATAGGTATAAGAAGGGATGGAACAGTCTTGGAAAAAAGGACACTAAAGAGAAGGAAATGGTTTGAAAAAACAAAACTTCTAGAAATGAAAAATATAATATTTGATAATAAAAACATAATAAAGACAACTTTAAATTAGTCCCTGAATGAACAAAGGTGACTAGGCCTCGGTCTCTCCCTGTCAAAGTAAAGAAGAAATAATCTAATGAAAAATGCAAATCACTCATAGTCTCCACAACGGTTAACGCAGAGAATCTGGTATTCACTCAGAAAGTACAAAGACTGCAGGAAATGAATGTTATGAAAGAAAAAAAAAAAACTTATGAGAAAAAAGATTACAAAACTCAAAAGTAATCAAGACCTTGAAGCTGTCATTTAGGGACTCTAAAATAAATATAAGTAACATCTTCAAGAAAATTGTAACATTGGACAAAAATATGATCAATAAATGGAAATTTTTACCAGAAGGTAAACTCAGATAAAAAGAAAGAAGAAGGAATTGTATAACTAAAAGCATAATATTAATGCTATTACTGAATTGATGGGCTTAAAGCAGACTAAATGAAGAGAAGAGAGTTAAATAAGTAAAAGATGGGTCGGTGGAAGTACCTGAACTCAGAGAAAGAGGGATCTAAAAAATATAGAGAAAAATAATAAAACTACAAATAAGACACAGTGACAAAGACTAACATACATGTAATTAGGGACTTAGAAAAGAAAAAAGAGGCAAAAAAAATATATATATATATATTTGCAGAGATAATGACTAGCATTTTTTTTCAAACTTATGACAAACGTGAGCCCACATATTCAAAATATCTAAAGACAACAGGCAGGATAAACCCCAAGACATTCATACACGGGACACGAGTGGTGCGTGGCCACAGAGGGTTCAGAGAAAAGTCTTCCTACAGGACCTGTGGCTGACTCCTCACAGAAATGAAGGAAGAGAGAGGGCTATGGAAGTATCCATCTAAATGGCTGGAAGAAAATAATTGCAGAATTAGAATTCTACAGCCAACCAAAATTACCTGCACAAATCAAAATAAACATATGCACAGATAAACATAAAAAACAGAAAATTTACTACCAACAGACATACACAAAAAGAAATACTAGGAGGAGGTTCTTTTTGGTAAAAGAAATACAATCTGAAATGGGAGAATGCCAAAAAGGAATAATGTCAAAAAGTTTATAAATGAGGTGAAATAAAATTAATATCACTGATACAATAAAAGATATTGATGATTATATTGTATATATGGTAATAGATATAGATTTTTAAAGTATAATCGATAATTAAATAAGTGGCTATGTATGGATAAGTGAGAATCACTGCACTGGAGGACGGGAGAAGGAAATCACAGAGAAATGAGTAGGTGGAGAGTGTCAAATAGACATTGAGAAATTACAGAATGTAACTAGAAATCAAGACAGGAATCTCTACATTATCTCACCAAGGCTAGGAGGAAATTAATATTTATTACTTCAATGTAGTAAACTTGAATATAGAAACAAGAAGTGTGATGGGGAAAATACGTTGAGAAAACACATTACTGAATAGATAAATTATTAAAAATCATTTATTTTAATTCAGTTATTATTTATAGAATTAGTCATGTGTGAATTGAAAAGCAATATGGAAATAGCATAACAGCAAAACATCTTTGAAGATAAAAGAAATTATCAGTTAAATATTAAACATTTGTTAATGAAAGAAATGATGAAGTTAATCATAAAATTAACATAAAGCTATTGATCAATTGTATATACTAAGAAAATATTTTCATTTTTTATATAAATGGAATTCAAAACTTCCAAATTAACAAGAAGGAGAAAATGAATAAATAAATCTAATTTAGCACAATGTGCAAAGTAGAAGTAGACCTCAAAAAAGAACAAAAAATAAATGGTAAATGAAAAATTAGCATTTTTTGGCAGAAATTATCCCAATATGGTAGCAATTAAAATTGATAAAAAATAATAAATGGCCTCATTGAGATAGATATTATCAGGAGAAACAAATGAGAATAATTCCATGTCCTATTTAAAGATGAGGAAATACTAAAAGATGTACACAGAGAAAATACTAGCCAATAAATGATAACAGCACTAATACTAACCAGTGAAAACAATAATAATAAAAAATAAAAATAAGGTCATTTCTTAATTATAAAGAGAATGATTCACTAAAAACCTGTAAAAGTGTTTCTCTTAAATGCACATAATAACATAGATTCAGAATATATACTGACTAAAATTAACTAGTCCATCATCATAATTGGTAAATTTACTAAGATATCCTGAATATGAAGCAAGCAAATAAAAATATTATTTTTAAAAATTGAATATATGAACCATAAACCTTGATCACAGAAATACATAGAACTCTGCACCCAATGATCAGAGATTTCTCATTCATCCTTTAAATACATTTAACTGCTGAAAATTTAATATGCAATGAAATTTTTAAAAAAATTTGAAGGTCAAGCATTTTTACATCAGGCTATTTTCTGCTGACAAAAACATACCATTAGAAAGGAACACAAAATAATAACCAACCAAAGCACTTAGAAATTAAAATCTGGTCATAATAATTTATGTTTTGAGGAGAAATTATAATATACATTGAAATATTTCAAAAACTGATAGTGAAAACACTTTAAGTCCCACCAACACACAGCACTGAGAGGGAAAGCTGTTACTAATATTCAAGTACCACCAAAGGATGACGAGTGAGCATGAAGCAACTCAAATAGCTTAAAAAATGGGTAATAGCAAAGTTCAAGAAAAGTGATTTGAAAAATGCTTATAAGTTAAATTTCACAAAATTAAGAAAACCTTTATGAAAAAGTCTATCTTTTCACTAAAAGATTGATAATCTACAACCATTTAAAAGTCTGATAAAATGCATATTTAAATAGCATTGTGATTGTAAAATGAAATATCGTTGTTCAGTCATTCAGTCTGTCTGACTCTTTGTGACCCCATGGTCTGCAGCATGCCAGGTTTCCCTGTCCCTCACCATCTGCCAGAGCTCGCACAAACTCACGTCCATTGAGTCAGTGTTGCCATCCAACCATACTGTCCTCTGCCATCCCCTTCTTCTCCTGCCTTCAGTCTTTCCCAGCATCAGGGTCTTTTCCAGTGAGTCAGCTCCTTGCATCAGGTGGCCAAAGTATGGGAGCTTCAGCTTCAGCATCAGTCCTTCCAATGAATATTCAGGACTGATTTCCTTTGGGATTGACTGGTTGGCTCTCCTTGCAATCCAAGGACTCTCAAGAGTCTTCTCCAACACTACAGTTCAAAAGCAACAATTCTTCAGCACTCAGCCTTTTTTATGGTCCAACTCTCATACCCATACATGACTGGACCCATACACCCAATCACACTGGAAAAACCATAGTTTTGACTAGATGGACCTTTGTTGGCAAAGTAATGTCTCTGCTTTTAATACACTGTCTAGATTTGTCATAGCTTTTCTTCCAAGGAGCAAACATCTTTTAATTTCATGGCTGCAGTCACCATCTGCAGTGATTTTTGGAGCCCGAGAAAGTAGTCTGTCATTGTTTTTGTTGTTTCCCCATCTATTTACCCTGAAGTGATGGGACTGGATACATGATCTTTGTTATTTGAATGTCAAGTTTTAAGCCCGCTTTTTCACTCTCCTCTTTCACTTTCATCAATAGGCTTTTTAGTTCCTCTTTATTTTCTGCCATAAGGGTGGTGCCATCTGCATATCTGAGGTTATTGACATTTCTCCTAGAGATCTTGATTCCACTTGTGCTTCATCCAGCCCAGCATTTTGCATGATGTACTCTTCATAGAAGTTCAATAAGCAGGGTGACAATATAGAGCCTTGAAGTACTCCTTTCCCGATTTGGAACCAGTCTGTTGTTCCATGTCCATTCCTAACTGTTGCTTCTTGACCTGCATACAGGTTTTCCTAGAGGCAGGTAAGGTGATCTGGTATTCCCGTCTCTTCAAAAATTTTCCAGTTTGTTGTGATCCACATAGTCAGACTTTAGAGTAGTCAATGAAGCAGAAGTAGATGTTTTTCTGGAACTCTCTTTTTTGATGATCCAAAGGATGTTGGCAATTTGATCTCTGGTTTCTCTGCCTTTTCTAAATTCAGCTTGAACATCTGGAAGTTCTCAGTTCACATACTGTTGAAGCCTAGTTTGGAGAATTTTGAGCATTACTTTGCTATCATGTGAGATGAGTGCAATTGTGTGGACGTTTGAACATTCTTTGGCATTGCCTTTCTTTGGGATTGGAATGAAAACTGACCTTTTCCAGTCCTGTGGCCACTGCTGAGTTTTCCAAATTTGCTGGCATATTGAGTGCAGCACTTTCACAGCATCATCTTTAGCACATCTTTTGTGTGATTTTTTAAAAATCTCAAGATGAAACATAACTAGAAATTTTTTTTAAATCACACAAAAATAAAATTTATGCCACTTTATAATGTCATAATAACCTTCACACCAAAGCCAAAAAACAGTAAAAAAAAAAAAAGTAATTATTATAAAATTATTTAATTTAATAGCTTTGTAATACATAACATTTTGTTCTAACCACCTTACTTTTATAATCTCATTTGATACTGACATCTACATAGGGATAAATACTATAATCTCTATCTTACTTATGAGACAACTGAAGCAGAATGTTGGAATAATTCACTCATGGTCTTATACCTGGAAAGGTGTGGAAAGAAACTGCATAGGTTAATCACTCTTGTAATATATATTCTTGCATATACTATTTTATAGTATATTACCCAATATCATAGTATGTTAATATTTTATAATCCTTGATCGATATTGATAGTATCAATTTATATTGATATTACATATGTACATATCCTAAATAAAATCTGTGCAAATATAATCTAACAAGATATAAGGTAATCATAAGAATTTCTTGAATGAGAAGAACATATATATATATATGAATCATAGAGATTATTATTAATTAATCTGGCTTCATTATCATTTGCAACCTTGTCATGACAAAAAAGAACATAATTAAAATATAAGATGAGCATGTGTGTGTGTGTTCTCAGTTTTGTCCAATGCTTTGCGACCCCATGGACTCTAACCTACCAGGCTCTTCTGTTCATGGAATTTTCAAGGCAAGAATAGTACAGTGGGTTTCCATTTCCTCCTCCAGGGGATCTTCCCAACACAGTAATTGAATCCACATCTCTTGTATCTGCAGACAGATTCTTTACCACTGCACCACCTGGGAAGCCTTATACTAATAGAATATATTTTATGGCCAAAAATGTTTTAGGGTTTGAAATAGTTAAGCTGGAATTCCATCACCTCCACTAGCTTTGTTCATAGCGATGCTTGCTAAGGCCCGCTCGAGTCCAGGATGTCTGGCTCTAGGTCAGTGACCACACCATCATTGTTATCTGGGTCATGAAGGTCTTTTTTGTACAGTTCTTCTGTGTATTCTTTCCACCACTTCTTAATATCTTCTGCTTCTGTTAAGTCCTTTATTGTGCCCATCTTTGAATGAAATGTTCCCTTGGTATCTCTAATTTTCTTGAAGAGATCTCTAGTCTTTCCCATTCTATTGTTTTCCTCTATTTCTTTGCATTGATCACTGAGGAAAGCTTTACTATCTCTCGTTGCTATTCATTAGAACTCCGCATTCAAATAGATGTATCTTCCCTTTTCTCCTTTGCCTTTCACATCTCTTCTTTTCATAGCTATTTGTAAGGCCTCCTCAGACAACCATTTTGCCTTTTTGCATTTCTTTTTCTTGGGGGTGGTCTTGATCTCTGCCTCCCATACAATGTCACAAACCTCTGTCCATAATTCTTCAGGAACTCTGTCTATCAGATCTAATCCCTTAAATCTATTTGTCACTTCCACTGTATAATCATAAGGGATTTGATTTAGGTCATAGTTGAATGGTCTAGTGGTTTTCCCTATTTTCTTCAATTTAAGTCTGAATTTTAAAATAAGGTGTTCATGATCTGAGCCACAGTCAGCTCTCAGTCTTGTTTTTGCTGACTGTATAGAGCTTCTCCATCTTTGGCTGCAAAGAATATAATCAATCTGATTTAGGTATTGACCATCTGGTGATGTCCATGTGTAGAGTCTTCTCTTGTGTTGTTGGAAGAGAGTGTTTGCTATGACCAGTGTGTTCTCTTGGCAAAACTGTTAGCCTTTTCCCTGCTTCATTTTGTACTCCAAGGCCAAACTTGCCTATTAATCCAGGGATCTCTTGACTTCCTACTTTTGCCCTCCAGTTGCTTATGATGAAAAGGACATCTTTTTTAGTGCTAGTTCCATAAGGTCTTGTAGGTCACCATAGAACCTTTCAACTTCAGCTTCTTTGGCATTAGTGGTTGGGACATAGACTTGTATCACTGTGATATTGAATGGTTTGCCTTAGAAACGAACAGAGATTGTCCTATTGTTCCTGAGATTGCACCCATGTACTGCATTTTGGACTCTTGCTGACTGTGAGGGCTACTCCATTTCTTCTAAGGGATTCTTGCCCACAGAAGTAGATATAATGGTCATCTGAGTTAAATTCACCCGTCCCGGTCTATTTAAGTTCACTGATTGCTAAAATGTCAATGTTCCGTCTTGCCATCTCCTGTTTGACCACTTCCAGTTTACCTTGAAACATGGACCTAACAGTCCAGGTCCCTGTGCAATATTGTTCTTTACAGCATCAGACTTGACTTCCATCACCAGTCACATTCACAACTGGGCATTGTTTTTGCTTTGGCTCCATCTCTTCATGCTTTCTGGAGCTATTTCTCCACTTTTCTCCAGTAGCATATGAGGCATGTATCAACCTGGGGAGTTCATCTTTCAGTGTTATATCTTTTTGCCTTTTCATACAGTTCACCAGGTTCTCAAGGCAAGAATACTGAAGTGGTTTGCCATTCCCTTCTCCAGTGGACCACGTTTTGTCAGAACTCTCCCTTGTATGTTGATATGTGGCAGAAATCAAAACAATATTGTAAAGCAATCATCCTTTATTTTAAAATAAATTGAAATTAAAAATTAAAATATTTTTCAATTAATTGTCAAAATTTAAATATGTTTATATGTAGGGCTTTTATGTTTCAAATCATGTCACAGGTTTCATGTTTTAATCTCATTTAGCCTATGACTCTCTTCTCTACTTCCCAGTTTTTATTAGTTTAATCATATTTTATACTCAACTTTTTGATACACAATTTTTTTCAAGCATTATTGTTTGCATTTGCATTAATTTTGAAACCATAGTGATCATGTCACTGTGCCTAGCCATTTACTCATAATTATATAATATATTATTATTATGTTCTTAAATTTGTGATTTTGATTTTTATAATTGGAGTATTCTTTCAAAACATTTTTGCAGTAATTACATAGAATTTTCTAATTCTTTAATTGGTAGCAATGTATTACTTCTGTATTTGAGTGATGACTCCAGTGAGTACAGAATTCTTTAAAGAAAAATCCCCGTCCTTGTTCACTCTTGTTGTTTTAGACTGTCTTCCTCCTGCCTCCCAAGGCCCTGGCTTCATACCACCCCGGTCTTCTGCCATGGTCTGGGGAGAATTCTGAGAGCAGCCTGATTTAGGCTTTATTTTTAATTTTCTCTGAAAGTTCATAGGATTTTTCTCTGTATACTTGAAAATAAAGGGGCAGAAAATGATGAGACCTAAACATAATACTTTTTCCTTTGACACAATTATCCTGAGGAGAGATCTGGAGTGGAGACCTCTCAGCAAGGCCACAGACGTGGAGCTCAGAACCAAGGTCACCTCTGGAACTGACCAAGACCCACTGTAAAGGTTGCCTAGAGCCTCCCTGCTCCTTACCTGTCAGCTTCCTGACCCCATATCAGGCAAAAATACCCAGCCCGGTGCTCACTCTAGAGCACCATAACCGGTCACCTAATGCCGCCCTTCCTGCAAGAATTTTCTTTGTCTTGAAGTTATATAAACTGGCTGCTAACCCATGGAAAGTGTCAGCTGCCGCTGGCCTGTCTGGAGGTCAGCCCAACGTGCTTTCAGGCTCACATTATCTCTGCTCTTTGTTCTTCATAAACTCACTCCTTTCTGAAATGCTCTTTGTTTGGGAAATCTTTTCCAACTCACACTCAGACTGTTTCAACAATAGAGAGAAAAATTTGTTTTCAGCCCAGGAACGTTTTCTAGATAATTTGTTGAGTGTTGATGCCAACGTTACCAACAGTGTGGGTGCTTAGTTGCCTCTGCTCTGCCTGACTCCGTGCAACCCTGTAGACTGGAGCCCGCCAGGCTCCTCTGTCCATGGGATTCTCGGGCAAGAACACTTGAGCAGGTTGCCACTTTCTATCCAGGGGATCGCCCTGACCCTGGGATCCAACCTGGATCTTCTGCATTGCAGGTGGATCCTTTAATGCTGGGCCAGCGGAAGCCCTGTGAATACTGATATGTTGGTAATTTACTCTGCTCTGTTAGGTGTGACTCCTAATAGTCACAGGGGCTTGCGTGGTCCTTGTCATCCATTGTCTCTCAAGTCTTTGGAGTTTTTTCCTGGACATCCTGAAAGAATCATAAGTCTCTCCTTCAGATCACTGACTCAGCATTCTGCCCTAGGAGCTTTCTTTTTTATGTGTTGAATAGGAATTTAATTGCATGATTAGTTTGAGGGTTTTTCTTATATTTTCTCCTTCAGTTTAGATTTTTTCATACAGATGTGTCCAGCTGGCCTCTCTCTTCCTGCGGCAGCCTGCTCCATTCCTCAGCAACTGTAGTCTTTGCCCACTCCCAGAAGAAATGGACAAGTCAGGGAGAAGGACACTTTCTAACTTGTCTTTCACTCCCTGCAAAAAAAAAAAAAATTGTTTTAGAGGTGGCTCTTCCTCTAAAAAATGGAACATTTTTGTGAGAATAGAGTCTGCCCACTATTGGGAGCACGTGTTGACCTCTTGTTGGGTTTACTCACACTTGAACACTGGTGGGTGGATTGAACTGATGTCTGCAGCCTTAGGGGGCACAGTATAACTCCGTCCCTTCTGTCCTTGAGCACCCTTCACACTCAATCCAGAATGGAGGCAGATAAACATCGTAGTGCCTTAAAGGTGCTCTCTCCCACGGGGCCTTAGTGGCCGGAAGTGAAATCTATTCCTACTTGCATACGTTTCTCTTCTGACTCTGGAGAACCGTGTGCCTGGACACGTGGTGCACAAAGAACCTTGCCTCCCTCTGCCCGACCCCACCCGCAGCACGCATGGCAAGGCTGATCTCGTCCTATATGCCCAGATTCCCTGCCGGCCTTGGGGTGTCAGGGCAGGGAGGGCAGGACCCTGGCTGCCCCAGGGCACAGTCCTGGGAGACGGGAGGGCTGGACAGCCACCTGTCTTCTGAGCAGGGCCACGTCCAGGAACCAGGGCTCAGAGGAGGTGTTTGGGTGAGCGCAGCCCTTCAGGTTGCTCTGGGTAAGAAGTTTGGATCTGTGTTCAGGACAGGTTGTCACAAGGCCGTGTGGCCAATGACACAGCTCTGGAAACCTCTGTGGAATGGGCTTGCGGTCTCCCTTCATTTTAACTGCCTCCTTGTATATCGTCTTGATGATTTCGATAGCATTTTAGAAAAGAAAATATCAGGCTCTGATAGTTGAATGCCAAATTTATTCAACTTCTTTCTTCTTATTTTTACTTTGCCTAACAGCAACAGAAATTCTTTTGGAGGAGCCTCTGTATGTTTAATGGAGAAGGCAACGGCGACCCGCTCCAGTGCTCTCGCCTGGAGAATCCCAGGGACGGGGGAGCCTGGTGGGCTGCAGTGCATGGAGTCGCTAAGAGTCAGACACGACTGAGTGACTTCACTTTCGCTTTTCCTTTCCTGCACTGGGGAAGGAAATAGCAACCCACTCCAGTGTTCTTGCCTGGAGAATCCCAGGGACGGGGGAGCCTGGTGGGCGGCCATCTATGGGGTCGCACAGAGTCGGACACGACTGAAGCAACTTATCAGCAGCAGCAGCTGTATGTTTAAATAGATCACCCCATCATTTCCCAGGTTACTACCCTGACTTTATTTCTTACAAATAAAAGACCAACAAAAACGTGAAATCATTATTTCAGTAGCACAAAAGTGTAAATGCATTAGCTAAGCAAGGGTGCTGCAACTTCGGAGAACACTTTCTCACACCTCCAGGTGCGGCGCCCAGCCCCACCCCCATCAGTTACTTGCTCTCAGCACGTGCACTCTCAGACTGCCCCCATTCCTGGCGGTCCAGCAGCAAGGCCACTGCTAAGACCCCTGGTCTCTCTGAGACACAGTCTTCCAGCGTCAGCCTGGCCGGGTCCCTGTTGCCTGGCTTCAGCGTCCTGAGGGTCAGAAACAGATTCTCGGGGCCAGATCACACATTGCTTTGTTTGTTTTGTCAGCCCATGTATTACATCCAAGTATGCAAATGTGCTGGATTTCTGACCACCCCGGCCTTTGTGTTGGTACAAACGAGAACCTCTCCCACTGAAGCCCCCGGCTCATCTGGAGCCCTGAGGATAAAGCTGAGTATATGCCCCAACAGCTGGTCTCCTACCAGCAGCTTCTGAAATTGTAATTTTCCCCCTAAAATTATTGACCCATTATTTTAATCTCCTTTGCTTAACTTTCTCTTGGAAATCCAGAGCCATCCTATGTGAAAATACATCTCATGGAAGCCTCAATGGTGGGGTGTTTGGCTATTAGTCATGGAATAAGATGTAATTTCTATCCTTCTGTAAAAAAAAATACATATATGTAGAGTGAACAATATGTCATAAAATTGCATATACGACTTTAGTTTGTGTAATATCTGAGTGTATAAGTCATAGTTCTATATGAATATATTTAAGGGACTATTATTGAAATCCTTCTTCTAAATCAATCATTGTAAATCAAAGATTTATTTTAAAAATATAATTTTCAAAATATGTATGTACAGTGAAGTACATTCTATAGAAATCAACAAGTGAAAATGTACCCCCTCAATATATACTACTTATAAATTATATTCATCTACATATTGAGATAATAAAATGTGGGGCTTCATTATCAATGATTTATTTAGCCAAGTCAAACGTCATAACAGTTTTTGAAAAAAACTATTTTTTTTGTAATTTAATTACTATAATTCTAGGTGTTTCCCCAAAATGACCAGACTGCTCTGCTTCTGATGTGGCAGCAAGCGCCAAACTCCACATTCCCAGCACCGCTAGGAATCTGTGTCTCCCGTGGTCACCATGTTGGAACAAATGCCAAGAAAAAGCATGTGTGCCTGTTTTATAACCTGAAAATCAGGCCTTTCTTTCCTAAAGAGACATCCTGTTTGAGGAGGAGTCTCTTTGAGTTAGAGTATCTGTGTGGGTGACTTCAGCTTTTACTCACCCCTGTATGCGTGCCTTATAAATCCTCCATGAAAAAGTAGATTCATAGCAGTGCTGTTTAGAATACCCACGACATGGAAGCAACCTAAATGTCCATTAACAGAGGAATGGATAGAGAAGATGTGGTAAGTATGTACAATGGAATATTACTCAGCAGTGAAAAAGAATGAAATATTGTCAATTGCAGCAACATGGATGTACCTAGAGATATCACACTAAGTGAAGTTAAGTCAGAGAAGGACAAATATCATAGAATATTGCTTATATGTGGAATCTTAAAAAGGGTGCAAATGAATTTATTTATAAGACAAAAATAGAGTCACAGATGTAGAAAACAAACGTGGTTCCTGGGGAGACAGGGGGAGGAACAGATTGACAGCCTGGGGTTGGCATGTATGCACTGCTACACTTAGAATAGGTAGCTAATAAGGACCTGCTTTATAAGCACCGGGACTCTACTCAATACTTTGTGATGACCTATATGGAAAAAGAATCTAAAAAAGAGTGGATATAAGTGTATGCATCACTGAGTCACATTGCTGTACAGCAGAAACTAACACAGTAAATCAATAGTCCAATAAAAATTAATTGAAAATGGAGTGGGGCCTCTTTCCCTACTCCCAGTTCAGCGTCTGAGTTACTTGGCTGATGGTATGCGAGGTGATGGATGCAGGGGTCTGAAAAGTGCAGGTGGCGGGAGGTTTTGGGAGAAGAGCGCAGGTTTCCTGTCCTCTCCTGCAGGAAGAACACCCCCGGGGGCGGCCAGCTAGGGGACGGCACACAGGCAGCAGAGCCAAGTCACCCACGCCCCAGCCAGGCCACCCTAGAACAACCTACTGGTGGGCAAGCCCAGTCCAGAATGGTAACACCACTTAACCATGTGACCCTGACCAGAGATGCTCATGCCAGCAAGATCGGGGCTCCGTAGTCTGGTCAGACTCAGGACTCAGGACAGAGTTACTGTTGCCTGTCTGCCCCGAGGGTCTGGGGGTGACTCCGTGCAGCACACCATATAGAGATGACCGGTACACCTCCTCGCCCAGTATGCAGTCTCATCGGTCACCCGGTGAGCACACACAAAGCAAGTCCCCTGTGCTCTCCTGCAGGGACCTGAGTCCTGGGTGGAGTCTGCAAGGACAGTAAATGCAGCAAGGCGATCCAACCAGTCCATCCTAAAGGAAACCAGTCCTGAATATTCACTGGAAGGACTGATGCTGAAGCTGAAACTCCAAGACTTTGGCCACTTGATGCAAACAGCTGACATATTGGAAAAGACCCTGACACTGGGAAAGACTGAGGACAGAAGAAGAAAGGGGCGACAGAGGATGATATGGTTGGATGGCATCACTGATTCAAGGGACAGGAGTTTCATCAAATGACAGGAGATCATGAAGGAGGGGAAATGCTGACGTGTTGCAGTTTATGGGCTCTCAAAGAGTCACAGGTGAACAACAAAAACTTCCTGTGGGTTTGCACTTTACCAATTGTGTTAAATGATTCTGTGGTGTAAGCGATCGAGTTTCACTGAAACAATGTTTTTTCTCTAACTCCCCGCTGCCCCAAGGTACAGGACAGAAGTTGGAAGATTCAGTTCAGTTCACTCACTCAGTCATGTGTGACTCTTTGCAACCCCATGGACTGCAGCACGCCAAGCCTCCCTGTCTATCACCAACTCCCGGAGTTTACTCAAACTCACACTCATTGAGTCGGTGATACCATCCAACCATCTCACCCTCTGTCGTTCCCTTCTCCTCCCACCTTCAATCTTTGCCAGCATCAGGGTCTTTTCCAGTGAGTCAGTTCTTCACATCAGGTGACCAAAGTATTTGAGTTTCAGCTTCAGCATCAGTCCTTCCAGTGAATATTCAGGACCAGTTTCCTTTAGGATGGACTGGTTGGATCTCCTTGCAGTCCAAGGGGCTTTCGAGAGTCTTCTCCAACACCACAGTTCAAAAGCATCAATTCTTCAGTGCTCAGCTTTCTTTATAGTCCAACTCTCACATCCATGCATGACTACTGGAAAAACCATAGCTTTGACTAGATGGACTTTGCTGGCAAAGTAATGTCTCTATTTTTTAATGTGCTGTCTAGGTTGGTCATAACTTTTCTTCCAAGGAGTAAGCGTCTTTTAATTTCATGGCTGCAATCACCATCTGCAGTGATTTTGGAGCCCCCAGAAATAAAATCTGTCAGTTTCCACTGTTTCCCCATGTATTTGTCATGAAGTGATGGGACCAGATGCCATGATCTTAGTTTTCTGAATGTTGAGTTTTAAGCCAACTTTTTCACTCTCCTCTTTCACTTTCATCAAGAGGCTATTTAGCTCTTCTTCACTTTCTGCCATAAGGGTTGTGTCATCTGCATATCTGAGATTATTGATATTTCTCCTGGCAATCTTGATTCCAGTTTGTGGTTCATCCAGTCCAGCATTTTGCATGATGCACTCTACACATAAGTTAAATAAGCAGGGTGACAATATACAGCCTTGACGTACTCCTTTTCCTATTTGGAACCAGTCTGTTGTTCTATGTCCAGTTCTAACTGTTGCTTCCTGACCTGCATACAGGTTTCTCAAGAGGCAGATCAGGTGGTCTGGTATTCCCATCTCTTTAAGAATTTTCCACAGTTTGTTGTGGTCCATGCAGTCAAAGGCTTTGGTGTAGTCAATAAAGCAAAAGTAGATGCTTTTCTGGAACTCTCTCTCCTTTTTGATGATCCAACGGAGGTTGGCAATTTGATCTCTGGTTCCTCTGCCTTTTCTAAAACCAGCTTGAACATCAGGAAGTTCACGGTTCACATATTGCTAAAGCCTGGCTTGGAGAATTTTGAGCATTACTTTGCTAGCGTGTGAGATGAATACAATTGTGCAGTAGTTTGAGTATTCTTTGGCATTGCCTTTCTTTGGGATTGGAATGAAAACTGATCTTTTCCAGTCCTGTAGCCACTGCTGAGTTTTCCAAATTTTCTAGCCTATTGAGTGCAGCACTTTCACAGCATCATCTTTTAGGATTTGAAATAACTCAACTGGGATTTCACCACCTCCACTAGCTTTGTTCATAGTGATGCTTCCTGAGGTCCACTTGACTTCACATTCCAAGATGTCTGGCTCTAGGTGAGTGATCACACCATTGTGATTATCTGGGTCATGAAGATCTTTTCTGTACAGTTCTTCTGTGTATTCTTGCCACCTCTTCTTAATAGCTTCTGCTTCTGTTAGGTCCATACCATTTCTGTCCTTTATCGAGCCCATCTTTGCATGAAATGTCCCCTTGGTATCTCTAATTTTCTTGAAGAGATCTGCAGTCTTTTCCATTCTACGTTTTCTTCTATTTCTTTGTATTGATCACTGAGGAAGGCTTTCTTATCTCTCCTTGCTATTCCCTGGAACTCTCCATCAAATGGATATATCTTTCTTTTTCTCCTTTGCCTTTCACTTCTCTTCTTTTCATAGCTATTTGTAAGTCCTCCTAGGACAACCATTTTGCTTTTTTGCATTTCTTTTTCTTGGGGATGGTCTTGATCACTGCCTTCTGTACAATGTCACGAACCTCCATCCATAGTTCTTCAGACACTGTCTATCAGATCTAATCCCTTAAATCTATTTGTCACTTTCACTGTATGATCATAAGTGATTCGATTTAGGTCATATCTGAATGCTCTAGTGGTTTTCCTTACTTCCTTCAATTTAAGTCTGAACAGCATGAAAAGGCAAGATAAGACACTGAAAGATGAACTCCCTAGGTCAGTAGGTGCCCAATATGCTACTGGAGAATAATGGAGAAATAACTCCAGAAAGAATGAAGAGATGAAGCCAAAGCAAAAACATCACCCAGTTGTGGATGTGACTGGTGACAGAAGCAAGGTCCAATGCTGTAAAGAGCAATATTGCATAGGAACCTGGAATGTTAGGTCCATGAATCAAGGCAAATTGAAAGTCGTCAAACAGGAGATGGCAAGAGTGAACATCAATATTTTAGGAATCAGCGAACTAAGATGGACTGAAATGAGTGAATTTAACTCAGATGACCATTATATCTACTACTGTGGGCAAGAATCCCTTAGAAGAAATGGAGTAGCCATCATAGTCAACAAAAGAGTCTGAAATGCAGTACATGGGTACAATTTCAAAAATGACTGAATGATCACTGTTCATTTCCAAGGCAAACCATTCAATATCACAGTAATCCATGTCTATGCCCTGACCAGTAATGCTGAAGAAGCTGAAGTTGAATGGTTCTAGAAAGATCCACAAGACCTTCTAGAACTAACACCCAAAAAAGATGTCCTTTTCATTATAGGGGACAGGAATGTAAAAGTAGAAAGTCAAGAAATAACTGGAGTAACAGGCAAATTTGGCCTTGGCATACAGAATGAATGAAGCAGGGCAGAAGTTAACAGTTTTGTCAAGAGAACGCACTCGTCATAGCAAACACTCTTCCAACAATACAAGAGATGACTCTACACATGGACATCACCAGATGGTCAACACTGAAATCAGAGTGATTAGATTCTTTGCAGCCAAAGATGGAGAAACCCTATACAGTTAGCAAAAACAAGACTGGGAGCTGACTGTGGCTCAGATCATGAACTCATTGCCAAATTCAGACTTAAACTGAAGAAAGTAGTGAAAACCACTAGACCATTCAGATATGACCTAAATCAAGTCCCTTACGATTATATAGTCGAAAGATTATTGAGCAGCAATAGTGCTTAATGAGTCCACACCACCCAGACTGCAAGGTAATCCCAACAGCTGCCAGTCAGCAGGACTTGCGCCCTGGTTGTTGGTCCAGAAGGACTCAGGCATGTTGGACATGGTGGTGGATGCTGGCTGTTTCTCTACTGGTTTGGCTTCAGGAGCTGGACTTGCAGTAGGCAGACTGAGTCCATTCTGGCCCCTCCACAGGGGCAGAGCTCAGTTTTCACCATCAGACTGTAATGTTCCTTCAGTTACGCAACCAATGCATGTAAATGAATTCTGTATGCTCTGTTTTATGTATGATACATATTATGCATTTCATGTATAATAGACATGTACTTTTGCTTCCGAGGGTCATCTTATTTGCATATCATGGGATAAGTTGTGATTTATGTAAATATTTCCCCAACTTATCCAATGATATGCAAATAATAGGACCCTTAGGAACAAAATTATATGCTTTGTACACGGGCTACTTCAGAGACAATATGGAAAATGGCCAGTAGGGTCTGTTAGGAGATGATCAGCATTTCTTTTCTTATTAAATCCAGTTTCTTGTATTTTGACTTTTCTACTCGATCTTTCATTCAAAATATGCCCTTTCTGCATCAGATTTTAATCTTCTACACAGTGTTCTTCAGGGATTCTAGAAGGGTGCTTCTGTAACTTGTAGAAAAGTTTTCATTTTTAAGATGGTGAAGCGTCTAGCATTAGGATAGTAATAAATCTGCAAAGTCATCACTTTGACCTGATTTAGGGCCCAGGGAAGTCAATCCTATAAGTAACCCAGGACAACTGGGATAGTAGCGAGGTGCAAACGTGACAAGCTGGGGACATTCACCCTGTAAGTTTTCACTCGGTGGTGTTAGCTCAAAATCTCATGACTCCTTTACTCCTCTCCAAATTCATGTGGATTTCAGAAAATTGTCTCATTTGTTGCCTTTTTGCATTATGACCAAATATTTAAAATGCAACTTTAAGTTGTGTAAAAAAGGTAGAAAATAGAACCTATAAATGTACTAAACCTTTATGGTTTATATGTGTATGTGTGTGTGTATTTATTTATGTCACATGAATGTCTTATGCTTATACATTTTTGTGTATTTAAAATGACCTGGGGGTAAGAACATGGGTTGATTGAAATAGACCACAAGGAAATTTGGGGGGATGGCAATGTTCTAAGTCTTTTTTATAGTAATTATCTGGGTTTAAACATTTGTCAAAACTCATCAAATTGTACACTTAAAATTAGTACATTTTATTATGTACAAATTATAGCTCAAGAGGGCTTCCCTGATAGCTCAGTTGGTAAAGAATCCACCTGCAATGCAGGAGACCCCAGTTTGATTCCTGGGTTGGAAAGATCCCCTGGAGAAGGGATAGGCTACCCGCTCCAGTATTCTTGGGCTTCCCTGGTGGCTCATCTGGTAAACAATCTGCCTGTAATGCAGGAGACCTAGGTTTGATCCCTGGGTTGGGAAGATCCCCTGGAGAAGGAAACGGCTACCCACTGCAGTATTTCGGCCTGGAGAATCCTGTGGACAGTCCAGGGGATCACAAAGAGTCGGACACGACTGAGTGACTTGCACTTCTACTTTCACTTTTTACAGCTCAAGATGTTGATTTTTTTAAAATCTCAATGGCTATCTAGTTGATTTTTGAAAATTACCAGAAGTAATTTTAGAAAAGACTCCAAAATTTAGCCAAACTCAGTTTTTTGTTTTGTTTTGTTTTTTTTCCTAAGGAAAACTTTACTTTGAGTTTAAAAGTCCACTCGTGAGATGGAGTCATCTGTATCAACAGCATGTGGCGTTTCCTGCATTGGCTCCATGCCCCGAAGAGGGGGAGAAGGGCTGCAGAGAGTCACCTCTGATGAGAATACCTCCTGTTTGGTCTGCAAATGCCTGCCTTCCACGGCCCCGTAGAGGTCAGAAAATCTGGCTTTCCCATCAGATGCAGAGAACGATGCTGATGCTCTGAAGGGGTGAGTCACAGCACGGCCTCTATCACCAGGGTGAGGCGGGAGCACTAGACCGTGGGGGAGGGGTGGCAGCCGCAGACCAGGCCATGGGCCTGGGAGCTGGTGCTCTTGAACTCAGGGTCCGGACACCACCTCCACCCCATGCCTGTGCACCCCCCGCCCCACAACTCCCTCCCCGACCCAGGGAAGCTGGCATCCATCCTTGGGCCTGGCCTTCTGCTTCAAAGATGCTTTTCTGACCTGGAGACCAAGCACCCTCTGGCTCAAGTCCTGCTTGACCTTGACTGATCCCCAACCACCGACTTTTACTAATCCTGGCCTCATGTAACCCAACTGCCCTCTCGGCCTGGTGTCTGTCCGTCACATGCCGACTGACAGCTGAGCTTCTGAAAGGTGTCCGGGAGTTTGTCCTGACCCACGTCCTGGAAGGACCAGGCACAGGGAAGCCGAGGCATCGCCCGTCAAGCTTATCCGGGTGAGGGGGCAGGAAGGCAGTGACTGTCTCCCCTATTCTTCGGCACGTCAGACTGACCTCCTCCTTGCCCTCACTCTGGCCTGGGTCACCACCTCCCCTGGCTTGGATGAACAGCCTTCTAAGCTGTTTTCTCCGCTTTTGCCAACATGGCTTCCCTTCTTCTCCAGGCCCCAAGTAGAGAGGCATTTTCAGGATGAAGGTCTGAGCTTTCCTTTTTCTGGCTTAAAATTCTTCCACAGGCCTTGGGAAAAGCTAAAATTCTGGGCTGACCATCAGCTGGCCTTGGGAGATCTCCTTCTCACCTCTCTTGTCTCATCTCAAGTCACTCCCCACCTTAGCTGATAGCTCAGTTTCATGACGCCTTTCCCACCTGGCCTGTACCTGGTCAAGGTGCCTGGGCCTCGGGCCTTTGTACATGCCTTCCCCTCTTCCTGGGTGGCTGTCACATCCCTCAGAATTTGGCAGAAAACGGCAAAATTCTGTAAAGCAATTACCCTTCAATTAAAAAATAAACAAATTAATTTTTTTTAAAGAGGGAGTTGGTTTCTCATCCTCCAGGCCTCAGTTTGACTATTAGGTCATCAGGGAACCTTCTCGGTTCCCAACCAGGAACCAGGCCCCAGTGAGCCCTCGTCACGGCCTTCACTGCGGCACCATGCACAGCGGCACCTCATTCACCGTGTGGGTGACTGTGGTCTCCCCACCTGTCTGTCCCGGGGTAAATGCCTCCACAGGAGTCCTTCCCCTGATGTCCAGAGGCCGAGTGGGCTACTTCTTAGAATCTGTTGAATGGGTAGAGTATGCCACTTCTTTTGCAACAACGCTTGAAGTTTGGCTAGTCTCTTGAACGTTTCTGTCAGTTTTAGTGAGCCCTGATGCAGGGAAGATTGAAGGCAGGAGGAGAAGGGGATGAAAGAGGATGAGATGGTCGGATGGCATCACCGACTCAATGGCTATGAGTTTGAGACAGCTCCGGGAGATGGTGAAGGGAAGCCTGGCATGCGGCAGTCCACGGGGTTGCAAAGAGTCGGACATGACAGCAGTTGAACAACAGCATGAGCTTTTTGCCACTTTTGCAGAGTTTTATTAGTTTCCTGATATAGAAATACTTGATGCTTTATTCCGTTTGGTGGCTGAATGCAAAACAGAAAAAAGACCTCACAGTCAGGCTGACTGCTGCTCAAAACTGGAATTTCTCGGAATTCACTGGGGACAGCCTTTCCACCTGCCCATCATTGTCATTTGGGGCTGGGTCACTTGTCCTGGGGGCTGCTCTGCTGCAAGAGGACACCTCGTAGCAGCCGTGATTTCCACCCACTCGATGCCAGTGGAAACGTGAACATGTCACTTACCCCATGGATTCCATGGGGTCCACCAGGCTCCTCCCAGCCAAGAACACGGGAGTTGCCATTTCCTTCTGCAGGGGATCTTTCCGACCCAGGGGTCAAACCCGTGTCTCCTGCACTGCAGGCAGATTCTTTACCAGGGAAGTCCGATGCCAGTGGTCACCAGCAAAATATCTCCATTTAGGCAGTGAGTGCCAAGGCTCCCCAGGGCAGGGGGCAGAGCTGCCCTGGAAGAGAACCACCAGCGTAGAATCCCATCCTAACAGTTCTGCCTCGGGTTCCAAGCTCTGCGCCTCTCCTGCCTACTCAGAGTTGACATTCCCGTCTGCACGGCACGCACAGACACACACGTCTTAACCATCACCCCGTTGGACTTTCTGTGCTCCTGCTAAATATTAGGGGTTATACCTTGTATGTTTTTCTTGCTGGGGTATTTGAATGCTTCTAAATTTACACAGCTTGGAAACTCATATCCTGAAGGAGCCGGTAAGTCCTTCCCCTGAGGTGACTGGTATTGTTGTGTCTACACGGACGTGGTTTCCCTGTTTCCCCAATGGCCCGAGAACTTTCAAACTTCTCTATCAGCTCTGTTTCACCTCCCTGATTATCCAAAATGACTCCCTGAACCTGGTGGAGTACTACACTTGTTTGGAAAGGAAGGGGTTTAAGGAGATAAAACCTTCAAATTAATAAAGGAGGGGGGGTGGTGAGAGACGCAGGCGGGCCAAGAGGAGGGGCCTGTCGGGCAGTTTGATAAATGCGGGGCTCAGGGGGCCGAGCTGTTTGTTTAGGGCTCTTGTTCTGCTTCAACTGCACACAAAACCAGCATTGACGTGTCTGCCCTGCAAACACAGCACAGCCTGGCCACGGTCAGCCTGCAGGGCCCAGCCCAGGGAAAGCCTCGCTGTTCCTCCGGGCCTGGGACCCGACCATCCTGAGAGGGGCTGCCGAGCAAAGCCCAGGGAGACTGTGCAGGGCAGGGAGGAGCTGGCAGCTTCCCATCTGTCCGGGCCTGAGCGTCAGGTTGGGACCTCAGCCCGGCACCCTCAGCCTGCACCTCGGTCCTCCTTTCTCCTCCTGAAACCCTGGGAAGGTGCCCAGACCTTACCGACCTGCCCCTGTGGGTCTGAAACACCTGGCACACCTCTGTGCCTGCTCATTTAGAGTCTGCACATGCGGCATAAGAACTCCATTTTCCTGAGTCCGGGAATGACCACAGCCTTGCTCACAGCTGGCCTTTAGGCGTTCAGGTCACACCAGCTCCCCAAGCCCGAGACTGTCTGCTCGTGATCTTAAAGTGCACTTTCTACTCCTAAGGAGAAGGAACATTGCAAATGTCACTAAAGATGGCATGCATGCTAAGTCACTTCAGTCGTGTCCGACTCTTTGCCATCGCATGGGGTGCAGCCTCTGTCCATGGGATTCTCCAGGCAAGAATCCTGGAGTGGGTTGCCATGCCCTCTTCCAGGGGAGCTTCCCCACCCAGGGATCAAACTCGCATCTCTTAAGTCTCCTGTTGTTAAGCTGGTTCCTTACCACAAGTGCCACCAGGGAAGTCCATCACTAAAGGTACTTCATTAATTTATATTTTAAATAGAGGCAACTAGGAAAATTAATGTTAAATTACTGCATGAGATGCCAATCAGAAGATTGAAGATTTTTGTGGATAAACAATATGTTGGACCTTCGTGGATTTTAGCCAGTTTTACTCTGTGATCATCCTGTGTTTGGATTGTGACTAGATTATATGAATGTTTCAGTACTCAATTTCCCATCACTTTCAACACCATTTCCCCCTCTTATGAATTTTTATGACCTTGACATCTTTATTATTATTAATCCTGGTAAAATACACAAGACATAAAATGCACCCCTTTAAAACCATTTATCCATGCACACATCAGGAGTATTTGGTGTATTCACACTGCTGGACAGCCATCACTCCCTCTGTCTCCAGAACTCACTTTATTTTGCACAGTTGAAACTCTGTCCCACTGTTGAGATTTTCTATTTTCTCCCCAACTTGTTTCAAAGATGCTTTTAATTGCTGAAGCAATGTTACGATGACTGCTCTAAAATGTTCGTCAGATAATTCTAGCATCTCTATCATTTATCTTGAAACTGGGATCTGTTGGTTATAGTTTTCATTGAGTCAGGGGCTCTCCTGGTTCTGGGTGTGATCAGTGAGTGTTGATTGAAGCCTGAGCATTTGGGTGTTCTGTTATGAGGCTTAGATAAGCCCCCGAGGTGGGAGGTGGGTTTTTCTGACACAGGGCAGGGCGGGCTCCACATTGGCTCTGCCCGGTGGGGGCCATCCAGCTTCTGCACTTGGTCCGCAAGGGCGCGTGGGGTGGTGGCTCTGCATGGGAGTCCTGGGCCCCCCAGGGCCCCCCGGTGCCTCCTCGTCGAGGAGGCAGTGCCTCACCGCCACCCTTACGGGTCCCCACCAACGTGGGGGGGTCACCACCCCTGCGGGGGGCAGTCTGGGCTTGGCCACCATGGCCTTGATACAGGCTCCCGGGCTCCGACCTTCACCCACGTAGGTGCGATGGGGCCACAGCTTTGTTACTGTATCGTGTCTGGCTGGATGGAGTGATTATTGTCTCCATGTGGTCTCTCCTGCTAAGGTGCTCCTCTCCTGGATCTGTGACCAGAAACAGCAGGTTTTTGCTGAGTTTTCTTTGCTGCCCCTGGGATTTCCATCCTGAGCACCTCTATCCCCAAGCCTGGGGTGTTTGAGGCCGAAGGACATCTGGAGAGCTCACCCCTGGGTCCATCTTTTATCCCCAGGACTCAAGCTGGATTGCAATCTTCTGTGGATTGTGTTTTCCAGATTCTTCTTGTTAGTCTTATACATGATGCACAGGGTTTTCAGTTGTGTTTCGGGGAATAGGAAGAAGTGTATCTCTTCCATGATTCTGGAAGCAAAACAGAGATTTTATGGTTGTTTCATAATGCCCATTTCTTCTAAGCCCTTCATACGCTTTCTGCAGATTCACTGGGTGTCCACATTTTGCCTCATTTGTTTTATCTTCTCTATTTGCAGATGTGCATTTCTTGTCCTGAACTATGCGTGAGTGAGTTGGAGATATTTTGATCTTTTACTCAAAATGCTTCAATGTCTATTTCCTATTCTGTTGCAAAAACCACAAGGTATTTTTCAAGATCAAAAAAATAACATGGATACAATGCTAGAATTTAATCTTAATTTATATTAAAATTTGACTCATTGTCTCAATTATGTCCTTTATAGCTTTTAAAACTTTATTATTTTTTTTAAAGAACAAGATATTCTTGAGAGTGAAAGGGGGCACAAACAAGTCATAAACAAGAATCATCAAGGCAAACTCAGATGTCAAGTGCCCCCTGATTCAGGGCCCAGGAGGGAACAACCTTAGCTAGGAGGAGAGAGTCCATCCTGGGCCAAGAAGAAGAGTGGAGAAGGAGATGTGATGCTTACAGCCTGGAGAGTTTGGTGGTGGGAGGGCACAGTCACTCTTCTTTCTGCTCAGATTTTCTTAGAAACTCAAGAAGCAAGGCGATCACTGGGAGAGGAGCAGGTCAGGAGGTCTGAGGGAGATACGGAAGTTTCTTTAGGGGATGGAGGGTTCCCTAGAAAGTCTGGCATGGCATCAGAACCCTTTATCTTTTCTTTCTGAAATCATTAAGCATTTTCAAGCAGAACTAGTATGGTAAAATTTTCCACCAATTAATTCATCTTGCTGGGCCTCAAATACAGCTATCAACTTGAATTTGTCTCAGGTTTTAAAAAATCCTTTTTCCACTGTCACTGAATGCCTGGTCTGTGTCTGGTACCCAGGGCACGCCAGCCCACAGAACTGACCAAGCCCTGGTACCCAGGCTGTGCCAGCCCGCAGAACTGACCAAACCCTGCCCTCAGTGAGCTAATCGTCTGCAAGAGGAGCCATGACACCAGCAAGAAACAAATAAGATCAACAAACGATGTCTAAGGAAGAGCATGGCAAATGCTTTGGAGAAAACCAGAGCAGCACTGAGGTGGTGAGGGGTAAGGAGGGGAATTTGATTGCAATTTTAACTGGCTGGGCAGGGAAGAGTTTCTGGAAATGATGGTGTGTGAGAGCAAAGCTGAAGCAGGAGAGGGCATGAGTCAGGCTCACCAGTCTTCTCTGTGTGGAGTACTCCTGGCAGAGGGAATGGCCAGGGCAAAGACCCCGAGGTGGGAACATGTCTGGCATGTTGGAAAAACCATGGAGCCAGAGTGACTGGCAAGGAGCGAGGTGGGAAGACAAGGTCAGGGAGGAAGTCAGACTGGCAGTCCCCCTGGGAGCAGACAGCCACCGCGTGCTGTGGGAACCTGGAGCAGGGCAGGGCAGGCTGGCTTATGTGTAGAAGGTCACAGCTGGTGGGTCACTGGGAGACAGGCAATCACGAGGGGACTTCACCCAGATAGGGAGGCCAGGCCACTGGTTAGGGCAGAGAAATCATCAATCCAGGCGGCAAGAGCGGAGGGCAGATAGCAGTAGTTGGCTTCTGAAACATCCTGGACATAAAGCTGAGAGAATTTGTTGAGAAATTACGTGGGGTTTTGGGATTTAACATGAGCCACAAAGAGGGTATGAATTTCACCTCTGAGGTGGAGGCCTGAACTGGTCCAGGCAGGGTCCCAAGGGGCCAGTTAGACATCCATGAGGGCAGCTGGGACTGAGAAGGGAGGTCTGGGCTAAACAGATATATTCGGGAGTCATGAGCATGTGGACAGCACTTATGACTGTAAGCCTGGGGTGGGGCTTTTGTCCCAGATAACAGGTGTGTACAGTGGCACAGCCTCACCTGGGAGCCTGTTAGAAGTCTGGAATGAACAGATACACACTACTACATATAACATATATACAGTAATGTGTAGTAGTACTATATATAAGATAACAAACAAGGATCCACTGTAATATTCTGTGATACCCTAAGATCATGGCATCTGCTCCCATCACTTTATGGCAAATAGATGTTGAAAAATGGAGTGACAGACTTTATTGTGGGGGCTCCAAAATCACTGCTGAGTGCCATAAAGAAAGCTGAGCACCAAAGAATTGATGCTTTTGAACTGTGTGTGGTGTTGGAGAAGAATCTTGAAAGCACCTTGAACGGCAAAGAAATCCAACCAGTCAATCCTATAGGAAATTGGTCCAGAATATTCCCTGGAAGGACTGATGCTGAAGCTGAAACTCCAATACTTAGGACACCTGATGTGAAGAACTGACTCCTTGGAAAAGACCCTGATGCTGGGAAAGATTGAAGGCAGGAGGAGAAGGGGACGAAAGAGGATGAGATGGTTGGATGGCATCACCGACTCAATGGACATGAGTTTGAGCAAGCTCCAGGAGTTGATGATGGACAGGGAGGCCTGGTGTGCTGCAGTCCATGGGGTCGCAAAGAGTCACACACAACTGAGCAACTGGACTGAACTGACTGAAAATCACTGCAGATGGCCAGTGGCCAGTGCACCCATAAAATTAAAAGACGCTTGCTCCTTGGAAGAAAAGCCATGACAAATGTAGACTGTATATTAAAAAGTACGCTGCTGACAAAGGTCCATATAGTCAAAACTATAGCTTTTCCAGTGGTCACGTATGGATGTGACAGTTGGACCATAAAGATGACTGACCATTTGATGCTTTCAAATTGTGGTGCTCTGGAAGACTCTTCAGAGTCCTTTGGACTGCAAAGAGATCAAACCAGTCAATCCTAAAGAAAATCAACCCTGAATATTCATTGAAAGTACTGATGCTGAAGCTCAGCAAGAGATTGAGGGCAGGCGGAGAAGAGGGTGACAGAGGACGAGATAGTTGAACGGCATCATTGACTCAATGGACACATGTGTGAGCAAACTCTGAAAGACAGCTCAAGGTGAAGCCTGGTGTGCTGCAGTACATGGAGTGCACAGAGTCAGACATGACTTAGTGACTGAACAACAATATATGTATAATGGAATCACTTTGCTATACACCTGAAATGAACACAGCATTGTAAATCAACTATATCCCAAAATAATAAAAAGTTTTTTAAAAGTTTGCATAAAAAGAGGGAAAAAAAAAAAGAAATACAGGACATCAGCATTACCCCACCAGGTCAGAACTCATGTGTTAACAAGCTCCCTGCCCTGGTTGAGGCTTCTGTGTAGACAGAACAGAAGAGGACCCTACAACTTTCCAAGCTCAAGAAAAGACTGAGCAGGAATGTGGGAGATTGTGAAGGAATGTTTCACATGATTGGGAAAAAACATAACTAAAAACAAAACCATGGGAGCAGAGTCCTTGCAGCCAACAAGACAGCATGGGTGAGGCCAAGGCAGGACAAGTATAAGGGATGCTATTTCCAGGATGGAGGACAGAAGATTTAAGATTTGGGGGGTGAGGCAATGCTGCAGGAGGGAAGAAAACTTGGGGGCCAGTATAGACCACCCCTGGAGAAGTCTGGCTGCAGGATGAAGCAGAAAAATGGAGTGGAGGCTGGTGGGCCAAGTGAAATCTACGGAGATTCTTTTTACACTTGCTATGTTTTATTTTAGGATGAGGAAGGCAGGGTGTGTCTAGGCTGACGGAATGACCCTGTAGAGAGAGGAAAAGGGAAGCCGCATGTCTGCCCTGTGTCCCATGTTAGGGTCACTGGTGTGCCTATACTGCACAACTCTGAGAGTGGGGCACTGCTGTGCCAAGCTCTGACTCCTCGGAGAAGCTCATGGGAAGCAGTCCATGAATGTTTGTGGGATTCCATTAAAACCATCCAGTCCCATGACATCTGGCCCCATCACTTCATGGCAAACAGAAGGGGAAAAAATAAAAGGACTGACAGATTTTATTTTCTTGGGCTCCAAAATCACTGAGGATGGTGGCTGCAGTCATGAAATTAAAAGGTGCTTGCTCCTTAGAAGAAAAGCTATGACAAACCTAGACAGCATATTAGAAAGCAAAGACATCACTTTGCCAATAAGGTCTATATAGTCAAAGCTATAGTTTTTCCAGTAGTCATGTATGGATGCAAATGTTGGGCTATAAAGAAGGCTGAGTGTGGAAGAATTGATGCTTTTGAACTATGGTGCTGGAGAAGACTCTTGAGAGCCCCTTGGACTGCAAGGAAATCCAACCAGTCCATCCTATAGGAAATCAGCCCTGAATATTCATTGGAAGAACTGATGTTGAAGCTGAAACTCCAATACTTTGGCCACCTGATGCGAACAGCTGACTCATTTGAAAAGACCCTGATGCTGGGAAAGATTGAGGGTAGGAGGAGAAGGGGACGACAGAGGATGAGATGGTTGGATGGCATCACCAACTCAACTGACATGAGTTTGAGTAAACTCTGGGAGTTGGTGAAGGACAGGGAGGCTTGGCATGCTGCAGTCCATGGGCTCCCAAAGAGTCGGACACGACTGAGAGACTGAACTGGACTGAAAGACCCCCTCCTCCTCTTGGAGAACTCTTTGGCCCGAGGGACAAGGTCTTGCCTTCGGAAAATTCATTTTATTCCTCCTCAGCAGGCAGTCATAGCAGCGTGTCCTCAGAACGGGCTCCGGGGAGGGTCTACTGGTCTTGTGCTTTGTGACAAGTTTATGAAAAAAGTCGTTAGCCGGCGGCCCCTCCCCTGTCTCTGTCTTGGAATTGTGTGGCAAGTACCGTCACTAGTCCAGTGGGCGGGCCGTCCGCCCGGCGGCCCCCACTTCCTGTCTGGGGCCATCTTTACATGTGCACTTCCGGTTGCTGGCAGAAGTCGAGCTGCTCGCATGGAGCTCAGGGCGGGCCTGGGCTCAGTCCAGAGACAATCCCTGAGCTGGCGCATCTGGAAGTGTGTCTACCTCCGCCTGATGGAGCAACCAAGCCAGAACTGACAGCACCAACCACCCGCGGGGCAGGTGGGCAGGGCGTCCGCAGCATCCCCTCTGCTGGCTGCGTTTTGTTGAGACGCTGCTGTGCGCGTGGCCTCCTTCCGGTCGCTCACCGGTGAGGCCCTTCTGGGGTGGGAGGCCTTTCAGTCTCTGACCAGGCGGTTCTCTGCTCACAGATGCCTGTCATGGCACCGTCTCATGGGGGCTTGTGTTCTTTCTGTCGCATTTGTCAGTGGAACTGGCAGCTGGCAGTGCCCACTGGCGATCAGGAGAGATTTTTCTGGTCAGTGGTTCTTCTTTGGATTCAATTCAGTGGGCTCACTGGGCCCCTGCTCACAGTCTCCTGAATGGAGCTCACACGTTGACCCTGTTTCTTTGTAGAAAACTCAAAGTGGGAAAGACACAAATGACGTCAAACTTGGAAGCAAGGTGTAGCGTAACTGTTGATCTAAGATTTTTTTGATAAGATTAGGAGATGAAGTCCTTTTTCAATTAGTCGAGCATCATCAAGACCGAGATTTCGTGGGCTCCTGTGTTGGTAAACACGGTCATTGCACACACGTGCACATTCATCCAGCTGTTATTCATCTTTTCCTGGTAGCCACCCCCAGTCTGTGATGACTTACCTTGAATGCCTTTATATCATTTTAGTAGCTCAGAAATTACTTTGATCTCTTTGAAAATAATGTAATCCTCAAGCATCAGTCTTATTCATGATTTCTGTTCATAACAACAATGGCACGCTTAGGCAGTTTCACTGTAACATCATAAAATGGGAGAAAGCAACCATCTAATTTTTAAAAAACTGAGCCTCAAAAGCCTATATAATTTTTGTTAGTGGTATTTATCTTGGTTCGACAATGTGGAGCAACTCCAATTTAGCTTCCATGGCAAGTTGGACCAAAATTGAATATAGATCAGATCTGGAGCTTGGCAGTGGAACAAATCGGTCTGATTATGTGGGATTACATGGTGCATGAATTTTTAAATTAAATAGTTTCTTGCCCTATTAAATAATGTCAACAGTATTGTTGTGGGGCCTTATTTTTATTTCTTATCTACTTTCACATATAAATACCTTTTTCTTTTATTAACCAATATTCCTTTATTTAAATTTGATAACACCCAGGACGTCCCTCTTTCCCTGGAGAGTCTATTCATGTTGAGTAAAATTTCAGAGTAAATTCATTTGTTCCCTTTTAGTATGTTTTATCATATATTATGCCTTGGAATTCTTTGCTAGAAAGTCAAATTGTGTCTTTTTACTGGAGCAAATCAATGCAGAGCCTTTCTTCTTTGGGGCTCCCGGTAATATTAACTGACCATTCTTTGTCTGTGGTCCAGCTTCAACTGATGCCCTGTTTGCTACTGTGTTCCCAGGGCTCATGTCCAGCCAGGAGTCTGAGATTCTGAGAGCCAGGGACAGCGGGCTCCCGACCAGGAAGAGCCGTGGGTGGGGTCGTGTCCATGCGAGAGCCTGGGTTAACAGGCTCTCCCTGTGGCCACAGGAGGCTTCAAAGGCCCAGACACACAGTCTTGAGCCCTGGGCTGTCAGCTGGGGTCTTATCCTTCTGTGGGTGGAAACACAGTTTGGGAAAGCTACACATGCTTTAACTTCAGTATATTCAGAGTGAGTATCCGGAGGAAACAGCTTAACTCAGCAGGGCCGTGGGCAGCCTCCACCATCACTAATAAAGGTCTTTATTGCCTTAAGGAAATGGCAACCCTCTCCAGTACTCTTGCCTGGAAAATGCTATGCGACTGAGGAGCCTGGTAGGTTACAATCTATGGGGTCGCAAAGAGTCGGACATGACTAAATGACTTCACTTTCTTTCTTTTCTTTCTTTCCTTGCTTTCCCTCTTGTTTGCGAGCACATTTCAGTAACAGCACTCCAGTTCATTTTCAATTGGCATATGCCGTCGCAGAGCCTAAGTACTGTGGTGATACTTTAGTCCATGAACTTCCAGGGAACACCTCATGAAAATGGTTACTTGGGGCTGCATGGGGTGCCTCTCAGAGTCTTCGTGGGGGTCAGCAGCTGCTCCCCCTGGAGGGACGTGGTCAAGCTGCAACTGAGGAGTCCCACTGACCAGGGGGTGGCCCTTGGCATCAGATTCCAGTTCTGTGTTCTCTGGGGTTTGGGACTCGCCTCAGGCTCCTGACCCATCAACCACCCGGGACACCCCAGGCACTGGTAGGGCTGGGAGATCACCACGGTGTCGCCCACACAGAGTGACACCAGCCTTGGTCCAGCGGCCTTCCCCGCAGCTCCACCTTGCACCTGGGTCTTCAGGACTGAGCCCCACGCCCTCGGTGGGATCCCCGTCCCTGTGCCCACTGCCTCCTCTGTACCCACATCTTGCGTCTGCCAGGGTGACGACAACACAGTAACCACGGCGCCTGAGCAGAGCTGAGCCCGGCGTGGCCTGCGTCCCCGCCACGGCTCCAGCATCTGGTCCTTGAAGGTGTCTCATACCCGCAGCCCACGGCACACAGCCCACTCTGCGAGCCCACCAAGACCCCATAGTGGACCCCCCCTCCTCAGGGCAAGAGCCTTCTTTCTGACTTTCTTGTTCTCATGGCAGGCACGTGACTGGAACTTCGGTGTTCGTCACGTTACTTGGGCGTGGAGGTCATGTGCGTGTTGTGTGTAGGACAGTAGGGGTTTAGGGAAGAGCAGCTTCCAGAATTTCCACGTAGACACGATTTCATGATCGCAGTTTGCTCAGCATAATTATGGGGGAATTAGTCATAAAACTGTTTTCATATTAGTTAGCACATTCCTTTTAAGAAGTTTGCTTCCTTATTTCAGCTGGCTTGAAGAAAAGAATGCAAAGATAGGCAAACGTAATTTAGAAATTGTGTGTGTGTGTTTAGTTGGAGTTCATATAGATATAATTAATTATACTAACAGACTTTCCCACGGGCTCAGAGGTAAAGAATCCTCCTGCAATGCAGGAAACGCAGGAGACTCTGGTTCAATCCCTGGATGGGGAAGATCCCCTAGGGGAGGAAATGGCAACCCACTCCAGTACTCTTGCCTGGAGAATCCCATGGACAGAGGCGCCTGGCGGTCTATAGCCTGTAGGGGTCACAAATAGTTGGACAGGACTGAGCACACATGCGTGCAATTGCACTAACACACATGCTTTTTAGAATGGGTACCGAAGTATGGACTGAAACATCTATGTCATCGAGAGTTGTTTCTCTTTTTTGGACCACGTGATTTGTCCTCAGTAAGGAGATGGACGAGGACATCTCCTGGAAAGACACGGAGAGACCCTTCTCCTTGCTGCATCTACCAAGGACGTCAGCCCTTGTGATGTCCGCCTCCGCCACCTTCTCCTAAACACAGTTTCTGCCTGGCTGCCTCTCCCCTCGTCCGTTCTGCCACAATGCTCACTCTCCCCTCGTCCGTTCTGCCCACAATGCTCAGGTGCAGTGAACACACAGATGGTGAGTGTTTGGTGCTGTGAGTCTTGACCACTTTGCACCTGTGTGACCCACACTTCAGTCGAGAAAAGGGCTGGTTTCATCACCTAAGAATAGAATTGCTGGTTCACGAAGGAAGTAGATGTTTGCTTTCGATTTTTAAATGCCAAATGATTTTCCAAAGTGGAAAGTATGAGAATTTCAAAAATATTGGAGAGTTTGACTGTTCCACGTGTCCTCACGTTAGCCAGCTTGGTGGTGGTGGAAGTCTTCTTCAACCTACCTGCTCCACTGGGTCTGAAGTGGCTTCTTGTTAGGGACATGATTAGAATTTTCCCAGTGACTGTTGAACACCGCTGCATGTCCTTATTGGCTGTTCACATATCCTCCTCTTTGAAGGGTATCTTCGAGTTATTTGCCCACTTGTATTAGGCTGTACGTCTGCTTAGTATTAAGTTGAAAAGTTTGTGTATACGTTTTGGATGCTAGTCACTAGGCAGATATAGGGGTCTGTTCTGCACTGTAACTTGCCTTTTGATTTTCTTAATGATGTTTTCAATATCACACATTTTTAATTTTGATAAAAGCAGTTTGTCAGGTTTTTTTTCTTTTATGGTTAATACACTTTGTGTCTCATCCAAGAAATCTTTACCAACCTCACAGTTGTGAAGATTTCCTTCTTTATTTCCTTCCAAAACCTTGGTAGATTTAGCTATTATACTTATTATATCTAGCTATTATAGCCATCTCAAGTGATTATTAAGTATGGTGGGAGGTAAGGGGTGGGTTTTTTTTTTCCCCATATATATATGCAGTTGTTTCAACATCATTCCCTGAAAAGACTTTCCTTCATCTATTGAATTCCCTTGGCACCACTGTAGAAAATCAACTTTCACTGTGCAGATTGAGGGACTATTTCAGGACTCTCTCCTAGTCTTTTCATCTGTTAGACTCCCATTACTTCTACATCACATTGCCTTGGTTACTGCAGACTTAGAGACAGCTCTAAAATTTAAAGGAAAAAAAGTGTAAATCCCACAGCTGTATTCTTCTAGTTCAAATTTGTCTTGGCCAATTTAGGTTCTTTCCATTTCTGTATATATTTCAGAATCAACTTGTCAACTTCTGCATAAAAACCTGCTGGGTTTTTCATTCTGTACATAAATTAACCTTTTTGTTAATAATATTATACTATGTTAGAGATACCAAGGGAAAATTTCATGCAAAGATGGGCTCGATAAAGACAGAAATGGTATGGACCTAACAGAAGCAGAAGATATTAAGAAGTGGCAAGAATACACAGAAGAACTGTACAAAAAAGATCTTCATGAACCAGATAATCACGATGGTGTGATCACTCACCTAGAGCCAAACATCCTGGAATGTGAAGTCAAGTGGGCCTTAGAAAGCATCACTACAAACAAAGCTAGTGGAGGTGATGGAATTCCAGTGGAGCTATTTCAAATCCTAAAAGATGATGCTGGGGGAGGAGCCAAGATGGCAGAGGAGTAGGACGGGGAGAACACTTTCTCCCCCACAAATTCATCAAAAGAGCATTTAAACGTCGAGTAAATTCTACAGAACAACTTCTGAATGCCGGCAGAGGACATCAGGCACCCAGAAAAGCAACCCAACTCTTCGAAAGGAGGTAGGAAAAAATATAAAAGACAAAAAAAGAGACAAAAGAGGGAGGGACGGGAAGGGAGTCTTAAAAAGAGAGAAGTTTCCAAACACCAGGAAACCTTCTCACTGCCGAATCTGTGCCGAGCTTTGGAAGCACAGAGGGCAACATAAAAGGGAGAAAATAAATAAATAAACAATTAAAAATCGCAGATTGTGAGCCCTACAGTAACTCCCCCAGCGGAGAAGCAGCGCAGACGCCTGCACACGGCATTAGCAAGCGGGGGCTGGGCAGGGAAGTGCGGCGCGGGCTGTGTCCCTTAGAGTAAGAATCGGGCCGAATGTCCTGAGCGCTATCTGAGCGAAATAATTTGGGCTAGCAAACCAGACTGTGGGATATCTACCACGCGAAAAGCCAGCCCTAACCTAAGACACCGCCAGGCCCGCGCACAGAACAAAGGACTGAACAGAGGTAGCCGGCTGCAGACCTTCCCCCTCCGGTGACAGGCAGCCAGAACCGGAAGGGGGCAATCGCAGCCCCAGAGAGACACTATCTATAAAACTGTAAGCAGGCTTCTTTGCTAACTAAAACTTCTTGGGGGTCTGGACAGTCAACAGCTGCCTGAGAAGGTGCGCCGGTTTTACACCCAGATAACCGAGTGGCGGGGAGGCGATAAGTCGCAGCATTGGTGCCCGCCAAACACATCACCTGAGCTGCTCGGATCTGGGAAGAGCACAAATCGCAGGCCCAACCGAGTCTGTGCCTCTGAGGACTACCCGAGTGCCTGAACCTGAGCGGCTTGGACCTGGGAGCTCAGCCCAGGGCTGGCCTCTGATTGTTCCCGGCGGAACAACCTAGAGCCCAAGCAGTGTGGGCAGGGAGGCTACACGCGCCGTGAGCGGGGGCAGACCCAGTGTGGCTGAGGCACCGCGAGCGCACGCCAGTGTTATCTGTTTGCAGCATCCCTCCCTCCCTCCCCACAGCGCAGCTGAACAAGTGAGCCTAAATAAAATAAAAAAAATAGTGTCCTCCACTGTCCCCTTTGTGTCAGGGCGGGAACCAGACACTGAAGAGACCAGCAAACAGAAGAAGCTATAACAGAGGGAAACTCCTTGGAAGCTACAGGCCATAGATTAAAACCCTGTGGTTACTATGGACTACATAGGATCTTTAGAAATATAAGTCAGACCAAGGAACTAGCCAAAAATGAACTGAACCCACAATACTCACAACAAAACCAGAGAAAGACCTAGATATATTTTTACTATTTTTACGATCAATCTTTCTTTTTTCCTTTTTTTTAATTAAAAAAAAATTTTTTAAGTCCTCTATTGCCCTTTAATTTTCACTTTTATAACTATTACTTTGCAAAAAAAAAAAAAAAGACCCTATTTTTTTTTCTTCTTCAGCAAACTTCATATATATATTTTATAATTTTTTGACCGTGTTTTTTTTTTTTCTTTTTCTTCTTTTCTTTAACATTGTATTTTTGAAATTCCAAACTCTACTCTAGATTTTTAATTTTAGCCTTTTGGTATATGTTATCAATTTTGTACCTATAGTTTTTTTCATAATTTCTGTGACTTTTTTTTTTTCCTCTGTTTCTTTCTCTTCTTCTTTTGTATAACATCGTATATCTGCAATTCCAAACTCTACTCAAGATTTTTAATTTATGCTTTTTGGTATTTGATATCAATTTTGTACCTGTATTTTCTTTATAATTTTTGAGACATTGTTTTTGTTGGTTTGTTGGTTTTCTCTCTTTATTTTTCTTCTTCTTTTTTTTAACATTGTATTTTTGAAATTCCAAACTCTACTCTAGATTTTTAACTCTTGCCTTTTGGTATTAGTTATCAATTTTGTACCTGTAGTTTCTTTATAATTTTCACAACCTTGTTTGTTTTTCTTTGTTCGTTTTTTCTCTTTCTTTTCCTTCTTCTTTTCATTAACATCACATTTTTGAAATTCCAAACTCTACTCTAGATTTTTAATTTTTGCTTTTATGTATTTGTTACCAATTTAGTACCTTTGAGAACCCAATCTTCAGGACCCATTTTTCACTAGAGAACGAGATTACTGGCTTGACTGCTCTCTCTCCCTTTGGACTCTCCGTTTTCTCCACCAGGTCGCCTGTATCTCCTCCCTAACCCCTCTCTACTCTACCCAACTCTGTGAATTTCTGTGTGTTCCAGACGGTGGAGAACACTTAGGGAACTGATTACTGGCTGGATCTGTCTCCCTCCTTTTCATTTCCCCCTTTTATCCTTCTGGCCACCTCTGTCTCCTGCCTCCCTCTCTTCTCTGTATAACTCCGTGAACATCTCTGAGTGGTCCAGTTGTGGAGTGCACATAAGGAAGTGACTACTGGCTAGCCCACTCTCTCCACTATTGATTCCACCTCATCTCATTTGGGTCACCTCTAACTCCCTCCTCCCACTTCTCTTCTCCATGTAACACTGTGAACCTCTCTGAGTGACCCTCACAGTAGAGAAACTTTTCATCTTTAACGTAGATGTTTTATCAATGGTGCTGTATAGAAGGAGAAGTTTTGAAACTACTGTAAAAATAAGACCGATAACTGGAAGTAGGAGGCTTAAGTCCAAACCCTGACTCCAGGGAACTCCTGACTCCAAGGAACATTAATTGACAGGAGCTCATCAAATGCCTCCATACCGACACTGAAACCAAGCACCACACAAGGGCCAACAAGTTCCAGGGCAAGACATACCAAGCAAATTCTCCAGCAACAAAGGAACACAGCCCTGAGCTTCAAGATACAGGCTGCCCAAAGTCACCCCAAAACCATAGACATCTCATAACTCATTACTGGACATTTCATTACACTCCAGAGAGAAGAAATACAGCTCCATCCACCAGAACATCGACACAAGCTTCCCTAACCAGGAAACCCTGACAAGCCACCTGTACAAACCCACACACAGTGAGGAAACGCCACAATAAAGAGAACTCCACAAACTGCCAGAATACAGAAAGGACACCCCAAACTCAGCAATTTAAACAAGATGAAGAGACAGAGGAATAGCCAGCAGATAAAGGAACAGGATAAATGCCCACCAAACCAAACAAAAGAGGAAGAGATAGGGAATCTACCTGATAAAGAATTCTGAATAATGATAGTGAAATTGATCCAAAATCTTGAAATTAAAATGGAATCACAGATAAATAGCCTGGAGGCAAGGATTGAGAAGATGCAAGAAAGGTTTAACAAGGACTTAGAAGAAATAAAAAAGAGTCAATATATAATGAATAATGCAATAAGTGAAATTAAAAACACTCTGGAGGCAACAAATAGTAGAATAACAGAGGCAGAAGATAGGATTAGTGAATTAGAAGATAGAATGGTAGAAATAAATGAATCAGAGAGGACAAAAGAAAAACGAATTAAAAGAAGTGAGGACAATCTCAGAGACCTCCAGGACAATATTAAATGCTACAACATTCGAATCATAGGGGTCCCAGAAAAAGAAGACAAAAAGAAAGACCATGAGAAAATACTTGAGGAGATAATAGTTGAAAACTTCCCTAAAATGGGGAAGGAAATAATCACCCAAGTCCAAGAAACCCAGAGAGTCCCAAACAGGATAAACCCAAGGCGAAACACCCCAAGACACATAGTAATCAAATTAACAAAGATCAAACACAAAGAACAAATATTAAAAGCAGCAAGGGAAAAACAACAAATAACACACAAGGGAATACCCATAAGGATAACAGCTGATTTTTCAATAGAAACTCTTCAAGCCAGGAGGGAATGGCAAGACATACTTAAAATGATGAAAGAAAATAACCTACAGCCCAGATTATTGTACCCAGCAAGGATCTCATTCAAGTATGAAGGAGAAATCAAAAGCTTTTCAGACAAGCAAAAGCTGAGAGAATTCTGCACCACCAAACCAGCTCTCCAACAAATACTAAAGGATATTCTCTAGACAGGAAACACAAAAATGGTGTATAAATTCGAACCCAAAACAATAAAGTAAATGGCAACGGGGTCATACTTATCAGTAATTACCTTAAATGTAAATGGGTTGAATGCCCCAACCAAAATACAAAGACTGGCTGAATGGATACAAAAATAAGACCCCTACATATGTTGTCTACAAGAGACCCACCTCAAAACAGGGGACACATACAGACTGAAAGTGAAGGGCTGGAAAAAGATTTTCCATGCAAATAGGGACCAAAAGAAAGCAGGAGTAGCAATACTCATATCAGATAAAATAGACTTTAAAACAAAGACTGTGAAAAGAGACAAAGATGGTCACTACATAATGATCAAAGGGTCAATCCAAGAAGAAGATATAACAATTATAAATATATATGCACCCAACACGGGAGCACCGCAGTATGTAAGACAAATGCTAACAAGTATGAAAGAAGAAATTAACAATAACACAATAATAGTGGGAGACTTTAATACCCCACTCACACCTATGGATAGATCAACTAAACAGAAAATTAACAAGGAAACACAAACTTTAAATGATACAATAGACCAGTTAGACCTAATTGATATCTATAGGACATTTCATCCCAAAACAATGAATTTCACCTTTTTCTCAAGCGCACATGGAACCTTCTCCAGGATAGATCACATCCTGGGCCATAAATCTAGCCTTGGTAAATTCAAAAATATTGAAATCATTCCAAGCATCTTTTCTGACCACAATGCAGTAAGATTAGATCTCAATTACAGGAGAAAAACTATTAAAAAATCCAACATATGGAGGCTGAACAACACGCTGCTGAATAACCAACAAATCACAGAAGAAATCAAAAAAGAAATCAAAATTTGCATAGAAACGAATGAAAATGAAAACACAACAACCCAAAACCTGTGGGACACGGTAAAAGCAGTCCTAAGGGGAAAGTTCATAGCAATACAGGCACACCTCAAGAAACAAGAAAAAAGTCAAATAAATAACCTAACTCTACACCTAAAGCAACTAGAAAAGGAAGAAATGGAGAACCCCAGGGTTAGTAGAAGGAAAGAAATCTTAAAAATTAGAGCAGAAATAAATGCAAAAGAAACAAAAGAGACCATAGCAAAAATCAACAAAACCAAAAGCTGGTTCTTTGAAAGGATAAATAAAATTGACAAACCATTAGCCAGACTCATCAAGAAACAAAGGGAGAAAAATCAAATCAATAAAATTAGAAATGAAAATGGAGAGATCACAACAGACAACACAGAAATACAAAGGATCATAAGAGACTACTATCAACAATTATATGCCAATAAAATGGACAACGAGGAAGAAATGGACAAATTCTTAGAAAAGTACAACTTTCCAAAACTCGACCAGGAAGAAATAGAAAATCTTAACAGACCCATCACAAGCACAGAAATTGAAACTGTAATAAAAAATCTTCCAGCAAACAAAAGCCCAGGTCCAGACGGCTTCACAGCTGAATTCTACCAAAAATTTAGAGAAGAGCTAACACCTATCCTGCTCAAACTCTTCCAGAAAATTGCAGAGGATGGTAAACTTCCAAACTCATTCTATGAGGCCACCATCACCCTAATACCAAAACCTGAGAAAGATCCCACAAAATAAGAAAACTACAGGCCAATATCACTGATGAACATAGATGCAAAAATCCTTAACAAAATTCTAGCAATCAGAATCCAACAACACATTAAAAAGATCATACACCATGACCAAGTGGGCTTTATCCCAGGGATGCAAGGATTCGTCAATATCCGCAAATCAATCAATGTAATACACCACATTAACAAACTGAAAAATAAAAACCATATGATTATCGCAATAGATGCAGAGAAAGCCTTTGACAAAATTCAACATCCATTTATGATAAAAACTCTCCAGAAAGCAGGAATAGAAGGAACATACCTCAACATAATAAAAGCTATATATGACAAACCCACAGCAAACATTATCCTCAATGGTGAAAAATTGAAAGCATTTCCTCTAAAGTCAGGAACAAGACAAGGGTGCCCACTTTCACCATTACTATTCAACATAGTTTTGGAAGTTTTGGCCACAGCAATCAGAACAGAAAAAGAAATAAAAAGAATCCAAATTGGAAAAGAAGAAGTAAAGCTCTCACTGTTTGCAGATGACATGGTCCTCTACATAGAAAACCCTGAAGACTCCACCAGAAAATTACTAGAACTAATCAATGACTATAGTAAAGTTGCAGGATATAAAATCAACACACAGAAATCCCTTGCATTCCTATACACTAATAATGAGAAAACAGAAAGAGAAATTAAGGAAACAATTCCATTCACCATTGCAACGGAAAGAATAAAATACTTAGGAATATATCTACCTAAAGAAACTAAAGACCTATATATAGAAAACTATAAAACACTGGTGAAAGAAATCAAAGAGGACACTAACAGATGGAGAAATATACCATGTTCATGGATTGGAAGAATCAATATAGTGAAAATGAGTATACTACCCAAAGCAATCTATAGATTCAATGCAATCCCTATCAAGCTACCAACAGCATTCTTCACAGAGCTAGAACAAATAATTTCACAATTTGTATGGAAAAACAAAAAACCTCAAATAGCCAAAGTGATCTTGAGAAAGAAGAATGGAACTGGAGGAATCAACCTCCCTGACTTCAGGCTCTACTACAAAGCCACAGTTATCAAGACAGTATGGTACTGGCACAAAGACAGAAATATAGATCAATGGAACAAAATAGAAAGCCCAGAGATAAATCCACGCACATATGGACACCTTATCTTTGACAAAGGAGGCAAGAATATACAATGGATTAAAGACAATCTCTTTAACAAGTGGTGCTGGGAACTCTGGTCAACCACTTGTAAAAGAATGAAACTAGAACACTTTCTAACACCATACACAAAAATAAACTCAAAATGGATTAAAGATCTAAACGTAAGACCAGAAACTATAAAACTCCTAGAGGAGAACATAGGCAAAACACTCTCTGACATACATCACAGCAGGATCCTCTATGACCCACCTCCCAGAATATTGGAATTAAAAGCAAAAATAAACAAATGGGACCTAATTAACCTTAAAAGCTTCTGCACATCAAAGGAAACTATTAGCAAGGTGAAAAGACAGCCTTCAGAATGGGAGAAGATAATAGCAAATGAAGCAACTGACAAACAACTAATCTCGAGAATATACAAGCAACTCCTACAGCTCAACTCCAGAAAATAAATGACCCAATCAAAAAATGGGCCAAAGAACTAAATAGACATTTCTCCAAAGAAGACATACAGATGGCTAACAAACACATGAAAAGATGCTCAACATCACTCATTATCAGAGAAATGCAAATCAAAACCACTATGAGGTACCATTTCACACCAGTCAGAATGGCTGCAATCCAAGTCTACAAGTAATAAATGCTGGAGAGGGTGTGGAAAAAAGGGAACCCTCTTACACTGTTGGTGGGAATGCAAACTAGTACAGCCACTATGGAGAACAGTGTGGAGATTCCTTAAAAAACTGGAAATAGACCTGCCTTATGATCCAGCAATCCCACTGCTGGACATACACACTGAGGAAACCAGAAGGGAAAGAGACACGTGTACCCCAATGTTCATCGCAGCACTGTTTATAATATCCAGGACATGGAAGCAACCTAGATGTCCATCAGCAGATGAATGGATAAGAAAGCTGTGGTACATGTACACAATGGAGTATTATTCAGCCATTAAAAAGAATACATTTGAATCAGTTCTAATGAGGTGGATGAAACTGGAGCCTATTATACAGAGTGAAGTAAGCCAGAAAGAAAAACACCAATACAATATACTAATGCATATATATGGAATTTAGAAAGAAGGTAACAATAACCCTGTGTACGAGACAGCAAAAGAGACACTGATGTATAGAACAGTCTTATGGACTCTGTGAGAGAGGGAGAGGGTGGGAAGATTTGGGAGAATGGCATTGAAACATGTAAAATATCATGTATGAAACGAGTTGCCAGTCCAGGTTCGATGCACGATACTGGATGCTTGGGGCTGGTGCACTGAGATGACCCAGAGGGATGGAATGGGGAGGGAGGAGGGAGGAGGGTTCAGGATGGGGAACACATGTATACCTGTGGTGGATTCATTTTGATATTTGGCAAAACTAATACAGTTATGTAAAGTTTAAAAATAAAATAAAATTAAAAAATAAATAAATAAAAGATGATGCTGTGAAAGTGCTGCACTCAATATGCCAGCAAATTTGGAAAACTCAGCAGTGGCCAAAGGACTGGAAAAGGTCAGTTTTCATTCCAATCCCAAAGAAAGGCAATGCCAAAGAATGCTCAAATTACTGCACAATTGCACTCATCTCACACGCTAGTAAAGTAATGCTCAAAATTCTCCAAGCCAGGCTTCAGCAATACGTGAACTGTGAGCTTCCAGATGTTCAAGCTGGTTTTAGAAAAGGCAGAGGAACCAGAGATCAAATTGCCAACATCCACTGGATCATGGAAAAAGCAAGAGAGTTCCAGAAAAACATCTATTTCTGCTTTATTGACTATGCCAAAGCCTTTGACTGCGTGGATCACAATCAACTGTGGAAAATTCTGAAAGAGATGGAAATACCAGAACACCTGACCTGCCTCTTGAGAAATCTGTATGCAGGTCAAGAAGCAACAGTTAGAACTGGACATGGAACAACGGACTGGTTCCAAATAGGAAAAGGAGTACTTCAAAGCTGTATATTGTCACCCTGCTTGTTTAACTTATATGCAGAGTACATCATGAGAAACACTGGGCTGGAAGAAGCACAGGCTGGAATCAAGATTGCTGGGAGAAATATCAATAACCTCAGATATGCAGATGACACCACCCTTATGGCAGAAAGTGAAGAGGAACTCAAAAGCCTCTTGATGAAAGTGAAAGAGGAGAGTGAAAAAGTTGGCTTAAAGCTCAACATTCAGAAAACGAAGATCATGGCATCTGGTCCCATCACTTCATGGCAAATAGATGGGGAAACAATGGAAACAGTGTCAGACTTTATATTTTGGGGCTCCAAAATCACTGCAGATGGTGATTGCAGCCATGAAATTAAAAGACGCTTACTCCTTGGAAGGAAAGTTATGACCAATCTAGATAGCATATTAAAAAGCAGAGACATTACTTTGCCAACAAAGGTCTGTCTAGTCATGGGTAGGTTTTTCCAGTGGTCATGTATGGATGTGAAAGTTGGACTGTGAAGAAAGCTGAGTGCCAAAGAATTGATGCTTTTGAATTGTGATGTTGGAGAAGACTCCTGAGAGTCCCTGGGACTGCAAGGAGATCCAACCAGTCCATTCTGAAGGAGATCAGTCCTGGGTGTTCATTGGAAGGGCTGATGCTAAAGCTGAAACTCCAATACTTTGGCTACCTCATGCGAAGAGTTGACTCATTGGAAAAGACTCTGATGCTGGGAATGATTGGGGGCAGGAGGAGAAGGGGATGACAGAGGATGAGATGGCTGGATGGCATCACAGACTCAATGGACATGAGTTTGAGTGAACTCCGGGAGTTGGTGATGAACAGGGATGCCTGGCGTGCTACGATTCATGGGGTCACAAAGAGTCGGACACAAGTGAGCAACTGAACTGAACTGATGTTGTTCTAGTGTCTCACCAAACGTATACGGCATCCCCTTATCTCTGGGCTGGCCCAGCTAGAATTCAATATGGTCCACAATTTGCAGCCACAAAGCTGCTGTTCCTGAGAGGCTGTTTTGTTATTGCCTCTATTCAGATATACTATTACACAAGTGTGTGGTTTCCACTCTGTGTGTTTCTCCCTTCCCGACTGCCCTTCATTATCATAGCCTCAGAAAAAGACCTTCTCTCAAGGGGGGCATCTAGTCTTTGCTCCTCCCCACTGGTCCTCACGCACTGAGGGCCACCTTTCGGCCCACTTTCCCGCTGTAACTGGAACAGTCTCGTCCATCCATCACGAAGATGATCCACATTTTGCTTTCCTGTGGCCATGGCTCACCCTGAAGTGATATTTTAAACTACCAAAGTCAAGGTAACATATTTTAACAGAACAGTGCTTCCCAAACTTAGAAAAGATATGTCACAGATGCGTGTGTGCTAAGTCACTTCAGTCTTGTCTGACTCTGTGTGACCCCCGGACAGCAGCCCGCCAGGCTCCTCTGTCCTTGGGATTCTCCAGACAAGAACACTGGAGTGAGTTGCCGTGACCTCATCCAGGGGATCTTCCTGACGCAGGGATTGAGTCTGCATTTCTTATGTCTCCTGCTTTGTCAGCTGGGTTCTTCACTACTAGTGCCCCCGGGAAGCCTGTATATGCATGAGTACTTACGTTGTGTCCAACTCTTTCTGACCCCATGGACCGTAGCCTGACAGGCTCCTCTGTCCATGGGATTCTCCAGGCAAGAAAACTGGAGTGGGTTGCCATGCCCTCCTCCAGGGGATCTTCTCAACCCAGGGATTGAACCTGAGTCCCTTATGTCTCAGGTGGGGTCTTTACCAGCAGCGCCACCTGGGAAGCCCATAGGAAATGTTAAATATGTAGACAGTAAACTTACATGATGTCTGTGGCATTTAAAATACTTGTTACTTGTCTGTGAAATACTTGTTACTTTAAAAAATTATAAAAAAGATATAATAGCTTACTAGACAGCAGATCACATTTGGATTTGCATATAGCTTTGCATATAACTTCAAATAGAATTCTTTTCTTTCTTTGGTAATGAGATATTTGTTGTTATTTTCAGTAAACATATTTTTAAATCAAGTTTCTTGCTTGAAATGTCTACCTGCTATTTATTTTCATGACCTGGTGATGTGTTTCTCAGATTGTTCACTGTCATTAAGGAGAAATTTGCTTTGCACAATAGGTACACCATTTTGAAAATTAAATTTTTGAAAACTACCACTCAAATTTACAATAGTTGAAATGACATCTGAAGTATAGAAGCCTCCCCTTCGTGGATAAACGTAACTAGATTCTGTTTTGAGATGATGTAAGTCTTTCATGACCGTCTTTCATTGCAGCATCTGCCGGCCTCTCTCCCCTCACAGGGGGCTGTGTGCACTGCAGGTGGGGAGGCACCCTGTGTGGGCAGCTCACCTGGGCCCTGGTCGATGGTAGGCAGCATGGTGCTCATAGCAGCTTCAGGACAAAGGCAGCCACAGGGGTGGACTGGGGGAAGAGTGCAAGGCTGCGAGGGCAGAGCTGTCCTCAGGCCCAGCACACTTGGCCATCAGGCTGACCCAGCCTGGACCTGCTAACCTGCAGTCTGTGGTGTCTTAGCCAGCAACCCAGGGCACTCAGCCCCCTGCAGATCAGGGGGAAGCTCTGTCCAGGGGACCTGGAACCAAGTTGTCCCGTACGAAACAGCCACTGACTGATCAGTGCATATTTTCAGCGAAAGTAGGAAGGAGAGGAGAGGAAGGGGAGGTCTCCCTCTTCATCCAGGTTCAGAATCAGGCTTTGCTTCTCTTTCTGTCGGCGATGCCCAGGCAGGTGCTGTCCTGCCCACAGGAGGTGAACAGGCGTGCTAGGGAGTTGATGGGCTCCCCGTTTTCCCTGCAGCCTTCCTGTCCCTGGGAGCACAGCGGGTTCCTGTTCGTCACTCTTTACGGAGTCGTGGAACCCGGGGGTAACTGTAGACTATCCACCAGACCACGCTTGGGATCTTCTGGGCTCAGAAAGATGTGTACATGCTCGTTGGTGCCAGGGCTTTCTTCTCTCTCTGGTTGGATGGGGAAGCATCATTTGAGTAGGGAAATTGCAGTCTGGACCTCTCCTCTCATGCACAGAAGGGGAGGCTGTTGGTGTTAGATGGTCTGAACCTGAGCAGCTCAGGGCATTCCTAAGGTGAAATGCTGGCTGTTCCATGTTGAGATAATTGATGTGACTCTTGGCACGTTTCTCAGCTCCTCCTCATCCATGAACGCCCACATCAAAAGGTATTTATGACCATCGAATGCACCAAAGGCCAGAAGCATTTCTCAGTTGGACACAAAGTCAGAACTTGAAAAATATTAACTGTGATAAAGATAGAAATGTTAAAAATTAAAAAGACACAATATTTGGAATAACTAAGCTGCTGCATACTGTGTGTGTATGTGTGTGTGTACGTGTGTGTGTGTTTTGTGTATGTGTTTGTGTGTGTTCTTGTGTACCTTTATGTGTGTGTATCTCTGAGTGTGTACCTTCTGCACATGAATGACTATATTAATGCAGTGTGGATAGAACCATATTTTCAAGAGCCAGGCTTCCAGAAGCTGAGCTTTTGATGATAATTTTTTTTTTTTTAGTTTTTGAGATTTATCTTATGGAACACAACCTTACCTTCACTCAATATATACTGAGGATTACGGATGAGGTGATGGATAGATTTCTTATCTTTTATAGATGTCATCAAACATGTGGCTTCAGCCTCCATGGCATCAGCCACAGAGATGGAGACAGAAGCTGTTCAATAAATAGTTATGGTGTTGGTTCGAGTCGATTGCCATTTGCCAGAGAAAGAATGAATTCAGATCACTTTAGACACGAGACTCTCTCTGCTAGTGACCTTCCTCCATCAATCATGCAAACACGGCGAGAATGTGCTCACTCTTCTCGCGTCTCCTCTAAGATAGAAATGTCACAGCACAATCTCACTTGCCTGGACACCCAGAGCGCCAACACACTCGCCTGTGGAGAGTTGAGCAGGAGTCAGAAAGCAGTGTGAACGTTTTCTGGGCAGACGTACAGAGGTCACATGTGACGGGAAGCCCTCAGGCTGCCCTTGAAGGACACCTACTCTGTGCACACGCCTCACAAGCTCGCAGGACCATTCCAAGCTCATCGCAGGTTAAAGGCACAAGAAGGAAGAGAGGGTCCCATTGCGTGGAGGGGGAGCTTCCTGATGTTGGGTGTGGGAAGTGTGAGTCAGACAGTCTGCCCAGCCCTCATCACCCCTGGACCCTCTGTGGTCTTGCCTCCTGCTTTGTGGACCCTGACTCCAACCATACCCCAAGGACTCAGGGTCTCCGCTACCAGAGCAGGCTTCTCCTTGAGCTCCAAACCCACAGATCCAGTCATCTCCAGCCATCCCTTCTCAGATGTTCTGCAAGGACATCACGGAGTCAGAGTGCAAAGCCTGACTTGCAGTCCCCACCCCACCTCCCCGCCGCCTATGTGAGGTTTCTCTTCCTTTTCTTTTTTTTTTTTTTTTAATTTTATTTTATTTTTAAACTTTACATAACTGTATTAGATTTGCCAAATATCAAAATGAATCCGCCACAGGTATACATGTGTTCCCCATCCTGAACCCTCCTCCCTCCTCCCTCCCCATTCCATCCCTCTGGGTCGTCCCAGTGCACCAGCCCCAAGCATGCAGTATCGTGCATCGAACCTGGACTGGCAACTGATTTCATACATGATATTTTACATGTTTCAATGCCATTCTCCCAAATCTTCCCACCCTCTCCCTCTCCCACAGAGTCCATAAGACTGATTATACAGAGTGAAGTAAGCCAGAAAGAAAAACACCAATACAGTATACTAACGCATATATATGGAATTTAGAAAGATGGTAACAATAACCCTGTGTACGAGACAGCAAAAGAGACACTGATGTATAGAACAGTCTCTTCCTTTTCTTAACTGGTCCTTCAAATCACAACTCTCTCTTCCACAGCATCCCATCACATCCCTGCAGCTCCATAGGGAGTGTGTCCCCAAGTTGCGTTGTTCTCCATCGCATGGACCCCACCCCGTCAAGGTGTCCATCCCAGCTGTCCTGGCCCCGGTTGCCAGAGTCCCACTTGCCTCTCTGTCTCCCACCTCTCTGGCCTCCCGGACCTCCTCCACTGTAGCCGGAGCCCCACGCTCAGCATCACGTCCAGTCACGTCCCACCCGCCCTGCATCTCCTTTTCTCGCTAAGCGCACCATCCAACCCTATCAAGTCACCAGGACTTCACCACATCTCCTTCGGCCAAGTCTACCTCCTAAGGTCCACCCTGCTACCCACCCAGCCCTTCTCCAACCATAAAGCTGCAATGATGTCTGACTCCCCTTTATCTTCTAGTTTATAAGACCATCTTCTAAAGAAGCATTTTTGAGAAACATAAAAGCCTAAACAAGATCCGTTAAGTGTGCATCTGCTGGGAATGTTTAACCAGGTGCCTAGAATGTAACCTGTCCTTCCAAGCCCTTCCTCAGCCCTTCACGCCTGCCTCCTCCATCCCCAAAGCATGTTGTGCCCCGGGTGCCTCCAGTTCATTGTCCCGTTTTCTCACTCATTCCCGCAGGGTCACCCGCTCACTGTGACACGGATGCTCATCCATGAAATAGGAATTAAGTTGACATAGTCTAGAAAAGTGAAAGGCACTCAGTCATATCCAACTCGTTGCCATCCGTGGACTGTATAGTCTGTGGCATCTTCCAGGCCAGAATCCTGGAGTGGGCAGCCTTTCCCTTCTCCAGGGGATCTTCCCCACCCAGGGATGGAACTCAGGTCCCCCGCGTTGCAGGCAGATTCTTGACCAGCTGAGCCGCCAGGGGAGCCCAGACAAGAGGTTTGCACAAAGATATTCCCTCTATCTTTTGGACACTGGTGGGGGGACGTGTACCAAGGAGCATGTGTGGACTTCCTCTGGACTGTGGGATTTTCTTTTCTGCAGCCAAGTTTCGCCCAGTGGCTTTCTGCGTCCACCTTCTGACAAGGCGAGGGGAAGCCAGCCCTCAGCCCAGGCGCACACAGGCCTCCGGAAATTGTCTGCTCGCTCCCTTGTGGCCTGTATCCATGTGGGCGAGTCCAGTCAGCACTACCAGCCCTGAGCTCGAACAGTTTCCCACCACTGCCCCATGCGTCTCCTCATTTGTTTGCTCTGACTGATGAATAAAGTGAATCATCTAGATCTGTGCCATTTATTATTTCCAGAAACAATTTTTCTTTCAATTTAACTGTGTTCAGGTCAGTTCAGTCCCTCAGTTCTGTCCGACTCTTTGCGACCCCGTGGACCACAGAACACCAAGCCTCCCTGTCCATCGCCAACTCCCGGAGTTTACTCAAACTCATGCCCATCGAGTGGGTGATGCCATCCAGCCATCTCATCCTCTGTCGTCTCCTTCTCCTCCTGTCTTCAATCTTTCCCAGCATCAGGGTCTTTTCAAATGAGTCAGTTCTTCACATCAGGTGGCCAAAGGACTGGAATCTCAGCTTCAGCATCAGTTCTTGCAAAGAATATTCAGGACTGATGTCCTTTAGGATGGACTGGTTGGATCTCCTTGCAGTCCAAGGGACTCTCAAGAGTCTTCTCCAACACCACAGTTCAAAAGCATCAAAACTTCGGCGCCCAGCTTTCTTTATGGTCCATCTCTCACATCCATACATGACCACTGGAAAAACCATAGCTTTGACTAGATGGACGTTTGTTGGCAAGTGCATCCTTTTTAATATGCTATCTAGGTTGGTCATCCCTTTTTTTTAACTGTGTCAGTGAAACTATTTCTTAAAGATCTGATATCCTTCCTGTGTCCGTCAGTAAACTAAGGGCCACCTGCCATCTTCACAGGGACCCAGGGGTCATGGGAGCAGAGTTCCCATCCTTTGCCCCGTGTGCCCTGAGTGCCTGCGGGTGTGAAGGCCACGTGGGTTTTTGTGAACGGGTGCCTTCTGTCTGTTTCTCACCACCTCGTGTCCTTTCTCTGGCTCACGCACGCTCTCCTTGTGACCTCTTCCTCTTCTGTTTTTAGTGTGCTGCCCACTCTACAGAGAATCCAGAGTCCAGAGAAGTCGGATCGTGGATGCCGAGAAACGAGTCTAGTGGTTTCACTAAACTTGCAGTTTTACTAAAACTGTCAGACCTTCTCACCTCCAGGACCTCGGTGGCTCTGTCAGCTCTTTTTCTTCAGGGCTCAGGAGCCAGGGACTGACTCTTTTTTGAGAGGAAAACTTTGGCCCGTCACAATACCTTAAAATTTCAGGGAGGAAAAAAAAAAAATAAATCATGTGATGAATCAGGACAGCAGGCACAGCCCTGTGCTTCCAAAAGTTTTCTGTTTGAGAGTCTTAATGTGTATTTACACATATATTTAAAATATTAATATTTAAAATGTAATTAAAAGATTTAAACTCATTTTAATACTAAAGGGAGGCAAATAGTACTGTCTGTCTGAGTCATCCAAGCTCTTTAGTGGATGGGGCAGGGGTAAAATTCATTAATATTAAGAGCAATCTTGAGACACCTCATCTGGTTCTTGGAGACACCCAATGGGGAGATGATGTAAAGCACAGGAGAGAGCTTTGGGAAGCACCAGGGCAGAAGTCTGAATCCTACAGGCAGCCGGCAGGGTCCAGGAGTCCCGGGCAGGAGGGGCACCGCCTCTCATCCAGGATGGCATTTCTCAGCCTCCGTGCTGCTGACATTCCAGGCAGAGCATCTGTGCAGTGGTGCCTGTCCTTTGCCTTGAAGCCTGTTGAGCAGCGTCGCTGGCCTCCGCCCTGAGATGCCAGGAGCAGCCCCCTCCCTATGTGCAGTAATCAAAAGTGTCTGCAGACTTCCCTGACGGTTCCGTGGAGCCGAGGTACCCCCAGTTGGGACCACGGATCCAGAAAGACACGGGAAGCAGCACTTTGTCTTCATCACTTGCCTGGCCATTTGGTAAGAGGATGGAGTGTGTCTCTTCCTGGAGGACCTTAGAAGCAGCCAAATTTCTCCATGTGGCCTAGCAACAGCTCTAAGCAAAAAGCAGCAGCAACACCCCGCATTTCTGATTTCTGGTTGAAGGAAAATAGAGGCATCGGCTTCATGCACTGGGGTGAAAGGCAGGCATTTGTCTAATCTTGGCTTTCTTTACTCTTCCTACCAGGAAATAGTAAACTTACTCAACTTTTACACCTATTATCACAAAATACTAAATGTATTTCGAGGCAAACATAGATCTGAAAAAAAAAAAAAACAGTTCTATGTGAACTCCAAGCAAACTGTAAGTGGACATCACTGAATTTATTTCTGTATTGCCTCACAGAGGGTAAGATATTCAAGGACACTTTCAAATCCGGGCGATCGCAGTTGCCCGCCTCTGCTGAGCTTGGCTCTGTCCGGGCCGTTTGATCTCCCCCAAAGCTCCACGTCTTTATCCTGTTTCACAATTAACCAGCACCATGGAATGAGGGGTATCTCCAGCTTGAGAAAGAGCTTTTACAAATCAATTTTTAAAAATACACAATTTACCAGGAAAACAAAGAGCAAGAGGTAAAAACTTCGAGTTCTTTTTTTTTAATTAATTAATTTTAATTGGAGGCTGATTACTTTGTGATATTGTGGTGGTTTGTGCCATACATTCACATGAATCAGCCACGCGTGTACATGTGTCCCCCATCCTGAACCCCCCTCCCACAACGTCCCCATCCCATCCCTCGGGGTAATCCCAGTGCACCAGCCCTGAGCACCCTGTCTCGTGCATCGAACCTGGACTGGCCATCTAGTTCACATATGGTAATATACATGTTTCAAAGCTTAGAGTTCTTTAAAGCCAATAAACATCTAAACAAAAGGCTCAGTGTTACTCATAATTTAAAAATGCTAATCAAAATAACATTTAGCTATCCATTTTCCACTTGGAAAAAGTAATGACGAGTTTCAAGACCCCTCATTGTCAACGAGTATATAAAGGAGGTATTCTCTCTCCGGTGTGGTTGGGACATGTGTGTTTGATACAGTGTTTCCTGGGAGAATTTGGTGATAGCTAACACGTTTTAATTCTATCAGTTTGCTGGCGGAATAATCCACAATGAGAAATTTACCCTGAAGTCATACAAAAAAACAGTAAGTATATGGAGATTCACAACAGCTTTCAAAAACAAAGCAAAATGGGAAACAACTAAAAACGTTTGGTATCATGGGGACAGCTGAATAAACTGAGGTGTGGGCAGGACAGCAGAGGGCTGCTGGGAAGATAAGGACCCCAGGAGAGCGTGAGCTGGGAGGGCAAGTCCCCGTCATGAAGGAGAACTTAAGTATTATTAAACAGGAAGGATGTATCCGCGTCTCCACTCAGTCGGCAGCAGGAGGAGGTGCTGAGCACAGATACACTCTTTCTCCGGAGTCAGACTGTTCCAGAATGATTGTCCTGGGCTTCCCTGGTCGCCAGTTGTTAAAGAGCATGTATGCCTGCCAGTGCGGGAGAGCTGGTTTGATCCCGGACCCAGGAAGATCCCGTGCAGCAGGACAGCTAAGTCCGTGAACCACAACCAGTGAAGCCCGTGCATTTGGGAGCTGGTGCCCCACAACGCTAGAAGCCGCCGCAACCAGAAGCCCCTCACGCAGCGACGAAGACCCACAACAGCCGGAAGTGAAACAAATCATTCTTTAAATTATATTTAAAAAGAGTGATTATCCCTGGAGTCAGAGGAGACTTCCTGGACTCTTTTCCTTTGATCACATAGATTTATTTCTTTTACATTTAAAATTAATTATTTGGGCTTCCCTGGTGGCTCAGCTGGTAAAGAATCCGCCTGCAATGTGGGAGACCTGGGTTCCATCCCTGGGTTGGGAAGATCCCCTGGAGAAGGGAAAGGCTACCCTCTCCAATACTCTGGTTTGGAGAATTCCTTGGACTGTATAGTCCATGAGGTCTCAAAGAGGCAGACACGATGTAGAGTTCTTTCTTTTACATTTGAAATGAATTAATTTAAAAAGACAAATCAAACCAAGTGAATAGCAAAGGGGGCAGATGACACTGGCGGATGAAGACAGCCTCACACCAGGATTTCCTAAGTGGCTCCGCACGGAACACCAACGTCACCAGCAAGGTGGTGCCCTTTTCTGTCTTGGATGTTGACTAAAAAAGACGTGCAACTTGAAAGCTGAGAGTTAAGTTTTATTTGGGGCAAAATGAAGACTGCAGCCCTGGAGGCATCTCAGATAGCTCTGAGAGACTGCTCCAAAGCGGCAGTGGGGGAAGGTCAATATATAAGGTTTTGGTGAAGGGGGAGTTCAATACCATGAAGCACTCATTCTACAAAAGGCTTTGTGTTAGTTATGAGGATCTAATGAGTCAGACACGACTTCACTTTCCCTTTTCACTTTCGTGCATTGGAGAAGGAAATGGCACCCCACTCCAGTGTTCTTGCCTGGAGAATCCCAGGGACGGGGGAGCCTGGTGGGCTGCCGTCTATGGGGTCGCACAGAGTCGGCCAGGACTGACGCGACTCAGCAGCAGCAGCAGCAGCGGCAATGTCACCATGAAGGGATTTAGCGCTTCTCTAGGTATGAGGAGATGCAAGGCTTGACATCATAAAATCTGTTCCTAAAAACATCCAACTCTCTAAAGACCTGTCCCACGAGATTCCCTGAGCACAGAGTGCCTCACTCTGCCCTGAGCTCCCTCAAGTGTTGTTGAAGGTCAACAGCTAGAGCAGCAGAGGCAGACGGCAAATGCCTTTGCTGTTCAGTCATTGGCAATGCTCTTGGTAAGTGCCAATTTGAAGTTGACACAGATCAGGATGGGCAGGCTGGCGTAGAGTGGCAGGTCCCTGCGGCAAAGGGTGGCTTGCTCCCCACCTGGTGGATCTCACACCCAGGGCTGCGTACCTAAGAGGCTTGTGTCCCTTTCCCCTACAGAGCAAAGGCCCCAGGGCCAGAAAGAGAGCCCGTGTCCTGTGTGTGTCCCCCGCGGGTGGGAAGCAGTAGGTCATTAACGGAAGGCGCTGTCACTGCTCATCCTCTGTAATACAGAAGACAGGCCGCGCGACACTGATATTAGGTGATGCTTAACTACACAGCCGCCTTTGCAAGGCTCCGAGCTCCCTCTTGGTCACGCGTGCATGCATGCATGCTAAGTCGCTCCAGTCATGTCCAACTCTTGTGACCCCATGGACTGTAGCCCACCAGAATCCATGTGATTCTCCAGGCAAGAATACTGGAGTGGGTTGCCATGTCCTTCTCCAGCGGATCTTCCCGACCCAGGGATCGACCCTGCACCTCTTACCTCTCCTGCTTGGGAGGTGGGCTCTTTACCACTACTGCCACCGGGGAAGCCTAGTCCACACCTTTGGGGCCTGGAAATCTGATCTGACCTCTACGCTTCCTAGACGCGAGCTGGCTGGTCTCCAGCACTTTAAAGGCTGTTTCTATGAAGTACCAAATTGCTGTTTCCTCCAGGAAGGCAGAGCAGACAGCCAGAACTGGAGAGCCGGGCGCTTCTGTTTCTCTGTATTAAAATTAACTTTAAATGACACATTGACTCCAGTCCTATGAAATTTAGCAAACAGTGCATTGCATTTGAATACATTATAATAATCAAGCTCCCGTGTTTGAATTAAAGCTTTTTATTGCATGATTTGACTGAATACTGTAAAAACCTCATTAATTTCTATGCCACTAATTTGTAATTTGTGATAAAGCGTGAGCAAGGGTGGTGGAGGGAGAAGGGAGAAGAACCCTGACTGAAGTTTTTTTTTTTTTTCCCTGAAAATCTTTTTCATGAAAGTGCAAATCAGCACTGTAAACAAGCTTGCAGGGGGTCTGATTTGAAATACTTAAGAAAATAAACTTTTCAAATACCTTTTAGAAGCATCATTTACATGCACACAATTTATATGCTAATTACAAATCATTCCAGTCTATTCACTAAAGTAATTCCCTTGAGAACCTCAGCTGGGCTTTTTCTTTTTCTTTCTTTCCCTATTTTCTTTTTTTTTTTTGGCCTGGGTTAAGTTTACTATTATGCTTGAAAGTTACAAAATGTGTGTCCCAACATGCTTTATAATTTAAATGGGATTTGTGTAATTAATTTAAATTAGTAAAATTTCACTGCAGTTTCTGTTGCTTTTTTCTCTTGCATTCTAATTCGATTCTAAGATGTTCAGACAGTGCTTCTCCCCAAAAGGAAATTCTCAATAGAAGTGGTGGAACTAACTTGACTGAGCAGAGAGAAACGGGGCAGGCTTGGGCTCCAGAAATGTAGTCACCGTGCTGCAAGTGGAACTATTTAATAGATTTTGCAAGAATGCTTTGCAGTTAAGAGTGGTATGTGTGTGCACTCACAAACGACCGATCACCCCATATCACCCTATCCCCTGGACTGTAGCCCCCCAGGCTCCTCTGTCCATGGGATTCTCCAGACAAGAATACTGGAGTGGGTTGCCATGCCCTCCTCCAAGGGATCTTCCTGACTCAGGAATCGAACCCACGTCTCTTCTGTCTCCTGCATTGGCAGGCAGGTTCTTTACCTCGTTACCCGGGAAGCCCCTCTCTGAGTGGGCCTGATACGCTTGGTAAATACTGGTGTATACTTTGCACAATGAATGAAGTTGTCGTCTGGTGCAAGTTTTCCATTCCCCAGTCAGTCACCATCTGAAGTCACATCTGTATTCACATCAAGGATTTGGCCTCGCAGCCAGAGTTATGATGGTCCCTGGGCCAGAAGCAAATGAAATCAAATCTGTAGGTCGTAACTGCACAAGAAAATAGACGTTCTGAATAGCCGAATGGAGACAGAACAATAGGGAGGTGTGTCTGCCCTATCTCTCCAGCCGCCCCAGCAGGGTGCGGGGGGTGGGGTGGCGGGGAAGGTGGGTCCTAAGAAGGAGGAGCAGTGGATGGCCTGGCTTTGCTGGGGAGACAGAGGCCTGATGCAGACTCAGCTGAGAAGCTTGTCTTTTCCCAATTTATTTAGTTTGCTAATTGGGTTACAAAATAAAATTAAGACTAACAACAAATACCCTCCTTCAAGCCATGTAAATTATGCATTGCTTTTCTCTGCATATAACTTTAGGTGGTAAGGTAATTAAGCCTAGGAATGCTCACCAGAGGAAGGCTGTTGTTCACAGAATCTAGCAGATGCCTTGGAATTTCAGTCTTACGCAACGTAATTATTCTTATGTGAAATATAATTAATGAAGAAAATGCCTCAGATGTGTGGGCTAGGAAGGCAAATATAACCATCCTTTATTGTGCCTTCAAGGGTAGAATTATTATAGCACTTATAATTTTATTATAATTACCCATAATGAGACTCCACACATGTGATGTAGTCGACATGCTTTCGACAATAGAAGTTTTCAAGATGCCTCATTAAGTATTTTAGTATATATTTATGTGATTTTTCACTCCGCCTCCCGGTTTTGGTGGCAACACAGCCCATGTAAAAGCATATGTACAAACTTTAATAAAAAGCGCCATCATTAAAGATCATAAAATGATTACAATGAATAGATATTAAGATGTCACAGCTGCCTAAGCCACCCCTTTATGTACTCCCGTGCTGAATTGTTTTATGACCTAACATAAACCTATTAAACTACTGGTAATAAAGGATTGTAATTAGTGATAAAACCTTGTTGCTTAGTGAGCCAAGACAGTCATCCTTACTTTGAATTTTATTGAAAGTAATCAAGATGAACCTTCAGCAATGTCAAATAACAGTGGAGAGCAAGGTTGTGCTTTTTTTCAGGGGCACCATCGATCAACCTCTCTGGAGTTTTCCGTCTCGATTTATTTCGCTTGGTTTTTGTGTTGTTTTTATCTTGTTTATAAACACCAGGTGTCGGAGGAAGCATTCCAAGGCGGAGAGGAGCTGGCAAGCGGACAGTCTTGCCCTCTGAATGGCAAAGTCCTGGGGTCCCGGCTCCTAGGGGTCACTGTGGAGCTGTTCGGATGCAGCTCTGATCTGATTCTGTCCCCCCAAGCTGGGACCACTGCCGAGGGGAGACACCCAGCCCTTTAGGTGCTGGTCAAGAAAGAGGAAGCCATGCAAAGAACAGGATGGAACCGTGACCTTCTTCGGCTATCACCTCACACTAATGTTTCTCCCTGTCAGCCTCAGCCAAACATGAACTTGGCTTCCGCCGGCACAAGGGCCTCGCACTAAGCTCCACGTGCCCCCGGGCCCTCCACACTGTGTGCCCGCCTCTGGGAACACAGTCCTTATGCCTGTATGTGCAGGAGGCTGCCTCTCCATGTTCTCTGGTGGAGGGGAGGCCCACAGCTCTCCAGATGCGAATTTCCCATCTGCCCTTCAAACTTCAGTGCAGGGCCACGTGACCAGGGGGCGGGACCCTGGAGGATGTCTTTGCAAAGCCTCAGGAAGGGGCAGGACAGAGCTCCCTGGGGGCGCCCGGGCCTTGACTTCCGGGCCCTTAACCTGCAGCCCTCCAGAGGACTGTGCGTCTGAGAGGCCTTCCCTGAATCTTTAACGTGACTGGAGACCCAGCCCTTCCCTGTGCATCTAAGCATGTATCTGAGCCAAGACCTTGGTGCGCGTGTCCCCACTGGGCCTAGCAGCCTGCTGCGCTCGGGTAGACCAGTAGGCAGACTTCAGTCACCAGAAATCCACTCCCGGTCAGTGGACACTGTGCGTGCTGGGGATAACAGAGCCTGGACTGAAAAACACACCAAGAACACCCAGACCTGCTGGAGGACAGCAGGGCTGGTGAGGGGCTGGGGTTCTGCCTGAGCTCCGGCAGAGCCTACCAGCACAGACCTCAGTCCTAACCTTTCCCTGGGGGCCTCAAGGGCCCTGCACCCAGAGGCGGGGAGTGAGGGAGGCAGGCCTGAGGAGCAGGGCTAAAGCAGAGACCCCATGTAACTGACCCGACGTGAGCTAGAAGAGTTGCTGAGTTATAAACAAGGAACTGGTGGGGCACCAGGCAGACAGCAACATCGAATGCATTCCAATGCTTCTTTTTTTTCTTTCTTTCCCCTTCAAGCTATGTTTGATTGATTTTTAAAATTTTTTACTTGAGATAGTTGATTTTGGAGAAGGAAATGGCAGCCCACTCCAGTATTCTGACCTGGAAAATCCCATGGGCGGAGGAGCCTGGTGGGCTGCACCCCATGGGGTCGCAAAGAGCTGGACACGACTGAGCGACTGACACACACATAGCTGATTTGCAGCGTTGTGTTAGTTCCATGTGCACAGCTGAGTGGTTCAGTGATACAGATCAGCTGCTGTTCAGTCACTCAGTCGTGTCAAACTCTTTGTGACCCCATAGACTGCAGCACGCCAGGCTTCCCTGTCCCTCACCATCTCCCAGAGTTTGCTCAAACTCATGTCCACTGAGTCAGTGATGCCATCCAACCATCTCATCCTCTATCGTCCCCTTCTCGTCCTGCCTTCCATCTTTCCCAGCATCAGGATCTTTTCCAATGAGTCAGTTCTGCATAACAGGTGGCCAAAGTATTGGAGCTTCAGCTTCAAAATCAGTCCTTCCAATGAATCTTCAGGGTTGATTTCCTTTAGGATTAACTGGTTTGACCTTCTTATATCATTACATATATTCATTCTTTTTCAGATCTTTTACCCATGTAGATTTTCACAGAAGACTGAGTATAGTTTCCTGTGATGTAGTAGATCCTTGTTGATTACCTGTTTTATGTATAGTAGTGTGTTTCTGTTAAACCCAATCTATTAATTTGTCCTTCCCTCCTTTCTGTTTTGGTAACCATAGTTTTGTTTTCTAAGTCTGTGAGTCTGTTTCTATGTCTGTGAGTCAGTCCGTAACTCCCTGCAATGCAAGAGACCCAGGTTTGATCCCTGGGTCGTGAAGATCCCCTGGGAGAATGAAATGACCACCCACTGCAGTATTCTTGCCTGGAGAATCCCGTGGACAGAGGAGCCTGGCGGGCCGCAGTCCGTGGGGTCTCAGAGAGTTGGACACAACGGAGTGGATGCATAGTCTCCTACACTGCAGGAAGATGCCATCTTTTAAAGTCAGATTCCACATATGAAGGATATCGTGTGCCCAGAGTCTTCTACAGACTTGGGAAGGGCTGGGATTAGGGCTGGAGGGGTCCCTCCTTCTGAGCCTACGCTATCTCACCATGAGTAGGACGTGCGCTTTCTCGCTGGTGCTGTCCTGCAGTGTCGTCTCAGAGAAGCTCTAAAGTGAAACCAGAGCGCACCCATGCTCCCCCAAATGTCAGCCTGGTGGCAGTATCTCCCATCATACCAGAGCACACCCACGTTCCCCCAAATGTCGCCTGGTGGCAGAATCGCCCATCACACCAGAGCACACCCACGTTCCCCCAAATGTCGCCTGGTGGCAGAATCGCCCATCACACCAGAGCACACCCACGTTCCCCTAAATGTCAGCCTGGTGGCAGAATCGCCCATCACTTGACATCTACGTGAAACCAGAGGACCCTGAGGTTGATGGCTTTTGCCAGCAACTCAGAAAGACTGCACACGTGTTCTCTTTTTTATCTTAAATGTATCTGGAGTTGCAGGGCTAAATACGTAAGCTATAGCAGTTGGTCAGCTTTTAAGCTACTTGAAGAAAGGTAAGCATCTGCGTCGGCAACTCGAAATACCAGCCGTAAACTGACAAGTAATTAAACCAGCATATCTGTAACAACTGTCGGCTCTTCTTTCTGGCAACTTGGATGTAAACCAAAGCAAGAAAACTAAGGGTGAGAAAAGGCAAGAGCATGAGAGAGCTTTGATTGTAGAGGACCATTGCTGGGCTGTCCACGGGGCAGGTTAGCAGACCTGCCTGGGCTTTTAAGAGGCTGGTGGGGGCAGCTCAGTGGGAAAGAATCCGCCTGCCAATGCAGGAGACCTGGGTTTGATCCCTGGGTTGGAAAGATCCCCTGGAGGAGGAAATGGCAACCCACTCCAGTATTCTTGCCTGGAGAATCCCATGGACAGAGGAGCCTAACAGACTACAGCACATGGGAGTCAGACACAGCTTAGTGACTGAGTCTGCATGCTCACAGCCCGGCTGGAAGGGTCAGGGCTCCCTTTACCAATTATCAGCAGGAAAAAAAAGCTTCAAATAAGGTGCATATTTGAGCTGTGTCACCTCATGGGCATTTCCCCTGGAGGGGTCCTGGGTGGGCCCCGGTGGGGTCAGGCAGCACCCTCCTGGGGCAGCTCCTGAGGTCTGATGCTTCACTACTCATGGTCTAGACAAAACCTCCGCCCTCCATCTCCCGCCCACTACCCCAGTCCAGACAGGGACACACACTACGCACTCTGGCGAGATCTCTGTCCACGTGGGGATGCTCTGTGTCTACAGATACACGGGCCAGGCTTGGCGCTCTCAAGGGTTCTAAGGGACCGGGAAACAGTAAGTCCAGCGGTGACCCACCCACCTTTCTGGGCTGGAGGCTGCAGTTAATGGACTGCCCTGCCCATCCCCTCAGCTTGACCCCTTCTTTGTGCAGAACCTCATCTGCTTGATGCATTTGAAAGTCATGCAGTGGGGACCCCAAGCTTGCCTTGAGACAGTTCCCTGTCTAAGATAAGCTGGCAGTTCTGTGACTCTGCCATGGGCCCTGTGATGACGGGAGAACCAGCCCAGGTCAAGAGCCTGGCTTTCAGGGCATGAGGGCTCAGGCTCCATTCACAGACACACAATGACATCCTTCATCACGACCAGCCTGATGGCAGACACCGCCACACTGCGCACTCAGCGTGAAAAGAGCAAGCACTGAGGAGCCCGTCAGACCTGAGGCATCCCTGGTTGCAGTGAGATGGGACAGTTCTCAGTGACACTTTTAAACATTTAGGCTGATTTATTTACTCTCTGTTGATGCCACTGAAAGCCCCCAACGTGTGAGGGAAAGCACAGCATAGTTGTTAGGGATCTGACTGCAAAAAAGGATGGATGTTTTCCTTTTAAAACCTCCTAATACCTTCACAGTCTCTTATGTCCGAATGGACTCTTAAGATGTGTTGATTTCCAAATAGTCAAACTAGGAATTACTTGCCAGTCTTGGGAACACAGACCCCTGATCCGAGGCCTCAGCACACACTCTGTTTCTGCTTCTCTTGATGAGAAGTGTGACAAGCAAACACTTAAACTGAAAAGCAGACATAAATGAGGGTCTGAGGCTCCAGAGCAGACCCACCTCCTGAGGATGGCAACTTCGTGGATACGCTCGGAGATCGCACGCCGGCTATTCACGTTACCTGGCTCAGACTGCAGTTCTCCTTTTGCACGGTCAGATGTGCCTGGGCATAGCAAGTCATTTGTGCTGGATTTATTTCAGTGGACTCCCCTCTCCTGGTTTCAAGAGAGTAAGCCCTGGCCCTCCAGACGCTGTGAGAACCGCCAGATACGGGCGAGATTGCATCCACAGTGGAGAGAGGAATGACCAGCCCCACTGCGCTGTCTTTTGAACAAGTCGATGCAGACAGAAGTAAATAACAGTTAATTACAAATTACATTCTGCTTGGGGCCCGAGCAGGCCTCTCGCCTTGAATAGATTGGGCCCTCGGGGTCTCACCTGACTGCGAGCCGGTGTGCCGAGACACAGGCTGGGTGCCTACAAGTTTCAAAACAAGCTGCTAAACACAAAAGCTTATTGGATTACAGCGATTTAGGAAAAGCGTTCAGCTCTCTCGGTAACAGCAGAATGAGGGCAGAGGGGGCTGGCTCGAGGACTGAGAGAGTCGGGCAGGAAGCCGGCTCTTGTTTGCTGACTTTGGAGAACTTGTCCCAAGTTAGGGAGGCTGTGGGCTGCTGACCTCGGCTGGCTGACCCAGGGAGGCAGACTCGGTGAAAGACTTTAGACTCAAAATCAGAGGAAGGCACTCATAATCAAATAATGCCTGCCGTAAGTCTGTGGACTTTTTTTAAATCAGAAAAGGATTTTTATGACCATCAGTAGACCTTCTGATTTCTTGGTGATAGGGTTTTTTGATGTTTGTTTAAACAGTAAATTAGTTCACTACATTTTTAAGTCCAATTTTAAGTTACTACGCTTGCAAAAATAAGACAATGTTGAAAATAATGAATGTCAGCGTTCATGCATTGAAAAGACCTTGGCTTTTGTAATTCACTAAAGCAATTTCTATTCATTTAGTTGAGCTAAATGCTTATTGTTAAAGACAAAAGCCCCAGCAGTCTGACACTGAGCTCATTATGTATGTTAGAAACACAGCAATCCAAGGCCACACCGAATGCAACAGAGCTGGAGACTGGGGGGAGGGGGGCTGGGAAGGGAGGGAGAAAGCGGGGATCCAGGGATTAAAATGCAGAACACACCATTCTCCTCAATAACTTCCCATTTAGGCCTGATTAAAACTTCAAAACAAAGCTGGTTGGAAGAATCAGTAGAAAGATTTCTGTTGTCATTAAGTGATGGGGGTGATCATTAAACTCCAGAAAGTTTAATGGGGCCCCATCTCAGAGACCTCCAGCAGCGGGGACTCAAGTCCCAGCCGATCCTCAAAACTGCTGGAAATGCTAGAGGCCGCGTTGACAAACATTTGCAGAATAGCCTTATGTAGCCACGGTGAGTTCTAGAAGTTAAATTCACCTCTTTTGTTTAAATAGCACTGACAAAGCACAAGAATAAAATTCCTTGCATTGATGTCAGCCACCGTAGCTGGAGGGGACACTTTTGATGGCCCTCTGAGCCCAGCACCCAAACCTCAGGTGGGCCTTCGTGCTTGGTAGGAGGAAGTCCTGCTACTGCAAGGCAACAAAACAAAGTCTCGTCTCCTGTTATGGGCAAGACAGCCTCGCTGCACTTGGTGGTCTTCTCATGATTACCGTCCACATCTGGGGAAAAACATGACCATTTCTTCCCGGAGCAGAAAGTTTCAAAGTTGGGACCAAACATTTGCATGTGAACTTCTGCAAGATAAAAGTGGAGTAGTTTCTGAGGAGAAAAACTTTATTTTTTCAGCTCATTCAAAACCAGCATGTGACAGCTTTACTTTTGAGACAGAACACGTGAAGCCCAGCAGGAGACCATCCAGACATAGTTTAAGATGCCACAAGGATCTTGACGAGGTTACCCTGCAAAAGTTTTCCTTTCAACCTACAAAATTTGAAAGCTACTTTTTAGAAATAGCGAAACGTGTCATTAAAATAGGCAGAGTAACCCAAAGAAGTGAAATGAGTTGGTTTGAGGGATCTGATGGGTCTGTCCCAGTGAGACATCTCAAATTCAGCAGCAAACACACCTGGAAGAGCTCTCACCCCAAAACCAGGGAGAAAAATAGCTGCCTCCTCCGCGTGGGGGAGAGCGGCTGTCTTATCGGCCGCCGAGTGCCACTGACGGTAGCGACAGTGACATGCAATCCATCATGTCATCAGCGCCGTCAGGGACGCGGGGCCTCCGCCGGCCCGGGATGCGAGCCCAGAGGCGGACGCTTAACCCCTGCGAGCCTCCAGCGCCCGCAGCCTCAACACGCCCCTGTCGTGTGTGAGGTCTCCGCAGAATGACAGCAAATCCATGCGGGCCAGCAGTCTGCCGTCATGACGCCCGGGCACACCAGGCCGTCGTGACGAGCGCGCGGGACGCGGCCTTTATCACGCGCCTTGTAGAGCCATTTAAGGGGTCTCAGCTGAGACCCGGCGGCCTGCCAGGCGGGAGGGCCGGCCAGCCACCGCCGTCTCCCTCTAACCCTAATTCTCCACGGGGATGGCTCTCGGAGGCCCAGAGTTAGCAATCATGTGCTGCAAATCCACCTGATATTATTGCAATGTGTCTCCATGTTGACCAACTCTGTAGATTTATTTATTTTTAATCCACAGTGCACAAATAGTGAGACACTTGAGTTAGGAGATGCTTCTGGATACGATGTAGCATTTTATCATGTCATCTGTTACTGCTAAGTCACTTCAGGTGTGTCTGACTCTGTGCGACCCCATAGACGGCAGCCCACCTGGCTCCTCTGTCCCTGGGATTCTCCAGGCAAGAACAGTGGAGTGGGTTGCCATTTCCTTCTCCAATGCATGCATGCATGCATGCATGCCAAGTCGCTTCAGTCATGTCCAACTCTGTGCGACCCTATGGACAGCAGCCCACCAGGCTTCCCCGTCCACAGGATTCTCTAGGCAAGAATACTGGAGTGGGTTGCCATTTCCTTCTCCAGTCATCTAGAAAGACCTAAACCATAAGAAGACAGCATTTTTTTAACACGTATGGCAGTTGTGGGTAGAGACACATGGCAGCGTTTGCCCACCACCATCTTCTGCCTTAGCTCTTGAACTCCCAAGAGTGCAGGTGCCTAGCTGTGATCACCATGGACACACACAGGCGCAGTGACCAGTCCCTGTGCATTGCATAGCTGTATATAACACGAAATAAATCTCCCTTCTAAATTTTTCTAGATTGTGTTTGTTTTTTATATTATTATTTCTTTCTTCCATTTTTGTTAAATCACAACAAGCTTTTCTTGGATTAAAAAAAAAAATCTAGTTGACTAGTAATATAGTTCTTTCATGTATATGCAAGATCTTTTCACACCTTGATAAAATTAGCATCTATTTCAATACTAATGAATTTCCAGTGCCTGGTTAGGAATACCAAGAACTGGCTGCACGGTTGCCTGTCCTGGGAAACAGATCTGACTCTAGAGGCAAGTGAGGATTTTATTTCCGGAGAGTCTAATACACGGTCCGAAACAGCATGAACGTGACAGGGGGATATAAGTCTTCATCGGGAAAAAGGTGTCCGAAATGGGAAACTTGGGCAAATGAAAATTACAAGCAGTTTCAGGCTAGAGTTGGCTTCTGTGTGTCTTGAGCTCTCACTGGGGTTGGGGCAAATTTTCCCCACTGCCATGTTCAGTGCAGGTCTGGATGGATGCCTGGGCCTGTGCTGAGATAGCTCATGGTGTGCAAAGTTGAAATTGAACTTAAAGTTTCACTGGAAAAAGGCAATTTTAATATTCTACTTTACTGCGGTATTGGAAATAAGTTTGTTCTTCCAGATAAATGTGTATCAATACACAGTAGCAACATCGGTCACGAGCTAACATCTGGACATCTGCGTCTCAGCCTCGAGTAGTCTGTCAGTGTAGACCATGGGAGCCACCTACAGGAAGCCTTCCCAGCTACAAATTGCCAACTGCTTCCCACCTGCTCCTCTTTCCAGTGGCAGCTTCACACCACCCAAAGCAATGATCTATTCATGCTTTTCTTATTTTTAAGTTTTGAAATGTAATGAATTCCTAAATATTTGAAAATACAATTCCAGAGAAAGTATTTAAAAGCCCACCACTGAAAGAAAAAAAAAATTAGGCCAAACTTCACAAAAACTGAAAAAGTGGATATTGACATTAAAGAGTATTGTAATTATTTCCCACTTTTTAAATATAAACTAGCATCTGTTTTTTGCAATGTGCATTTATATGCTCATGTACCTTAAAGTTTGCCATGTATGTGCAGAGGCAAGGATTTATAAAAATGAGAAAACAGAGTGAAATACTTTCTTCAATAGTTAAAAGTTTGAATAAATTATAAATGTATAAAATTATGAATAAACCATAAAAGTGTTTCCACCCATAGAAATACACCATGAGCAACGCGTGGCAATGCGTGGTTTACCTACCCCTCAAGGGCATCTTGCAAACATTATTTGCCTTAGGCAGATTTCAGCCGGAAGGAACGTCACAGATTCAGGACGGAGCTCAGGAGAGCATGCGAAGTGCTCAGGTTGTTTGTTCCAAAGCGATGCAGAGCTACCGACGGCGGGGGCCAAGGCTATATCTGTGCTCCTCAAGGAGAAGCCAGGGCCCTTGGGTGGGGAGGGGACAAGTGGACAAGAGTGAGGACTGCTTCTTGGCAAACACGTGGTAAAGTCATGCTGCCTTGGGTGGATGTTTGCGATGCTTGTTGAAACATAGGAACAACTTAGTCACAAGGAGACCACGGAAGACAGGAGTATTCTGAAAACCCAGCGCTTGCTGGAATGGAAGAGCCAGGGCAGAAGATGGTGCTGGGCAAACGCTGCCATGTGTCTCAACGCCCAGAAGCAAGGACAATGATGAGTCCAGCAGGGCCCTTTCTTGACCCCTGACTTTTAACCTCTGCTCCCCTCCATACCCTGTGTTAACTGAGGCCTTTATTTAGGAAAAAAGGAACTGGGAGTTCTCCTAACCATAGAAGGGAAGAAACATGGCAAGCCTGACCCCACACCTTGCTTGGATTCCCTGGGAGCTGAGGGGCCCCCCTTCCAACAGGACCCCTGACTGGTTTCTGAGGGCTGGGACGGCCTTCCAGGAGGGGGGCGTCTCCATGGGATGCATGTGTCCAACTGTGACAAACAGAAGGAGCAGACAAGAGTGCTGCCTTTAAAAATACTAGGAACTCACTGCAACGGGGTGCCACAGAAACGGGGAGACCATCACCACGGGGTCCCGGTGCAGACACGGGATGAGCGCCATGGAGCTGCGTCCACTCTAGAGCAAGCCTAGCCCAGGACTGCTCAGTCCCCTGCGGAAGAGTCTACATGATTCTCCTTAGTGATGTAAACAAAACAGCGCTAAGACATTATCCTGGGCGGACTTGATAACCGATATAAAAGCCAACCCGGGTCATACCCGAGACTGACTCTGTCTCATTGAAAACAAGTCTCTGTTCTACACATTATGACTCTGTGCCATCAGGCCAGAATATTCAAATGCAAGATCAAACTGATTTTTAAACAATGAACCATTGCAGAGCCCGTATTTCCCCAAAGCGCAGGTCGCAGGAGGGCAGGGCAGCCAAGGTGAGTGCCCGGGGTGCCCAGCAGGTGGTAGAGGTCTGAACCGCACACATGCACTGGGCACCCTAGTGACAGAGTCTTAAGACTCCACCCCAAAGTCCCATCACCATCTCTGGGGCCGGTCTTCCACACAGATGTCTGTTTTTATGTGACCGCATCTCTGGCTGTCAGCTCAGGATGTGAACGCACTGCTCGCCCGACTGTGTGTCCGTGGGCACCTTCCATCTTCCATCTCCTTCCTCCCTGGTCCTTACTCACAAACTGTCCGCTGAGCCCCACTTTGCCTCCAGGAGGGCTGCAGACCCTCAACCACATTATGGGAAATGGATGGTGTCGGTCCTTTCTCAGGACAAAAGATCAGAGCAAAAACAAAGAAATCCAAGCTGGGACCTGCAGGAAGAGAAAGCCTCTAATCTGGTTTGCTAAGCCCTGTCTCTGTTTTGAGAATCAGGTTTCACATTCAAAATGGGTGTGCACTCACATCAAGGATCCAGACCCCTCCCAAACTGCATGAGTAAAAGCCCAGGTACCACAGCTACTGAGCCTGCACTCTAGAGCCTGTGCTCCTCAACGAGAAAAGTCACCAAAATGGGTGCCTAAACGAAGAGCGGCCCCCACTTTCTGCAACTAGAGAAGGTTTGCGTGTGGCAACGAAGACCCAGTGCAGCCAAAAATAAACAAATAAAAACGAAAACCTCTTGACCTTGGACCAACGCAACTGCTTTTGGGGAGAGTCCCGGATTTGGGACAAAAACTGGCTACGGTATCCAGGGTTTAGCCTCATGCCTGCCTTTCCCTCAAACTTGGGCTTCTCAAAGTTTTCTTTAAAAATGATTTCAGCCCACTCGAGAGAGCAGAGAGCAGGCCTGGGAAGTCCAGAGTAGATATTGCACTCCACAGATCATGAGGCTTTGCCCCAAAGGGTAAGTGTCTCACACGGGTGTTTTAGGGGATCGCAGAGTCGTGGCTACAAGGACACTTGGGCTCTGGTTCTTATGGGTCACTTAGCACTCGACACTAATGATGTCCAACTGTCTGTGACTGTTCTAGGGTGTCTGTGCATGGGCCAAAAACAAGTTGGCAACTTTGTCTATAAAAGGTCAGAAGGTAAATCCTTCCAGTTGGGGGTCACCTACAGTCCCTGAAACCAAGACTCAGGTCTGCCTGGTGTGGAAGCATTGCTGGGCGGCGAGCACCATGGGCTTCATCTGCAGAAACAGCCGAGGCTGCACCCAGCCCACAGGCCGTGGTCCACGACCCTGGGCCTGCACTGAACCCCCACCTCCAGGGCCACCCGAGAAACGCCTCTCCTGGCAGCCGAGTCCAACACTTCACTCCAGCCTCCCCTTTCAGACCTGGCTCTTTATCTTCATCTCTCCCCCATTCTGTCGGGGAACAGACTTTACTTGCTTCAGCAATAGATTAGTCATAAGATTAGCATCTATTTCTTTAGTTTTAACCCAGAAGTCGTCCCTGGTGGCTCAGACAGTAAAATGTCTGCCTGCAATGCGGGAGACCCAGGTTCAATCCCTAGACTGGGAAGATCCCCTGGAGAAGGAAATGGCAACCCACTCCAGTATTCTTGCCTGGAGAATCCCATAGACTGAGGAGCCTAGTAGGCTACAGCCCATGGGGTCGAAAAGAGTTGGACAGGACTGAGCGACTTCACTTTTAACCCAGAAGGTGCAGTGGAACAGCTTCATCCTGCGTCCTGGAGACACTGTGCTTTACTGGGGTTCTCTCTCGAGGTGCTTCTAATTCAAGGAATTAGAAGGTAGGATGTCTGCCTGCACATGAAGAGTCAGGTGAGGGTGTGTGCAAGTGAGAGGGACCGACAGACCAGCTCAGGTGAGGAACCATCCACCCCCCGAGACACAGTCAGGGTTAGTGAGACCAAGGGCTTTAATAATGATGAGAAAGTTAGAAATGCAAATATATGGAAACACCCTAAATATCCATGGACAGGTGAAAGGATAAAGAAGATGTGGTATCCATGGCCTTGGGGACAACAGGTAGCATCCACAGCCTGCAGGTACATTTCAGAGCATCTGTGCCCATCGTGGAAAGGTGAGCATGGATGGGAGTCATCCCTTTGCACCTGGTCTGTGGGTCAGGGCCCTGGGGCTTCTTATACATCAGTTGTACCTGACTTCAATCACTCACTCCTCTCCCGAAAACCGTGTCCCTGAGCTTCCTGCAGCATAAGGTGGGGAGGCAAATGCTGCGGGCATGTCCTGAGCGTCCTTGTCCTCAGGAGCCTTGAGGAACCTCACACACCCTCAGCACCTGTGAGGCACGTGACCTCAGTGCCCTGTCCACCTCCCCAGGTCCACCTCTGCTACGGAGGCAGTGACCAGATGGCCCAGGTGGCAGGAAGCCCCGGGAGGCTGTCCCTGTGTGATCCACCTTGAGGGGCAGCGGCAGTGCCAATCACACCCCAGCCAAACCTGTGAAGTGGAGAAGTCTGGATGCTAAAGGCTTGTCAACTACAAATTGGCACACGGGCACCTGCCATCCACCTCGACCAGAAACAAATCACAAGCTGCTGCAGCCGCTGGCCTTCGACACCCCCTGAAGGACTTCAGAGTGGAGAGCAGACAGGAGGCACTCTGTGCTCCAGGGGAAAATCGGCAGGACGTGTCTTCAGATGGTTTTAAAGTTTCAGAAGCCAATTTTATGAGCCCGATTCTTATATCTCCCCATATCTAGAGAAGCACTAACATCCTTCATGGTGACAAGTGTTCCTTGTGACTAGTGGAAGCTTCGTGCGACGAGCAGAAATCTCTGCAAAAACAAGTGCTTGATTGCACAGGTTAGTGACGGGTTAGTCCAGCACTTTGACTGTATTCCTCCCTGGCCAAAATCACACGTATACTGACCTTCCCCCCATGATCTCTTTGGAGTAGTCTCTCAGAGCTATCTAAGATGCTGTCTCCTGAGCTGCAGTTCTCATTTTGCCCCACATGAAACTAAACTCATGACTCTCCTGTTCTGCATTTATTTCTAAGTTGACAGGCTGAAGGTTCTCTGCTGAGTGCAGGGCCCATGAACACCATCTCCAACCTGCCTGGCTTGGCAGCTCCTCTGGGCCCCCAGGGTTTCCCCAGTGGCACAGTGGTAAAGAACCTGCCTGCCAATGTAGGAGACTTGGGTTCAGTCCCTGGGTGGGGAAGATCCCCTGAAGGAAGGTACAGCAACCCCGTCCAGTATTCTTGCCTGGAGAATCTCATGGACAGAGGAGCCTGGCGGGCTGCAGTCCACAGGGTCACAAAGAGTCAGACATGACTGAGCATGCACTCACAGCTGGGCCCCCAGCTGAATCTGAGAAGAGGGGACCTACCTTTGGTTCAGAAGTAGGGAGTACGGAGGGGATGTAGGGAGTGCGGAGGGGATGCAGGCAGCTGCAAATGAAAACCACAACAAAATGCACTGGGAACTGCACGCTTGTCATCGGTCGCTTGAGGCCAGGAGCCCCCAGTCCTGATAAATAACTCCAGCCTGAATACAGAGGTGAACTGGAGTACCAAAGACTCTACAGTGGTGAGACCTGCCACCCACATGGTCTCACAACAGGAGAGGCCACACGTGAATCAGTTGTGCAAGCGTTCCAGGCAGTGGGCCTTAGACCAGTCCACTGTCTGAACGATTGTGAGCTGTGCACACGTGTTCCACGCAGTGAGCTCAACTGCAAGGGGCACTCTGTTCTAACAGATCACTGACCACAAGACCCAAGGAGAAGTCTCAGGACCACTCGAGTCCTGGCTAAAGATAGCTATAAGTAGATACGACCCTTACAGTACTTAGGGTATTTTTGTTATGGTTGTTTCAAGAGCTGTTTTCGTATCAAGTTGAAGCACCCAGTTGTTTAAAAGAAGAGCTGATTCGTCTTCAAAACATAGCTCTTCCTGGGGGCACATTTAGGTGATATAATCAATGCCAGGGCTGCTAGGAAATTGCCTGGGAGGGTTCAAAACAGATTTGAGATAAAGGGGAGAGAGATTAAGTCAAGAGTTAAGTCACCTAATGCTTTTTTTGCCGAACACTCTCCCCCGCCACTCCCCTCCCCGAGAGGATGCTCATCTGAGGATCAGCCACTTCACTCCCAGGGCCCGGTGCCCATCTTTCGTCACCTCTGTGGCCCCTATCACACCTTCAGGAAACAAGAGCCGAGAAAGCAGATAATCAATAATGAGATCAGGAGATGGTATCGGAGGAGAACGGGGCGGGGGCGCCTGCTTGGTTTGTGGAGGGCTGTTTCTCCCGGGCTGCTCACACGCGGGCGGATGAGTGTGAGGTGATAAAGTGCCAGCAGGGAGGCGCTGGGAGAAGCCCAGGAGCCCGCCTCGCCCCCGCCGTTCTCACGGGGCACAGAAGTCTCTCTCAGGGTGGACTTCTGAGCGACACTCGGTGCGGAGTTCCGGGCACAGTGGCAAGTCGGGATGCTCATGACCGGAGAGCGGGGGAGCTGTGGGGCGCGTCTCCCTGGGACAGACACGCAGCGGGCAGCCCCCGCCCCGGACGACGAGGGCCGCGTCCACACGGGCTCTACACCAGGGCGAGGGCACTCACAGGTCCCCCCCAGACACAGCCACGCTCGCCTCCGCTGTCGCAGACACCTTCGGGAGGGCAGGGGCCCCCAACCTCCTCCAAGGGGCACTAGGAATACACTCTTCTTTTACGTGCTAACAAGCGTGCCCATTCCCTGGTGGCTCAGACGGCGAAGCGTCTGTCGCACTGTAGCGGGAGACCTGGGTTCAATCCCTGGGTTGGGAAGATCTCCTGGAGAAGGACATGGCAATCCACGTCAGTATTCTTGCCTGGAAAATCCCCACGGACGGAGGAGCCTGGTAGGCTACAGTCTATGGGGTCACAACAGTCGGACAAGATTGAGCGACTTCACTTCTTCAAGCACACCCATTCTCTCCCACGTGGCGTCAGGGACCCACCCCTCTGGGATGCGGCATGAGGCTGGGCCTGAGACGGGAGGCTGCCCACGTCTCCTGCACGTGATGCTGGGCACAGTCTCTTCTGGGCACCGTGATGGGCACCCGCACCCCCACAGGGCAGCAGGCGCACACACACCGTCTGTGGGACCGAGGGTCACGTTGCGCCCCGGGTGACGTCACACGCACGCTCAGGGACACACCCCTCCCGCGCAGCGATGACCTCATCCGGGAGCACGCGCCCCTCCCCTCTAGGACCGGGCGCCCACCCCTCCTCCGTGTGATGACTGCCTCCGGCCACCCCCGCCCCCCCGGCTCTCTGTTCAAGCGTGTGTACCCAGCACGGCCTTTCTAGGGAGTCCAGCCAAGGAGATTTCAACGCACCACCTCCATCCTTTGTCTGAAATAATGTTGTACTTTGCAAATCAATTCCACTTCAATACAATTTTTAAAAACTAAAAAAATAACATTGGAGTTGAAGTTATTCCTACCTGACTCAGAGGTAAGAATCCGCCTGCAACTCAAGAGATGTGAGTTCAATCCCTGGGTTGGGAAGATCCCCTGGAGGAGGAAACAACAACCCACTTCAGTATTCTTGCCTGGAAAATCCCATGGGCAGAGGAGCCTGGAGGGCTACAGTCCATGGGGTCACAAACAGTCGGACACGACTTAGCAACTAAACCACCATCACCAAAGTGATTAAAGAACAGAGATGCTACTTCTGTGTGTATTTTAATAGGCTCTGGAGAGCAGTGAATAAGATAGCCCTGTCTATTGCATGCCTGCTTAGTCTCTCAGTCCTGTCTGACTCTTTGTGACTCCATGGGCTGTAGCCCGCCAGTCTCCTCTGTCCACAGGATTCTCCAGGCAAGAAAGCTGGAGTGAACTCTTGTGCCCTCCTCCAGGGGATCTACCCCACCCAGGGATCCAACCCGGGTATCCTGCTTTGCAGGCAGATTCTTTACCGTTGAGCCACCAGGGAAGCCCACCACAGTTAACCTCACAATTGGCACTGCGTCTTCCCTGAGACAGTCACCGAGCCCACACAGAACAGTTGCTCAGAGAAGATCAAGACACTACAAACGCATACTTTTTTATTTGGTGAAAAATAATATTGTACTCAATGAGTATTCTGCATTATTCAAAATTAACATTTTTAACAAGTGAGAAGGGGTCCTCTAAATCTGCCATTGAGGACTAACCCCCTGTGCTGTGTACATAAACTGACATTTAGAGGGTGATATTTTCTTTTGTAAACCATGATTTCTGACCCTTGAAGATTTCATTCCTCAAATAAGTACGTGTGTACGTGTGTCTTAATCCTTTATAGAACACACAGAGGGCGATCTGAAGTGAGTGGATTTCCTTTTTCACCGACACGTGTGCCCCCACCCCCCCCAGCACAGACTTCTTGGTCCAGTTTCTGCCCAGCGCTCCTGTTGGGCAAATGGGTTCTCTTTTGCTCCCTGTGACCACGAAACTGCAGTTTTTCGTGAGCTCTAGGATGAGATGACATCATTTGCAGGCTGGTCTTTGGAATCGGGGAGTCAGGGGAGCTGGAGAAGGGGCCTGGGGTCGGGGTAGGGGTAATGGGGAGGGGACCGAGTGCCGAGAGGGCCCCTCCCACCTTCCCCCTCCCCAGGCCGTCTCAGTTACAGTTTCCATTAAGGAGGAGCGTCAGTTTTCTCCCAAACCTCCAGCAGGCCTCTGGCGGGGTGGGGCTGGATGGGGGATGGCGGGGTGGGATGGAGAGTGTCCTTATTCTAAGTTGCTGGCGGATTTAAAGAATTGCACCGGGGGAAGCACACGCCCCCACACCCCCCACGGCATTTGAGTCCATTACAATTCCAAAGGCGGTCACAGAAGGCGAAGGGCCGGCCGGAGTTAATGAGATTTCTCACCCAAAACACTAATCTGGGTTAAAACTAAAAGAATGCTGATAAGGTCGACAGCAGCTTTCACAGGAACAAGAAGGGTGCTGTGCTCATCAACTGTGCCCGTGGCGGGGTGCGGGGAGGGGGGGGGGCAGGCTTTCATCCCTGGGGGGAAAACCTGAGAAGATGGGTGTGGAGACAAAGCTCTTAGGTGAGGAGCGGTTGAGGTAGAATAAAACAGGCCATTTCCATGTTTGCAGAGCACACGAGGCAGAAACCAGCTAATACGAGCAGAAGTTGAACGTCGCTTTAAAGGGAGTGATTGACCCACAGAGAAAGTACACAGCAAAATGTGTCGCCAGGCCCTGATTAGCCCTGTTTCCCTCCGGCAAATACCTGGCTCTGGAGCGTGTGCGCCGGAACATTTTGTTTTATTACCTTGTGAGATAAGTGGGGAAAAAAGCCTTGCGTACCTGGGGAATTCAAATATTCAGCTCCGTCACATCAGGGCCTGCGCTCAATTTCACGCCGGGCGCATAATTATAACAGTGTTTAAAGGGAGCCCAGAAGAAAGATGGGTTCAAGTGCAAATTAATTTCAGATTATCACAACAAAGGCAATCAGAGCTCAACAAGCTCGCCGGCAAAACATTGAAAGGTCCCCAGGCCCCTCCCCGCCCCAACTTACAACAAAGACCCTTCAGCTCGAATTAAGCTAATGATCTCAAACGGTCCTCGGCCTACCTTTTTCGGTGGGTTTGTTTTTTTTTTTGGCCTGTTTGCACAGTTGAATGTGGCCAACCTGCAAAGGAGCCGGAGAGGAGGGGGCTGGGGGCCCCGGGGGAGGGGCGCGCGGACGGGGAGCCCGGAAAGGTCAGGGCTCCGCATCCATCAAGTGACAAACAGTCCGCGGCTTGACGGGCCTGCGCTGCGTCAAGTCGTCTTCCTGCGCGGAGAGGAGGGGAGGGAACCGGGGCGTTGAAAGAGGCCTGGGTGAGTGCCTGCGTCTGCCCCGCAGCCTCGGAGGAGCGCGCCTGGGCTCCCCTACCAGCCTCCAGCCGTGCAGAATCCCAGCCTCCCAGCCGCTCCGCGGGGACCCGTGGGAAGCGGACTGGGGCGCCGACGCGCAGGTCAGGCCTCATTGCCTCCTCATCACCTCCGCAGGAGTCGGGGAGCGCTCTGCGTCTGGGGAGCCGGCCGGGCGTCGGGCCGCCGTCTGGTTACTGCACAGCCGACCGTGGCGCGTCCGCCGCCTCGCCAGCCAGGCGCGATCCCCTGGTTAAGGCTTCAGGGCAAACGACTGTCGCTGTCAGGACCCCCCCCCCTCCCCGGATGGGGGCAGAGAGAGGCCCCTCGCCACTTCAGAGCTGGCCCACTGTGCTGAACGGCCTTCCTGTTTGTTTTTTAATCCCACTCCACCCACGAAGGCAGGTGCGTTTGCTCCAGAAAACAAATGCAGCCTTGGAGAAGAGCACGTCCAGAGCCAGGCCAGTGGGCTTCCCTTTGGAGGAGGAGGCCCCGCGTTCCCAGCCCCAACCCCGACCCTGCATTCTGAACTGGCTGCTAGGTCGCTGGAGCCAAAGGCTCAGCCCCCATATAGACTCTTTCCTGACTGTGTGCCCCGGCCTCGCTTTCCTTCTCCAAGCAGTGCTGGCAGAGAGGAGGGGGCAGACCGCCCCTCTGTGGACACCAGGGCTCCTCGGGGTGTGTTTAGGTTGCAGCTGGGTCAGGAGATGGGGCCCCAGCTTCTAGCACAGACCCCGGGGCCCAGGGCCTGAGACCTCCGCAGAGCGATCATCCCTTGATGGGCAGTCTCCTCCTGGCCCTGGTGGGATGAGTCAGGGACGTTTCGAGGGGGAATTGCTGCAGGACCCGCCCTCTCCAAGCCCCGGGCCCACTCCCATCCGGCCTCCTCCCGGCTCTGCTGGAAATCGGCCTCCAGCCTCATTCTCCAGTCCTCCTTCAGAGCAAATGGTTTGGCAACAAATAAGGAGAGTGCATTGCTGTTCTCTGCAGTCTCAGTTCTCCCAGAAGTTGGTCAGGAGGTGTGGTTTTCCCAGATACACCCACCTTCCCTGGAGCCCCCACACCGTCCTTACTCTGGTCGCCTCGGAGCCAAACACTCCTTTCCTGTCATCCTGAACTTCCCCATCCTTCTCCTTCCTGGAGTGGGTGGAGGGGGGAAGGGAGAAGCTTATCCACACCCCTGCCCTCCCCAGGAGGCCCAGGAGGAGGCCAGCATTGCCTGGAAGATAACTCGGAATTCAACCAAAGACCCTGTGGGGTGGGTGGGGGTGCAGGAGGGGCTTCAGGGTGGTCGAGGCGCTGGATTTGGGGTTGAGTCTGCAGGCTCATGGAGGCATCTAAGCCTGTGGCTCTCAGTCCATGGCCAGAGTCTCACGGGCCGCCTGGACCCTGGGCAGGAAGGGCTCTTCTCTCCTTCCGAGTGTTTTTTGCTGGAGGTCAACAGCGAGCAGTGAAGGTGACCTCGCGTGCATCCCTGGTGTCTTTCCCCTTGTTCCCTGCAGAGGCCTGGCTTGGGAGGTTTCAGGGGTCTGGGCGCTGGTGGCAGGGCCAGTGGGCCTGCTGGACGTGAGATGCTTTCTCCAGGAAAAGGGGCAGAGGGTGTGAGTGGACAGCCTGGAGGCCGTTCCCAGTCCCGGGCCCAGTTTCACACTGGAGGCCCCTATGCCTTACCCGGGAAGGCTTGGCTGGTCCCGGGAAGGGTCCCTGCTCAGCCCCACCAGGCAGGGCCCGCACTACGTGGTCTCATCTCATGGTGGGGGTGCGGCAGGCACTGCCCAGGTACTCACCACACAGCCTCCAGCAACCCACCCCTCCACCCTTCAAACGCCACTCTTCTCAGAGAGCTGATGGCCAAAGCCTTGTCCAGGAAGTGAGTCGAAAATGTGCCTTTCCCCGAACAGAAAATGTCATTTAAAAATTATATTCTTAGGACAAAAAGCTTATTGGCATATGAGGAAGCCTTCTGTTAGGTAGCTAGAATAGGAAAAAGGAGCCCAAAATAGCAGTGACTAAAAGACAAAGAAAGGGAAAAGCCCAGGAAAATAGACCAAAGGAAGGTCTGAGGACCGGAGTGAGAACCTCAGGTGAAGCAAACAGCATTCCTGGCTAGCCCGGTTTACATAGAGAAGGCTCAGGGGGAGGAGAAAAAAACATATAATAAGAGGAGCCAAAATTGAGCCATGGTCCTCTTCTTTCGGGTCAGCCCGCCCTCACGCCTCGAGGATGTATTTTCCTTTGTTTGCTTAATAAAACTGAGCTGTAACCTGGCTGGAACACTGGCTCGCCACTTCAAATTTTTGCTGTGGCAAGACAGCACCAAGGAAATCATACACTCCCCCGACACTTTCAAGAGGTGCTGTGTGGCCGAATCCATCAGTTAAGGTCCCAGATCGTAAGGGACTGGGGAGCGGGGCACGAAGCCCAGGTGCCCTTCACGGCACCCTCTCTTATCCCCTCACACGTGGATCCCCTTCAATCAGAAACAGCCCCACAGGGAGCCGGGCCCAGTGTCCTGGGTTCCTCAGCCCTTCCTTCTGGCTGGATTCCTCAGGTTCTGGGCTCAGAGTTTCAGGGGAGACCCTGGACGCCCTGTAAGCCCCAGCTGACCCCCTGAATCTTCAGGAGCAGAGGAAAGTGTTTGCTGGCCTGGAAGCCAGGCCAGCATGGATGGCTCAGGTGAAAGGGAAGCAAGAGGCCTACTGGGAGGTCAGGGGCCAGCACAGGACATGCATCGGCTCAGGGTCGGAGCATGGACTCAGCCTCTGTGCATCCAGAGGATGTGAGCTCAGAGTCCTCTTCTGGTAAAATAAAGATCAACAGTCATAGCAGTTAACATGATCTTAACAAGAATAATTGGGACAGAACAGTCATTTGCACACCTTAGTGCTGGGGTTGTCTCAGTTGCAGCTGTGAAGAAATGGGGGGTGTGGGAGGGTCTCATTAGCTCAACGTGGGGTAAAAATACTCAGAAATATCCAATCAGAAGTCCCTGCGGAATCTGAGGCCCAAGATGAGGGAGGAGCCGGTGACAGCCATTCACCCGCATCTGACTCACGCTTATCAAGTGCCACGGTGGGACGCCTGCAGAGCGGGGCCGCAGGGCGGTGCCCTTGCTGTGCGGACTCTCAGCTTCTAGAAGCTCTGAGCCCCAGCTGCGCACGCGGGTTGAGGGTCTTGTATTCCATCCCAGGTCAGACTTTTATAAAAGTTGATGGTATTTGTGTTAGTTGCTCAGTCGCGTCCGACTCTTTGCGACCCCATAGACTGTAGCCAAACAGGCTCCTCCTTCCATCAGATTCTCCAGGCAAGAATAGGTTGGAGTGGGTTGCCATTCCCTTCTCCATGATGATATTTACCCCTCCCCCCCAAAAAAAGTTCAAAGGGAGGTGTGAGATGACACCCCTGGTCCTCACTGGCATCCAAGGGGGACATAAAAAAATCCTGGGGCCCCCACACGGGCACTGTGTCCTGCCTGTCACCCCTGCTCCTCATGGGGACCCTGTCACCTTCCTGTCTCCTTCTGGATGTTCTCACTCAAGACTATCTACTATCAGAAGCTGTGCCTCCCAAAATTTATTCTCAAATGAATGAGAGGAAACTCAGCTACATTCAGTTCAGTTCAGTTCAGTTGCTCAGTCATGTCTGATTCTTTGTGACCCTATGGACTGCAGCACGCCAGGCCTCCCTGTCCATCACCAACTCCCAGAGTTTACTCAAACCCATGTCCATTGAGTCAGTGATGCCATCCAACCATCTCATCCTCGGTCATCCCCTTCTCCTCCCACCTTCAATCTTTCCCAGCATCGGGGTCTTTTCAACTGAGTTAGTTCTTCACATCAGGAACGTACAGTGGTCATGTATGGATGTGAGAGTTGGACTATAAAGAAAGCTGAGTGCCAAAGAATTGATGATTTTGAACTGTGGTGTTGGAGAAGACTCTTGGACTGCAAGGAGATCCAACCAGTCCATCCTGAAGGAGATCAGTCCTGGGTGTTCATTGAAAGGACTGATGGATGCTGAAGCTAAAACTCTAGTACTCTGGCCAACTGCTGTGAAAAGCTGACTCATTTGAAAAGACCCTGATGCTGGGAAAGATTGAAGGCTGGAGGAGAAGGGGCTGACAGAGAATGAGATGGTTGGATGGCATCACTGACTTGATGGACATGGGTTTGGGTGAACTCCGGGAGTTGGTGATACACAGGGAGGCCTGGCATGCTGCAGTTCATGGGATCGCAAAGAGTCGGACACGACTGAGCAACTGAACCGAACTTCACATCAGGTTAGGGTTATTTTTATTTTAATGTATTTTATTTTAATGTAGCTGAAAGTATTTTTCAGCTGCATTAGCAGTGGTGATTTAGACAATGACCTCCCCTCCCCTTTCGAGAAGCAGAGTCATGCTGAGGGGCTGCCCCTGGAACCTGGGTCCTGTTAAGGTTCCTATGAGGGACCGAGATTCTGGAAGATTCTCCCCTTAGAGAGTTCTAAAGGACTTCCCTGGCAGTCCAGTGGTTGAGACTCTGCTTCCACTGCAGGGGGTGCAGGCTCCATCCCTGGTTGGGGAATTAAGAGCCCACATGACACTGTGTGCGGTACAGCCAAGGAAAGAGAGCCTTGGGACGTCTCCTCCTTGAGTCTGCTGGTGACAGGGCTCTCCTGACACACCTTCCATGTTCTCCCAGCTGGTCCCTGGCTTGGAAACGCCTCCTTTGGGGGCTCCTTCCCCTCCCTGCAGGCTGGGAGCTGTGCACAGCCTCACCCTCCCCACCCAGGGTGGAGCCCACCAGGCCTCTGATGGATGAATTCATGCATCTTCCCTTCTGAATTACTCTGAGCTCTGAATATGAGCCCAGAGCTCAGACTAACTTCCAGGATCATGTACAGTGAGTGCTGCTAAGTCACTTCAGTGGTGTCTGACTCTCTGTGACCCCATGGACTGCAGCCCGCCAGGCTCCTCTGTCCATGTGATTCTCCAGGCAAGAATACTAGAGTGGGCTGCCATCTGAGAGGGGGCTAAATTGAAAGCATTTTCAGGATCAGTGGAGGCAGCCTTTGGTGACCATGTGTGTCCACTGCTCTGTGAGGGAGCAGACAGCCGGCAGGTCCAGGGCAGAGGCGGTGTGCAAAGCCACGCCACCCATGTGGGCTATGCTCACACACAGAATGGTCCATGGTGGGCCACACGGGATGAGCAGCAACATCGGGGAGTTCAGGCCAAGTGGGGCCAATGTCTCTCACTCAGCAGGAAGCCTCGGACACCAGTGACTATGAAGGGTGTGCAGAAAAATCACAGGAAGTGGAAAGGAAGCAGTCAACTTGATTTCAAACTCTCGTCTATGAATGAGCCTCATGTTATTATAGGGTCTGATGCAGTTTGTAATCTGTTATCGTTTTGTCTTCTGGAATTCCGAAGTCATGATTTGATGTCTACAAGGTGGATCCAGAAGCTGGCGCTCATCCTCAGAGCCCAGAGAGGGGCCCGGCCTCCCCGTGCAAGCCTGCTGGACACTCATCTGTCTGTCTGTCCATCCAGAGCGACTCAGAGAGACCAAGACGGAGAGAGGGAGGTAGGAAGACAGAGGGAGAGGCACTGGAGTGAGTGGCTGCTTCTCCTCGTCACACAGCATCACCAAGACCCCCTGCACCAAACAGACCCTGTGCTCGGCACCAGAAAATTACCAAAGGCTCACATTTCACGGCTCCGATTTAATCCTGTTTTTTTCTTCCTCCTTCTGGGTGATCACGGCAGCATCATCATTACACCTCGCCCCCCGCCCCTCACAGAGATGAACTCCATAACCTTTTTCAGATTCCCACCGTGGGCTGCTGAGCCCCCCAGCAGAGGTGCCACCGGGCAGACACCTGCCTTCTCCAGGCCAGGTGTGCACCCTCTGACAGGTGGGCATTTGCGGAGCGGCCCGCCAACAGAAACCTGGACTCAGGCCTTCGTGATGACAGTGAGGAATGCTAGAGCCACGGCTGCCCTCAGGCTTCGCTGGGGAAGGCGCTGCGTCTCCGAAACCCAAGTCCAGTGCACGCATCGCCGTCCTCTCCCAGAGTGCGTGGGAGCACCGGCCTGGCAGCCGTGGAATTCCACACCCGGGCTTCCACCCAGACCCATCAGGACCGAAAGTGTCTGTTTTGACTTTGTGTGTTTTATCTAGTCATCTTTGTTGGATTTGCTCTGAGATAGAGGACTCTGTCTTCCAGTCCTGTTGATTAATTTCTAACATGGTTTAAAGATTAATGACAATGGCCTACCACCTATGCACAGAGCAATTAGCTGTCATTTGCTTGTGTACATTTCCGAATGCTTTTTAGTTTATGGAATATGCCTATTCTGAATTTGTAGGAACAGGTAGGTGAATACATGCCTCCTAACAAGCTCCCGTGCTGACCTGTCAAAACAGAAAGTGAGATGTGTGAGGCCAACGGAACAGAGCCTCGTCCAGCAAACCTCCTCAGTGGGTTTTATCTGAAAAACAGCCCTGGAGCCTATCACCTGTGAGACGAGCAGGAATAAAGATCTTGACAAGGTGTGAAATATTCCTTCTTATGCTCCAAAAATATTTTTATTAGTTTGAAAAAAATTCCAGGCAAGTTGCATCAGGATGGGTGGATATATTTAAAGGACACACACATAAATATCGCAAGAAATAAACTGTGTCATTCCAGGGAAAACAAATCAAGATGGGTGACGATAAAGGTCTCATCTGACAAACGTGCAGGTCCTTTATCTCAGGGTTAATCCCCCTCTGCCTCTGGCCAGGAGAGGAGGGCTCTGCAGTCCGGGGTTGCCATGTTACCACCACCCATGACTTTGCAGGGTGCTCGTCAGGCTGTGGACAGATGCAGGTGGACAATGGGGACCCCAGTAAAGGTGCTCAGCATGGGACCGAGGAGCCAGTGGACAAGGAGCAGAAGCAGATGAAGAAGGCCAGGGGTGCAGAGCATCAGAGCTCGATCTGACTACATGGAAGGTGGCCTCAGTGGTGGAAGAGCCAGGTCGGCCCCTAGGAGGCGGGACTGAATGCAACCAGAAACACACAGGTGTCAGGGGAGGCCCTGCTCTCACTGCAGAGCAAACAAGTGCATTGAGAGGCAAGCACAGGTACCAGGGGGCCTGTCATCACGAAATCACAAACCACACCAGCTTCCCGTTAATGGACACAGCACCCAGCTCGCTCGGGCTCCCGACAAACGTTTCCTTACATGGGCCACAAAATGCACCTTTGTCCTCCGAGCTTTCAGAAACTAGACGCTTTATCTGGATGCATTCCCCTAATGAAGATACTTGAGTGTCGGTCCAGGAGAAAAGAGAATATGACTCTCTGAAACACAAGTTATTATTTAGAGGCAAGTTACCGGTGGAGGAGCTGTCGGGGTGGATGTCATGGAGGAGTCTGGGCAGAGATGCCGTCAGGAAGGAGCGGGGCTGGGAGGCTGGGGAGTGGCGAAGGGCAGCCTGAGACCTTGCACAGAGGCCCCAAACCCCCTCTCCCTTGCATCACATCGGCCATCCCTTCTAGAGCCTCCCAGGGTGGCAGAAGCAGAAACTGGTCGGGTTGACCCCCACCAGGGGCAACCTCCCCCAAAGCCCCTCCGACCAACCCGATTCAGCTGGAAGTATGCCGTGTTGTCATCGCCGGAGTGCAAGTGCGTGCAGCCTGGGCTCCACGGTGGTCCTGGGTCTGTCCAGACCCCCGGAGAGGAAGGGCTGATCTGAAGGCCTGTGCAGGGTCCGGCAGCCTCGGAGCTGCCCTCTCTGCCCATCGGTATCACCCAGTTCAGTGCTGTGTCCTTAATCCAGGCTCCTCACACCTGGTCCTGTGGGCTTTATGCACTCTGCAGTTCTCAACATTTGAATGCCTTCTCTTAGGGTTTAAGGGGTTTTCCAGGTGGCGGCAGTGGTAAAGAACCCGCCTGCCAGTGCAGGAGACACAAGAGACACAGGTTCGATCCCTGGGTCAGGAAGATCCCCTGGAGAAGGGCATGGCAACCCCCTCTAGTATTCTTGCTTGGAGAATTCCATAGGCAGAGGTGCATGGTGGGCTACAGTCCATGGGGTTGAAAAGAGTCAGACCCGAAAGAAGCGACGTAGCAAGGGTTTAACAGAAGTGGCTGATAACAGGGGATTATGTGTTTCCAGATAATCCAAGGTTAATTTTATGCAACAGCAAAATTGTTATAAAAGCATTAACCGCTTCTGAGGACTGTGATAGCTTCCAGGCGAGCCTAAGAGAAGCCCGTATTGAGGGACATCACGATCTGGATTTTCTGTTGTTCATGGGATGTTTGACACACCTGAAGTCAACAGTTTCTGTGAAAATTGTTATGACTTGTGTGAATCCCCTGGGGGCATCAGATTTGAGTGAAATAATCCGGCAGCTCCAGCACGTGGACGGCGTCCGCCTTCTCTTGACGTCTGAGCGGGCGCGCATTCCTGCCACGGGGTCCCTGGGCCCCCGAGGACCAGCACTGACGCTGGGCGCCCTCCCCGCTAGGGCGCAAAGCCAGTGAGCGCTGGGGACACAGACAGACCTTCCAGGGAGCGATTCGGGGAGCGCTTTCAGGACACCCGGGACGTGTTTACACCTCAGCTGAACAGCTCAAGTGTGAGGTGGAAATCCTAGACCGCAGCTCCACATCCAAAGCAGCTTCACTCAGAGACGACCACTGAAGTGCTATGTACATTGCCAAGGTCTGAACACCTAACCTCCCGGGAAGGCTTCTGTATACTGTGGGAGGGCTATCAGGTGAATAGTTTTTCAAGCAATAGGGATGTATAATGATTTTAAAGAATGCATGTATGACACAAGCCTAAATGCAGAAACAGAGGCTGAGAATATAAATGAGATACTCCAATTAGGTAAAAGATGGGACAAACATATATAAAAGGAAACTATTACACACTCATGCTGATCTCTAGGTATGACCTCTTTTTACCTTATACCTCTCCAGTTTCTCCAAATTTAAACTGAGAGTATAGAGGTCAGTATGGATGTGAACATAGGTATAGAATTAAACACAGAGATACAGGAACAGGTGTACATGATGCAGACATTGTTATAAATACAGGGGTGGATAGTGATGATCTCTAGGTGAGGGGTGTAATCTTAATAGAGAGGGGTGTGGCTCTAAGTATAGGTAAGGGTATGGAGGTAAATACATAGAGAGAGGCACAGGAGTAGATGATACAGATGGAGATATGCATACGGGTGTAGATACAGGTGACGCAGGTACAGACACGATGTAACCTTATACAAGTAAAAGAGCCTGTGAGCCCCAGGCTGGACCCTGGGCACCACCTCCATGGATTCTGCCTGTCTCTGTTCTCTGGGGTATCTCTCATCCTAAGTGGCTCCATCCCAAATTTCATTGAGTCCACAGGTGAGGTGCACTCTGGGGCCCCAGGATGCTCACAGATAGGTGGGCAGGCAGGACTTCTGGCTGAAGGCCCAGGGCAGCCCCTAACCCTGAACCAAGCTTTGAGGGACCCTCTATGTGACAGAGGCCCTCTGTCACAGGTCAGCTCTCAGCAATGTGCTGTTCCCAGGATGGACTCCCATGTGGATGCAACCCCCCTGGACCCCGAGTCCTCTGTGAAGCGAGTGCCCACCCTGCCTCCCAGTGTTTGGGGCTGGGTCTTCCATTGTGCAAGTGTAATAAGTTGCAATTTTCAAAGGATAAATTAAAAAAACAACAACAGTGACTGCAGTTTCACATCTACATCTCTCTCCGTGTGTAATTTGCAATGAGATTTCCTGAAGCTTTTCTGGTGGTAGGCATTATCTTTCCTTTTCTGCCTACTCATTTTCCTCTTTTTTCTACTGGTTTTTCCAGTAGTCATGTACAGATGTGAGAGTTGGACCATAAAGAAGGCTGAGCACTAAAGATTTGATACTTTCGAATAGTGGTGTTGGAGAAGACTCTTGACAGTCCCTTGGACTGCAAGGAGATCCAACCGGTCTATCCCAAAGGAAATGAGTCCTGAATATTCATTGGAAGGACTGATGTTGAAGCTGAAGCTCCAATACTTTGGCCACCTGATGCAAAGAGCTGAATCATTGGAAAAGCCCTGATGCTGGGAAAGATTGAAGGCAGGAGGAGAAGGGGATGATAGAGGATGAAATGGTCGGATGGCATCACTGACTCAATGGACATGAATCTTAGCAAACTCTGGGAGTTGGTGATGGACAGGGAAGGCTGGTGTGCTGAAGTCCATGGGGTCGCAAGGAGCTGGACACGACTGAGCGACTGAACAGCAGCAACAATAATTTTCCTCTTGATTAAATTTTGTTGTTGTTGTTCAGTTGCTAAGTCATATCTCGTCTTGGTCTCTGGTTCTCAACTCTGTTCTTCTCCTTCCCCACCTCCCTGCACTCAATTTGCACAAACGCACACACAGAGATACACGTACGCACACACTTAAACACAAACGCAGCAGCTCCCTCTCAGGGCCTCAGAGGGTGCGGCCCACAGGGCTCTTGGATGAATTAGGACGAGGCTGCTGCCCAGTGATTTCCGAGGCAGGAGGAAGTAGGCTGCCGTGACCTCCCCCTCTGGTCACCCTGGAGGCAAGGGCATCATGAGTGGGGTCATCCTGATGGAAGGACCATCTGGAAGCTGAGTGGGGCCACAGCGGACATGGGGAAAGGCACCCAGGAGGGGATGGCACTGGGGTCTCTGTTCTAATCTCAAGGCAAGAGGCCCCTTTCTCTGTCTCATCCCCTGAGGATTCCTGTTTCAGAGCCGCTCTCTGGACAGGCCACTTGGCCCAGTCAGTGATGTCCACTGGGTGCTGGGACCCCAGGGACTCCAGGCTCAAGTCCTAACTGGGTGTCCCTCTCCCGGGAGCCAGGGCCAGGGCACCAGGGGGTGCTCCTGCAAATTCCTCCCTCGTCCCCACTCCTGTCCAGCAGCTCTGCCGCTTGGGGCTGCTCTCCTAGGACAGACTGTGGGCCTCTTCCTCCTCCGCTGATGACCTGTCTGTGAGCACTCCTGGGTGTGATGCCCCAGGGCCCCCTCCCAAGGAGTCTATTCATCACCCAAGTGTCACCTGTTGCACTTCCCATCAGGAAATCCTGGAATCCGAGGGGGGAACTTCTCACCAGAAGGACTTCTGCCTTCTCCCGAGGGCCGGAGATAGCCGCATCTCCAAGGCCTGCCCATCATGTGTCTACATGGCCAGCATCACCTTCTAGAAGCATCCAGGAGCTGGTGTAAGGGACAGGACCCTCCTTGAATGGGACACCACAAAACCAACAGGGAGACCACTTTCCTTTGCTTCCTGATGACCTTGGAGATCCATGAGCAAAACCCACTTTCCACTCTCAACTAACATTTTGGAACAGTCAGGCAGTGTTTTTCATGGAGGACACAGCTGGGTTTAGTCTCGGGAGCTGGAGGGCAAGGCTCCCCCTGTTCAGTCCAGTTCTCCCTGGCAGTGAAAGGACAGATCTCCCAATAGTTTTCCTGCTCTTTTGAACTTGCATGATGAAATGGTCCTTTCTGCTGCTGTTACGTATTTTAATTAATGTCATTTCATTTGTACTTGTACCCTCAGGCTATTTCAGCAATAAACTATAACTTTACAAATTGGGGCAAAAATTCTCCTTCACAGTATGCATTTGGAAAGAGTATTTTATTTCAGTAGTCCCTTGGACTGCCAGGAGATCAAATGAGTCAATCCTAAAGGAAATAAACTCTGAATATTCATTGGAAGGACTGATGCTAAAGCTGAAGCTAAAGCTCCAATCCTTTGGCCACCTGATGTGGAGTGCCAACTCATTGGAAAAGACCCTGATGCTGGGAAAGACTGAGGGCAGGAGGAGGAGGGACAACAGAGAGTAAGATGGTTGGATGGCATCACCGACTCAAGGGACATGAGTTTGAGCAAGCTCCGGGAAAGAGTGGTGGAGGACAGACGAGCCTGGTGTGCTACAGTCCATGAGGTTGCATGGATTGTAAAAGATGAACACAACTTGAAGACTGAACAGCAGCAAATTCAACCTGTGAGAGTCCAGAGTCGCCCAAGTATGTCAACCCGCAACCTTAGACCCTCCCCGGAGGTGAGCGGGGCCCGAAGGTGCCGTAACCTCCCAGTCTTTCAGGGGATGCCTGCAGCCCCGGCGCAGGGCCTCAGCCCGCCCCCCTTCAGCTCCACAGGAAGCCAGCCCCGAGGCGCTCACAGCCCGTGTCCCCAGGGCGTCAGTGCTTCCTCACTTCACACCTTGCCCTGGCTGGCTTCTCCTGATAACCCGAGTGTGAGGCTGTGGGCACTGATAACAGGAGGCAGCCCAGGCCTTCCTGAAATAGGCCGGGCTCCGGAGCCCCAGCTGGGAGCCTCCCTGTAGACAAAATCCAGCTCCAGGGCAGGCGGCCCCTCGGCACCTAAGCCGTCAAGGCCTGTGGCGAAGCCAAGGCCACCGCTCCAGAAACGTGCTCAGCTGGTCCTGGGAAGACATCCATCTCAGGAGGAACGGGTCCTGCCTGTAGCATGAAAGTCAAGGATCTAGTTCCATCCCCCACCAGACAAGCCTGGGACCGGGCTGGTGCTGGGTTTGGGAAGACGGCCTTCGCATCTGCTCTGTCCTGGGCAGGGACCCAAGGCGGGGAGTGGGGATCTGAGCCAGCCGGCTGTCCTCAGAGACTTTGCTTTGGGATTGTCACTTCACGTCCATGTCGACCTGCTGGCAGGGCTGTGGGTGGCTTCCCAGTGACCAAAGGCATCGGATCATTGCTGCCTTTGGGGAGGTGATGCTGCCTTGGAGCCTCCTGGATCCTGAGGACCCTAAACTCTGGGCTCCAACCCTGGTCTGCAGTGCAGAAATGCCAGCTCTCTCACACGGGTTGCCATCACCCTCCACACTCAGTAATCCGACGTCCCTGAAGAGCATCGCTTTCCCAATGCAGGTGCCACTGCCTTTTCTGGTTTCTGGGGAGAGAGCAAAGTATGGAAAGTATTCCGGTGAGAAGTAAATGCAGCATTACCTCTGTTATCCCATACCACTTTTAAAAGCCGTTGAGGAACCCCTTCACTCTGCTTCTGCCTTTCCAAACTTCCAAACAGATTCCAGACGAGCTGAGTTTTTTATCCCACTGAAGAGTCTCCTGTACGAACGGGGTGTACGTAAGAGCGGTGACAGTTCTCACAGGGCCGCCACTCGGGCCACCGCCGAGCACGCTTCAGCACATCCTTACCCCCACAGGTTCTATGCCTGGAATGTTGTTTTTGATTCATGCTCACGGAAGAGACCATTCCTCTTCACCCTCTCAGCCTGTGTCTTTTTTTTTTTTTTTGCATCCTCCAGTAACTTTGAGACCAAGCTCTCACATCCGATTACAACAGAATAAATTGGAAAAGCTAACCTCCTGACTTATAGCTATTTTTGCAGTGTTGAGAGATGAGCTGAATAATTGTAATAATTGTTTTAAACGTGTCCTTGGTCCTTTCTGATTGTGTGGGGGAAGAAGAGGGGACAGACATGGCTGGCAGCCTGATGTCATATCAACACCCCTGACAGCAAGAGAGTGTAACAAATATTTCCTAAAGTGGTTTCTTCCTGCTAAGGATGACCTTTTTGAATAAAGCCGTGTGGCCAGAAAGCTCCTTCTGGGAAATAAACAATACATGGTGAGTTTCAGTTTATGTCTATAAATCCAATTTATAGACGTAGAGCATTCTGAGTAAGGGGAGCAGAAATGAGGTGGGAGTCACAGCGGTTACTGGGGACCCTTCTTCTTCTCTAGACCTTTTATACTAAGTGAAAATCTTGCTACACACAGCCAGCTCTGCTTTCCACTGGAAAAGGCCAGTCCATTTGATTTCCTGTGCAGGACAGTGTTGGTAAGAGGCAATAGAATAGAGGTGTGGCGTGAGAGAAAGCTACGTCAAAGTGGTGGAGTTGACTCCTGCTCAAAGTTCAAGCAATATAGTCCATATAGTCAAAGTTCAAACAATATTGGTCAAGCAATATAGTAGTGTGGATTTTTTAATTCCCAGCTCCTAATTTATCCCTACCCACCTTTTCCCTTTGGTAACCGTAAGTTTGTTCTCTATGTCTGTGAGTTTATTTCTGTTTTATTTAGAAAACTTATTTAGAAGTTCATCTGTGTCGTTTTTTCAGATTCCACAAATAAATGATATCATATTGTAGTTGTCTTTTTCTGTCTTACTCACTTCACTTAGTATGGCCATCTCTAGGTCATCTATGTGGTTGGAAATGGCACTGTGTTCTTCTTTTGATGGCTGACTGGCCTTCTGCCATGTATATGTACCACACCTTCCTTACCCACGGTAGACGTTCCCGTCGTCTCCGTGTCTTGGTGTTGTGGATAGTGTTGCTGTGAGCGCTGGGGCGCGTGCATCTTTTTCTGAGTGATGTTTTTCTCCAGATATGTGCCCAGGAGTGGGCTTGCAGGAGCTTATGGAAGCTCTGTTTTTACTTTTTTAAAGGAACTTTCTTCACTATGTCTCTAATACTCTCTTAATCGCATCTCTAGTTTGTAATGCCCTTAACGTGCTGTTGCGTTGCTCCCTAGGATTTGCTGGCGGGCTCTGCCTCAAGGTGCATTGGGATGCCGTTCCACAGCCTTCTTCTCCTGAAGTGTCTGCCTGTGGCCTCCTGTCAGCATGACGATGGTCTCACGCTGCGCGCTTGGAGGCGCTTCCTTGTCAGTTTGGGGGAACACTTTGTGGAGAGTTAGTCTTAGTTATTTTTTAAATGTTCGGTAGCATTTGCAGTGAAGCCAGTGGTCCGGGACTTTTTTGTTGTTGTTGTTGAGAAGTTTTACATTAATTCAGTCTTCTTACTAATTACAGGTCTGTTCAGACACTCTCTTCCTCATAATTCAGTTTTGGCTGTTTGTTTCAGGTTGGATGTATGTTTCTGAAACTGCCACGTTTCATCTAAGTTGCCTAATTTATTTGGGTACAACTCTCCATAGTATTATTTTATAATCCTTTTTGTTTCTGTAACCTTGGTTGTAATATCTCCTCTTTAGTTTCATATTTCAATTATTTGAATCTTCTCTGTTTTCCCCTTCATCAGTCTAGATAAAGGTTGGTCAGTTTTGTTAGTATTTGGGAAGCACCAACTCTTGCTTTCAGTGATTTTATATATTGTTTTTCTAGTCTCTATTTGTTTATCTCTGCTCTAATTTTATTACTCAATTTCCTTCTCTCACTGCCTGCAAATGGACCAGCTCTCCTCTGATCATGCCTTTCTTACAATAATCCTCAAGAATAGATGAAGGTGACCAGTATACGGGAAAATATTCTGATTTTCTGTCTTGCTCTAGAGCTACACAGCTTCTATAGGCAACAGTTTTCCAAACATTTGATCACCACAAGGTGATCATTCTGTTTCCAGACAGTGACTAATAATTGCATGGTCATGAGGCGTTGATCAGGCCTCAGGTCAATGAGGCGTCTGTGTCTGTAGCTCTTTGCTCTCCCTCTCCCTCCCTCCCTCCCTCTTTTCCTTCCTTCTTTCTTCCCTCCTCCCTTCTTTCCTCTCTCCCTTCATTTCTTCCCTGCCTCCTTCCTTCCATCCTTTACTCTTCTTCCCTCCTTCTTTTCTGCTCCTTTCTTTCTTTCCTCCCCCTTCTCTCCCTCCCTTTTCTTCTTCCTCCCTCCCTCCCTCTTTCTTTCGCAGCAGGCCAATTCTTCATGACAGTGTCTGTGTCTGTCAGGTTAAACTAGGATAATGCACGAAAGCCCCAGTCCCATCCGGGGCCATTGCTGATGGTGGGGTGGACGGAGCTCTCCCCCTGCGGTCACTCGGGGACTGAGGCTCCCAGAGGCGCTGCTGTCTGGAACGTTGGTGTTTCCCAGCAGAAGGGAGCGACTCTGGCAAGCAGCATGCTTGTCGTCCAGGCCTGCAGGCTGCACGTCAAGCTCCTCACATCTGATCACAGTCCACTGACCAAAGGAGTCACAACAACATGGCCAGCTTCAGGCAGGAAGAGGGTACAACCTGGCCACAGGTCCGGCGGAAAGGCCCTGGAACACCGGCCAGCCTAAACACGGCCACAAAGGCATCTATCAGGCATGGGGACTGGCCACAAGCAGAGGACAGAAAGGGTGTTACGCACAACTTTAAAGGGAGGAAAAAAACCCATCTTAAAAATAAAAAAGAGATAAGAAACCAATAGAAAAGTTGGCAAAAAAAAAAAAAACGTGACTCACAAAGAAGCAGGCACGCTTGTGACAAGGTGTCCAAAGTCCACGTGAGTCAGAGCGACAGTGAGGCATCGACGCTTTTTCTTTGGAAGGATGGAGAAAATCACTGAGGACACACCCCGTGCTGGCAGGACGCAGAGCAAAGGATGTCACTGGCACAGCTGTGGCGGCTGCTGGTGCCCAAGGTCACAGCCATTCGCTGTAGAAACAGGACAGGTCTTCTTTGACTTACGGTGGGATTATGTCAGATAAACCCGTTTTAAGTAGAACATGCACTGTGTGCTGCACTCGGTTGCTCAGTCCTGTCCGACTCTTCGCGATCCCATGGACTACCCGAGTTAAAAATGCATTGATCACACCAAACCTATAAAACAACACAACTTAGCCCAACCTACCCCAAACATGCTCAGAATACTTTCCTTAGCCTGCGCTTGGGCAAGAGCATCTAACATGTTTTATAATGTGATGAATATCGTGTGACGTTTATTGAATACTGCACTGAAAGCGAAAGACAAACACTTGGAGACTGGCTGCCCAGCCCCAGAGAGAGGGTCCTGCCATGTGCCATCCGTGCAAGAAAAATAGCAAGATTCAAAGCTCCAAGTGTGTTTTCTGCTGAATACATGTCTCTTTCACATCCTCGTAAAGTCAGAAAACCATGAGTCAAACCATCATAAGTCAGGGGCCATCTGTACTTCAACCCAGAAGTCTTGCTCCCAGAAAACCATCCTGACAATTAAGCTTCCCTGGTGGCTCAGACAGTAAAGCATCTGCCTGCAATGCAGGAGACCTGGGTTCAATCCCTGGGTTGGAAAGATCCCCTGGAGAAGGAAATGGCAACCCACTCCAGGACTCTTGCCTGGAAAATCCAGAGGAGCCTGGGACACTAGAGTCCATGGGGTTGCAAAGAGTTGGACACGATTGAGTGAACTAATTAAAATTATAATTATATAAAGATTTAAGTATAAAAGAGCTTGAGCAAGCTCTGAGAGTTGGTGATGGACAGGGAAGCCTGGCGTGCTGCAGTCCATGGGGTTGCAATGAGTCAGACACGACTGAGAGACTGGACTGAACTGAACAGAACTAAGTACAAAAGTGACCAACACAGCGCGTCTCGGAGGGTCCGACATCAGAAACACAGTGAATGGCCCAAGATCGAGAGAAATGCTTGAATATGTCACAGAGTGTCCACACCATGAAGCTTCAGAAGTGGCTTTGGAAATGAGTTAGAATTATGCCAGGGAACAACATCCACCAGATACGATGGAGTGGGAAAACAGAATGGAGACAGGGGTCTATGGTGTGTGATCTCAGATGTGTGTGTGTGTGTGTGTGTGTGTGGCTGAGCACCATGGGTTACAGTGGACTCCCTGTGATGGACAGCCTAGCTTGGTTCAGGAGGAAGGTGAGGAGGGAGCAGGGTATGTAGCAGTGACAACCATAGAAACAAAAAGGGAACAAAACTCAGCATTACATTATGGTCATATTTATATATTTTTGCAAAATTACATGTATGTACATGAAGTTAAAAATGACGCTTCACATTTTTGGTCTGTGCGGCTCATCCCTCTTGCCATCTCTTGAGTTTGAAAATAGAGTCTTAACTCTGGACGCACCTGTTCCAGGAAGAAGCTCCGTCACACTGCAGCCCACCTTCCCCAGGTGCCCCGTCCATGTTCCTCCTCTGCCAGCTGTCTCTCTGTGAAGCTGAAGGGTGTGTGCTGGAGAGGGGCTCTAAGGAGGAGCCTTATTTGTTGACTGACAGTGACCACACGAAACTCCCCTGAGATCTGCTTTCTCAGAGAAAAATCCCCTCCAGTTGATCTTCAACTCCGAATTATATTTTGTGGAAAACACACTGTGAGGTTGCTGAGGTGAAACTCAAAATGCAAAGACAAGGGACAGCTCCGGCCTCGCTGCCCAGTCGCACACACTCTCGAACTTTCTCCTATGTCTGAACCCTCGGCATGTATTCATCTTTCCTGAACATTTCCAGAGTTTCAGCTCTAATTGATTGCTTTCTGATTTCTTTCCTGCACTGTCTTGTATTATCACTGAAAGCGGAGGGCAGACAGGGCTGCAGTTTATGGTGTATTTTTCAGGAGGGCTTCACGGGGCTGACACGGGGTGGTCACTTACTGTCATTTTAAACTGAGCTATGCTGGCCCTCGACTCAAGTGACAGGCTCAACCGCTGCTCAGCCAATGCCATCAATGGCGTGTCATTGATCCACATTCAAAAACACGGACTCAATTGTTCTTTGGTCAATTGAGGCCACACAGCCTGGACCGCATGCTTGTCAGTCACACGGACATGGACTAAGCCCATTTAGATTTGTGCGTCTGTTGAGATACCTACTATTTAAATAATGCGGCACAATATTCACACCCCTTCATGGCAAGGAAGTATATACTGCCTGGCTTGTCAATACAGAGCTGAATTATTATTTCATCCTGTGTAGTAAACCATCCTCCCAGGTGCTGGAGATGTGGGCGGCGATGATTCATAGCAGGGCCCGGAGGCACACAGCCATCATTCAGGGCCTGTGATGAAGATCGGACACCTGCCACAGCTCTGTCTTGAGCCTGAAAAGAAATGCTGAAGGGCCAGGTGGCAAAGGCAGACAATTCTTTCCACCTAAACCCTCCATATGATGAAATTAGGCAGATCAGGTCCTTGATGGCTGCAGGGCTTATTGAAGAGAGGAATGGCTACTGTGAGCCCAGCTGGGTCCTTCCTGGAGGAGGGGCCTGGCAGGGTCACTGATCTCCCAGAGCAGTGGTTTCCCTACCTGTAAAACATGGTTACATAAGTAGGTAGGTAGGTAGATAGATGATAGAGAGAGATATATAATAGATAGATAAACAGATAATAGCTCTTTAGAGAGAGAGATGACAGGCAGATAGGAAGGTAGATAGGTAGGTAGTAGATTGGTAGATAGATGAGGGCTTCCTGGTGGCTCAGTGATAAAGAATCCACCTGCAATGCAGGAGACGTGGGTTCAATCCCTCCAAGATCCCGTGGAGAAGGAAAAGGCAATCCGCTCCAGTATTCTTGCCTGAAAATCCCATGGACAGAGACTGGCAGGGTTACAGTTCATGGTGTTGCAAAAGAGTCGGACACATCTTAGCAACTAAACAATAGATAGAGAGATACATAGATGATAGGTCAATAGATAACAGAGAGATAGATAAACAGAGAACAGAGAACTTGAGAGATAGACAATAGATAGGTAGATAGATCAGTTCAGTCACTCAGTCATGTCCGACTCTTTGCAACCCCATGGACTGAAGCATGCCAGGTCTCCCTGTCCATCACCATCTCCTGGAGTTTACTCAAATTCATGTCCATCAAGTCAGTGATGCCATGCAACCACTCATCCTCCGTTGTCCCCTTCTCCTCCTGCCTTCAATCTTTCTGGAGTCATTTCTCCACACTTCTCCAGTAGCGTATCGGGCACCTACAGACCTGGGGAGTTCATCTTTCAGTGTCATATCTTTTTGCCTTTTCGTGCTGTTTATGGGGTTCTCAAGGCAAGAGTACTGAAGTGGTTTGCCATTCCCTTCTCCAAAGGACTGTGTTTTGTCAGAACACTCCACAATGACCCGTCCATCTTGGGTGGCCCTACATGGCATGGCTCAGTTTCATTGAGTTAGACAAAGCTGTGGTCCATGTGATCAGTTTGATTAGTTTTCTATGATTGTGGTTTTCATTCTGTCTGAGGTAGGTAGATAGATATTAGATGAACATTAGATAGGTCAGCAGATAATAGATAGATGGATGGATAAACATATAGTTGGATAGATAGATATAGATAGATGGATGGATGTGGTGGGGATGGATCATCAACACCTCTGTGAAGCAGAAGGGAGCCAGCCCTATATTCCTGGCTCAGCAGTCTTGGACCAGACACCCCGAGGGCTGATAACGCAGCCGGCAGGTGGAGAGGACAGAGGCCCACAAGCCCCGGCCAGTGGGAGCCAGAATCAGGGATGCTGGCAGGTGGGTTCCCCCACCGCCTGCTGCACACAGTGGGACAGGCGATTTCACCCCGCCTGCCCAGTGTGGCTTCTCAAGACAGGGTCACAGACTTTCTCTTGTGAGCCTGAGGCCAGCTCAAAATCACTCGATGTCAGATCAGCATCCCTCCATCCTGACTTTCCATTTCCTTCCCATTTACCACCCCTGCCTGCACTCCCTCTCTTCATCTCCCTCCCCACTCCTCAGAAAGTTGAGCCCAGGGCCATGGGCTGTCTTTAAAAGTTTCTAGAAAATTGTGATACCGAGCTTCAAGGGGTTCAAGATACCACACCTCAAGGTGAGCTGGCATGGGAACAAATGCAGTGGGCAGACCACCCTCCCCACCAAGAAACAGACTGGAGGGCACAGGGGGCACACAGGCTCGAGAGGGGCTCTTTTAGGACAGGGGTTCTTTGCTGAGATGAACGACTCGGTGGAGAGAAAAAATGAGACATGAGAATCCGAAGCGGAAATGAAGAAAGAAGGTTCTGAGGGGAGAAGAGAGGGAGGGCTTGGGGAAGGGGGACAGATGGGCCTGATGAGCTGATGGGGAGAAAGGACCCAGTTAATGAGGCAGGAAGAAAAACTGAGACCAACCTAGACAGCATATTGAAAAGCAAAGACATTACTTTGCTGACAAAGCTCCATCTAGTCAAAGCTATGGTTTTTCCAGTAGTCATGTATGGATGTGAGAGTTGGATCATAAAGAGAGCTGACCTCCTGCCTCTGTTCTGGAGCTATGCTGGGGAGCAGAACAACACCTTTTTCACTGTGATGTGATGGACCAAAAGCAGGGATGGACATGCTGAGGCTCGACTCAAATCCTGGAGCAATGGATTCAAGTACTCTGCTAGGTCCCCAAAGTCCATTTTTAAAGCTATAACGAAAAGGCAAAGATATGTGGTGGAAAACCAAATAATGCTTTAAAAATATATCTCAAATTCTTTTTTAAAATGAATAAAATTAAAAAAAATAAAATGAATAAAATTTAATTAGAGGAAACATGTGGAAACTCCAGGTGGATACTTCTGGACACTTGAAAGTCTTCAGGTTCACATTGCGTTTTGCAAGAACAGCACTGATAACACTGGACCCCTGCACTGGGTGCTCTGGGCTGGGGCCAAGTCTGAGCTCACTGTGCATTTTTTCTCTTTCAATTCCCATGACACCTTCAGCCCCTCTAAAGACGGGTACCCACCCATGTGCGGAACACTGCTGGCCTCTCTCCAGATCTCATCAGTGAAGACGGAAGAGAAAGAAAGAGCTCTGCTTGCCTGACAAGCCACGGGCAAGTGGGGAGTGGAGGACAACAGGCCAGGAAGCAGGTGGATGCAGAGTTCATGAAGGTGCACATAGCTGACTTCCCAGCTGGTGCCAGTGGCAAAGAATCCACCTGCCAATGCAGAATATACAAGGGACACAGGTTCCATCCCTGAGTTGGAAAGATGCACTGGAGGAGGTCATGGCAACCCACTCCAGTATTCCTGCCTGAAGAATCCCATGGACAGAGGAGCCTGGTGGCCTACAATCCAAGCGGTCACTAAGAGTCGTGAATGACTGAAGCGACTTAGCACACAGCATGCAAAGACAGAGTAATGGAGCACAGCCCCTGTGCAGCCCAGCTCTGCAGTGTCCCGGGGGCCCTGGGGGTGCCGTCTGAGGAGACAATGTGCAGTTACCCTAACTGCCCACTGCAGGCTGTGCTCTTCCCAGGACACTTTGGTTGCCATTTTTTGGGGGTGGGGATGGGGTCAAACCACCTAGAGATGGATTAAAAATGGGTTCGGATCAGTGGGGTCAAGGTTGCTGGTGGTTTGTGGCTAGACTAAGAGATACTGGATGATCCTAAACAGAGTGGTTACTAGTTAGGAAGTCTCTGTAACTCCCCTCTGCTCTTATTTAGACTATATCTCACATGTATGGGGGCTTCCAAATATGATGCTGTTAATATACCAACAAATATACCAACAAATTTGGAAAACTCAGCAGTGGCCACAGCACTGGAAAAGATGAGTTTTCATTTCAATCCCAAAGAAAGGCAACGCCAAAAATGTTCAGACTACCACACAATTGCACTTATCTCACATGCTAGCAAAGTAATGCTCAAAATTCTCGAAGCCAGGCTTCAACAGTATGTGAACCATGAACTTCCAGATGTTCAACCTGGATTTAGAAAAAGCAGAGGAGCCAGAGATCAAATTTCCAACATCCACAGAATCATGGAAAAAGGAAGAGAGTTCCAGAAAAACATCTACTTCTACTTCATTGACTATGCTAAAAGCCTTTGACTGTGTGGATCACAACAAACTGTGGAAAATTAAGAGATGGGAATACCAGACCACCTGACCTGCCTCCTAAGAAATCTGTATGCAGGAAGCAACAGTTAGAACTGGACATAGAACAACAGACTGCTTCCAAATCGGGAAAGGAATATGTCAAGGCTGTATATTGTCACCCTGTTTATTTAACTTATATGCAGAGTACATCATGTGAAATGCCAGGCTGGATGAAGCACAAGCTGGAATCAAGATTGCTGGGAGAAATATCAATAACCTCAGATATGCAGATGACACCACCCTTATGGCAGAAAGTGAAGAAGAACTAAAAAGACTCTTGATGAAAGTGAAAGAGAAGAGTGAAAAAGTTGGCTTAAAACTCAACATTCAAAAAACTAAGATCATGGCGTCTGGTCCCATCACTTCATGGCAAATAGATGGGGAAACAATGGAAACAGTGATAGACTTTATTTTGGGCTCCAAAATCACTGCAGATGGTGATCGCAGCCATGAAATTCAAAGACGCTTACTCCTTAGAAAGAAAGTTATGACCAACCTATACAGCATATTAAAAAACAGAGACATTACTTTGCCAACAAAGGTCCGTCTAGTCAAGGCTATTGTTTTTCCAGTAGTCATGTATGGATGTGAAAGTTGGACCATAAAGAAAGCTGGGCACTGAAGGATTGATGCTTTTGAACTGTGATGTTGGAGAAGACTCTTGAGATCCAAGGAGATGCAAGGAGATCCAGCCAGTCCATCTTAAAGGAAATCAGCCCTGAATGTTCATTGGAAGGACTGATGTTGAAGCTGAAACTCCAATTCTTTGGCCACCTGATGCAAAGAACCGACTCATTGCAAAAGACCCTGATGCTGGGAAAGATTGGGGGCAGGAGGAGAAGGGGATGCCAGAGGATAAGACGGTTGGATGGCATCACCTACATGATGGACATGAGTCTGAATAGGCTCTGGGAGTTGGTGATAGACAGGAAATCCTGGTGTGCTGCAGTCCATGGGGTCACAGAGTCAGACATGACTGAGTGACTGAACTGAACTAGTGGTTCAGATAGTAAAGAACCCACCTGCAATGTGGGAAACCTGGTTGGATCCCTGGGTTGGGAAGATCCCCTAGAGAAGGGAACGGCTATCCACTCGAGTATTCTTGCCTGGAGAATTGCATGGACATAGGAGTCTGGTGGGCTATAGTCCATGGGGTCACAAAGAAACGAACATGACTGAGCAACAGACACTTTTACTTCACACACAATGTGTGAAGAAAAACACTCATATCACAGGAAGCCTTCTGGCTGAAAGGAGTGCCCGAGTTTCAACTCCATTATAAATGCTTCAATTTCTCAGCCAGCAGGTGATTTTATCCAGATGGATGGAAAAGAGGCCAGGGGCCCTGTGGATGCCTTTCTGGTGTCCATGAACTCTTTTCACACTCGGTTTAGTCAACCTTTTAAATGGAGTTTGCGAAAATGAATGCAATCAATCTCCGAGAATTATTTATTACAGAAATTCGAAGCAAAAGTTTAAAAAATCAATGCATGTCTATAGTAACAATAAGATATCACTTCTATGAAGGAAGAATAGAAAGAAGAAAAAAAATGCTGACAAGAGTAAGAAAAGATAACAGACATTAATAGTATAATCTCTATCGTATAGAGATTGCTGAAAGTGAAGAGGAACTAAAAAGCCTCTTGATGAAAGTGAAAGAGGAGAGTGAAAAAGTTGGCTTAAAGCTCAACATTCAGAAAACTAAGATCATGGCATCAGGTCCCATCACTTCATGGGAAATAGATGGGGAAACAGTGGAAACAGTGTCAGACTTGATTTTTTTGGGCTCCAAAATCACTGCAGATGGTGATTGCAGCCATGAAATTAAAAGACTCTTACTCCTTGGAAGGAAAGTTATGACAACCTAGATAGCATATTCAAAAGCAGAGACATTACTTTGCCAACAAAGGTCTGTCTAGTCAAGGCTATGGTTTTTCTCACATCATGTATGGGTGTGAGAGTTGGACAGTGAAGAAGGGTGAGCGCCGAAGAATTGGTGCTTTTGAACTGTGGTGTTGGAGAAGACTCTTGAGAGTCCCTTGGACTGCAAGGAGATCCAACCAGTCCATTCTGAAGGAGATCAGCCCTGGGATTTCTTTGGAGGGAATGATGCTGAAGCTGAAACTCTGGTACTTTGGCCACCTCATGCAAAGAGCTGACTCACTGGAAAAGACTCTGATGCTGGGAGGGATTGGGGGCAGGAGGAGAAGGGGACGCCAGAGGATGAGATGGCTGGATGGCATCACTGACTCGATGGACTTGAGTCTGAGTGAACTCCGGGAGTTGGTGATGGACAGAGAGGCCTGGCGTGCTGCGATTCATGGGGTCGCAAAGAGTCAGACATGACTGAGCGACTGAACTGAACTGATAAACCAAACACTAGGGTTTATGTACATAAGGTCAGCGATTTAGTCTTTGCAACAATCCTGTGAAGAGGACTCAGTACTGTCTTCGCATCTCAGCTGATACACTGAGGCTCAGAGAGTAAGTGGGTAGTTGTTTCCGGAGTCCATGCTCCTAATAACTGAAGTTCTGCCCAATGAGGAGTTGGGAAAGGTCAAAGTCCATCTGAGCTCGCCATCCGGAGACTTGGCTCCATGTCTGAATCTGTGAAAACCACGATGCTCTGCACACAGCAGTGGGAGGGCTTCAGCCCCTCCCTGGGCCAGGGCCCAAAGACTTTCCTGGTGTAGGAGGCAGATTCTGTGAGGATCCTACTTATTGGCAGCCTTTGCTTACGGCCCTGGGGCTGGGAACATGCAGATTCTTATCAGAAATGGAGGTTCCCATGGCTCCAAGGGTCTGGACTTGACCCATCGGGGTGAAGCATCCAGCATTTCCTAATCAAGGTTGAGAGAGCAGAAGGTGTTCAGGCAGTTCTCTGCCACCTTCCAACTGGGTTCTGTGTCAGGAAGGAATGCTGACCTCTTTCCTGTGGTTTACATTTTTATGCAGTTTCAGTTCAGTTCAGTCACTCAGTCTTGTCCAACTCTCTGAGACCCCATGGACTGCAGCACGCCAGGCCTCCCTGTCCATCACCAACTCCCAGAGTTTACTCAAACTCATGTCCATCGAGTCGCTGATGCCATCCCACCATCTCATCCTCTGTCGTCCCCTTCTCCTCCTGCCTTCAATCTTTCCCAGCATCAGGGTTTTTTCCAATAAGTCAGCTTTTCCCATCAAGTGGCAGGTTCTTTACCACTAGCGCCACCTAGGAAGCCCTCTCCATGACCTCATTTAAACCCTAATCACTTCCTTACTCTAAACACAGCTACACTGGGGTTTAGGGACTTCCCAGGTGAAGCTAGTAGTAAAGAGCCTGCCTGCCAGTGCAAGAGACATAAAAGATGGGTTCGATCCCCGGGTCAGGAAGATCCCCTGGAGAAGAGCACAGCAACCCACTCCAGTGTTCTTGCCTGGAGGATTCTATGGACAGCAGAGCCTGGTGGGTTGCAAAGAGCTGGACACAACTGAAGTGACTTAGCACACACACATATGGATTTCGAAATGGACACAAATGCTGGTTATTTCAAAACACCATTTTAGAAGCCTTCGCACGTTGGTAAGCATTTCCAGGTTAACAAAGAACAGGAGGAAATGCACATTTTCAACAATATCAATATCAATCCTAGGAAAGAATCAGCTTAAATTCTGGCTGGATTGTGAACCCCTTGATTATTTGCCCAAGAATTTAAAACTACACATCCTCTGAGCATGTAAACTCGTTAACAATCAAGCCAGCCTTCTTTAAATGTGACATGCCATCATGAAATGAAATCTGCTATGGACCAGAGAGACCCTTGGCTGTGTTGGGCCCTCACCAGGTGCATTTATTCAACCCGACAAGTGCCTGAGGTCAACCTATGTACTTTCCTTGCACTCAGAGAGCTTCCGTCTTAAAACCCCAGTACCTATCAGCTCGATGGCATCCTTTACAGTCTGCTCGCATTAGGCCCTCTGTGCAGAAAGACACGGTGGGGAGACCTATCCCAAGTTCCTGTGGGCAGACTACTTGAAATCGAGCCCCGTCGTGGTGAGTGAACGCTCCCCAGCAGGCCTGGGGTCGGACTTGGGAACGCAGAAGTCAGCCTTTCTCCAAAATCAGGCCTGGGGCCTGGGATTTGAAATGCTCTGTCTCCTGCAGACAAGTGGCTACCAGTCCTGACCTGCAAAGAGAGGAAGTTATCCGCCTCCAGGCAGCAGGCGTTGGGTGTCAGCCTCTAGCCGGAGTTGTAAGTGAAAAGGCAGGTGGTTAACAGCTCACCAAGTAACTCTGGCCCCAGTCCAGCTTTCACTGTGAATTAGGAAGGTCTTAAAGCAATTTTAAGAGGAAAGGCGGCTTTTGTCTTTATATCGACACATTTACACACAAACATAGGGGCAAAATTCCCAGTTGAAGCATCTGAGGCGTATGTAGCCAATTTGCTGATCTTAAGGGCACAGAGGAGTTTTTTTTAAAAAGAGGTCTAAATAAATTGTCATTGGAAAATGATGACAATGCTCTTCAGCAAGACACTGTTGACTTTAAAGACTGAAATGCCTGCCTGACATCAAGATACAAGAAGCAACATTCAATTAGATATTTATGAAAAGTCCTGTAAACATTTCCAGCAGAACTTTCCCCTTGGTAACACTGACTTTGTGTGTGCTCAGTCACCAAGTCGTGACAACTCTTTGCGACCCCATGGACTGCAGACTCCCTGTCCCTCACCATCTCCCAGAATTTGCCCAAGTTCATGTCCATTGAGTCAGTAAGGCCACCCAACCATCTCATCCTCTGTTGTCCTTCTCTCTTTCTGCCTTCCATCTTTCCCAACATCAGGGTCCTTTCCAGAACACGGACTTTAATGCATGATACAGAATGTGAGAAATGTAACTAGCTGGTTCTAGAAAGTCTGACATGTTGATTTTCTGCGCCACTGGCTGTAAGATACGCAGAGTTATGGGCTGTGTTGACTAATGCATTTTCTCACACTCGGTGCTGTGGTACAGAATGATTGGGAAATAGGGACTTGGATGAGACTCCACTTTCTTCAGCCTGTTCTTGTGAATCACCCAGAGCCGTGGTCGGGAGCGGTGGGAGCCAACGCCAGCTAGCTTGGGCGAAGAAGGAATGTGGCTCAGAGAGGTGGTGGGTGCACATGGATAGCAGTGAGGAGCGTGAGCAGGGCAGAGGAGTGAGGGGCGTGTGGGAGCCCTGTTGCTGGCCTTCCCTCCGTCCCTGGAGGCAAACCCCAAAGTGCTCATGCTCAGTCGCTAAGTCATGTATGACTGTAGCCTGCCAGGCTCCTCTGTCCATGGCAGCTCCAAGGCGAGAATACTGGAGTGGGTTGCCATTTGCTTCTCCAGGAGTCTTCCTGACCAGGGATTGAACCCGAATTTCCTGTGTCTCCTGCATTGGCAGGCAGATTCTTTACTACTGAGCCACCTGGGAAGCCCCAAACTCCAAAGGGCCCTGTTTAAATGCAAGGTCCTGAATGGGAGGGTTGCATGCCAAGCAGGGAGCAGGGGGGATCAGATGTCCCCACTTGGCATCTGTTATGGGAGATGTAGGCATTTATGCCCTCAACACTACACGCAGTGGGGCATTCCACACAGTGGAAAAAGTTGGATCAATGGATGGCAGGAAATAAAAAATGACAAAGATCCTTGGAAGAATTTCATTAACAGAGAACTTTGAAAATGCTTTAATAGCAAGAATTGACTGAGAAAAACTGTCTTCACAGAAAATTATATCATGTACATTATACGCGTTAAGTGCTTTAGATGGTCAATGACTATGATGATGATTCAGCCTCACCACCAGATGACGTGCGGTAGACCAGATGCCTCTCTTTGGCAAGAGAGCTAAATACATTGATAAACTGGAGGGTAGTGAAGTTCTGATACCAAGATGTGGACTTGAGGGGATGGTTTCTGAAGGAGGCAGTCTCCTAGGGTGAAAGGGTAAAGGATTTAAAAATAGAAATAGCCCCAACACTTGATCCAGGCTGAAAAAACCTGTACTTATGTAATGAGTATGCTTCATGCAAACAAAACAGAACAGAGAAATGCAGGTTGGGGGCATTCTCTGGGAGGCTAGGCAGATGGGGAAGTGGCTGAGGGCCAGCGTGCCCCATGAAGGCCTCCTTGGTCAGCAGAGACCATATCCTTGGGGAGCAGCAGGCCAGCCTGGGAATAGCAGAAGAAACTAGTGTTTAGGGGCTTCCCAGGTGGAGTAGTGGTAAAGAATCCACCCATCGATGCAGGAAACTCGGGAAGTGCAGGCTCAATCCCAGGGTCAGGAAGATCCTCTGGAGAAGGAAATGACAGCCTACTCCAATATTCTGCCTAGGAAATCCTATGGACAGAGGAGCCTGGCGGGCTACAGTCCATAGGGTCACAAAGAGTCAGACATGACTGAGCAACTAAACACGCATACATGCTGGTGTTTACATGCAGGGGAGACCAAGGAGGGAGTCCTGACAGGGCTGAGTACTTCTCAAAAACAATGAGGAAATAGCACTGAAAATGCTAAATCTTGAAAAAAGAATACTGTTTTCTTGGAATAACCTAATCTTTCAGGGTATTGTTGCTGGATATAATGCCAAGGCTGGAAAAGGTCAGTCTTCATCCCAGTTCCCAAGAAGGGTAGTACTAAAGAGTGTGCAAACCACTGGACAATTGCACTCATCTCCCTTGCTAGTTAGGTCATGCTTAAAATCTTGCATGCTAGGCTTCAGCATTATGTGAACCAAGAACTTCCAGATGTCCAAGCTGGGTTTAGAAAAGGCAGAGGAACCAGAGATCAAATTGCCAGCATTCACTGGATCACTGAGAAATCCAGGGAATTCCAGAAAAACATCTACTTGTGTTGCATTGACTACGCTAAAGCTTTTAGATTGTGTGGATCATAACAAACTTTGGAAAACTCTTAAAGAGATGGGAATACCAGGCCATCTTACCTGTCTCCTGAGAAAACCCTATGCGGGTCAAGAAGCAACAGTTAGAGCCTTGTATGGAACAATTGATTGATTTAAGATTGAGAAAGGTGTAGGACAGCGTTATCTGTTGTCACCCTGTTTAACCCATACTCCGAGTTACAAGCTGGAATCAAGATAGGCGGGAGAAACATCAACAATGTCAGATACGTGGATGACGCCACTCTAATAACATAAAGTGAAGAGGAACGAAAGAGCCTCTTGATCAGAGTGGAGGAGGAGAGTGAAAGAGCCAACTTAAAACTAAATATTAAAAACAACAACAACACTAAGACCATGGCATCCAGCCCCGTTGCTTCAAGGCAAATAAAAACGGAAAGGGGAAGTAGTGACAGATTCCCTCTTCTTGGCTCTAAACTCACTGCAGCCATGAAATCGGAAGACGACTGCTTCTTGGTGGGAAAGCGATGACAAACCTAGACAGTGTGTTGAAAAGCAGAGACGCTGCTCTGCCGACAAAGGTCCGTAGAGTCAAGGCTGTGGTCTTCCCAGCAATCACATCCAGCTGTGACAGCTAGACCACGAAGAAGGTGGAACGCCTGAAAGAATGGATGCTTTCAAGCTGGTGCTGGAGAAGGCTCCTGAAAGTCCCCTGAACAGCAAAGAGGTCAAACCAGTCAATCTTAAGAGAAATCAACCCTGAATACTCATTCGAAGGACTGATGCTAAAGCTGAAGCTCCACTCTTTTGGTCATCTGATGCAGAGAGCCGACTCTCTGTAAAAGCCCCTGATGCTGGGAAAGACTGAGGGCAGAAGGAGAAGAGAGTGTCAGAGGATGAGATGACTTAATGGCATCACCACAGCAACGGACATGAACTTGGGCAAACTTCAGGAGATGGTGAGGGACAGGGAGGCCTGACGTGCTGCCGTCCATGAGATCGCAAAGAGTCGGACACGACTGGGTGGCTAAACAACAGCAACACGATGCCAGGATTGGCATCTGTTCGAACAAGGACGAAACCTGGAACGTGAAATCACTTCACTCCCCCGTGAAGAGTGTCACACGATGCAAATTGTCTGCCCTGTTGGGCTGCTGCCTGCAGACCTGTACTTGCCCAGCTTTAAGGCTGAAGAAAGAGCCTGGAGTCAGTGACAGACACATCACTCAAAAGTGCTGCTAAGTACAGGACTGTCCAGGGGATCCTCCTCCTCCAGTCAGGGTCACTCCTGAATCAGCCAGGCTGACATAGTTGTGTAGCCCTCAGAGGAAGAGGGGCCTCAGTTTTCCCAGGTAATTGATGACTTGACTCCCTTGGAGAGGTCACAGAATGGGAAGTTCTCACTGCAGCTTACCAGGTGACACTTGCTTGCTTCAGTTCAGTTCAGTTCAGTTGCTCAGTCATGTCCGACTCTTTGCGACCCCATGAATTGCAGCACGCCAGGCCTCCCTGTCCATCACCAACTCCCGGTGTTCACTCAAACTCACGTCCATTGAGTTGGTGATGCCATCCAGCCACCTCACCCTCTGTTGTCGCCTTCTCCTCCTGCCCCCAATCCCTCCCAGCACCAGAGTCTTTTCCAATGAGTCAACTCTTCACATGAGGTGGCCAAAGTACTGGAGTTTCAGCTTCAGCATCATTCCTTCCAAGGAACACCCAGGACCAATCTCCTTTAGAACAGACTGGTTGGATCTCCTTGCAAGTCCAAGGGACTCTCAAGTGTCTTCTCCAACACCACAGTTCAAAAGCATCAATTCTTCGGCGCTCAGCTTTCTTCACTCTTTCTTCCAACTCTCACATCCATACATGACCACTGTTAAAACCATAGCCTTGACTAGATGGAGCTTTGTTGGCAAAGTAATGTCTCTGCTTTTGAGTATGCTGTCTAGGTTGGTCATAACTTTCCTTCCAAGGAGTAAGCGTCTTTTAATTTCATGGCTGCAATCACCATCTGCAGTGATTTTGGAGCCCCAAAAGAGTAAATTGACACTGTTTCCCCATCTATTTCCCATGAAGTGATCTTAGGACAGTTAATTCTTCCCTTGAGGAGGAGTCAGTTGAGGGGGTGGGTGGAGGGGAAAAACCCAGGGGGGTTTACTTCTTTGGAACAATTTTGGGAGGTGAAATTCCCACTTTATCTGCCTTTTGAAGGATGAACTTGGCAGATGGGATAGTAAGTTCAGTGTCGTAAAGATTTAAGGAGATGATCTAGTACATAAAACTCACCTAGCAAAGTGCCAGCACACATGGAATGCTCGAAAATACTAGCTTTCCATACGGTTCCTGTGTTACGTACAAGATTCTAATTTCTTGTGCTTCTTCTGTTCCATTGCTTTCAACACGTTGTCAGTAATTCTAAATAGAAACTGTATTATCTATTTGTCTGTCTTTGCTAGGGTTGGAATTTGTGAAAATCAAATGGGTATTACACTATAATATTTTTAAAAGTGACTTGAAACAGAGATGAAAAGTTAAGACAACATATGATGTCACTCTTTGCAAAAATATTCAGAACGTGGTCCCACTCGTGCATATCCAGGAAATCAGATTTACCCAGGTGAGCAGTTAACAGCCAGAAATCCTGTGGATGGAGTTTTGTCAGGAAACCTTCAAATCAAATAATGCCTTTTCATACATTCATGTGTTTTTTTCTGTCCATTCCAGAACTGTTATTACTGGATATTTTTATTTTTTAAGCAGTTTTATCACTCTGTTGCTTATGAATGAGAAACGGCCATTCTCATTCTTAATTCCAGCATGAGTATAGGTATTGTCCCGTCATCTTTGGGATCAAAAAAGTGGTACCTGGGGCAAGGAACGTCAAAGGAATTTTGGCCAAAACTAACTGGAATATCCTTTTTGAAAATAAATTTGTGCTGTGCCCCCAAATGAACAAAGCTTGTGACATCACTCTTGTGTATATCCTCCTGAAGTATATAAAAATAACATTAACAGTAAGTCACGGGCATTACGGTGAATAATCAGGTGCAAACACGTGTACGTGAAACTGAGGATGTGGAGAGCTCAGAAAACAGTAAGAGCAGGGTTTCCCCTCCCCGACAGAAGTCACCGTGTGCGCCCCGCCCTGGCCTGGGAGACTGCTATCTTTGTGTTCTTCCCTGAAGCCCACAGCTCTCCACTTATGTTTAATGACTTTCTGTGGCCAAAATCACAGCAGCAGCATGAACATCTCTATTTCTTCATTGGAACAGCAAAATAATAATAATAATAATATACTACTTGAATCATAAAGTAGCCAAACAAAAATTTAAATTGCAGAATAATTTGTTCCTGATTTGTTTTTAAAGTTCAGTCTCTAGACACAGATGCAGACATAAGGGGACCTCCTCTCCATATGAGCCTCCCTGACTCCCTGGGGAAGTATCCTCAGCCCATGATAAAGGCTGGGGACCGTGGGTGATGGGGACAAGGGCCACCTCAGCCACAAGGCAGATGGAGGCCATGGTGCCTACAGGGCCACCTCTGTCCCTCTCATCCCGAGAGTCCTCACTCCTCAGGCAGCTGTGACCCTCTCCCAAGCCTCACCCTGTTCATGGCAGCCGGAGCTGAGAGTCAGTTTTGGAGCACTGGGAACCCCCATGCTCCTCTGAGTTTCAGCCCATCTGACGGCTTGCGGAGGCCCTTCCTGCACCAGTTTCAGGAGGCTCCCCGGGGCCTTCGCAGCCCAGCCCAATAGGAGTCCTGCTAAGTCAGAATCCCCACCTTTGACCCCTGATACCCACTTGCCCTCAGGACCACCCCCTACCGTGGTGCTTCCTCATAGAGGCTGTTCCTACACTGCTCCTTGGCTGGAAACCAAGCTGTCCTTCCGGGGTTCAGAAGGCAGCTCAGACCTATGCTAAGGTCTCTCCCCCATTGTAATAATTCCTGAAGAAACTCTATTTCACTGCTCTAACTGTGCTCTGACTCTGGTTCTGTTTAACAAAGGCAGGTCCACATATCTATCCAACAGTCAGTGTCTCTGAGTGCGCATTGTCTTGCACTCACACACACAAACACACACACATGCACGCACACTATTTAATTGCAGTAGTGAATGATAAATGAGAAAATCATTTCTATGATACATTGGTTTTCTCATAATGATGAAAGTCATGAAACAACGCCAGCACAGCCATGACACACAAGGCAGGCATGCCATGGGTTGCCATTTCCTTCTCCAATTTTGTCCTGTTAGTGATAGTTAAATCAACAGCAAAAGGGAAGGAAAAACCCAGCTCACACCCCACCTTGCTGGACTGAGGGACAGTTATACGCAAAGGTTACCAGGAGGCTCCCGAATGCCTTCCTATACAGCCCTGTGACCCCTACACCCAAATGGAAGAAGACTAAGAAAAGGACTCAGTTCAATCCCTCAGTCGTGTCCGACTCTCTGTGACCCCACGGGCTGCAGCACTCCAGACTTGTCTGTCCTTCACCATCTCCAAAACTTGCTCATGTCCATTGAGACGGTGATTCCATCCAACCATGTCATCCTCTGTTGCTCCCTTCTCCCCTTGCCCTCAATCTTTCCCAACATCAGGGTCTTTTCCAATGAATCATCTCTTCTTTCAGGTGGCCAAAATATTGGAGCTTCACCTTCAGGGTCAGTCCTCCCAGTGAATATTCAGGACTGATTTCCTTTAGGATGGACTAGTTGGATCTCCGTACAGTTCAAGGGACTCTCAAGAGTCTTCTCCAACATCACAGTTCAAAAGCATCAATTCTTTGGTGCTCAACCTTCTTTATGATCCAAATCTCACATCCATACACGACTACTGGAAAAACCATAGCTTTGATTATACAGACCTTTGTCGGTAAAGTATTGTCTCTACTTTTTAATATGCTGTCTAGGTTTGTCATAGCTTTTCTTCCAAGGAGCAAACATCTTTTAATATCATGGCTGCAGTCACCATCCACCGTGATTTTGGAGCCCAAGAAAAGAGAGTCTGTCACTGTATCCATTGTTTCCCCATCTATTTGCCATGAAGTGATGTGACCAGATGCCATGATCTTAGCTTCTTGAATGTTTAGTTTTAAGCCAGCTTTTTCACTCTCCTCTTTCATCTTCATCAAGAGGCTCTTTAGTTCCTTTTCGCTTTCTGCCATAAGGGTGGTATCATCTGTATATCTGAGGTTATTGTTATTTCTCCAAGCAATCATGATTCCAGCTTGAGCTTCATCCAGCCCAGCATTTCTCATGATGCACTCTGCACATAAGTTAAATAAGCAGTCTTAATGTACTCCTTTCCCAATTTGAAACCAGTCTGTTGTTCCAGGCCCGGTTCTAACTATTGCTTCTTGACCTGCATACAGATTTCTCAGGAGGCAGGTAAGGTGGTCTGGTATTCCCAACTTTTTAAGAATTTTCCACAGTTTATTGTGATCCACACAGTCAAAGGCTTTTAGCATAGTCAATGAAGCAGAAGTAGGTGTTTTTTCTGGAATTCTCTTGCTTTTTCTATGATCCAACAGATGATGGCAACTTGGTCTCTGATTTACCTGCCTCTTATAAATCCAGCTTTCAACATTCAGAAGTTGTTGGTTTATGTACTGTTGAAGCCTGGCTTGGAGGATTTTGAGCATTAACTTCCTAGCGTGTGAAATGAGTGAAACTGTGTGGTAGGTTGAACAGTCCTTGGCATTGCCTTTCTTTGGGACTGGAATGAAATCTGATCTTTTCCAGTCCTGTGGCCACTGCTGAGTTTTCCAAACTTGCTGGCATATTGAGTGTAGCACTTTAACAACATTATCTTTTAGGATTTTAGGTAGCTCAGTTGGAATTCCATCACCTCCACTAGCTTTGTTCATAGTGATGCTTCCTAAGGCCCACTTGACTCCACACTCCAGGATGTCTGGCTCTAGGTGAGTGATCACACCGTCGTGGTTATGTGGGTCATGAAGATCTTGTTTTGTGCAGTGCTTCTGTGTATTCTTGCCACCTCTTCTTAATATCTGCTGTTTCTGTTATGTTTATATCATTTCTGTCCTTTATCGAGCCCATCTTTGCATGAAATATTCCCTTGCTATCTCTAATTTTCTTGAAGAGATCTCTAGTCTTTCCCATTCTATTTCTTTCCTCTATTTCTTTGCATAATTCACTTAGGAAGGCTTTCTTTTAACTCCTTGCTATTCTCTGGAACTCTACATTCAGATGGGTTTATCTTTCTATTTCTCCTTTGCTTTTCACTTCTCTTCTTTTCTCAGCTATTTGTAAGGCCTCCTCAGACAACCATTTTGCTTTTTTGCATTTCTTTTTCTTGGGGGATGGTTTTGATCACTGTCTCCTATATTATGTAACGAACCTCTGTTCATAGTTGTTCAGGAATTCAGTCTATCAAATCTAATCCCTTGAATCTATTTGTTACTTCCATTGTATAATCGAAAGGGATTTGATTTAGGTGTTTCTAATTCTACAGCATCATAAACTAATATGCATAGGATGGGTAAATAACAAAGTCCTGCTGTATAATACAAGAATTATGTTCAATATCCTTAGTAAATCATAATGGAAATGAATATGAAAAAGAACATATATATGTGTGTGTGTGTATATATATGTATAACTGATTCACTTTGCTCTACAGCAGAAATTAATACAACACAGTAAGTCAACTATACTTCAATACAATTAAGAAAACAAAACGAAACAACTACAGCAGGGACTCATCCCATTTGTCACTGTGTGAGCTCAGGTTCCTGCTCTGAGAAGACAGTCCTGCCCAGTGTCTCCGGCCCTGCACGCCCTTGTCACCTCCTTCCGGTACCCTGTGCGCTGGCCCCTCTGCCGCCGCATTGCAGATGCCTTCCTCAACCTTGTCCATCCAACCCCCTTAGTTCCTGGATTTGGAGATGTCTGTGTGGACAAGACTTCTTGAGAGGAGCATGGACTCTTTGCAGAAGCTTCCGTGACAAACACAAGTGTACTGCTTTCTCACTTGCTGTTTGGAACTAATATCGGACTTCCAGGGAAGCTATACAGCTAGTGCAGAGCTCTGGATGCCTCTCAGGCAGCTGCTCTGGCTGTGAACCTCTTATGCAATCACGGGCATCACGGCCAGGGTTGTGGCAATGCCACACTATTCACAGGGGAATGGACGTGACACCCACAGGTATCACAGTGCTGTGTGTACCAACAGCAGGAGACCCTTGCGGTGTCCTGGCTGAGCCTGCTTCCTGCGTTATTTTTACTCCAAATTCATGGCATCATTGTAACTATGGGAAAATGTTGGATAAACACCAGCTGAAGGCCATTCTACAAATAACTGACCAGGGCTCTCAGGTTATGTCAGGAGCAGGAGAGGCAGGTGTGTCGGTCTGCGCAGGCCACCAGAGCAAATCTCCATTCACTGGGCGACTTCAGCATATGAACTTAGGGGCAGGGCGGGCGGGTAGGAAACGCGGTCCACTCAGTAACAGGGTGTGAGCTCGACTGCACCCCGGGATCGCACACTGGGTCCTGGAACACAGAAAGGACTCTGGGGGAAGTGCTGATGAAGATGGCAGTCTCAGGAGCTGAGGTCAAGGACACTCTGACATTATCCATTGTACGTCCCTTAAAAAAAACTTAGAAGAATAAGCGTAATATATCAGAGTCAGGTAAGATTTTATGTGCATCAAAGCTTAAAAGGTTTAGTTATTAAAACCATTTATGAAAAAAAAAGTTTTCAGAAGGGAAATAAAACATTGCAGATATTTATAGAAACATTTGGTGGCTTTTTAAGAATGCAACATTTAAAAGGGATTTACTACCATAAGATAGAACGTATTATTACTAGTTAAAAGAAAGAAAATGCATCCCACATTCTGCCCCATTGAAGAAAAGAAAAATGAAGAGAACCAGAGAAAAATGGTCTGTGTCCATAAATAGCGACCTAAAGCGAGATGTTACGTAAGGTGATGGGAATGCAAGCAGCCTGGATTCAAGAGCTCTTGAAAAAAAAAAAAAGAGGCGGTGCCAGCACTTACCGCAAACAGCTCTCTAGAAAAGCGGAAAGAAGCTTCCACGGTGGCCAAGAGACATAATTCCTGGTCATTGTCAAGTTCTCAAAAGCCAAAAATAGGCAGTCCACCTTTCGGAAAATTGGAACAACTATTTTTCTTGACTCTGAAAGCAATGTCCATTGTCAACAAAGAGAATTCACAAACACAGAGACAAAAAAAGAAATCTCCAATTTGATAACCCACAGAGCACCCCTCCTAAATTACATCAGGTTTCCTTCAGACTTTTTCTTTTATATCTGTCTATTCTTATCCATATTGTGTCACACTATTTTGTCACTTTTAACATGACAGTATATTATGAACCTTTGGAAATAGAGATCTTCAACTTTTATTTTAAAGACCACACTGAATTTCCCTGGTGGTCCAGTGGTTAAGACTCCAAGCTTCCACTGAAGGGGGCTCAGGTTCAGTCTTTGGTTCTGGAAACTCAAGATCCCATGTGCTGCACTGTGCAGTCAAAACACACACACACACACACACACACACACACACACTGAATCCTATTAAAATGCTATCCTATACTTCATTTAAACAAACCCCTATTTTGGGGTGTCAAACCTAATTTGTCATTATTACAGACGTTGCTAAAATGAACATCCTTAAGCACAAACTTTTGCACATTTGTCCAGTGATTTTTTTGGGTGAATTCCTAGAAATGTAGCTATTGCTGGATTTGCAAATCTTGAAGGCTTTGGAAAAATCGGTTGTCAAATTCCTCTCCAAAATCCTTGTACCAACATATGTTCTCACCGAGTGTATGCAAATGATTTCGTTCGCACCCATTTCACCGTGATAGATAAGATCACTTCTTAAACCTTTGCTAGACGGATGGCTGAAAAATGCTTGTCTCTGACTAAATGTACAAAATTTTAAGTCTGGTCACTAGGGCAGAGCGATTTCTTTGCACGTTTTGTTGAAGCGTATGGTTCTTTGTCGTGGACCGTCTGCGTGTGTTTTTTTGTCTGTTTTCCTGTTCGGCCGTGTGCTTTCACTGTTTATTCTTGAGTCCTTCACAGATTCAGGATATTAACTGTTTGAGTGTCTTATTATTTGCAAATTCATTTCCTTCCTGGCGTGTCAAATGAACTGAGTCAGTTAAAGGTTTCTGACTCGTAGGAGTATGAGTTGTCTTTAGTTCCAGTAAAACATACTGAAAATATTTGTTCCACCCAGCAATTGCTTCAACACCGTGGTGCCTTTGAAGCAGAGGGTCCCATATGGGCCGGGGGCTCGTGGTAGAGGAACCAAGGTCTGGAGGCTGAAGACCTGTCCTCCAAGCTGTCTCAGAATTCTCACGAGTCAGGGTGCAAACCAGACGGCTCCCCTGCCCTCAGCATCCCTCACGGCACACGGTGGCCAGAACCCTTGCCTCCGGCACGTGGGGCTGCTGGATGGGACTTGGGGTCTGTGGTCTGCAACCCATTATATGAGTTCCATTCCCCACCTTGCTCAGAACGATAAAACCAAGCTGCAAAACCCAGATGGAGAATCGCACAGTCCGGTCAAAGCCGGTCATCCTGCACCAGAGCGGGAGGAAAGCCAAGAAAGTGCCTGTTTTCTTTGCGCGGCTCTGGAAGGCTCCTTGTCGGAGCTCCTGGGGGCCGGCCTTCCTGGCAGCTTCCTGACGAGGTGGCCCAGGCCAGCCCAGGACGCCCCGCATCCCGGCGAGATTCTCGGGGCCAAGCTGGCTCTCCGGTCCCGGGGATTCTCAGGAGGGGTCGTGGGGCACACAGCATTGAGGGCTGGCCCCCGGCTCAGACAGGCCGGCAGCTTCAGGCTTCCTGGTCACTGCCCGGGGGACACTGGGGATCCTGATGTAAAAGCCTGCATGCTAATTGTCAGAGAAAGGAAACAGGACTCTTGCTGTTCAGAACCAAGGAGCCATGGAGAATTTGACGTTAGAGTTTGATCAAAAACGACTTTCCTCACCAAGAATGCATTTCCTCAAAATAATAAAAGTGGAGACTCCCCAGCGGCCCAGGCCGTCTAGACTAAAGGTGTCAGCAGAGCTCTGGGGACGCGTGTCACTTCACTTTACCACAGACGGTTGAGGAGCCCACGTCCTGGCTGGAGACCGAGCCCACGGGAGGGAGCCCTGGGCCCTGCAACCCCCTGGGGTCTCTGAGCCCCCTGCCCCCTTCCCCGGGAGGAGCCCTTGGGGCAGCGGCCTTGACCTGGCCTCCAAGTTGGTCTTGATGTTTTAATATTTGTAAATCTGTGAGACGGTAATTTGCTTCCCTGGTGAGAGTATCTTTCCTTTTCTCACTTTGGCTATTTGAATTGTACCCTTTCTCCCTTTCTGCGGGTCTGTGGTGTTGATACGTAAGGGCATTGATCTGACGGGATTGTGTGTCCTCCCCCATGGAGTCGGGGCCCACTGCCTCCTGCCGGGCATCTGACTGGCTTTTCTACCCTAAGAGGATCCTGGGTCTGTGGTCTTTCCAGTTGATTCTTCACTGTGATGTGTGTGGCTGCGCTTGGAGGAAATGCCAGCCACACCAGGAAAGGCCAGATACAGACAGGGCCGCCCAGGCCAGGCCACTGCCCCAGGCCTGTGCTCGTGCTGAGGCTGACCACCAGTCTCACATTCTCACTCAGAGAGTAAGGGAAGTGCAGTTACTACCTGCTTAGGGCTCGTGCACCCGAAGATTCCCATCCCTGCTCAGCTGGAGAGCCCCAAAGTGGAGCGAAACAATGGGAGCCCTGCAGGTGCCTGTGGGTGAGAGAAGTCCAGGATACCACCTGGTGCGGAAGGAAGGAAACAGGGGGACAACCCCAAAGCCAGCGCAAGATGCTGACTGGGGCTGAGCGCACGCCCTGTCCCCTTCTGTGCTTCCACTGTCCCTGGGACAGCGCTGCTCCTCCAGGCGGTCCTGTTTTAGCATCGGCAGCGACCCTGGAGAGCGCACTGTTCGTGTTTCTAATATTCTCTATGTGAACCATGCACTTAAAGGACTGTGTCTTCTGGACTTCTGGGCGCTCCTCCAGCTGCTGGCTCAGCTGGCTTCCCTGTGGTCCTCAGCATCTCCCCGTGGTCCCCACCATCTCCCCCGTGGTCCCTACCATCTCCTTGTGGTCCCCACCATCTCCCCCGTGGTCCCCACCATCCTCACCGATGGTCCCCACCATCTCCCCCGTGGTCCCTACCATCTCCTTGTGGTCCCCACCATCTCCCCGTGGTCCCCACCATCTCCCCGTGGTCCCCACCATCTCCCCGTGGTCTCCAACATCTCCCCCGTGGTCCCCACCATCTCCCCGTGGTCTCCAACATCTCCCCTGTGGTCCCAACCATCTCCCCCAATATCTCCCCCATGGTCCCCACCATCTCCCCCGTGGTCCCCACCATCTCCCCATGGTCCCCACCATCTCCCCCATGGTCCCCACCATCTCCTCGTGGTCCCCACCATCTCCCCCGTGGTCACCACCATCTCCCCGTGGTCCCCACCATCTCCCCGTGGTCCCCACCTTCTCCCCCGTGGTCCCCACCATCCCCACCGATGGTCCCCAACATCTCCCCCATGGTACCCACCATCTCCCCGTGGCTCCCACCATCTCCCCTATGGTCCCCACCATCCCCACCGATGGTCCCCAACATCTCACCATGGTCCCCACCATCTCCCCCGTGGTCTCCACCATCCCCACCGATGGTCCCCACCATCTCCCCTGTGGTCCCCACCATCTCCCCTGTGGTCCCCACCATCTCCCCGTGATCCCCACCGTCTCCCCGTGGTCCCTACCTTCTTCCTGTGGTCCCCATCATCCCCACCAATGGTCCCCACCATCTCCCCATTGTCCCAACCATCTCCCCCGTGGTCCCCACCATCCCCACTGATGGTCCCCACCATCCCCCCTGTGGTCCCCACCATCTCCCCCGTGGTCCCCACCATCTTCCCGTGGTCCCCACCATGTCCCCGTGGTCCCCACCATCTCCCCGGGGCCCTTACCATCTCGCTGGTGGTATCTGGCCTTGTCTGGTCTCTGTTGACACCAGCAGTCCTCATGACAACATCATTTCCACAGAGTGCAGGTCTTGGGGATCTGGCGGCTGTATAACTGTGGAAAGTTATAAATAATAGCAACAAGACAACTTGCCTTCGAAACCACACCTATTAAAATGTTCACAAAGTTGTACCCAAAGACTGAGGTCTGAAGTCTCCATGTTCATTTTCTCAAGTGGAAAAATCTGCTGACCACTGGGCTCCCCGTGCAGCTGACCACCAGCCAGACTCCCGGAGGAGCGGCTGGAGCCCTTGGCCTGATATCCCTCATGGAAACAGGCTGGGGAGACGCCAGGCTTCTCATGGCGTGGGGGAGGGAATGAATGCTGTACGGAAAGCAGTGTCTCCATGGGCTGACCGCATGCGCACGTGTTATCTGTCTCTCAGCCTCGGTGAAGTGAGAGCGGGTGAGCAGAGGCAGGACGGATCTGCTGCTTTCATGCTTGCAGCCATTGCTCTTTCAGGCGCCTCTTCTCCTGAGAGGCAGGGCTGGTCTGTTGGACAGCCGTCGGCCTGACGCAATTTGTAAGTCATCATCCACTTCGGAGAAGTAAATAAAGAGGGGCTGCCCCTATTGTATGTCCCTTCGGGGTTCCCCGTGTCAAGTCATCTCTAGGTCCAAACTGTCAGAGGGAGACCTGCCTAGCAACTTCCCCAGGAGCGAGTGGTCCTTGGACGGGGCAATGAAAAGACATTTCCTGTGTTGTGTGGTGTAATACGAGCTACAGATTTCACTGGGGCTGCGAGCTGCAAGGGAGGAAATCGGAGTGCCCGAGACAGCGCGCCGTAATTAATCATAGGAGGATGGAGCTTGTCAAGGCCCTTTCTGGGGCTGAGGCTGCTGTCAGTTACAGCCGGCCCCGCACCATCTGTAATTGTTTAAAATATCACCCGTACCAGGATCCACGCTTTGCACACTTCTGCTTCATTGATGCCTCCCAAAGAACACTCCAGAATCCACCTCCCGGCCGGGGGGCTGTGCAGCTGTGCTGACCCCCAAACAGACACAACCGGCTCAGGTGAAGGCTCAGCCAGACCCTCGAGCTGTGACATAGGACCTCAACGACAGGACCTTCATTTCAAGTCGAGGTTCCTGCAGCCGACTCACGCTGGTCAAGGTAAACCGGAAGCAAGAGCAGGTTGCTGCCTTTCAGGGCAGGGGTTGCAAAGGAAAACAAGCATTTCAGAACCAAAAGGGATTTCCCAGGCTTAAAAAGCAACTTTCCTACGGAGAAGACCAAGACCCTTCACTCTGAGTGAAGCGTTCATCAGAGACGTGGCATCTGAAGGCCCAGCGCGTCTGCGTGCTCGGCGGGGACCCCGGAGGAGGGAGCATGCAGAGGCAGCCTGCCGGTGTGCAAGGCGCTGCTCCTCCCCGCTGGCGAGTCAGGTTTCTCTCACCTTCCCTAAGGGCTTCCCTGGTGGCTCAGTGGTAAAGAATCCACCTATCACTGCAGGAGATGAGGGTTTGATCCCTGAGTCAGGATCCCCTGGAGAAGGAAACAATTTTTCTTAAGAGCATGTGTAGAAGATGTTTATTTTACTGATCTATTAAATAAGGAGACTAGATCTAAGAATATATTTTACAATTAAAGAAAAAGGAGGGCCATGTCTTTACAAAGGAATTCCAAATCATGTACATAAATATCCCCCTCCAGGAAGTGGACATAACCCTTCCCCTGCCATAGCTCCCCCTGGAGACTGAGCAGGAATTTGTGCCTCCTTTCCAGACCAGGAGTCTTGAGGGGGAAGCCCAGCACCTCTACAGAGGAGGCATCCGAGCCCACGGGTCCAGGCAGGCATCCCCTCTGGTATCGAGTGGATGTCTCAGGCCCCTGATATGTGATGCTATGGTAGACTCTTCCTCTCAAGAACCTACAACCCCAGACTAATCAGGACACAACCTCAAACAACTCAGATAGAGGCACATTCTACAGAATATCTGCGTGAAACCCTTCAAACTGTCCAAGTCATGAAAAAAGTCTGAGAAGATGTCCCAGATTGTAGGAGCCCTTGGAGACCTCTGACTAAATGCTCCTGGACTGGATCCTGGGTCAGGAAAAGGACGTTGATGGAAAAGCTGGCAAATCCACTAAAGCCTGTTTTTGACTGACAGTGTTGCCGCATTAATTACTTAGTTTTGGCAAATGCCCCCTAGTTATTGAAGACGCTGACTTCAGAGGAACCTGGGTGAAGGGTATATGGGAACTCCCTGAACTGTCTTTGCAACTTTTCTGTAAGTTCTAAGATTATTCACGCCCCCCCCCCAAATGTTTATAAGATCAGATACAAATAAGTCTGTAAAAACGCTGAGTCACAGTGGCTGAAATGGATCTCCTTTTCCCTCTGCCCCCTGCAGGTGTGACCGACACTGCTCCTGGAATGCAGACCTCGCCTCTGATGGAAATATGTGACATATCGGTTCACAAAATGCTTTCAAGATTCCATGGTTTCTTTCCCTTCTGGAGAGTATTCTGCTTTCCAAGTCATTTTAGTTAGTTAGTTAGTTAGAGTTAGGTACTCAGTCGTGTCTAACCCTTTGCGACCCCATGGACTGTAGCCTATAAGGGTCCTCTGTCCATGGAATTTTCCAGGCAAGAATACTGGAGTGTGTGGCCATTCCCTTCTCCAGGGGATCTTCCCAACCCAGGGATTGAACCTGGGTTTTCTGCACTGCAGGCAGATTCTTTACCATCTGAGCCACCAGGGAGGCCCTCCATGTCGTTTACAAGTAGTAATAACTTATGAAAATGTTAGTTCATCTTGGAAAGTGCAAAAGCTACCATATAAACAAAATGGGAGGCAAAAAACTGCATGCAGTCTACTTTTCCTGTTGGAAAGCTACCAAGAACTGAAAACATTTTCTTTAATCTGCTTGCTATGTCTATGAAGTGTATAACCAGGGACCCCAGAATCTCCAGGCAGAAGCCCGGCTATGGCCTCAATAACCCCACAGCACGTGTGTATGACCCTGTTGGAAATGTTTGGTGTTATTGGTGAAAATGTGTCGCGGTAGTAAAGAATCTGCCTGCCAATACAGGAGACGCAAGAGACACAGTTTCAATCCCTGGGTCGGGAAGATCCCCTGGAGAAGGAAATGGCAACCCATTCCAATATTCTTGCCTGGAGAATCCCATGGACAGAGGAGCCTCCTGGGCTTATGTCCATGGGTCGCAAAGCACTGGACACGACTGAGCGACTTAGCGCACACACCTCAGTGAAAATGGCTTACGTGTAGCTCCTTCCTGTGGGTGGAGCAGAGCTGGGGTCAACCACATTAGCCCTCCAGAGCTGCTTCCTTCACAGTCACAGGGACGGGGTGGCTTCCTGCCTGTACCTGCCTACCTACCTGCATACGCATCCGTGCCCCGTGGTCCTGTTCCCCTGGTGACGCGTGACCAGCCAGCGCCGCCTCCGGCCTGCCCCGGTGGCCCTGCTCTCTCCACCTGCAGGTCCAGGGGCATCATATCCACACCGTGTACACCTCCCTCCCTCCCTCTCATGCAGCAGATCAGAGCTCATGCTGTCTCAACACCTCACTGTCCAAGCAGAGGCCCTGACTCCTGTGCTTCTGTTGGAAAGGCGGGGTGCCTGTGTGTGCAGTGCCCTTGGCTGACCCGTGTCTTCATTGCAGGCGGATTCTTTACCAGCTGAGCCACAAGGGAAGCCCATCTACAAGTGAGGAGAGGTACAATTCCTATGCTTTGATTGTTGATTGTTAATTTAAAAAACAAATAAACAAACCAACACACCGTGGGACTTCCTGAGCCTGCAGTAGTAAGACTTCACCTCCCAGCGCAGGGGGTTCAGGAATGGTCCCTGGTCAGGAAGCTAAGATCCCACATGTCTTGGGGTCCAAAAGCCCCCAAAATCACAAAACAGAAACAATATTGTAACAAATTCAATAAAGACTTTAAAAGTGGTCTATATCAAAAAAATCTTTAAAAAATAAGAATACATTTAAAAAGCATTTTGTGTGCGAATCAACAGTTGGGGCAGAGCTAACAAATAGTTATTGCTTTTCTTTCTAATTTAGCCGTGGCAGTGGTGCTTGTTTTTCACTTCTTGCTCTGAGTCTGGGGTGCACGTCTGCCACGTGTGCTTGGAAGCTTCCTTTACTGGAATTTGTTGTTGTTGCTCAGTCCCTAAGTCATGCCCGACTCTTGGCAGCCCTCTGGACTGCAGCATGTCCTTCTTCCCTGTCCTTCACCATCTCCCGGAGTTTGCTCACACTCATGTTCATTGAGTCAGTGATGCCATCCAGCCATCTCATGCTCTGTAGCCCCCTTCTCCTCCTGCCCTCAATCTTTCCCAGCATCAGGGTCTTTTCCAATTAGTCAGCTCTTCTCATCAGGTGGTCAAGGTATTGGAGTTTCAGCTTCAGCTTCAGTCCTTCCAATGAATATTCAGGGTTGAATTCCTTTAGGATTGACTGGTTTGATCTCCTTGCGTTCAAGGGACTCTCTTCTTCTAACACCATGGCTTATAAGCATCAATTCTTTGGCTCTCAGCTTTCTGTATGACTTGAGGAATGCCACAGTTGGTTGGAGCCCAGTTTGGGGCTCCTGGAAGTTGCAGCAGACAAATTCCAAGAGGAGATTTGCAAATGCCTGGGAGGGACCACCCTTCCAACATTGCCAAGAAATAAGGCTAGTGGTAAAAAAAAAACCAAAATTCAACTACAATTTTCTTGCTATATTTCAGTAATCTCATCTGTTTAACAGATGATTGCTGAACAAAAATAGACATAAGGAGCTGGGGAAGAAAGAACAGAAGTCACTTTGATGTAGGAACGTCTCAGGTGCCTGAGGGGACCTACTGTGCTCAGAAAAGTCCAGAAGGTAAATATGAGGCCATAGCCAAAGACTGGGAGGCAGATGGGGGACTCGCTGGGCGAAGGTAAGGCCATGTGTTGATTTAGAGGGTGACTCACTAAAGAACAGTCTGAGTAATGTTATTATTTACGTTCAGAAATAGAGCAGGTATGAGTTGCTGCAGAGCTGAACCAGGGTTCTGGTGATGAACTGGAAAATAGGTGCTGGGAAGGCACATTCCTAGGAGGATGATGGCCCTTGCTAGGGCCATCGCTAGGCCTCTGAGAGATGAGGAGGAGCAGCTGAATGTCCGTAGCCTTCTTGATTGAACAGCCAAGTGGCCAGTGCTCAGATGACAAGTTGCTGTTGGGAGGTGCTTAGGAGGCACTGATGCTCAGAGTTAAGGGAGAGTTACAGTGGGCCCCAAACTGTGCTGAGGGACATCAGGATGGGAGAAGATGAGTCCTTGAAGACCCCAAGGTAGGCCGCAGATGGAGGAGAGGTACCCTGTGAATTGTAACCCAGAAGTCACTGGTATAACAGCCAAGCCAGCACAGATGGCAGAATCACTGTGAAATAATTCACCCAGAAAATGTCTAAAATAGAGTGGATTCTGTTTCTGGCTTGTTTATTAGTATCATTTATCAGGGCTTCCCTGATAGCTCAGTTGATAAAGAATCTGCTTGCAATGCAGAAGATACTGGTTCGATTCCTGGGTCATGGAGATCCTCTGGAGAAGGGATAGGCTGCCCACTCCAGTATTCTTGGGCTTCCCTGGGGGCTCAGCTGGTAAAGAATCCACCTGCAATGTGGGAGACCTGGGTTCAATCCCTGTGTTGGGAAGAGTCCCTGGAGAAGGGAACAGCTACCCACTCCAGTATTCTGGCCTGGAGAGTGCCATGGACCGTATAGTCCGTGGGGCCACGAAGAGTCGCACGAGACGGAGTGGCTTTCGCGTTTCAACAGTAGCATCATATAATGTATTTCATCAGTGTATAACATGCTCTCATACAAATTGCCTCATCTAACTATTTCAACAACCCTCTGAGAGGCACTGGAAAAACATTTTTAGCCCAACAGAGTTTAGTGCAGGAAGAGAGCGTCCTTTGAACCACGACGCTTCAGGAGAGGTCTGTATTTCCATGCCTGAGCTCTGTAGGGCTCAGGCCCTGCAGCAGGTGAGGAGGTAGGAAGGGGGTCTGGGTTTGGGAGCACTCGCTAGGGAAGTGAGGGGATCAGGGGGCAGGAAAGCCAATGGAGACGTGTTGCCTGTTCCCTGAGAGTCTGTGCATGGTGTTCTGGGAGCAGAGGACAGGGGCCACCAGGTCCCAGCGGGCAGGGAGATCTGACAGAAAGGAGTGAGCATGAGCGCTTCACAGACGGAGATGTGCCCAGGCACTGCCAGGAGCAGGAGGGGGACCCGACAGAGGGAGGAGGGACAGGTGTGATGATGGCACGTCTAGAGACCTGGAGCTCGTGCTCCCAGAGGCGTGGAGGAGAGGCCCAGGCACCCGATTCCTGGCTGGCAAGACGGGTGAAGGACCAGACCCAGAGCGTGTCTCTCTCCAACCCCGGGTGCTGTTTCTGCTTCTCCTCTGGCTCTCTCTACCTATCCGCTCATCATCTATCATCTGTTAATATCTATCCATCCATTATCTACCACTGCCTGTCTATCTCTTGTCTATCAGTCTATCTACGTATCCATTCATCCATCTGTGTATCATCATCCATCATCCATCCTTTATCTATCTATTGTCTGTCTGTCTATCTTTACCACTGACTGTGTCTATATCATCCATGCTTCTACTGCACTTTGTAAAACTCATGCTTACAGTAGCAGATTTGAGAAGTTGTAAAGAAGCTGGATTATCAAGGCTGTAAAATGCTTCAACCTCTTTGGAAAATAGTTTTCCTCTAAAATTATATCCACATCCACCATAGATGACCCCAAAATTTCACTTTGTGGTAATTACTCAAAAGAATTGAAAGCATAACTACAAAATGGCTTGTGTGAGAGTGTTTGTAGAAGCCTCAGGCATAACATCAGCAGGAGAATGGATGAACAGACAAGGCTCACCCCTCTGAGGGGACAGCAGGCAACAGCACCCTGCTCACACCCGACGGCAGGGGCATCTCAATCCCCCAGACAGAGAGGCTGGCCGGCAAACCAGCAAGAGGGTCCTCATCAGGAACCAGGCCTGCTGAATCTGTTGACATCTTGACCTTGGACATCCCAGACCGTTGGACAGTGAGAAATGAATGCTTGTTGTTTAAACCACTGAACCTATGATATTCTATATGGCGATCTGAGCCAGGTTTAAATCAAGCTGCTGCTGGAAAGCCAGAATCCAGTGGCCTCAAATAGCGTTTAAAATCAAGATTCTGAGGTCAGGATAGTCCTGGAGTGTACGAGTGTGTTTGCTTGCACACACAGGTGTACACACCTGTGTGTGTCTACAGCTGCGTTAATCGACCGTTGCCCAACAAAAGAAAGCATGCTCTACATTTGAGGAGTTTTGCTTTTTCATCCCCCTGACTTAGTAACATGATGAAAGTTATGTTTCCACATAGCTGAAACAAGCTGAACCTCTGATCAACCAAAAAGGTGCTCACGGCTCCTCAGACCCTGCCCAGGAAGAGTGGGGTCATGTTGAGGAACAAACACTCATGCCAAAGAGCATGTAGTGCCAAGAGCGGTCCTTCCTGACCCCTTACCTGGACCTGCCCACCCAGCTTCTACCTGGATGCTGGTGGTTCCCCCTGGATGCCCTGTTACTCGGTCGTTATCTGCAAACCAAGCAGCCTGAGAAGGTCCAGCAAGGTGGGTCCTCTTTGCAGTTGATCTCAAGCCTGGATAGCTTCTGCCCTTTTAGTAATGTGGATTAAAAAAAAATCAAACCATCCTGTCATGCTATAAAAAATGGCCTGGAATAATATGATGAATAATACAATGGAATATATAGGGATTTGAACATATAATCCCACCCACACAAGTCAACATCTGCAGGCTGTGAGACCACAAGCAACACAAAGGGGATGTGGATTTAATAGGAGACATAGGACTTTACTGAGAAGTTCCATCATATAAGGAAAGTTCAAAGGGCATTTCAACTGCACACTCGCCCCTACCAGTGACATTTGAGCCTAAATAATAATTGTGATTAGGGATGTGTCTGCTCAGTTCCATCGCTCACTCGTGTCCAACTCTTTGTGACCCCATGGAGTATAGAACACCAGGCTGCTGTATCCTCAACAGAAGTTGAGTTTATGTTCAAAAAGATTTTGATTCACCAGACAAGCAGGGTAGGATACAACAATAGCAATAAGGCATTACTGAACAGTCATAAGAATGTTAAGGGTACGGTGTTGGCTAGAGGCCGTGTGAGTGGGTTGGCGGTAAACAGGCCAAGTCTCCAGACGTGGAATGGTGAAGGGGATGAGATGAGTTCTGTAAGGAAACTGTGTGTGTGTGTGTGTGTGTGTGTGTGTGTGTGTGTGCATGCACTGAGTGATGGTGTAAGCCCAGCTTGGGCAGTGGAGCACAGCCTCCCCTGGAAAGGGGAGAGGGCCCAGGGCCTCCGGGGTGGACGGTGGGATGCTGAGTCTGGCCCGAGTCCACTGTGGCCCACATGGGAACCTCAACAAGGGAGACCCTCAGCTGACCCACCCTCCCCCCAAAGAACTTCCCTGGGAGAATAGTCGAGACACAATTTGTGGCTCCCCAACTCCTCCAAGAGGAAGATTCAGTGGGTGAGGGAGAGAAAGTCTGCTGTTGTTATTCAGACATTCAGTCGTGCCCAACTCTTTATGAGCCCATGAACCGCAGCATGCCAGGCCTCCCTGTCCATCACCAGCTCCCAGAGTTCACCCAAACTCATGTCCATTGAGTCAGTGATGCCATCCAAACATCTCATCCTCTGTTGTCTCCTTCTCCTCTGCCATCAATCTTTTCCAGCATCAGGGTCTTTTCAAATGAGTCAGCTCTTCACATCAGGTGGCCAAAGTATTGGAGTTTCAGCTTCAGCGTCAGTCCTTCCAATGAATATTCAGGACTGATTTCCTGTAAGATCAACTGTGGTATAGATGCTAAAATGTGGGAAAATATGGCGACGGGGCCAACGGTCTGGGCTTTGTGTCTCTTTGTATTTTCTTTTCTTTTCCTTCCTCCTCCCCCTCTTGCTCTTTTTTTCCTTTCTCATCTGTGTTATGGAAATTTCCTGGCACTGATTTGTAGCGCTTTTCTAATAAACAAAGTATCATGCAATTTCTTGCAGTTTTGAAAAGGGTATTTATTATGCTTTGTTGAGCTCTTCATAATTAAGGAATAAAGATGAGACCTCGCACGGATTGGGAAAGAAGCTTTATTCTCGAGAGGCTGAGCTCACCGGAAGGGTGACTAGCTGGTAAGTTTACAGGACTTTAGAGTTCTCAGGATGAATTTTAGGGCCACTAGTGGTCTCTGCCCCTGCCTGGGCACAGACATGGCCCTATCCATCACGTGACTCCTGCGGGCAGCATGGCTCATCTCATCTATGTGATGGGAAGCTCAGAATGACTGAGAGCCAGCCCAAATCATACAGCAAACTGGGACAAAGAATCAGAAACATTTTTGTGTCTGAGAAAAACCTGATTTGGAATTATAAAAGGGAAAAAAAGGGGGGACGGGAAGAAAGCAAATCACACTACTTCCTAAGGTCAGTTTAGTTTTGCTTGAGTATCCGTTTCATGTAGCATCGTATCAGTGACGGATTTATCTTAGCATCTTATAAAACGCTGAGGCATCAAGAAACCCCCTACCACCTCGGTAGGATATTGCATCTGAAAATGGCTCAGATGCGTCCAGCAGTGTTAATTAAAGCTGGAACCACTTGGAAGGAGTCACTCACTGGAGCAAAAATATGTGTTCCCAGGTGGGGTAATTTCCCCATAACTCTCTTTATTATTTATTTGCTGATAGGGAGAGACTGTTGATGAATACTTATGGGGCACTTCAGGCCTGAGTAGGGTTAATCTCTTTAGTTCAGGTGAGTTCATTTTAGCTGTGATTCACTTCATTGGCTATCTGTAATGATTATTAACAAGCTTAAAGACCCCTGGGAGATGGTGGATAAAAATGCAGTGCCAGGGAAGTGGGCTATCATTATGCTAATAGGGTGAGAATAATAATTACCAGGCAGGTACAGTTTCCATTGGAATCCCGGGGATGGGCTGGGTCACCAGGTTAGAGTGTCTCCTCTCACCGGCTGTACATCCCCATGGACACACACACACTCATGCACATCTATTCTTCTATGGAAGGATATTAAATATATATTTATATGCGTGGCTTTGCCAATCTCACTTAAGCGAATTCCAAGTGAGATGAAGGAGGGTGTACAGAAACAGTGCTTCTGTTTTTCATGCATCAGTGACATATTTTAATAGCCTTAAGTGTGGACTCTATTAAAAGATTTTGAAACATTTTCCTCACTTCTACCACATGGATTCCCACTGCTTATTCCGCAGGAGTATTCTAACAGCCTCCCTATAACCACAGAGACAGAATGTACCCGCCACCTTTGTTTTCCTCCCGGGTGATGCCTCATCCGTGTTTATCTCCCTCTGTCCTGTCTTCCTTGCACAGATACAAACCCCACCGTACCTTCCTCCACATCAGACCCTTAATCCAGGGCGCCTCCCTGTCTACTGCCATTTCCCTATTTGCTGTTTCAGCCTGTAGCCTCGGGTTCTCAAACACAGAAATCACGCCTTGTTCTCATGGTGCCTGCCCTTCTTTATCCGGCAGGATGCCTGCGCACAGACGGTTAATATAAAGACATCATTTAAGATGCACAAATTCAGGGTCGTGGACATTCAATGAGTGATAAGTAAGCTCCCACATCAAATCCTTAGTCCTTCTCGAAGCGAGAGGATCCCTGTGCCAGCCTTGGAGGTGGACGATGGAATTCTTGCCAACATTGTCTCAAGTGACCCAGCATCTGCCCTCAGCATGGGGGGGCTCCCCATCCTACGGGGCACCCACATGAGGCTCTTGTGCGTGTGAGAGGGGATGTGACAGGCAAGGGAGAGGGGCACCCAACCTTCCTTCCCACGGCCCTGGGACGGGGAGCTGCTGTTGCTGGCCCCGCCTTAGGAAGCAGGCTGGGGCAAACTCCAGCCCCAGTGGGTCCCTCGAGCAGACAAGCTGGTTGCTTCGCTGGAGAAGGCAATGGAGGAGGGTCCCCACCTGGAGGAGGGTCCCTGAGCAGCCAGTGCGGGGAGCGAGGGTGCGCAGGGACCCAGCGTCCCCACTGGTGGGATCTCAGTTCTGGGACTCCAGCAATCAGCTACCCCCACACATCCAGCAAATGCAGACGATGCAGAGTACCAGCGGCGGCTACGTGTTCAAGTGGGAGACAGCCCTTCCGCACAACAGCTCACCACCTCGATCAATGGGTCATGTAAACCTGTTTGCTCCAAACTTTGAGCCTTACTGTTGCAAATATTTAAACATGAAATCTTGACTCACAACTGCGACTTACAAAGGGGATTTGTTCCATATTCGCAGCTCTGAGATTTTCTTTTGAACAATCTAAGGGTAGTGGAATGGAATTAACTCCTTCTTAATTTTGATGTAAGCACTCTAAATGAGCACTCTCAGTGGATTACTCTGACTTCTCTTCTGATTCCAAACTGGAGGAAGTACTGGCTCCCGGGGCTCCCTTTGTAGCTCGGTGGGTAAAGAATCTGCCTGCAATGCAGGAGAAGCGGCTTCGATTCCTGGGTCGGGAAATGCCCTGGAGAAGGAAATGGCAACCCACTCCAGTACTCTTGCCTGGAGAATCTCATGGTCAGAGGAGCCTGGTAGGTTATAGTTCATGGGATCACAAGAGTCGGACACGACAGAGTGACTGAACCACCCCCGCTGACTCCTGACCCAGGAATCCAGGTCACTGTTGGATGGCAGCAAGGTGATCACCAGGCTGGGTAGGGGTGGGGGACAACATCGCTGCAAAGCGTGGTACCCAGCATTTGCCCAGCACATGTGTGTCTGTCTGTGCCAGCTGGCTGGCCCTGTCTTCAGCACGTTCTAAACTGCAGCATCCTCAATGCATCCCAAGCATGGGCATGGATCCCACAGGGACACTTGGCAGAATCAGGACCCATGCACATCAGCACTGTGCATCCTGCAAGAAAAATGCTCACAGCTGACAAACGGCTGGCACTTTTGGAGCTTGACAGGGAAGCATCAACGCGGGTTTGTCCATGCAGCCGGCTCACCACATTCCATGGCTTCGGACCCATTGTTTGCTCCCCAATTTAAATTTTAAACATTCTGCTTGTTTTGGTTGGACTAAATGCTTGATGAGAGATGTTTCAAGTCACAATTAGAAGTCTGATCTAAAAGCTTTCATTAGAAAATTAATATATTTTATTGAATGATCACGAAGTTTCTTTTTGAGTAAATTTATGTCAACAATTAGGGCAAGTAGACAGGCACGGTTTCAGTGACGTCTCCACGGTGTAAATGCAGCTGTACGGAGTTTCATCTTTATCTCTGGATGTAAAAATCCCGGTGGAGGTGGACATATCTAAAATATATCGTTTTAAATGTATTTTTCTTATCATCATGTACATCTCAGAGACGCCTTTTAGACTCAGCCTGCAGATCGAGAGAAGAAAGTTCTGTGTTTGGGGGCCGGGAGTGGCAAAGATGAAAAATGTGGGGAAAGGTTTTCAAAATCTTTTCCTTCATATCCGAGTAATAAACAGATCAATGGGTGGATATTTTCCATAAATTTGTTCCGTATGTGTTTTCATCCTTCCCTGGGATAAACGAGTCCTTTTGACTGAGTGACACAAGCCCTAAATTGCACTCCTGCCTGCCCTTGACATCTCCAAGGTACCCTCTTTCCCTTAAAAGCTTCCCCCTGCAATCGTGGCTATGATAAATCTCTCCTCTAATACGGAGTTGCAAGGAAAAGCTGAACAAGATGAAGATGATTTTAAGTGTATATTCCTAATATTCGAGCGGTTCTCCGTCTCCCCATCTGGCAACCATCTTTCAGGAAGATCAAAAGGCTTTCCAGGCCCGGCTCTTCCTCCTCGGGGTTCATTCCTGTGAGATGGGCTGGCTGGCGGGAGCCGCGTTGCTCCAGGAAGCGGGCGTGCTGAGCACGGCGCCGCAGCCTTCCCTGTCTGCCCTCCGTCCGTGGTCCACCAGCCTGGGGGGCGTCAGGACCAGGGTCCTGCCTGCCACAGCCGCCCATATAGCCTCTTCCGTTGTGTTTTCTGAGCTGGTGGAGTCGTGGGGGTGCACCCCACTCTCCTAGGGGTTCCCTCTGGGGTATCTGTCCTCCGGCGGGGGCGTGCAGAGACACGGACGGTGGGAGCCACAGGTCTAGTTCTGAGACCCTGAGGCTGTTCACCTCTGGGGCCCGGCTCTGACCTCCTCTCTGCTGGCTGGCCTCTGTCTCCTGCCCCTCCGTTGGGTCTAAAAATGCAATAATTATAAGTCCAGGAGCCATGCTAACCCATCCGAGGTTGGTTTCACACTAAATACTTTTACAATGATATGAGGGGGAAAAAGGAATTAATAGCACGGGTGTCGTGAACAGTTTCCACATTTGGAAGCGCGGTCTTGGTTTCAAGGGCTTTCACACGATTTATGTGGTTTGTTTTAGGAAATCTGCCTGTGTGATGTTTAAAGCGTCAGATGCAGTCCCCTGGCCTCTGGTTCATAGAGAAAGACGCTCGAGGGGCTGGTGGGACATGTGAAAAGAAGCCACCTCCTCCCACACCCCCGCAGCGGGGCTGGAAAGAACCGGGTGACGCCCTGACCCCAGGAGGCTGAGTTCCATGAGAGATGCGGTCCTCATGGGCCCTGGAGCCCCAGAGATTCGGAGGCAAAGGCGTCCATCCCCAGCGTCTTAGCACCCCGCCCCCACCCACGCCCAGAAGCAGGGCCGAGCGTGTCCACAGCAGAGCGGCCAGCCTAGTGAGAACTGCGACCGAAACACTGAAAAGGGGGCTCAGGAGCCCTCGGAACGCGGCTTCCAGGAACGGAGCCCTCGGAACGCGGCTTCCAGGAACGGAGCCCTCGGCACGCGGCTTCCGAGAACGGAGCCCTCGGCACGCGACTTCCGGGAAACGTTGCCGTACGTGTGTGATGCAGACTCAGGTTAGGCAGCCTCGTTACAAAGGCCCTCTTTGCCTGTTGCTAGTGGCATACTTTGAATCCTCCATTTGCAAATCATTCACGAGTGAATATTGTGCCATTATTGACTGATGATGGAGAAGGAAACGTCAACTCACTCCATTGTTCTTGCCTGGAGAATCCCAGGGATGGAGGAGCCTGGTGGACTGCTGTCCTTGGGGTCGCACAGAATCAGACACAACTGAAGCGACTTAGCAGCAGCAGCAGCATTGACTTATGATCACTTTTTATTGATGAATAAGTACCAGCTTTTCAAATCACACACATAGACAGCTTCTTTGTCAATTAATTCCATTTAAAAATTAAATACAAAATCAGACTATGTTCTGTACCTGGCCGCATTTGAGAGTGAGGGCTCTTCATCTGCTGTGGGAAATACTTGGAGCGTGCGGGAGACCGTTGATCATAACGATCAGTTACCGGCAGGACTGCAGCGTGAGTTCCTGGGAATTCCCCCATCTCTCCGCCCTGCATTCATAAACCTGTCCGCGAGGCTGCAACCGCCGACAGCCCCGTGAACTGCAGCTGGGAACCTCGCAAGTCATCGAGGCTGGGATAAAAGCCCCCAAATTATCAAATCATATTCAATTATTCCACAGCTTTTCTCTCCAGATGGTGTTCATGTGTCAGACGAAGAAAACTCGCTTTGTTCTGGCCGTGCGGTTGGATGAAGGGTCTACATGGGGCAGAGTGTGGGCTCCAGGCCCCAGGGAGGACTGGGGACATGGGCGCTGGTGTGTCCAGGCAGCCGTGTGGGCACCCGAGTGATTGCCAAGAGCCCAGAGTCCTCATGGGGCAAAGCCTGGGCAGAGACGCTGGCTGCTCACCTTGGGGGGCAGCGATGATCACCTCGTGACTCAGCTTTTGCTGCGTGGGCTGTACATTCTTCTCCAACTGCCCTGTAGGAGCCTCCCGGCTTCCCCTCACCACTGGAATGTCTTCCTGAGATGGGGTTACCAGGAGCCCCCTGAGCCCCTCCTTGCTGAGCAGCCCTCTCAGCGATCCTGGCTGGCAGCCTCCTTGGTTCATGATGCTTCACTGTACAAGCGCCAGCTGATGAGAATCCCAGGCAGCTACGTTGGGGCCTCTGGTCCACAAGACCTGGGTGCTAGCACGGCCCTCAGAACCTCCCCCTCTCCTCGCCTCATTGGTCAGCGGGAATAGCAGTGCCCAATGCATCTCATGGTGGATGTAGAGAGAACCCTACGTGCCCAGGACATCCCCAACCCACAGATGCTCTGCACAGGGCCTCTGGTGGGGGACCTCATCCCCATCTCAGAAGTTAGGCAAACCACCCACCTTGGTCTCTAGGGTCATCTCTGGTCAGAGTAGTAGACTTTAATCAAGCAGCCAGATGGTAGCAATATCATTAATAATGATGACAATAGATAAAAGTTCCCTTTATAAAAAGAGGGAAGAAAAGGGATTGTGAGGATAAGGAAAACCTTTCCTTTCACGGGCTTAATGTAAAAGCTGAGAAAGAGCCTTGGGGAGTATAAAAATGGAAACAAACTCGAGGGTTTTCAAAACCACATTTCTGACAGTTTCTGGAAGACATATGATGCTCATGGGATGGAAAGAGAAAGTAATAAGACAATGGGCTTAGAGTTATTTCAAGTCTTGATTTCAGATGTGCTGGAAAGGTGGTGATGGGGGGTTTCCATGGAGACCATCGGCAGTGACCCTGGTGTCATAACAGCGTCACACGGTGGAGTTTCCACACACAACACACCCTGGGAGAAAGTCAGCTCGCCTCCCTGGACAGGTGCTGATGTCCACAGGGGATACAGAGCCATCCGGAGCAGAGACTCGCTGGACCGCTGTCTCCCTGAAGCCCGGCCCGCCAAGCTTACCACGGCCCCTGGGGGGCTCAGGAGACAGAGGTGAAGGGCAGCGAGACCCGCTCAGGCCCCCTGGGCAGACCCTGCCCTCACACCTGCGGTCACTCCATGAGCAGGTCCCCAGCTGCTCTCAACACACGTCCCCAAAACCACCTTCTTACCTGCGGTGCCCTCACTTGCCCTTCTGGGGGCGTTTAGAATTTTCCATTCTATTCAAGTAATTGCAAAATATGCAATTTTGTGTTAACACCTTAAAATTAGATTGTCACATTACTCTTTTCACTGACTGGCTACACCTGAACATCTGTAAAAATCCACGAGCATCTTAAAATTTAAGTGTGATTCTGAATCAATACCCATCCTCATCTATTTAATAATAATAGACAATTTCTTCTTTAACATTTGGGAAAGTTTGCTTATCTTCTTTTTAACCCAAATGGCAACCCACTCCAGTGTTCTTGCCTGGGAGATTCTATGGATGGAGGAGCCTGGTGGGCTACAGTCCATGGGGTTGCAAAGAGTCAAACTCGACTGGGCGACTTCACTTTCACTTTTTCCACTGTATTTACAACCCTAATATTATCCACTCATATTACTGTATCTACAACCTTAATTGTACCTACCTTTGTAAGTGTTTCCCTGATAGCTCAGTTGGTAAATAAAGAATCCGCCTGCAATGAAGGAGACCCCAGTCTGGTTTCTGGGTCAGGAAGATCCACTGAAGAAGGGATAGGTCACTCACTCCAGCATTCTGGCCTGGAGAAGCCGTGGGCTATCCAGTCCATGGGGTTGCAAAGAGTCGGAAACGACCGAGCGACTTTCACTTTTCACTTTGTTCTTAAGTCTTGTATTGATGACTCAATCCTTCTTCTTTGTAAGCAAAGATAGATGCATATATACATTGAAATTTTATTTTCTCACAGAAGTCGTGTAAGCTTTTATTTTGGATTGAGCTGTTTTTAAAAACACTATTTATTTAAAAAGGAGCAAAATAGTAAGAGTATGTTATACATTTAAAAGTCATCAAATAGAGAAAATGCAATGTCATTGACAATGAAACTGTAAATAGAATGGGTAATTGGGATATTGCTTACTGCCAAAATTAAATGTGTTTCAGGGCTTCACTGGGGGCTCAGTGGTAAAGAATTTGCCTGCCAATGCAGAGGACATGAGTTCCCTCCTAAGTCCGGGAAGATCCCACGTGTTGCAGAGCAACTAAGCCCGTGCACCATGGCTACTGAGCCTGTGCTCCAGAGTCCATGCTCTGCAACAAGAGAAGCCACAGAAGCCTGCTCATCGCCACTGGAGAAGAGCCCACACAGCAGCAAAGACCCAGCACAGCCAAAACTGCATAGACCCTAAAGGAGATCAGCCCTGAACACTCACTGGAAAGACAGATGCTGAAGCTAAAGCTCCCATATTTTGGCCACCTGATGCAAAGAGCCAAGTCACTGGAAAAGACCCCAATGATGGGCAAGATTGAGGGCAAGATAAGAAGGGACGACAGAGGATGCAATGGATGGATGGCATCACTGACTCAATGGACATGAGTTTGAGTAAGCTCCGGGAGTTGGTGATGGACAGGGAAGCCTGGCGTTCTGCAGTCCATGGGGTCGCAAAGAGTCGGATACGACCTGGTGACTGAACAACGAACAACAAATTATTTTAAAAAGTGTTTCAAATTTATTCATGTCATTTTGCTGTGGTCATTGAAAGTGCGCATAAAGAGATGAGAATGGAAGGCATTTTGGTATAAAAACAGCACTCGGTGCCTCTGAAACCCCGAGTTACACAAACATCGCGAAGATCTACCACCAATACTGTTCCAAGTCCCCCTCCTTTACGGGGATGATCACAGAGAGCTGGACCAACGGGCATGCAGAGACCTTGCACCATTTCCCTTCCCAGCCCAGGCCTCCCGCCCGGTGCCCTGGCACTCCGCAGAGGGGGGCAGGCTGACACCATCATGTTCCCAATGGTAGCACCGCGTCTTCCTTTTGAGAAGTGAGGAAACAGCAATCACAAAGAGAGGAAAAGGCTGGCAGCAGGCATGTCTCGGCCAGATCAGGTTGAAGAACGAGGCATGTGGCAGCTGAGAGGCTGGGCAGTGCCACCCTCCCACCCACCTGAGCTGGATTTCCCTCTCCCCAGGGCGGGGTTGGGGAGACTGGCTCCTGGTGACCTGCAAGGACTGCAAGGCTCTTAGCTTTTCCGTATTAATTTTGGGGAGGAACAAAAGAGAATGCCAAGGAGGGTTTGGCCAAGTTAGCCTGTTGGGACAGAAACTCAACACCCCGCCAGCTTCTGGACGGATCGGGGGCACGTCAGGGAGTCCCGCTGGCCGCCTCCACCCCCTGCAACTGCAGCGATGTTTAGGGTGAAGCCGTCATGTGTGTGACCATGAAGGGAGCAGTGCTCCAGGGCTGACGTGGTGGACCCAGCTCTGCTCCTCCCACAGGAGGGAACAGCGGGTGAGCGGTGCACACCAGGTCACACCCAGGCGGTACTAGTGACAAAGAACCCCCCTGCCAATGCAGGAGACTTAAGAGATGCCAGGCCAGGAAGATTCTCTGGAGAAGGAAATGGCAACCCGCTCCAGTATTCTTGCCTGGAGGACCCCATGGACAGAGGAGCCTGGTGGGCTATAGTCCGTGGGGTTGCCAAGAGTTGTACACAACTGAGCAACGAACATTCAGGTCACACCAACCATTTTCAGCAGGGTCACACACACATGCTGTGTGGTTATTGCAGACGTAGCAGGTCTTCTGCCTGGAGAGTCTGGGGTCCCTGCTTATACACTTCCTAGACATAATAAAGAGATCAAAGAATATTTTGAAAATACTTTCAGCTCTTGGCTAGCTTTCCGACTGGGAAATAGTCATGGAAGCAAAAAAATATGTGCTCCCACATGAGGTAATTTCCCTGCAACTCCCTGTATTATATCTTTGGTAGGGGGAGACAGTTGATGAATACTTAAGAGGACTTCAGCCTGAGTAGGGTTAATCTTTTTAATTCAGGTGAGTTCATTGTTTTTTAATTAATTTATTTTTTATTGAAGGATAATTTCTTTACAGAGTTTTGCTGTTTTCTGTCAAACCTGAACATGAATCAGCCATCAGATCAGATCAGTCGCTCAGTCCTGTCCGACTCTTTGTGACCCCACGAATCGAAGCACGCCAGGCCTCCCTGTCCATCATCAACTCCCGGAGTTCACTGAGACTCACATGCATCACATCAGTGATGCCATCCGGCCATCGCATCCTCTGTCGTCCCCTTCTCCTCTTGCCCCCAATCCCTCCCAGCATCAGAGTCTTTTCCAATGAGTCAACTCTTCGCATGAGGTGGCCAAAGTACTGGAGTTTCAGCTTTAGCATCATTCCTTCCAAAGAAATCCCAGGGCTGATCTCCTTCAGAATGGACTGGTTGGATCTCCTTGCAGTCCAAGGGACTGTCAAGAGTCTTCTCCAACACCACAGTTCAAAAGCATCAATTCTTCGGCACTCAGCCTTCTTCACAGTCCAACCCTCACATCCATACATGACCACAGGAAAAACCATAGCCTTGACTAGACGGACCTTTGTTGGCAAAGTAATGTCTCTGCTTTTTAATATGCTGTCTAGGTTGGTCATAACTCCAGTGATCCCCCAGGTCAGCCAGGAGCTAGTTGTCACCACTTGGCCACCACATCTCCTCGTGTGATGGTCACCAGGGGAGACGAGCAGGGTGGAGAGCGTCACGGCATCACCAGGATGAGGAAGTAGGGGAGCACCGAGGAGTGACTCAGTCAGGACCACGCGGTCGGGGGGCAGTGCTGGAGCCAGCTGAACGGGGCTCTGGGTCTCACACTACAGGAGCACCTCACCCGCTCCTGCAAGGACCTGACCCCATGCCCAGAGGACCCTACCCCACAGGCTTGGCACCAAGGCCCAGCAAGAGTTTTGGACCTCCTCCAGGATCTGCTGAGGATCTGAGTGCTGCAAGATATCAGGGCTTCCCTGGTGACTCAGGGTGAAGAATCCGCCTGCCAGTGCAGGAGACCTGGGTTCCATCCCTGGCCCAGGAAGATGCCCTGGAGAAGGGAATAGCTACCCACTCCAGTATTATTGACTGGGAAATCCCATGGACAGAGGAGCGTGGCGGGCTACAGTCCATGGGGTCAGAAAGAGTCAGACATGACTGAGCAACTGACCACAAACACGCAAGCACTTTTCATAATCGTTTTGAAATAAGATTTGACTTTTTAAAGAAGGTCAAGTGATCCAGAATTTTATACACAGGATCCCTTGGTTGAGACCTGAACCCTGCGTCCTAGGCGCAGAAAGCACCTGGCTGCGGAATGCAGCTGAGCAGGTCTGTCCCCAAGCAGAGTCTAGGCTCTAACGGGCCGGGCCGGAGGGACTGTCTGCCTGCAGGACGTGTGAGCAACCCCACAGGCAGAGGGAGGCGAGGTGGCGAGCCTGGAACACCCGTGGCCTCCACCGGCTCCCCTTATCTACTGCCACATGGCACCTCCCCGGTGGCTCAGCTGGTGAAGAGTCCGCCTGCCATGCGGGAGACCTGGGTTCCATCCCTGGGTGGGGAAGATGCCCTGGAGAAGGGAAAGGCTGCCCACTCCAGTATCCTGGCCTGGAGGATGCCACAGACCATATAGTCAATGGGGCGCAAGGAGTCGGACATGACTGAGCGACTCTCCCTTCACTTCAGTATGTGGCATCAGTGCCTTACAGCGTGGCCTGGTCCACAGCCTCGGGGCCCGTCCCTCGTCTCCTTGCCGAGCTGGCCGCTCTCCACCATCTTGGACTCTGAGCCCAGCTTCCTCTCTGTGCTGAGGACCAAGTCACAGCCTCGCACGGCCTTGTCCTGTGTGTTCAGAGGGACGGTCGCTCCCTCTCTGTCCCTGGGAGCACCGGTGCAGTGTGACGTGTGGTGCCGTGTGGGCATTGCCCTTTCCTCATCCTGAACACACTCTTGGGCTCCGCTGAGGTGAGGGCGACCCCTTGAGCAAACGCACGGTGCTCTGTGACCAACAGGTGGCACAGGCACAGTGATGCATTCCCCTCTCGTGACTGGTGGGCAGCGGGCAGGGTGCTGAGTGCTGCGGTCAGCGAGGGCAGGGCAGGGGTCTGCACACCCACCTGTGCACCAGCTCCCAGGTCCCAGCCAGAGGGCGAAGCCGGGGTGCCTTTCGGGGGACCGGCTTTCAGAAGTGAATTTTCATTCATCTGTGAAGTTTCCCTGGACCCCCAAATGGGCACTCCATGGATTCTTTCTTCAAACTTGTCGTGTTAATAGCCGCCCCAGCTTGCCCACCAGTGAAGTCACAGGGGTAATTCTTTTTCCCCCACTTCTTAATTGGCTTCTTTGCCTTTTATTTGATGGATTTAATTTTTATTTTTATTTCTTTTTTCTTTCATGTTTTGTCCTATTTTTAAATTCATTTATTTTAATTGGAGGCTAATTACTTTACAATATTGTGGCATTGGCATTGAAGCGTGTGTATTACCATATGTAAAATAGTGCTTTTATTGTATCTTAGGAGCTCTGTTTTTTTTATTCAATTTTTTAGTTGATTATATAGTTGAAAACTATATATATAGTTTTTTAGTTGAAATATAGTTGATTTAGAGTGTTGTATTAATTTCTGGTTTACAGCAAAGTGACTCAGTTATATATATATATCTTTTTAATATTCTTTTCCATTATGGTTTCTTGGGATATTGAATATAGCTCCTTGTGCTACACAGTAGGGCCTAGTTGTTTATCCATCCTACACATAAAAGCGTACATCTGCTAAACCCAAGCTCCCAGTCCGTCCCTTCCATCAACCCCCTCTCCCTTGGCAACCACCAGTCTGTTGGAAACCGCAGGGGAATTCAGCATCACGTAAGAAACTTAGAGCTGGTGGACAAGTGGGACCACGCGCAGCTCTGCAGTCAGGCCGCCGTGGAGCCAGCCCCTCCGGCGCTGGGGGAGGCGGCGGCCAGCTGCCGGGGCCTGGGCGTGTCCCAACGAGCTGGGGCCTTGTCCCTCACAAGGTCAGCCCCAGCGACAGCAATAACACACACGCGACAACGTCCTGACATAATACGAAACTGCAGGCTCATCTGAGGGAAAACTGGGCTGCAATGTCTTTTGTTAGGATTTGCTGTGCAGAATCCATTGGCAAACGGCAGGGGGAAAATGTGATGTCAACGCACAATGTGCGGGCTGAGCCAAACTGCCGAGAGCGGAGATGAGAGCAGCGCTACCTGGCAGGCGGACAGGGCGACGGTTGTGCACAGACGCGCCCGCCCGGCCTCCCGTGTCCGTCTCAATACGCGGGGATCGCCCCCTTTCTTCAGCACGGCTTAGAAGAAATGCGCATGGATCAAGGTGCATATTTAATTGGCCCCGACTCTGAAAAGCTAAAAACAAATGCTTTCCCAGCATCGTTTGTACCCAGCAGAGGACGTGGAGGCCAGGGAATGCGAATGCGCAGCCCGCGGTGGGTTCAGCCAGAACTCCATTGTTTACACATAAATTATAGTAAAACACGCAGGCAGCACCGCCCGCGCGGTGTGCCCCATTAAAAGGGTGTAAAGTATCGCAGTCACACCGCACAGCGCCACGACGCTCCTCCGGACTGACGGCCCAGCCAAGGGAGCTGGAAGCCAAGGCAAATTCAAATGCAAAACTCGGGGCCTTAGTTTTCTGGAAAGGAAAACCAGCCAGATCCCTCTTAAGAGAATTATTTGGCCCACTTTACAAAATATTACCTTCACCCTCTCTCTAACTGCTCAGAGATACTTGGAACACTTAGGTTTCCACCAAAAAGAGGAAAATACTTCCATGGTGATGGGACTCAAAGCTCTTCAGTTCAGTTCAGTCACTCAGTCGTGTTCAACTCTTTTCAACTCCATGGACTGTAGCCCGCCAGGCCTCCCTGTCCATCACCAACTGCCAGAGTTTACTCAACTCATGTCCATCAAGTCAGTGATGCCATCCAACCATCTCATCCTCTGTCATCCCCTTCTCCTCCCACCTTCAATCATTCCCAGCATCAGGGCCTTTTCCAATGAGTCAGCTCTTCGCATCAGGTGGCCAAAGTATTGGAGTTTCAGCTTCAACATCAGTCCTTCCAATGAATATTCAGGACTGATTTCCTTTAGGATGGACTGGTTGGATCTCAAAGCTCTTAGCTCTTAACAATGAATTTCAGATTTTCTCCAAATTTGAAAGATCTATTGAAGGTCCAGGGTTTTCCGATTTTCCTTAAGGAAAGGGAAGATGTTCTGCTTTCTCCACTTTTATCTCAAAACCATCAGAGATGTTAGCTTGAAACCTGGGCTGACCTGCTCCCTGTAGCAGAGATAACGCCCCCTCTGCCCTTCCTCCCATCAGGGGATCCACAGAGACTTCCTGATCCAAAATGCAAGAGGCAGCAGCATTTAAAGGAAAACAGAAGACTATTTGAGAGCAGTTTTAGATTCACTTCCTGAAGAGGGAGTGCAGACGTTTCCCATTGGGCTTCCCAGGTGGCAGTAGCGGTAAAGAACCCGCCTACCAGTGCAGGAGACGTGGGTTCGATCCCTGGGTCTGGAAGATCCCCTGGAGGAGGGCATGGCTACCCACTCCTGTATTCTTGCCTGGAGAATCCCATGGACAGAGGAGCCTGGCAAGCTACAGTCCATGCTGTGGCAAAGAGTTGGACATGACTGAGCGACTTAGCACAGCACAGCACATATATAATTTGGACTTCCCTGGTAGCTCAGCTGGTAAAGAATCTGCTGCAACGCAGGAGACCCCAGTTCTATTCCTGGGTTGGGAAGATCGCCTAGAAAGGGGAATGGCTGCCCACTCCTGTATTCTTGCCTGGGAAATCCCATGAACAGAGGAGCCTGGTGGGCTACAGTCCACAGGGTTGCAGAGAGTTGGACGTGACTGAGTGACTAAAGAGCAAAAAACTTTTCCCATTACTCCTCACTGCTCCATCCGTGGAGCCCCCCATGACCACCATCCCCCTTCAGAGAAGAGCCCTTATTAGACTCCATAAACCCACAATGATGAGTCATTATCACCCAGATTCCATGGCTCACATCGGGGTTCACTCCTGGGGTTGTACATTCTATGGGGGTTTGGACGGGTGGACAGAGACATGAATTCACCATTAGCATCGTACGGATAATTTCACTGCCTAGAAGTCCTCTGAGATCCACTCATTCATTCCTCCCTCCCTCCCACCAAACTCCAAACTACCAGAGATCACTGACCTTTTCACTCCAGAGTTTTGCCTTTTCTGGACCATTAAGGAGTTGGTGAATTAGTCAGGGCTTTCCTGAGAAGCTTCCCCAGGGGCTTAGTTGGTAAAGAACCTGCCTGTGATGTAGGAGACCCAGGTTCGAGCCTGGGGTAGGGAAGATCCCCTGGAGAAGGAAATGGCAACACACTCCAGTATCTTGCCTGGAGAATTCCATGGACAGAGAAGCTGGGCAGGCTACAGGCCATAGGATCACAGAGTTGGACACGACTGAGTGATTAACTTTTTCTTGAGAAGCAGAACTAGTAGGGTGTGTGTGTATGTATACAAGGGGACGGAATTTAGTGTAAGGAAAGGGCTCATATGATCATGGAGACAAAGTCCCAAGACCATCATCGGCTGCCTGGAAACCCAGGAGAGCCAATAATGAAGCTCCTGCCAAAATTCCGGGGCTCCAGATCCAGGGAGGGCAGACGTCTCAGTCTGAGTGTGAAGATGGGAAAAACGTCTCCCCTTAAGGCGGTTGGGCAGAAGAAGTTCTTGCTCAGCCCTTTGTTCTATTAAATCTTCAATTGATTAGATGAGACCCACCCACACTGGGGAGTTGTTGGTATTCAGTAACTGCTGCTGCTGCTGCTGCTAAGTCGCTTCAGTCGTGTCTGACTCTGTGCGACCCCATAGATGGCAGCCCACCAGGCTCCCCGCCCCTGGAATTCTCCAGGCAAGAACACTGGAGTGGTTGCCATTTCCTTCTCCAATGCATGAAAATGAAAAATGAAAGTGAAGTCACTCAGTTGTGTCCCAGTCTTAGCGACCCCATGGACTGTAGCCCACCAGGCTCCTCCGTCCAAGGGATTTTCCAGGCAAGAGTACTGGAGTGGGGTGCCATTGCCTCCTCTGATTCCGTCACTAAGTCATGTCTGACTATTTGTGACCCCACTGGCTGTAGTTCACCATGCTTCCCTGTCCTTCACTATCTCCTAGAATTTGCTCAGACTCATGTCCGTTGAGTCGATGATGACACCCAACCATTTCATTCTCTGCCCCCCCTTCTCCTCCTGCCCTCAATCTTTCCCAGCATCAGGGTCTTTCCTAAAGGTCAGGTCTTCACATCAGGCAGCCAAACTATCTAAGCTTCAGCTTCAATATGAGTCCTTCCTATGAATATTCAGAGTTGATTTCCTTTAGGATTGACTGGTTTGATCTGCTTGCAGTCCAAGGGACTCTCAAGAGTCTTCTCCAGCACCACAATTAGAAAGCATCAATTCTTTGGTGCTCAGCCTTCTTTATGGTCCAACTCTCACATCTGTACATGACTACTGGAAAAACCATAGCTTTGACTAGACAGACCTTTGCCAGGAAAGTGATGTCTTTGTTTTTCAATATGCTGTCTTGGTTTGTCATAGCTTTTCTTTGAAGGTGCAAATGTCTTTTAACTTCATGGATGCAATCACTGTCCATAGTGATTTTTTGAGCCCAAGAAAATAAAGTCTGTCACTGTTTCCATCGTTTCCACATCTATTTGCCATGAACTGATGGGATCAGGGGCCATGATCTTTGTTTTTTGAATGTCGAGTTTTAAGCCAGTTTTTTTGCCCTCTTTCACCTTCATCAAGTAGGCAATCTGCTTTACTCATTCCACCACTCAAATTCTAATCAATTCAGAAGCACCCTCCTAGATACACCGAGAATCATGCTTGGCCAAAAGTCGGAGCGCTCCATGACTCGCGCAAGTTACCACTTATGAGGCATTGCACAGAATGCAGGATTTTCAGACGGGCTTCCTTCACTGAGTGAGGTATTTTTACCTTTCGTCCACGTCATTTCAGTGCTTGATACTCATTTCTTTTTAAAGCTGAATAATATTCCGCTGCTTGGACAGACCACTGTTTACTCATTAACTGAAGGGTACCTTGCTTTCTTCCAACCTTGGCAATGATTCTACTGCTGCTATAAACACCTGTGTGCAGATCTGTGAGTGGACGCAAGTTTCCAACTCGCTTGCATAAATCCAAGGGGCATAATTGCTGGATTGGACCATAAGAGTGTGTTTAGTCTTGTGAAAAATCATCACAAACAGTCTTCCTAAGCGAAAGTTAAGGTCGCTCACTCGTGTCCGACTCTTTGCGACCCCTTGGATTATAATGTCCATGGAATTCTCCAGGCCAGAGTACTGGAGTGGGTAGCCTTTCCTTTCTCCAGTGGATCTTCCCGACCAAAGAATCGAACTGAGGTCTCATGCATTGCAGGCGGATTCTTTAACAACTGAGCTATGAGGGAAGGGCCATCTTCCTGTGTGACTGCCCTATTCTGCATCCCCGCCAACAGGCAGTGATGCCATAGGAATAATTTCTCACGGAACCAGTGGCAGCCTGCCCTGGAATCTTGTTGTCTCCATTCCTGTTCTGCCTGCTGCCAGCTAATTCACTTCAATCATGTCCTACTGTCTGTGACCCCGTGGACTGCAGCCCGCCAGGCTCCTCTGTCCATGATACTTCCCAGGCAAGAATTCTGGAGTGGGTTGCCATGCCCTCTTCCAGGGGATCTTCCAACCCAGAGATCGATCCCCTGTCTCTTATGTTTCCTGCATTGGCAGGCGGATTCTTTACCACTAGCTCCACCTGTGGAGGCCCAGATTCCCTTTCTACATCTCCCCTTCTCCTCTGTCTACTCCATAAGGGAGATGTCTGCAGAGTTCTCTTCCTCCAGCCCTACACAGAGCATCCTCACCACCGTCTCCCAGCTACCCCCACCATATGAATCCCGCATGGTCGTTGGTGGATGAGCCATGCTCAGTCAGTGGAGCTCCCATAGATACTGGGCCTCTGTGCTTCAGGAGCTTCAGTGCCTGGAAATGCTGTCCCACCTCACACAGAGACCCCCAGACCGTTCTCCCAGCCCCACCCTTCACAGGCCTTGCCCCTCTGTTCCCCTTGGCTGCCCCAAGGGCCAACTCCCCCTCGTGAAGTAGGTGCCTGCACCCAAGGGTGGCAGGAGCCGACACCTCCCCGTGGGGTCCTCAGACAGGAAGGCAGTCTCTACCTGCCCGTGTGGTCCCAGGTCCACGAGCTCAGGGGATGGGGAAGCAGCACCTCCCATCGCGCCCCCACGGGAGCTGTCAGGCCTGGGACCCGAGAGGGAGGTGGCTGGGCGGGGTGTCCACCCCGTGCCTCTGGAAGGAGCCTCCCCAGCAGAAGGCAGAGCCTGTCCCCCGCCCACGGGAAAGCCTGCAGGCGGGCAGAGCAGCTCCCAGGCTTCGCTCCACAGATGGCCGCGTGTTCTGGTTTCACGTCGTGATTTATGGTTATAAACTGATGGCATTTCCAGCAGAAATTTACAGAATGTTTTGAAGTTCTGCATTTGATTTCTCATGCACTTTATCATTTCCTTATCTCAGTCAGGCAGCTATTATTTGCCACCAGAAGCGGAAAATAGTAGGGGGTGGTGAATTCCGTAAACTCACCAGAAATTAGACCCCAGGATGTGGGCCGGGGTCCCCGGAGTGGAGCACGCTTTCTCGGGAATCACGCTGTGCTCCCTGATCACGTGGCATAAAAGTCGCCCCCAGAAAGACCCCCATCCCTGTTGTCGCTGTCACACTCCCTTTTCTTCTCGGCACAGTCGTTTGCTGCTGCCTTTTCCTGGTCTGCCCACCTCTCTCGGTGCATCTGGCTGTACCCAGCACCGCTGCAGACAGTCACCGCGGCAGCCTGACCAGGTGGGTACTACTACCGTCCTGTTTTACAAGTAAGGAGACTGGGGCGGAGAGAGGGCAAGAGAACGCGCCCAGGTGAGGGGGTGGCCAGGAGCGGAATGCCGGATATCCGGCTCAGGTCTACCCGGAACCGCAGCGAAGAGCCCACTGTCCCCCCCAGGATTCGGGCTCTCCCCTGGGGGCCGCTGCACCTAGACGCGGCCTCGGCGTCCTTCCCCTCGCCTCTCCAGACACACGCCAGGAGCGTAAGTGGGTGGGGGGGACACAGAAGGGCCTGCGTTCCCAGCGCGGGGACAGCAAGGCAGCTCCAGTCTTCAGTGGTGGGGATGCTGTGGGTGCTGCCGGGACATGACTTCAGGAGGGGCTACATCCCTGGAGCGCGCCACCTGGGGCCTCTGCCGAGTGGCACTCAGGGGAGGGACCAGGAACAGCGTCCTCACTGCCTCGCGAGAGGAGTCAGGAAGTGCCTCTGCTAGAGGGACGCAGAATCCTCTTTCTTCCTCCAAGGCTGCACCCACTCAGCGGTCATGGAAACGAAATGCTTGAGCCATCCTCCTCTGGGGTACCCCCGGGCGGTGCTCAGCCTGGCAGGGGTGCCATGTCCCCTCCAGCACGCCTGCGGTTGGCACTACACAGGTGACATTCGGGGGGAATCTGGTTTCCAGTCGCCTGCCCGCCGCCAGGCCTGGCAGAGAAGGACTCATGTCTGGTGTCAGAGCCTCGCTGACCGCCAGGTCAGGACGCTTTTCCAGGACCAGGCTTGTCACCTGTACAGCCACCACAGGGGCCCGGCCGCGTGCCCCGGGAGTGGAACATGAACCCCCGCTCACAGGGACCCGGCCGCGTGCCCCGGGAGTGGAACAGGAACCCCCGCTCACAGGGACCCGGCCGCATGCCCCGGGAGTGGAACAGGAACCCCCGCTCACAGGGACCCGGCCACATGCCCTGGGAGTCACAGGGACCCGGCCGCGTGCCCCGGGAGTGGAACAGGAACCCCTGCTCACAGGGATCCGGCTGCGTGCCCCGGGAGTGGAACAGGAACCCCCGCAGCGAGGGGCCAGGCGGGCAGCCGATGAGGATGGCTGGTCACCCAGGGTCCTCCCGCGCTCGTTGAACGAGCTGAATGAGGTGCAGGTGTGTGAGGCTCAGCCGCCTCCTTCCAGCAGACATACCTACCGCCCTGGTGGTTCTCCTTCTCCACTCTGGGTGCAGGGGACGGGGTGGGGGTCACTGCGACCCTGAGGTCACCACAGACAGCAGAGTCCACACATACTGAGTGGTCACCCAGCCGCTTGGCTGGGACCAGGGTCAAAGCACCTGGCTGGAGAGGGGGGCTGGGTTCAGTTCCTATCAGGACATGTCACTTGAGGGGTTCCTGAGAGCACATCAAAACTTTGCACGGGAACAGGGGCTGTTGGACTCAAGCCCCTTGGAATCAAAGAAATGCATTTCAGAATGCTCCTTGTTCACTCACCTCCATGCCACAGCCAGTTCTCTGAAGTCTCTGAATCTATAATCCTGGTCACCTCCCCAGAGCACCCTGCCCTGGTGGGAGTAAGACCCCACGCGGAGGAACTCACTGACTTTGGGCTTGAGGAAACTAAGTGGACTCTATCCTTCTTCAGGGGACCCTTCAGGGGTCACTTCTCCTGGGCAAAACTTCCAGAAGAAATCTGTCACCTGGTTTAAGAAGAAGCCTGACAAGGATTTCCTGCAAAGTCAGGAGAGTCAAACTTAGAGACGGAAGTGCACAGGGCTGGCATTTCATGATGAAAACTATACTTTGTGGTTAAGAACATGGTTTCTCTTAAGAAGTGATGGAAGCAGTTCCTTCATGCTTAGACCCCTTAAAAGACATCTGGGCCCACACGTCTGGAAGTCTGTTCCCAGAACTCCGGTCCCACAGACAACAAATATTCCCTGAATGGAGTTCACTAATCAAGTAACTGGGGAAATGGGCCTTCTGTCCTCCTCTCTTAGAAACTCAGGGTACCTGTCAGAGCTGTGGGCACTTGGAGAGTCTGGGTGAAGGGGGATCTTATAAACCCAGATTTCTATTTTTCATGGAAGATCCAGACAACACCAAATGATTCAAGGGAGACACCAACGACATCGCAGGCAGGCCTGCACCCGGAGCTCGTGGGTTTGGGGAGCATTTCCTGTCTGCAGGCAGGATGAAGGGTTGACCCCTTTATGTGAGTTCCTAGAGAGCTCCAGGCAGAATGACTCAGACTGTTGGTCACCCCCGGGCCTCCCTCCAGGGATCACCCTGTGCAGTCCTCTCCATGGGCACAGCCGCAGTGCCCATCCTCTCCCAAGGGCAGCGCCTTCCCCTGACTCTTACCTCTCATGTCTGCTGCTGCTGGAAGCTTCTCTGTAGTCGCAGATGTGGCCTGTGAGCTGAGACGTGTGTGTGCTTCCTTTGCAAACGGACTCTTCTGGGGCAGCACATGGAGCCAGCAAGGGACACCCGGGGGCTGGCCTCATTCTGCAGAAGCCAGGGACCCCATCTTCCAGCCACACAGATGGAGTGCGGGGCCATTGGCTGGGACTCACCTGTGGACCAGTGGGCATGCTGCTCACAGGCACTTTCTCGTGTCCCCAGGAAGCTCCTATCATCAGACAGCCTGAAATGACAAAAGGAAGGTTTGACATCAGAAAGCAAAGCACCTGGAAGGAGGGTCCGGATGCCTGCTCACCCACCGGTTTTCCAGAAGAGCAAGCCCCCTGTGCTGCCCTCTGGGGAAGGTTGCATGATTTAGGAAAGAGACCTTCTGAAGCTGTGGCTGCCTGGCCCGAGGGTGCTGAGATATCTGACTCAGCACTCTCACCATGACAGGCTGGACACACAGAGCATCTGAACGGGGGGCAAACAGAGAGAGCACCCTCCCCAGTGTGGGCGGGGCTCACCCAGCCCCTCCTGGACCGAGCAGAAGTCAAGGGCTGCGGAAGGTTGAACGCACTCCGCCCAACTCCCCGGGGCGGAGTCCCAGCTTCTGATTTAGGGCCCTCCTGGATCTCCAGGTGCTAGATGGCAAATTGTGGGATATCCCAAGCTCATAACTCCATGATCCAATTCCATACGGTAAGTTTCTATACCTACGTGCGCTGGGCTTAGTCACTCAGTCATGTCTGACTCTTTGTGACCCCATGGTCTGGTAGCCCACCAGACTTCTCTGTCCGTGGGGATTCTCCAGGCAAGAATACTGGAGTGGGTTGCCATGTCCTCCTCCAGGGGATCTTCCCAACCCAGGTCTTCCACATTGCAGGTGGATTCTTTACCATCTGAGCCACCAGGAAAACCCAAGAATACAGGAGTGGGTAGGCTATCCCTTCTTCAGGGGAACTTCCCAACCCAGGGATTGAACACCTATCTCTTACTTCTTCTGCAATTGCAAATGGGTTCTTTACCACTAGAGGCACCTGGGAAGCCCCCATCTATATCTGTATCTATCAGTTTAGTTCAGTTGCTCAGTTGTGTCCCACTCTTTGCAACTCCATAGACTGCAGCATGCCAGGCTTCCCTGAACATCACCAACTCCTGGAACCTACTCAAACTCACATTCATAGATTTGGTGATGCCATCCAACCATCTCATCTTCTGTCATCCCCTTCTCCTCCTGCCTTCAATCTTTCCCAGCATCAGGGGCTTTTCAGATGAATTAGTTCTTTGCATCAGGTGGCCAAAGTATTAGAGTTTCAGCTTTAGCATTAGTCCTTCCAATGAATATCCAGGACCAATTTCCTTTAGGATTGACTGGTTGATCTCCATGTAGTCCAAGGGATTCTCAAGAGTCTTCTCTAACACCACAGCTTAAAAGCATTAATTCTTTGGTGCTCAGCTTTCTTCAGAGTTCAACTTTCACACCCATACATGACTACTGGAAAAACCATAGCTTTGACTAGACAAAACTTAGTTGGTAAAGTAATGTCTCTGCTTTTTAATATGCTGTCTAGGTTGGTCATAACTTTTCTTCTAAGGAGTAAGCGTCTTTTAATTTCATGGCTGCAGTCGCCATCTGCAGTGACTTTGGAGCCCCCAAAAATAAAGTCTGACACTGTTTCCACTATTTCCCCATCTATTTCCCATGAAGTGATGGGACCAGATGCCATGATCTTAATTTTCTGAATGTTGAGTTTTAAGCCAACTTTTTCTCTCTCCTCCTTCACTGTCATCAAGAGTATCTGTATCTAATCTGTCTCCGGGAGTTGGTGAAGGACAGAAACCTGGCGTGCTGCAGTCCATGGGGTCACAAAGAGTCAGGCACGACTGAGCGACTGAACAACAACAAATCTAATCTATATTCACAGCTGTGTCTGTATTTATATCTATATCTGAAAGTGAAAGTGTTAGTCGGTCAGTAGTGTCCTACTCTTTGTGACTCCACGGATGTAGCCCGCCAGGCTCCTCTGTCCATGGAATTCTCCAGGCAAGAATACTGGAGTGGGTTGCCATTTCCTTCTTCAGGGGATCTTAGCGACGCAAGGATCAAACCGCAGTCTCTTGCATTGCAGGTAGATTCTTTACCATCTGAGCCAGCAGGGAAGCCTATCTCTGTACTTAACCTGGCTCTATTAACATACCTGTATGTGTATCTATATCTGCTCTGTTTCGAGAAGCCCAGCACACAGAAGCACTTCCAGGCTCTGTTCCCGAGCCCAGGGAACCCTGCTGAGGGTCTGGGGGCCTCGCTCTGTGCCTGCTCCCTTTCCTTGGCCTTCTCTGAACCCCAGATTTCCTGGGCATCCACCCTGGGGTGTCCAAGCCTTCTGAGCAGTGGCAGCGGCAAATGGCAAGCTGCAGTGAGGCGAGGCCCACGGTCAAGCCGCGTAGCCTCCCTGCCAGCTACCAAGGGGGCCTGGGGGCCACCGTCAGGTTTTAAAGGGGACCGTCTGGTCAACTGTGGCAGCAACTCACATGAAGAATGGTCTGGCAGGGACGCACCTGGAGCGCGGTTCTCTGGGAGCCGGCCTCTGGCAGGACAGGGCCCATGTGTGTGCAGCAGCCGGAGGGCGGTGTGCATGTACCCGTTTCCAATGTCCCTTCCCCGCCTGCCCGGGGCCCCTCCTGGAATCCCAGCCATGCCCCCTGACTGGCCCAGATTCCCCTGAGGCTTGGGTTCTCACACTGGTCTTTAAGGTGAAAGCTGACCCACCGGGGCTCGGAGAGGTGCCCTCCGCTTTCTTCTCGTCGGGGAAAAATCACTGCCGCTGTAGTAATTCGCTCCCAGTAGTGGCCAACCAGCTGTCTAAATTTCCAGGGTCACTCCTTGCCCCTCCTAAGCCCCACTTTGCAGGGGCTCCGGGGTCAGGTTTCAAATGAACACGCATTCCTGCACTAACCCAAAGCAGCCCGCAGCCTCCGCGCGCTTGTAAAGATGGATGTGTCCCACTTCGCACTTAGGACACTTCAAAGAGCTGATCACGGCTGACAGGACGCTTCCTGAAACTTCCCCCAGCCGGGCGGCTCTCCTCCCGGGTGTTGGGAACGCTCAGGTTATCGCCCTGCTGTCTGGCGGGGCGGCAGGCTCCCCTCCCCGTCCCCCTGCACTTGTTAAAAGTAATTAGTGTTTGCACCCATGTCTGAACTTTGATTTGTTTCCAGGATGGGGACGTTGATACCCCTTCTGCTGGCTCCATAAATCACATGCGATTAAGTTACACTGTGTTAAAGTGTCGGAAACTCCTGGCTTTAGAGGAGGGGGCTGCCTCACACAGGAGCCAAGGCTCGGTGGCCTCCCTGGGCTGCTGATCTGCTCTCTCATCTGAGAGGGGCCGCAGCAGACCCCCTGACAGCCCAGGGCTGACCCCCAGGGCCCCTGGGGGACCCGTGTCTGCATCACAGGCAGGGAAACCCAGCCGCAAGGAGCGGGGTGCCTTCCCCTTTCCCCCACAACCAGGAACCAATACCCAGGGCCTTGGAGCCGACTGCCGCCCTCAGCACTGGGGTCAGGGCATCACCATTGCCTGCTGTCCCATGCCAGCGCCCGGATGGGAGGCCCACACCAGACTGTGCCCCCTGCCCAGAGGACCTAGCCGGCCCCTTCCTGGCCCACGGGGCCAGAGGAAAGGGCACCCAGCATTTCCTAGTTGTGTTGACATATTACTGTGAAATGCGTGTGCTAAGTCGCTTCAGTGGTGTCCGACTATTTTTGACCCCATGGACTAGCCCGCCAGGCTCCTCTGTCCATGGGATTTTCCAGTTAAGACTACTGGAGTGGGTCGCCGTGCCCTCCTCCAGGCAAAGTCCCCGACCCAGAGCTCTAGCCCGTGTCTCACTGCGTCTCCTGCGTCTCAGGCGGGTTCTCTACCACTGGGGCCACCTGGACTGAGAACCGGGACCCAAGCAGAACTGGGACCCAAGCAGAACCAATGGGAGGGAGGAGAATCGGTCCAGGCTCCCACTGGCGAGCTGAGGCCGTCCTGCTGTGCCCCAGACTCTGAAGCAGTGTTTGGGGACTCTGACACCAATTTCCTGAGGCTCAGGGCACGAGGCAGGGGAGACAGGTGAATGCAGAGAACAGCAAAGCGGAGGGGCTCATCGTGAGGGTCCTGCTCGGAGGACCCAGGGCACGGGAGGCCTGGCCTGATGCACGATTGTACGTTCACATCTGCGTCGGCCGTGGGTCCAGGTGTGGTCCTTCCCAGTGAGCGTACCAGCCACCCAGGAGCTTCCCAAAGGAGGACAGAGGATCCACTATGAGGCCAAACTGAGCTTTGTGGCACGACTGAGTCCACGTTTACTTTGGGTCTAAAGTACTTTCTTTACTGATTTGCAATCTAGGGTTTGCAATGTACCGTTTCTCCTGTGAAGAACTTGCTGATACTTTTGTGGAGAATCCCATATGAACCAGGGAGAGATTCAAAAGCAGCAAGAAAATGAAGTCTGCTGCTTAGGTCAGATCAGGAAAAATCCTGCCAATTCTTTCTAGAGCTACTTTTATCCAGGTAGTTGCAAAAGCTGCTGGTAAGCATTGCAGCTATTCACATATTTACGCAGATATTGGTAACATGGAAGCCTGGCTGGCATGGTTGGGCTTGGATACAGGCTGTCTCAGCCTAGATGCTTCCAGGTCAGTACTTGGTGGCCCCTCAGAAAAACACTGTCAGGAGGCTGCCAGCAGGAGCCAGAGGCCCAGGAAGGAGACCTCACAGGGCAGGAGGTGGGTGCCAGGACCAGGGCTCGGGGTGGTGGTGGTGGACGTGGACACACAGGACGCACGTCTCATCCACGTGCACAGCTCTTGGCTCATAAAAGTGTCATTTGTCGATTATTTTCACAAAGAATCTAGGTGGCACACTTGTAATAGACGTGAGGCTTCCCTGAAGCTCAGTTGCTAAAGAAGCCGCCTGCAGCGCAGGAGATCCCAGTTAGATTCCTGGGTCGCGTAGATCCGCTGGAAGAGGGAGAGGCTACCCACTCCAGTATTCTGGCCTGGACAATTCCACGGACTGTATAGTCTGTGGGGTCTCAAAGAGCTGGACACGACTGAGCGAATTTCACTTTCACTTTCATCTCATTCTGTACGTGAGGCACGAGGTATATTTAAACTTACCTTTGCATAAATTCAGATGTTCTTTTCAAAGATGGAGAGAAGTCCAGACCCTCAGACTTAAACTTTGTCTGAAGGAGACGGGTAAAAGGCACATTTAAATGTGTCTGCCCATGTACATAATTAGAATTCTGCTATGACTTTGGGTGTTACTAGTAAAAACAGCACCAGTAATCCACTATCCCTCTTTGCAGTGTGGATACGGTCTGTATCGCCCAAGGAAGAAAAGGCTGATGGGTGAGGTCATCCCCAGAAACCCAACACCTCTAAACGGTTTATTCTGAGGTGGCCGGGTCTCTTTTCAGGGATTTACCTTAATAATACCATTCCTGGAGAGTCTGGTTTAGATCAAATCAGGTTAAAGATCACGACTGTCAAAAGATGATGTCATCAGATCTCGTTACTAGTAAAGTCAGGGTCATCCTGAGTACAGAAGCAGGTTGGAATTTGGGCTCTGTTTACCTTAAAACTTGCTCTAAAACATAAAATCCCAAGTGATATAGAGACAGCTATTGTAACATAATAGCTTGGAAACTGCTGGCATTGCCTGCCTAGAACACAATTTGCAAGGATCTGCCAGTTTCTCTGTATTTTATAGCAAGGATGTACCAAATCAGAAGTAGAATTATATCTGTTACTAATGTATTCAGTGAAAGGCAAAGAAGAAAAGGAAAGATATATCCATCTCAATGCAGAGGTTCAAAGAGTAGCAAGGATATATAAGAAAGCCTTCCTCAATGATCAATGCAAATAAATAGAGGAAAACGATAGAATGGGAAAGACTAGAGAACTCTTCAAGAAAATTAGAGATACTAAGGGAACATTTCATGCAAACATGGGCACAATAAAGGACAGAAATGGTATGGACCTAACAGAAGCAGAAGATATAAGAAGAGGTAGCAAGAATAAAAAGAAGAACTGTAAAAAATGATCATCATGATCCAGATAACCACGATGACTTGATCACTCACCTAGAGCCAGACATCCTGGAATGCAAAGTCAAGTGAGCCTTAGGAAGCATCCATATGAACAAAGTTAGTGGAGGTGATGGAATTCCAGCTGAGCTATTTCAAATCCTAAAAGATGATGCTGTGATAGTGCTGCACTCAATATGCCAGCAAATTTGGAAAACTCAGCAGTGGCCACAGGACTGGAAAAGGTCAGTTTTCATTTCAATTCCAAAGAAAAGCAATGCCAAAGAATGTTCAAGCTACTGCACAATTGCACTCAGTTAGGTTCAGTTCATGTCCAACTCTTTGTGACCCCATGGACTGCAGCACGCCAGGTTTCTCTGTCCATGCATCTCACAAGCTAGCAAAGTAATGCTCAAAATTCTCCAAGTGGGGCTTCTACAGAATGTGAACTGAGAACTTCCAGGTGTTCAAGCTGGATTTAGAAAAGGCAGAGGAAACAGAGATCGAATTGCTAACATCATAGAAAAAGCAAGAGGGTTCTAGAAAAACATCTACTTCTGCTTCATTGACTATGCAAAAAACTGTGGAAAATTCTTCAAGCGATGGGAATACCAGACCACTTTACCTGCCTCTTGAGAAATCTGCAGGTCAAGAAGCAACAGTCAGAACCAGGCATGAAACAATGGACTGGTTTCAAATTGGGAAAGGAGTACACCAAGGCTGCTTATTTAACTTATATGCAGAGTACTCCATACAAAATGCCAGGCTGGATGAAGCACAAGCTGGAATCAAGATTGCAGGGAGAAATATCAGTAACCTCAGATATGCAGATGACACCACGCTTATGGCAGAAAGTGAAAAAGAACTAAAGAGCCTCTTGATGAAGGTGAAAGAGGAGGGTGAAAAAGCTGGCTTAAAACTCAGCATTCAAAAAACAAAGATCATGGCATCTGATCTCATCACTTTATGGCAAATAGATGGGGAAAGAATGGAAACAGTGACAAAGTTTTTTTTCTTGGGCGCCAAAATCACTGTGGATGGTGACTGCAGCCATGAAGTTAAAAGATGCTTGGTACTTGGAAGAAACTCTATGACCAACCTGCTGAGTCACTTCAGTCATGTCCGACTCTGTGTGACCCCATAGACGGCAGCCCACCAGGCTCCCCCATCCCTTGGATTCTCCAGGCAAGAACACTGGAGTGGGTTGCCATTTCCTTCTCCAAGGCATGCAAGGGAAAAGTGAAAGTGAAGTAGCTCAGTCATGTCCGACTGGTAGCAACCCCATGGACTGCAGCCTACCAGGCTCCTCTGTCCATGGGATTTTCCAGGCAAGAGTACCAGAGTGGGGTGCCATCGCCTTCTCCATGACCAACCTAGACAGCATATTAAAAAGCAGAGACATTACTTTGCCGACAAAAATCTGTATAGTCAAGGCTGTGGCTTTTCCAGTAGTCACGTATGGATCTGAGAGTTGGACCATAAAGAAGGCTGAACACCAAAAAACTGATGCTTTGCACTGTGGTGTTGGAGAAAAGTCTTGAGAGTCCCTTGGATTGCAAGGAGATCAAACCAGTCCATCTTACAGGATCTCACTCCTGAATATTCACTGGAAGGACTGATGCTGAAACTCCAATACTTTGGCCACCTGATGCGAAGAGCTGACTCATTTGAAAAGACCCTGATGCTGGGAAAGATTGAAGGCAGGAGGAGAAGGGGACGACAGAGGACGAGATGATTGGATAGCATCACCGACTCGATGGACAAGAGTCTGAGAAAACTGGGTCGGGTGGTGGACAGGGAAGCATGGCAAGCTGCGGGTCATGGGATTGCAGAGTCGGACACTACTGAGGGGCTGAACTGGAGTGAATGCATTCAGTTCACCTGCGTGCGTGTGTGCTGGTCACTCAGTCATGCCCAACTCTGCAACCCCATCGACTGTAGCCCTCAGGCTCCGCTGTCCATGTGATTTTCCAGACAACAATATTGGAGTGGGTTGCCATTTCCTTCTCCAGGGGATTTTCACAACCCAGGGAACAAACCCAGGTCTCCTGCATTGCAGGTGGAACTTTACCACTGAGCCACCAGGGAAGCCCAGACACTGCATTGTTTATTTTTTGATCACATACTTATTGATGACATCATTTGCATTGGAAAATCTTCAGGCTCCAGGGGCACCACTGTGGGGTGAGGAGACAGACACTAAACAAAGCAATGAGTCCTCCCCAGTGGCCCAAACTAAAAGGCAATGTGAACTCAACATTTCCTCTAGCTCTTTCACCTCTCTGCTACTCTGATTTAGCTATCAGAAATGTGCAAATCAAGAATTTAGATGAAATTGATTTTTTTTAATTGACTCATCTACAGAACAGAAATAAGAGTCATAGGTGTATAAAACAAACTTGTTGCTGGGAGAAATGGGGAGAGGGACAAATTGGGAGGTTGGGATTGATACATATACACTACTATATAAAAGGGGCTTCCCTGGTGGCTCAGAGGGTAAAGCGTCTGCCTGCAGTGCAGGAGACCCCAGTTCAACTGCTGGGTCAGGAAGATCCCCTGGAGAAGGAAATGGAAACCCACTCCAGTACCCTTGCCTGGAAAATCCCATGGATGGAGAAGCCTGGTAAGCTACAGTCCATGGGGTCGCAAAGAGTTGGACATGACTGAGCGACTTCACTTCACTTCATATATAAAAGAGATAACTTGTAAGGACCAGCTGTATAGCACAAGGAACTCTACTCAGTACTCCATAATGACCTATATGGGAAAAGAATATAAACAAGAGTGGATACTGTGTATGTGTAACGGAATCACTGTGCTGCACACCTGAAACTAACACAATATTGTAAATCTCTTATATTCTGATAAAAATTATTTTAAAATATATATCCAAAACTGCTACAGTGAACTATAAAAATTAGATCATCAAGATAATGGGAAGATAACCAGTGATATGGGAGAAAACTGTGGCAAATTACATATCTCATGAAAGATGTGTATACAAAGAACTCTTACAACTGAACAGAAAAAAGACAAATGACCTAATTTAAAAAACAGAAAAATTGGCTCCAGAAAAAAGTGAAAATCGAGACATTTCATTTAATAAACTAAATTCCTAGGAAACATCAAGCCCAGTGAGTTTTACTGTGTGTAATTCTATGAAACACTTGTGAGAAACGATTCTAATTCTAAACAGACTGTTTCAAAACACAGAAAAGGAGGAAACACATTCTAAATCAGTTCACAAGGCTATTAGTACACTGAAAACAATGAAACTTCAGTGTCCATCATCAGTTCAGTCCAGTCGCTCAGACATGTCCGACTCTTTGCGACCCCATGGTCTGCAGCACGCCAGGCCTCCCTGTCCATCACCAACTCCCGGAGTTCACTCAAACTCATGCCCATCGAGTCGGTGATGCCATCCAGCCATCTCATCCTCTGCCATCCCCTTCTCCTCCTGCCTTCAATCTTTCCCAACATCAGGGTCTTTTCAAATGACTCAACTCTTTGCATCAGGTGGCCAAAGTATTGGAGTTTCATCTTCAGCATCAGTCCTTCCAAAGAACACCCAGGACTGATTTCCTTTAGGATGGACTGGTTGGATCTCTTTGCAGTCCAAGGGACTCTCAAGAGTCTTCTCCAGTACCACAGTTCAAAAGCATCAATTCTTCAGCACTCAGCTTTCTTCACAGTCCAACTCTCACATCCATACATGACTACTGGAAAAACCATAGGCTTAACTAGATGGACCTTTGTTGGCAAAGTAATGTCTCTGCTTTTTAATATACTGTCTAAGTTGGTCATAACTTCCCTTCCAAGGAGTAAGCATCTTAATTTCATGATTGCAGTCACCATCTGCAATGATTTTGGAGCCCCCAAAAATAAAGTCAGCCACTGTTTCCACTGTTTCTCCATCTATTTCCCATGAAATGATGGGAAAGGATGCCATGATCTTAGTTTTCTGAATGTTGAGCTTTAAGCCAATCTTTTCACTCTCCTCTTTCACTTTCATCAAGAGGCTCTTTAGCTCTTCTTCACTTTTTGCCATAAGGGTGGTTTCATCTGCATATCTGAGGTTATTGATATTTCTCCCAGTAATCTTGATTCCAGCTTGTTCTTCATCCAGCCCAGCATTTCTCATGATGTACTCTGCATATAAGTTAACTAAGCAGGGTGACAATATATAGTGTTGACATACTCCTTTACCTATTTGGAACCAGTCTGTTGTTCCATGTTCAGTTCTAACTGTTGCTTTATGACCTGCATACAGATTTCTCAAGAGGCAGGTCTGGTATTCCCATCTCTTTCAGAATTTTCCAGTTTATTGTGATCCACACAGTCAAAGGCTTTGGCATGGTCAATAAAGCAGAAATAGATGTTTTTCTGGAACTCTCTTGCTTTTTTGATGATCCACTGATGTTGACAATTTGATCTCTGTTTCCTCTGCCTTTTCTAAAACCAGCTTGAACATTTGGAAGTTCACAGTTCATGTATTGCTGAAGCCTGGCTTGGAGAATTTTGAGCATTACTTTACTAGCATGTGAGTAGAAGGCAATAACAACCCACTCCAGTACTCTTGCCTGGAAAATCCCATGGACAGAGGAGCCTGGTAGGCTGTAGTCCATGGGGTCGCTAAGAGTCAGCACGACTGGCCAGCTTCACTTTCACTTTTCACTTTCATGCATTGGAGAAGGAAATGGCAACCCACTCCAGTGTTCTTGTCTGGAGAATCCCAGGGATGGGGGAGCCTAGTGGGCTGCCATCTATGGGGTTGCACAGAGTTGGACACGACTGAAGCAACTTAGCAGCAGTAGCAGCAGCAGAGATGAGTGCAATTGTGTGGTAGTTTGAGCATTCTTTTGCATTGCCTTTCTTTGGGATTGGAATGAAAACTGACCTTTTCCAGTCCTGTGGCCACTGCTGAGTTTTCCAAATTTGCTGGCATATTGAGTGCAGCACTTTCACAGCATCATCTTTTAGGATTGGAAATAGCTCAACTGGAATTCCATCACCTCCACTAACTTTGTTCATATTGATGCTTCTTTTTTTTTTTAACTTTTTAATATTTATTGAATGTTTATCATATATCAGACACTCTGCAAAGTGCTCATAACAAACCCAGGATTTTCTTAAATATAAATTCATTTATTTTAATTGGAGGCTAATTACAATATTGTATTGGTTTTGCCATACATCGACATGAATCCGCCACGGGTGTACATGTGTTCCCCATCCTGAACCCCCCTCCTACCTCCTTCCCCATACCATCCCTCCGGGTCATCCCAGTGCACCAGCCCTGCGTATCCTGTATCATGCATTGAACCTGGACTGGCGATTCATTTCACATATGATAATATACATGTTTCAGTGCCATTCTCCCAAATCATCCCACCCTCACCTTCTCCCACAGAGTCCAAAAGACTGTTCTATACATCTGTGTCTCTTTTGCTGTCTCGCATACAGGTTTATCATTACCATCTTTCTAAATTCCATATATATGTGTTAGTATACTGTATTGGTGTTTTTCTTTCTGGCTTACTTCACTCTGTATTATAGGCTCCAGTTTCATCCACCTCATTAGAATTGATTCAAATGTCTTCTTTTTAATGGCTGAGTAATACTCCATTGTGTATATATACCACAGCTTTCTTATCCATTCATCTGCTGATGGACATCTAGGTTGCTTCCATGTCCTGGCTATTATAAACAGTGCTGCGATGAACATTGGGGTACATGTGTCTCTTTCAATTCTGGTTTCCTTGGTGTGTATGTCCAGCAGTGGGATTGCTGGGTCATATAGCAGTTCTATTTCCAGTTTTTTAAGGAATCTCCACACTGTTCTCCATAATGGCTGTACTAGTTTGCATTCCCACCAACAGTGTAAGAGGGTTCCCTTTTCTCCGCACCTTCTCCAGCATTTATTGCTTGTAGACTTTTGGATAGCAGCCATTCTGACTGGCGTGAGATGGTACCTCATTGTGGTTTTGATTTGCATTTCTCTGATAATGAGTGATGTTGAGCATCTTTTCATGTGTTTGTTAGCCATCTGGATGTCTTCTTTGGAGAAATGTCTGTTTAGTTCTTTGGCCCATTTTTTAATTGGGTCATTTATTTTTCTGGAATTGAGCTGTAGGAGTTGCTTGTATGTTTTTGAGATTAGTTGTTTGTCAGTTGCTTCATTTGCTATTATTTTCTCCCATTCTGAATGCTGTCTTTTCACCTTGCTTATAGTTTCCTTTGTTGTGCAGAAGCTTTTAATTTTGTTTAGGTCCCATTTGTTTATTTTTGCTTTTATTTCCAATATTCTGGTAGGTGGGTCATCTAAGGCCCATTTGCATTCACATTCCAGGATGTCTGGCTCTAGGGTCTAGGTGAGTGATCACCCCTTTGCTTTTTGCTTCTCTTCTTTTCACAGCTATTTGTAAGGCCTCCTCAAACAGCCATTTTGCTTTTTTGCATTTCTTTTTCTTGGGAATGGTCTTGATCTCTGAATCCTGTACAACGTCATGAACCTCTGTCCATAGTTCATCAGTTACTCTGTCTATCAGGTCTAATCCCTTGAATCTATTTCTTGCTTCCACTGTATAATCATAAGGGATTTGATTTAGGTCATACCTGAATGGTCTAGTGGTTTTCCCTACTTTCTTCAATTTCAGTCTGAATTTGGCAATAAGGAGTTCATGATCTAAGCCAGTCAGCTCCCGGTCTTGTTTTTGCTGACTGTATAGAGGTTCCCCATCTTTGGCTGCAAAGAATATAATCAATCTGATTTCGGTGTTGGCCATCTCATGATGTCCATGTATAGAATCCATCATAAACATAAGAGGCAAAACTCAAAAAATATCAGAAGCTGAATGCAGTAATCCATCCAAAGAGCAACGTAGTAGGATCAAAGTGGGTTCGTATTGAAGATGCAAGATTGGTTCATCATATAAAAATTAATCTATGCAATCTTCCACATAACCAAACTGAGGGAGAAAAAAGGATCACATAACTGTCAGCAAATGTAGGGGGAAATTGCTGGATTACAAAGCATTTATACCAAGATTCTACACATGATGGAAAAAAGAAGGAAACTGTATCAAATGATAAAGGGTGTGTTGAACGAACTGCAGATCATATCACACCCAGTGGTAAAATACTGAGTGTTTTCCACCTGAGATCAGAAACAAGACAAGGAAATTCACTCTCATCACTTGCACTCAACATTAACATGGAGATGCTAATCTGTGTAGAAAAACAATAAAAAGGTTCAAATTGGAAGAAGTAAAACTGGGTCATAGATCTCATAGTTGTGTAGATAGACAAGCCTAAGGGATCTCCAGAATAATTACTGGAATAGGTGAATTTAATGATATTGCAATAGTCTACATTAAAGGAGTATATATGTATATGATTGAAATGGACTTTAGAAAATTAGATTGAAAACCCCAAACCATTTACAGTAGCATCAAATATGTGTAAGGCACTAGACTGGAATGGTAAAATACTGATAATAAAAATTAAAGAATATTTAAATTAAGGAGAGACATACCATGCTTATGTGTTGAAAGACTCAATTCTGTTATCTGTCAGTTTTCCCCAAATTAATCTACATTAAAGCAATTTCAGTAAAGAACTTCAACAGAATTCTTTTTTTCTTTATTTTATTTTATTTTTAAACTTTACATAACTGTATTACTTTTGCCAAATATCAAAATGAATCCGCCACAGGTATACATGTGTTCCCCATCCTGAACCCTCCTCCCTCCTCCCTCCCCATTCCATCCCTCTGGGTCGTCCCAGTGCACCAGCCCCAAGCATGCAGTATCGTGCATCGAACCTGGACTGGCAACTCATTTCATACATGATATTTTACATGTTTCAATGCCATTCTCCCAAATCTTCCCACCCTCTCCCTCTCCCACAGAGTCCATAAGACTGTTCTATACATCAGTGTCTCTTTTGCTGTCTCATACACAGGGTTATTGTTACCATCTTTCTAAATTCCATATATATGCGTTAGTATACTGTATTGGTGTTTTTCTTTCTGGCTTACTTCACTCTGTATAATAGGCTCCAGTTTCATCCACCTCATTAGAACTGATTCAAATGTATTCTTTTTAATGGCTGAATAATACTCCATTGTGTATATGTACCACAGCTTTCTTATCCATTCATCTGCTGATGGACATCTAGGTTGCTTCCATGTCCTGGCTATTATAAACAGTGCTGCGATGAACATTGGGGTACTCGTGTCTCTTTCCCTTCTGGTTTCCTCAGTGTGTATGCCCAGCAGTGGGATTGCTGGATCATAAGGCAGGTCTATTTTTTCTAGACATTGATAGGATGATTGGAATTAAAGAAAAATACAGATGAGCAAACACACATACACATTTCAAAAGAAGAAAAAATAATAAAAGACAGAATCTACATGAAGTCAAGACTTACTATGAAAGTTCAGTAATTAAAGTTATGTGATATTCAAGAAGGCAAAAGGAGAACAGGGCAGCAGAGGACGAGATAGTTGGATGGCATCGCTGACTCAGTGGGCAGGACTGTTGGGAAACGGGCCTGAGAGTTGGTCCCAGCAGTGGGTCAGCTCTGGTGAGCCCGCCTGCCCGTGGCCGCCCCTTCAATTCTGAGGTCCCACACGTCCCATACCTCGTGTTCACATGCCCCTCCATGAGCTGTGAAGAGTCACACCGACCTCCCTTGACTTCCTGAAGCAAGTGCCGTTACAAGTTGGTTTTAAATAGTTAAAACTCCTTTAATGTTTCAGTGATGCAAATTTAAGGACACCTACCAAAAAGGTAAAATCCAGCTTCATGTAATTAAATGATGGAATATCCGAAGCAAAATATTAAAGCATTAACACTCTCACGTAAAAGTTAATCAAAATATTTTTAAATGAAACTGCCACTTTCACACGGAGAAGGCGATGGCAGCCCACTCCAGTACTCTTGCCTGGAAAATCCCATGGACGTCTATGGGGTCACACAGAGTCAGACACGACTGAGCGACTTCACTTTCACTTTTCACTTTCATGCACTGGAGAAGGAAATGGCAACCCACTCCAGTGTCCTTGCCGGGAGAATCCCGGGGACGGGGGAGCCTGGTGGGCTGCCGTCTATGGGGTCGCGCAGAGTCGGACACGACTGAAGCGACTTAGCAGCAGCAGCAGCAGCAGCCACTTTCACATGCCCTGTGCCCCCCATCCCCAAGGAGAAGAGCCTTGGGAAAAAGGATATTTAATTCAAATTACAAAAAAAAAAAAAGATATTATGTTGCCAGAAAAAGAAAATAAAGATGGAATAAGGTGTATTAAGCAGAGAATGTTTGCATAACACCCTGAAATTAATATACCGTGTGCAATAGTTGACACAGTTCATTCTAAAACTGATAAATCATTCATAGGAAAAATAAACACCAACTAAAGAGAAATAGATCACCAGTTGAGCCATATATTTCAAGGATGGAATCAGATGTGCATGTTACCTGTTGACACAATGGGGATTTTCTGCTGAATCAGACACTTAACCTACTTAATCAGAGTGAACGCCCACTGAGCCAGACACAGGTCTAGCTGGACAAACCACGGCCACTGCCTGCGTTCATGCAGCTGCTACAAATTTCTAACAACTTAGGATGGCCCTATGTGTGTTCTGCTCATATTTACTGAGCCATAAGCATGAAGAGTGGCTGTGCTAGTTAGTAAAGTGCACATGGCAGTTATGCTTTCCTTTTTCACTCAGTTCGTACAATCTTTCTCAAAATGCCTACAGGAGTGGGAAAACTGTAAGGTGGTCCTGGGACCCTTGCCCTGGTGAAGACCCCTCCCGGTGCGTGGGGACCTGAGACTGCTCCTGAGCAATGGGAGATGGCAGAGTTGAGCGGTGTCCTCCGCTGACTGCACAAGGGTTCCTGATGACCCCACTGTTGGTTTGAAGAAGCAGGCTGCCATGAACCCTGTTCTAAATTAAAGTTGGGGTTTAACTTACAGAGACTGTGACCAGCTGGTGCCACTGAAAGCAGGGTTGTTGTTGTTCAGTCACTCAGTCATGTCCAACTATTTGCAACCCATGGACTGCAGGATGACAGGCTTTCCTGTCCTTCTCTCAAAGTTTGCATAAATTCACATCCATTGAGTTGATGATGCCATCAAACCATCTCATTCTCTGTCGTCTCCTTCTCCTCCTGCCTTCAATCTTTCCCAGCATCAGGGTCTTTTCCAATGAATCTGCTCTTTGCATCAGGGGGCCAAAGGACTGAAGCTTCAGATTCAGCATCAGTCCTTCCAATGTATATTCAGGATTGATCCTTTAGGATTGACTGGTTTGATCTCCTTGCTGTCCAAGGGACTCTTGAGAGTCTTCTCCAGCACCACATTTTGAAAGTATCAATTCTTTGGCACTCAGTCTTCTTTATGATCCAACTCTCACATCCATACATGACTACTTGACTACTGGAAAAACCATACCTTTGACTAGATAGAAAGAAGAGTTCAGTTCAGTCACTCAGTCCTGTCTGACTCTTTGCGACCCATTCGACTGCAGCATGCCATGCCTCTCTGTCCATCACCAACTCCCAGAGTTTACTCAAACTCATGTCCATCGAGATGGTGACACCATCCCACCATCTCATCCGTTGTCTTCCCCTTCTAATCTTGCCTTCAATTTTTCCCAGCATCAGGGTCTTTTCAAATGAGTCAGTTCTTCACATCAGGTACCCAAAGTATTGGAGTTTCAGCTTCAGCATCAGTCCTTTCAATGACTATTCAAGACTGATTTCCTTTAGGATTGACTGGTTGGATCTCCTTGCTGTCCAAGGGACTCTCAAGAGTCTTCTCCAACACCACAGTTCAAAAGCATCAGTTCTTTGGCACTCAACTTTCTTTATAGTTCAACTCTCATATCCATACATGACTACTGGAAAAACCATAGCCTTGACTAGACAGACCTTTGTTGGCAAAGTAATGTCTCTGCTTTTTAGTATGCTGTCTAGTTTGGTCATAACTTTCCTTCCAAGGAGTAAGCGTCTTTTAATTTCATGGCTGCAGTCACCATCTGCAGTGATTTTGGAGACCAAAAAATGAAGTCTGTCACTGTTTCCATTGTTTCCCCATCTGTTTGCTATGAAGTGATGGGACCGGATGCCATGATCTTAGTTTTCTGAATGTTGACTTTTAAGCCACCTTTCTCATTCTCCTCTTTCACTTTCAAGAGGCTCTTTAGTTCTTCTTTGCTTTCTGCCATAAGGGTGGTGTCATCTGCATATCTGAGGTTATTGATATTTCTCCCAGCAATCTTGATTCTGGGTTGGTTACTTACATTTTTCAAGAGAGCCAGCCCCCTCCTGTAAGACACACAGAAAGGCCAAGGGGTCAGGGGTGGGGGTGGGGTAAGGCCTGAGCCAGTGCCTTTTGGGGGGCTTTCCTGGGAAAGGCCAGGTGGAGTGGAGTAAGCACCTTAGGCTGGGTCAGGTCAGTGAACTCTTGCAAGCCGTGGGCTGTAGAGGGACTGTCCTAGAGACCTGGAACCTGGCCCTGGGCTAATTTCAGGCAGGCGATATGTTGGCTTGTGTGCGAGTCAGATAAAGGAGATGGCTGGGGTGCAGGCTTGGGATTTGTTGGTCTGCATGTGAAAGTCATGTCCTGGGCTAGTTGCTGCTATCATTAGGAATGAGCCTTGGGAGGGGCCGTCTCCCTTTCTGGCCTGCATGCTCAGTCTCTCAGTCCTGTCCAACTCTGCGACCCCATGGACTGTAACCATCCAGGCTCTTCTGTCCATGGGATTCTCCAGGCAAGAATACTGGAGTGGGTTGTCATGCGCTCCTCCAGGGGATCTTCTCAGCCCAGGGACTGAACTTGAATCTTCTGCACTGGCAGGAGGATTCTTTCCCATTGTGCCAACTGGGAAGCCTCTCTCCTGGCCGGAAGGCCCCGAAGGCTGCCAGGGTCTCAGTAACTCAGGAAATGTAGTTCATCTGTCTCTGTGATGAATGGATGTCCAGTTGGCAAATACAAAACCTTAAGAGAACACAGGACAGTCTCATTGCTGCAAGGAGATGAGCCATGGTGAGGAGCTGATGGAGTCTGGAAGCAGCCCTCTCTCCAGTCTAGCCGCTGGGCTTCCCTGGCAGTTCAGCTGGTAAAGAATCTGCCTGTAGTGTGCGAGACCTGGTTTTGATCCCTGGGTTGGGAAAATCCCCCAGAGGAGGGCATGGCAACCCACTACAATATCTTACCTAGAGAATCGCATGGACAGAGGAGCCTGGAGGGCTACAGTCCCTGGGGTCGCAAAGAGTCAGACAAGACAGAGTGGCTGAGACACACACAAGCCTCTGATGAGAACTCATACCGCAGGACACCTTGACTGCGGACCCGAGCAGAGGACCCACAAACCCCGCCTGCAGATCCCAGAAGCTGAGCAAATAAGCATGTGATTTGGAACCCCCAAGTTTGTGGTGATTCCCAGAGAAGCGACAGAGAAGCAGAACACGCATCCAAATAACCACAGTGCAGAGACCACTGTGAAATACTTACTTTAAGAAAATTAGAAAAAAGCAGCTTGATTGTTATTGATGATGAGGGGTAATTGAATTCAAAAATCCAGAGAGTAAATATTCTCTAAGATCTAAATATCAAGCACTAAATGGGCTTTTTCTTGCAGATGATCCAGTTCAGGTGAAGTCATGTCGGGGCAGGGAGGCTAATGCAACAGGCCTGGGGTCCTCATAAGAAGGGGACGTCGTTCAGGCAGAGACTCACACGGAATCAGGACAGCATGTGAACATGAGGGCAGAGATGGGGCGGCGCTCCTGCCGGCCCAGAGACGCCAAGGACACCGGCAAGCCCTCAGAAGCTGGAGGGGCCTGGGCCGCATTCTCCATCACAGCCTCCAAAGGGCTCACTCCTGGGTCTCGGGCTTCCAGTCTCCAGACAGCAAGAGAGAAAGTTTCTGCCATTCAGGCCGCCCCATCAATGGTGTTGTTGCCTAGACTGGGTCTTCTCAGTCACCCAGGCTTCCCTCCTGTTGTAAAGTCTGTGACCTCAGTTAAATCTGTGAAGCCTCCTTTGCCGTGGAACAGAACATGTGCACAGGTTCTGAGAGCACAGAGAACATGGCCACAGGTCCTAGGGTGACCGTTCTTGAGGCTCCATTTTTCACCACGTGTGCTGCTAAGTCACTCGGTCGCATCTGACTCTGCAAGCCCATCGACTGCAGCCCGCCAGGTTCCTCTGACCATGGACTTCTCTAGGAAAGGATACTGGAGTGGGTTGCCACTTCCACCCCCAGGGGACCTTCCTGACCTGGGAATCAAACCCATGTCTCCCCCACTGCAGACAGATTCTTTACCAGCTGAGCCACCAGGGAAGCCCCCTTTTCACCATTCGATGCCTCAAATTACTTTAATCCTCTGAGATAGGTGAACTCTTCTTCCCATTTCCTGGAAATGAAAACTCAGGCAGGAGGCTCACTCACGTTGCCAACCAGGCTGATGGACGCCCAGCTGCCCACAGCCCACCAGGTCTCCACAAGTGTGCAGGTGCATGGGAGTTACAATGACCCGCACCCCCAGCTGGGCCACTTCCTTCCCCAGCCCTTAGCTACCTGCCAGAAATCCCACACGGCTTCTCTACACCGCATCACCCTTAGCCTCAGAGAATGATGCCTTTGCACGTGTGGAAGAGGCCTCAACCAGAATGAACAAACACCCAGACCGCAGTGTGCATCTTTACCCTGAGGACTCGGGGTCCTCTGCGAGTCGGCAAGAAGGGCCAGCACTCAGGGGGCCTCCATCCAACTCTGTCCCGGGTCAGGGACCCGGTCACCATCGATTTCAATGTGGTTCTACAGAAGAAGGCAAGGACAGAGAGACGACTCCTGCCCTGGAGGGGACCACATTCTGGTTTTTAAAGAAAAACGTAGATTAAAAGGAACACACAAAATATCTAAGGAAGCATGTTTGTGAGAGCTAAGCCATGCACGAGCTCTGCTGTGCCCAGAGGTGAGGGCGGTGCCCAGAGGTGAGGGCGATGCCCAGAGGTGAGGGCAGTTCTCACTCGGTCCAGAGAGAAGCCGGGGGAGAACCTTGTGTTTGTTCGAGAAGAAAGGAAGGGCTCGCGCCCCAGGGGGGACACAGTGTCTCAGGCGCACTCTCTCTCCCTCTGAAATCACTCTGTTCACCAACCAGAATGGCAAAGATCAAAAATCAAAACACGCTTAGTCAAATCTATCGTTTATTTTCCTCCCTGCAGCCAGCTTTGGGAGCCCATCTCTCTGTCTCTATCCGGAGACATAAACTCAGATTCTCCAAACAGAACTGTCTGGAAGTCCCCTTGAGTCATTAAAAGTTGTCATTAAATTTCAAAATCCATGAATCACCAGCAAACAGTATTCTGGCCCATTGTCTTCCTCTCCTGTTCTCTGTAAGGGATCTCAACACACCAGCTCGTTCCAAGCCTCCAGAATCATTTTTTTTTTTTAAGTCTTTATTGAACTTGTTACAATATTGCTTTTGTTTCATGTTTTGGTTTTGGGGCCCAAAGGCATGTGGGATCCTAACTTCCCAACAAGAGACCAAATACACACCCCCTTCCCTTGAAGGTAGAGTCTTAACCACTGCACCACAGAGAAGTCCCTCAGAACCTTTTCATGGGCAGCTTTTATAAACCAATCATCTATTCAGAAACCACCCTTTGAGGCCGTGGAGTCAAGGATGGTCAGACCTTGCAATCACACAGGGCTGCTTCCCACCCTCAACAAAATGTGTCCCCTGAAACCGAGCAGATGGCTAGTACCCATCACAGCTCCAGACTAATATAAAATAGGCTTAAAAAAAAAGTGCTTGTCATTTACAAGAGTTCCTTTGTGATAATGGGCTCAGATATGCAAAGAGGTTATAGGGTGTATATTTTGCTCAAAGCATCCAGCCCATTTTCACTCAGTCAGTGGCCGGGCTCCTAGTGAGGTTTGCCCAGGCATCTCCTTGAGCGAAACCAGCCCCCTCCTGTCTGTGCGTCTGTGTGATCATATCTGCGTCTGGGGTCTTTTTCAAGTTTTTGGAGCAGCCACTCCACAGATGCCAAGCTCTGTATTATGAGGAGTTAATCCAGTTTCTTGAAAATGCCCAAGTGCTTCATGATGTTGGCAGGTCTTTATTCCAAGATGAGCCAGTTCAACCACAAGTGGATTTATCCCCTAATTGCTGCCACAAAATGATGCACTGTCCCACAGCTAAGATGCTCTGCTCTTTTTCTGAGATGAGACCAGCCGGGTCCTCCTCCAACTCTCGAGGAAAGTTGCTTGTTACTGTCAGCCTGTTCAAGTGTGAAGAGGAGATGTTATGACTCCCCAGATGCTCAGAGAAGAGTTTCTAGAAAGAGGCGCCTCACAGCGCGGCTTGCTGCTTGTACCTCTGCAGGTTCGTGTTGGAGAGCGAGGAGCCCTCTGCACCTGGCTGTTGCTCAGTCACAGGCAGCTCTTCATGACGCTGTGGACTGCAGCACACCAGGCTTCCCTGTCCTTCACCATCCCCCAGAGTTTGCTCAAACTCATGTCCATTGAGTCGGTGATGCCATCCAACCATCTCATCCTCTGTCATCCCCTTCTCCTCCTGCCTTCAATCTTTCCCAGCATCAGGGTCTTTTCCAGTGAGTTGACTCTTCCCATCAGGTGACCAAAGGATTGGAACTTCGGCTTCAGCATCAGTCCTTCCAATGAATATTCAAGGTTGATTTCCTTTAGGTTTGACTGGTTTGATTTCCTTGCAGTCCAAGAGACTACTGAAATAAAATACTAAATACTCAGTATCCCAGAATTTATATGTAATCTCTAACAGTCACAATTCTAGTGATTATCCTAAAATGTTATATGTTACAGTAATATCCAATTTTCCTGCGAATTGCATTGTACTCAACTCTTTAACCATGTTATTTTAAGCTTTGTCCTTTATCAGATCAGATCAGATCAGTCGCTCAGTCGTGTCCGGCTCTTTGCGACCCCATGAATCTCAGCACGCCAGGCCTCCCTGTCCATCACCAACTCCCGGAGTTCACTCAGACTCAGTCCATCGAGTCAGTGATGCCATCCAGCCATTTCATCCTCTGTCGTCCCCTTCTCCTCTTGCCCCCAATCCCTCCCAGCATCAGAGTCTTTTCCAATGAGTCAACTCTTCACATGAGGTGGCCAAAGTACTGGAGTTTCAGCTTTAGCATCATTCCTTCCAAAGAAATCCCAGGGCTGATCTCCTTCAGAATAGAGTATCATAATTTTACACTGCTTTTACAAAATGAGGATTTTCAAGAAGACTTGTAAAAATAACATCTTTAAACAAATATAAGTTTATGATAATCTTTAGATAATGCCACTGAACTGGGCAACAAATGACAAAACTCTGATGGAAAGCCTGATTACTTCATGTGGATCCACAGAAATCAATTACATGGGACGGAATGAATTGATTAATATGATTTATAACTTTGACTTTGGAACCCATACTAACTTGAATCTTTTTTCCAGGAAACCTTTTTCACTTATGTTGTGACGTACAAGTTGATAAAGTGCGCCTTTGTAAGCAAAGATGAAACATTTATATTTTTCTCTCTACTTGATCCTGCCAGAACTTGGCTTCTGCAGTTGACTTTCTCGTGGACCGTGATGGTGTTTTGCCACTGGATTACAGCAGGTTATACTAGTCATTGTTTTAATGTGTTCTCTGTTTCCAAACCGTTTATGCTTTTGTCCCTCTGCTATACTGTGACTTTGTCACTAGCTGCACCACTTATATCCTATTTCATTAGATTGCTGTCTCTTACAGCAAGTAACCAGGCCTTCAACAAGCGTAACGATGTCTGGGCAACTTGAAACAATTGAACAGAAGTACAGTCTATAAGTCATCATAACTGAAATAGTGTGATTCTAGGTTTGGGGAAAAGCAACAAGGGAAATATCTCCTGGATCAGAACAGGGACTGAAGGGAGAGGAGCCAGAGAATCTTTACTATCTATCAGTGGGGCTAATCTGGAAGTTAACACCTGGAATGACATGTCAACAAGAACTTTCACCTGATCTGGGATGAGCCTCCCAGCACCATGGGGCTCAGCTGGTCATGAAATGTCTCCCAAATATTGGTTGAGTTCCTGACCAAGTGGTGCGTGCGTGCTCAGTCACTCAGTCCAAGGGGAGGGACTGATGATTGGAATATTTCCTGCCATATCAGTAAACAAGAGTGCCACAGTTCAGTTCAGTTCAGTTGCTCAGTCGTGCAACCCCATGGACTGCAGCACGCCAGGCCTCCCTGTCCATCACCAACTCCCAGAGTTTACCCAAACTCATGTCCATCGAGTTGAGTCGGTGATAGCATCCAGCCATCTCAGCATCTTATGGCAGAAAGTGAAGAGGAACTAAAAAGCCTCTTGATGAAAGTGAAAGAGGAGAGTGAAAAAGTTGGCTTAAAGCTCAACATTCAGAAAACTAAGATCATGGCATCTGGTCCCATCACTTCATGGGAAATAGATGGGGAAACAGTGGAAACAGTGTCAGACTTTATTTTGGGGGGCTCCAAAATCACTGCAGATGATGATTGCAGCCATGAAATTAAAAGATGCTTACTCCTTGGAAGGAAAGTTATGACCAACCTAGATAGCATATTCAAAAGCAGAGACATTACTTTGCCAACAAAGGTCCGTCTAGTCAAGGCTATGGTTTGGTTTTTCCAGTGGTCAGGTATGGATGTGAGAGTTGGACTGTGAATAAAGCTGAGCACAGAAGAATTGATGCTTTTGAACTGTGGTGTTGGAGAAGACTCCTGAGAGTCCCTTGGACTGCAAGGAGATCCAACCAGTCCATTCTGAAGGAGATCAGCCCTGGGTGTTCATTAGAAGGACTGATGCTGCAGCTGAAACTCCAATACTTCAGCCACCTGATGCAAAGAACTGACTCATTGGAAAAGACCCTGATGCTAGGAGGGATTGGGGGCAAAAGGAGAAGGGGACGACAGAGGATGAGATGGCTGGATGGCATCACCGATAAGGACGCCACACTCATCAGCAATTCCAGCCCTCCAGTGTGACTTCCTGAGCCTAAGGGCTCCTGAGAAGGGGAAAAACGCCTGCGATCTCACAGCCGTCAGATTGCAACCACTCCCTGTATGAGCACTGAGGAAACTCAGGATGTGAAGAACAGGATACTGGCCACAGATAGCTGAAATGCAAATGATGGGAATGATTTCATTGAGCCCAGACTCTTGAATATTCCCATACATAAAAAAGCACTGAATTCCTTACCTTAATATCTGGTTTCCTTCAGTTAGCAATAATCCTTTGATGTTCAGACTACCTGCCCTTTGTTACAAACTTCTACATAACCTGACTCTTCCCCTCACCTCCTCAGAGCGCTTCTCTCAGAGTTACTTGAGATTCTGTTCCCCCAGGCTTGGAGTCCTAAAAATTCTCATCAAATAACACATAACTCTTAACTTTTAGCTTATGACTGTTTTTAAGTTGACAGACCAAAGGGAGTTTATGTAGTATTCAGTAAAATAAACAATTTAGAACACCTTAATTTAGAAATATTAATTCATTCACCTTCACTTATACAGTCTTAATTATTCTCACATATTTATCAAAGCAAATTCCCCAGGAAGCACTTTCTTCCATGAAATAAAAACAGAAGTGAAAAACCAAATCAAACCAAAACAAAGAAGCAACAACAAAAAAGCTTTACCGCAAGTCCTCTAATTCAGATTTCACAACAGTGGAGGTCTTCTTGCCTTATTAGGGCAAACGCATGGGACTTTGTGGTTTACATCTGCACATAAATCTTTAGCACACTTCAGCTTAGAAGTTAATAGGTTTCCTTGTGCCCCCCCTTTAAATTCATGAACATGGGTTAATTGTATTCAGTGTCATTAGACAATCCCTTTTGATAAAATGTAAGAAATGATGATTTCTTAGGACCCCAAGCCCTCTGTGCAAATGTGATGCAAAAAGTTCTGAGCAGGAAGCAGCCACAATCAGAAGCCCATCCCTGACGTTCTATCAGAGTAAATGCATTTTTCTCCTTCTGGTTGATTGACTTTGAGAAAATTCGTTGAATTTATTCAATCTTGGCTGTCAGTTGAACCATTTCCTTTTTCCAGTGTGCTGAAGAGCTTATTTAAATGATTCATTTGGTGGCTTATAAGTGATAAGCATCTCATACCTTTTAATAATTTGCATAAATATCTTGGCTCTACTCCAGCAGACACACCTGTTCAACAGGAGCCTGGTAATGTCAGCTCTCAGCCGCGTCCTCAGCGGTGTCCTCTCCCAGGGGAGGCCCTTCCAGCAGCAGCCGAGACACACAGCACACGCGTGCCCTTCTGTGTTACAGCAAAAACGAAGAACTACCCTGGGATTCTCTTGCGGGAAAAATGGAGCCCAGAAGGAGGGTCGCGTCCCAGGTCTCAGGCAAGTCCTTGGGACTTGCTGCCAAGCAAGGGTCCTTAGCTTCACATAGGAAAGAATTCAAGGGTGAGTGCTGGCAAAGAGAGAGCAGGTTTATTTAGAGAGATACATGCTCCATAGATAGAATGCAGTCCGTATCAGAAGGTGAGATCGGGCCCCAAATATGGAGTCAGTTTTTGTGGGCTGGGTAATTTCATATGCTTTCTCTATGATCCAGTGAATGTTGGCAATTTGATCTCTGGTTCCTCTGCCTTTTCTAAACCCAGTTTGTACATCTGGAGGCAGTAATCACGTATGGACCTGAGAGTTGGACCATAAAGAAGGCTAATGCTGAAGAATAGATGCTTTCAAATTGTGATGCTGGAGAAGACTCTTGAGAGTCCCTTAGACAGCAAGCAGATCCAACCAGTCCATCCTAAAGGAAATCAGTCCTGAATATTCATTGAAAGGACTATTGCTGAAGCTGAAGCTCCAATACTTTGGCCACATGATTTGAAGAGCCAACTCGTTGAAAAAGACCCTGATGTTGGGAAAGACTGAGGGCAGGAGGAGAAGGGGGCAGCAGAGGATAAGATCATTAGATAGCATCACCAACTCAATGGACATGAGTCTGAGCAAATTCCGGGAGATGGTGAAGGACAGGGAAGCCTGGTGTGCTGCAGTCCATGAGGTCTCAAAGAGTCAGACACGACTTAGTGACTGAATACAGCACAACAGTTTCATATGCTAACGAGTGGGAGGATTATTGTGACTAATTTGAGGAAGGGGCAGAGGCTTCCAGGACCTGGCTCACCACCCACTTTCTGACCTTTCGTGGTCAGCCTCAGAACCGTCTTGGTACCCACGGGTGTGCCGTTCAGCTAATGCACTTCAGTGAACATATGCCTGGACTCAGGGGCCAAGGTCTTCCACCATCTAGTCCTAACTGGCTCTGACCAGTCTGTATCACATCCTCAGCGGTTATGCCATTCTTCCTACGGCTGTGCCCTGTCCCCTTCCTTCCTATCTCAGAGAATATGGTGGGGAAAGCTGGTGACACTCCTGAGGGTAGTGGAGACCACCCTGCAGCATAAAGAGGCCAGAAATAAATGAGCAAGAACCAGACACACAAGCAAATAAAGCCCTGGATGCAAGCTATGAGGTGGGCAGGGCAGCAAAGGATACTCTTGGAAACACCTTCTCTGGCCACATTCAGGCACAAAAGTCAAACTCTGGTATATCTTAAAATGTATGTGCTTCTTGATTCTTTGAGAGGCTGGTTTGCTTGCTGCACTAATACTTTGGTTTCACTGTCTGACATTATTTCAATGTACACTGGCATTAGGTCATCTCATAAAAGCAAGATGTACTTTAAAGCCACCCTTCCTTCTGTATGAGTCGACCATAATCGCTTCGTGCCATCAGAGCACAGGCCTCCAAGACCTGGGCCAAGGCCGTCCCACCAACGTCATCTCCATCAGAAATGCATCTGCATTCAATTCGAACGAGTCTCCCCAGAGCACTCACTCTCACAAAACATCATTATTAAATGTGTGTTAGTTTTAAAGCACAGTAGAAGGACTCCTTTGTTTATAGCTAAAAGATAAATGGGTATGTTTCTCCAGATGGGGAATGGGATCTGGATCTCACTTGTGAGGATTAAGAAGGTTCAAGTAATCCCTACTCTTGACAACCTTATCATTTCCTTCCTCACCACCTCTGCTGGTTCTGCTAGGGGTTCCACTAGTTTCCCCGGAGTTGCTGTGCCACTGGGCGTTGCAGGGTGTCCAGCAGAGGAAAGATGGGGGTTATATGCCAAAGAAGAAGGAGAAACCACACAGAATTTGGAGAGATTTTGAAAGAGTGCTCGACACTCCTCCAAAAGACACTTTGCACATTCCAACATGCCTTGGCTTCCTGCCTGCTCTGAGATTTGGGGGATGTTTCTCACCGCAGATGAACTCAGCATAACCTGACTGGCGCGTTGTCCTAAAATGAAACGTGGCCCTACCAGCCCCTCCCCTGAGAACTGTCAGCTCTTCCTGTACTTGGCATCACTTAGAGTCCTGCATCCTTCCGCCTGCCCGGCACACATTCTTCCCTTGTCTAGACCACCCCTTCGCCTGGTAGAGGATCTCACCGCGTGACTTGTGGACCCCTGTGCTGGAGAGTCTAAGGTGGGCACCTGAGCTCCACAAGGATCTGCCAACTCCAAGCCTTGCCCATGTGCATCCTTTGCAGAGATGCCCAGGAGCCTTCTTCTCCGCACATCCTGCCTGACGTGGGGCCTCGGTGGGCTCCTCCTCCTGGACACAGGGTGGTGACCACGGTTGGAGGGACTCTGGGCATTTACTGAGTTTCTCTCTGACGTTGCTTCTGCTTTGAGCCATTTACCTCCAGGGGGAGAGAAAAGTGATGGAAGGTGAGCAGCCTCGGGGGAGCTGAGTGTGTGCACAGCACCTTCAGGATGGATGGAGTAAAAGCCGCCCGTGGTGGGCGCAGGGGTCCTCCTGCACCACGGCTCCACCCTCTGGCTTACGTCTTCTTATTTTACCTGGTTGACCACAGTTTTGTTATATAAGTGAGGAGTTTGGATTTTGGTTGGAAATGAACTTGATTATCTTTTTTTTTTTTAACAAAAATGCATGTATCCGAGGTGTTCAACGTGGTGTTTTGAGATATACACGTGTGTTAATTATTACAACAATCAGGTTAAAAAAAAACACCCATCACCTCATATGGTTAGCTTGTATGTGGTGCGCATGTGTGTGGTGAGAACACTTGAGGTTCACTGTCTCAGCTAATCTCGCGTTCAGCACACTCTTAGTAACTGTAGTCACCAGACTGTGCGTGGTACGAACCTCAGCATCTGTCCACCTGAAAGCCAGAAGTCCGTGCGCTCTGACCAGCTTCTCCCGCCACCCCCGCCCTCTGAGCCCAGGAGCCGCCGCTGTGCTCCGTGCGTCCTTCAGTTCACATCTTTGTATGTGATCTCACCCCTAAGAGAGACCGTGCAATGGTGGTCTTTTTTGGTCTGGCTTCTTTCACTTATCACGATGCCTTCAAGCTTCATCCACGTTGTCACAAAAGCAGTGTCCTTCTTTTTTAAGGCTGAGTATTGGCAGCATTTTATATACAGTTCATGTTACATCTCAAGACCATAGAAGGAAAAGTAGGGAAAGTCCAGAAAAGAGAGAAATAGATCATTTTCAAAAGCTTTGAGGCCCTTATAACACCTGCTTCCTCCCCATCTCCCAAAGAAGCCCACTAACCCAGAGGTGAGCGGGGTTTCTCACAGTAATGCTCGTGGATAAGATTCTCCTTGTGTCTGCTGTGTGCCGGATTCCATCCCAAATACTTCACACACATTACGTTATACTTGACAACCATCCTAGTTAATCTATAGGATTATTGCCCCCATTTAGGGACTAGGAAAGAGGAATGACAACGAGTTTCAGCAATCTGCCCTCTGGGGCCCAGACACCTGATATCTCAACTTTGCATTTTGAAATCTCTGGGCTTCTCCTGGGACTGTGGGCATCCAAGGAGAGGAAGTCAGGGCTGCCTGCCGCTCACCTCCTCTCCCAGGATGGAGCAGCTGAAGACGGTCTCAGGGCTCACACTGATTATGCAGCATGTGCACGCACGGGTGCACACACACACACACACACACATCTGCCCACCGGCCGGCTCAGCCCTGGGGCTCAGCGATCCACATGGACAACACTTCCTGCAGACTAACAAAGCGATTCTTGACATGCTGTGTCCCGTTTCTTCCCCTGGATCACTTCGGTCACCAGCATACAGGCCAATATAACCACTCTCCAGAGTGTTGCTTGACCATCAAGCAGCTGAGACTTTGCGGGCGTGGTAGAGAACCCCACACCATTTCGCTCAGACTCAGAGGGAAACAGGGCAAATGAGCCCATGACAGGGTGACACCCATGTGTCCCCGGCGAGCCAGGCTGGAGCTGATGCAGGAGCTGCACAGATGGCGTGCTAGGAGAGCCGTCTCCATGGGGTCAGGGCGGCACAGAACCTTCTTGTAAGACCACAGCGGCACCATCCAGTGGGGACGGCCGGGCTGGCACCAGGAGTGGGGGCTGAGCCGGTTCTGATCTTGTGCCGGGAGGAGAAGTCTACACATGCCTCGAAGCCAAGGCCCCTGTTGAGCACAGTGTGTAGACTGGAGAGCTTTCTCACCTATGAGGCGAATGAACAGCACACAACTCGTTCAAGTCTTCAGGTTCGGGATTCTAGAGCTGCCATAGAAATGCCTAACGCTTCCGCTGGGCACAAGCCCAGAGAGGCAGACGCTGTTCACAAGGTGAGGAGCTGACCCCCGGCCTCAGGACAAGTGTCCTCTCCTTTCTGGGCCCCTTCTCACACTCCCCAGGACATCGCCCCTTCCTACAACTAAACGATGAGCTGTCTCGGCTTTGTCGCGGCCTTAAGATGTCCTGAGCACAAACCTCAGACGAGCCCAGGAGCGAGGCCGGGGGCTAATGCCTCGGGGACAGTGAAAGCATTCACGACCCTCCTTGTCTGCCCTTACAGCATCACCGCCTTAAAAGCCTCCTTTGTCTTCCTTCCTGAGTCTCGGGAGCCCAGTTGGGTGACTGTACATCCGGCCCTGACCCTGACCCTGACCCTGACCCTGACCTGAGCCTTGCTCCTAACCTGCTTCTCGCTTCCAGGTGCCGAGGCAGGTGGCGGCAGACCCCGTCCTCCGTTCTTTCAGACGTTGCAGTCATTTAATCCTGAAAGGTGTGCTGTTTTCAGCGTTTAAAATAAGCACGTGGTCATGCGTTCTACGTACTCAGAGCCACCAGCGAAGAGGCGATGTCATGGTGCTGGAGGGAAGGCGGCCCGTGAGCCACGAAGAAGCTGCGTCTCGGTGACAGCGGATTCGGGATGCCTAGAATTTATTTTATTGAATGTTTCATGAGATTAAAGGAATATGTGATATAATTACAGGAAAGTACCTACAAACTTGATCCATACAGAGTACTGCTTTTCTAATTTTAGTATTTAAGACATTTCCCTAAGAGCTGGGTGCCGTTCAGCGGGTGGTGACTGCTGGCTGACCTAACTCCATTTTCCTTGTTTTGGTCCACCTGCGTCCACACTGCGCCAGGGACTGCATCTCGCAGCCACCCAGCTGCCCCCGGGTGTGGCGTTCCTTCCACACGCTCACCTCCGTGCTGCGTCCCGAGCTTGTCCAGCTCCCTCGCCAGCACCCCCATCCCTCCTTACCACACAAAGAGGCCTGCTTCTCCCCTTGCTGCCCGTCTCTCCAGAGCTGGCGCAAGCTCAGGGCCCCACTGATCTTACGAGAAGCTCTGGGCTCCGCCGACTCAGCCCACACAAAGGCAGTGCAGAATCGGACTCCAGATTTCTCCGTTCCAGAAAATTTGCTCCACTCAGATCAAATGCCTCTGGAATGCTAAGTCAAATAAAGCCATTCAGTAATTGGGTCTAATTTGAGACTGATGGAGCAAGCGAGTGGCTCCAACTGCCGTGTCTTTTACAAACCAGGGTATAATAGTATAATATTAATGAAATGCAAGATGATCGGTTAAAGATCTGATCAGCGCCTTTAGAAACACACATGTGCCCTTAGGTCAATAGGAGCTGTGTGTGTGTGTGTGTCTGTGTGTCTGTGTGTGTTGGAGGCAGGGCATAAGTGGGGAAGATGGCAGGAAAGTTTACAGTCAGAATATTAAAAAGGGTAGAGAAATATTAGGTAAGTTATTTCTTCTAATACATCCCTAGTCACCCCAAACTGGATGAAAGTGCATCGTCAAATATTTAAAAAGAAAATAATGAATCTTACATTCTGGCTTCACAGAATAAAGAGGATTAAAATAGCTGAGTGGACAAAAAGAGGCAAGCACGAAAAGGGAACGCTCCTAATTAGTTAATACAGAACATGCTGAATCCAATTACGAGCGTCCTGCAGTTCGGATTTGGTTCTTTCTGAACAGATGAGAACAAATATGTCTGTAAATCAATACTGCATACCCGAGCATCCGAGCCGCATCCAGCCGCCGCACAGGGTGGAAAAGGGGCGTTCGACAGACCCACGGGGAAAGTGCTGACCTGACTTACGGGGATGGTCAGTGGCATAATTTTCTCAAACCCCCAGGAGACTGACTGATAAAGAAACCAGAGTAGTTCATTAGCATAAGACTGGCAAAAAAAAAATGTATTGATTTTTAACTCCATAGAATATTCTGCTTTCATTACGATCAGCCAGGTTGCATCTATTGGTCCTCACCCTGGTTAACTGTGAGTCTACGTTATAACGAGAACACACCTTGAGGACAACGCAGAGAGCTCTTCCTCGCCGTCAGCCATTGTCACAGCGTTCTGGGAGTCTTCCCTGTGAGGCCCAGCTTCGTATTTTTAGAAAGTAGCAGAGCATTTAATCCTCCATAATTAGACTTTCCCCAAAAGGACAAGCTCATTTATGCGACTGTCAATTGAACCAGATTTTTCACCCACTGTAGTCCGTGTTCTCGCGTAATGTTTTAAACAACTTAGTAGGAATGAGACAAAATTAAGATACAAATGTCAAAGCTGTCGTCAAATCTCAGAAGGCTGCTCTAAACTTAGAAAATGCAGTTATATGCAGAAAAGTCGGTGCAAAATATATACTTGGTCAACTCTTTTGACAGTGTCAGGACTGTGAAGGAGCCAACTCGGGGAGAGGAGGTTGCTACGGAGAACGTGCCTGAGCTCAGGTTGGTGCTCCTTAGACTGGGCGATGGAGGGCGGAATGCCCACCCAGCTGGGGCACCTCAGTGTGATGGGGCACTTGGGAGGGAGCACCAAGAACTTTACCATTTAATTGTCCTTCTTATCTTCTTGCCCCTGTTCCTTTCAGATCAAGGGGCAGTCTTGTGCTATATTAAAAGGCAACTTTCAGCTTCTCTAAACACACACACACTCACATACACAGACAGAAAACAAGTCATCACACCTGGAAAAGATCTGGGTAGAAAGATGGTGAACAGCACAGCAGATGGTAAGACCCACGTCCACCTCCTCTGGCCAAGATCGCTTCCCACATGGCCAGTGTCCCAAAGCCCTGCTGTGGGTTAGGGCACAGTGGCACCTCAAAGTTGGTCCCCAGGCCTGAGGGCACAGCCATGTTGGGAGCCACATGGCCCCACAGAGGCATGAGGGCTGCTGGGGTCAGACCCTGAGGCCCCCCTTGCTCAGGACCAATGGACAGAGGGCCTGCGGCAAACCCCCTCTAGAGGGCCACTGGCGCCAGTCTCCTGCCGCCTGCCTGCCTCCTGCACACACTGGCTTCACCGGCTCCCCCAAGCACCACATCCTTAACACACCCTGGCTTCCCAACGTGGGTGTGAACCAGGCGAGCCACTGGTACCAGAGCGGGTTTCCATGATCTCAGAAAGCACCAAGGTTTCACAGCAGTGCTTTTGGAAAGAAAGCATCCCGTCTTCCTCTGAGAGAACTGAAATGCTCACCCACAGTGTAGAGGCCTGAGGGGTCCTGTGGTCCTGACAACAGTGAACTGAGTTGGGGGCAGGTTTATGAGCTTTTTCACTTCAAGAGTCCCTTGGCACACCCACTCACACCCCAGCTCTGTTAGATCCACGCTTGAGTCCCCGCTGCCATGGGAGGTTTGAAGGGGTGTGTGTGTTTCAGCCAGGCTGGGTTGCCTACTTCCCATGGGACACCTGCCTGCTGGAAGCACCTTGCTCAGGAGCCAGGCCAAGCCCAAGGCTCTGAAGAGCTGACACTGATCCACTCCAGCATGGTTGGGCTCTCCTGACCAGTCTCATTTAACTTCTATGCAGAGTACATCATGCAAAGTGCAGCGCTGGATGAAGCACAAGCTGGTATCAAGATTGCTGGGAGAAATATTAGTAACCTTATATATGCAGATGACACGACCTTATGGCAGAAAGTGAAGAAGGACTAAAGAGCTTCTTGATGAAAGTGAAAAAGGAGAGTGAAAAAGCTGGCTTAAAACTCAGCATTCAAAAAACTAAGACCATGGCATCTAGTCCCATCGCTTCATGGCAAATAGTTGGGGAAATAATGGAAATGGTGAGAGGCTTTATTTTTTGGGGCTCCAAAATCACGGCAGATGGTGACTGTAGCCATGAAAATAAAAGACACTTGCTCCTTGGAAGAAAATCTATGACCAACCTAAACAGCATATTAAAAAGCAGAGACATTACTTTGCCAACAAAGATCTGTCTAGTCAGAACTGGTTCTTCCAGTAGTCATATATGGATGTGAGAGTTGGACTATAAAGAAAGCTGAGTGCCAAAGAATTGATGCTTTTGAACTGTGGTGTTGGAGAAGACTTGAGAGTCCCTTGGACAGCAAGGAGATCCAACCAGTTCATCCTAAAGGAAATCAGTCCTGAGCATTCATTGGAAGGACTGATGCTAAAGCTGAAACTCCAATACTTTGGCCATCTGATGTGAAGAACTGACTCATTGAAAAAGACCCTGATGCTGGGAAAGACTGAAGGCAGGAGGAGAAGGGGATGACAGAGGATGAGATGTTGGGATGGCATCACCAATTCGATGGATTTGAGTTTGGGCAAGCTCCACGAGTTGGTGATGACCAGGGAAGCCTGGCGTGCTGCAGTCCATGGGGTCGCAAAGAGTCAGACACAACTGAGCAACTGAACTGACCCATAAGTGCCCAGCCTTGCTGGCTGGAAAGTGTCTCCAGGACCATCCCTGGGAATGTGGGGTCCTATGTCCAGCCAGTCCTGCTCAGTGATGGTCAATGAGCATTCTTGGAGGCCCAGCTCTCATTTTCCCATCATGGGAGTGGCTTCTGCCATGTCTGTCCTGAGTCTGTCCACCCCACTCCTGAATCACCCACTAATCACTGGACTATGTGGAGGATCAGGGGCATTAATATGTATAAGAGAGGTCTGCTAAGTCCTCTTGAAAAACAGCAAAAATAATAAGCATTCAAGATGCTACAGAGTGAAAATATTGGGGGTCATCACAGCTCCTAAGGGTGAACTTGACCTCATGGAAAGCTGCCCGGAATTGCAACAGCCCTTTCTGGTGGCTTAGAAGTTGTGTTGAAGACACTCCTTTCTGAAAGATCTGACTGCCTTGAAAAAGTTTGTCCCTTCTCAGCACAGCCGGAGTTGCCAGGCCTTCTGCCCCCTTTGCTGCGCCGAGTCAGGGTCCTTTGCTCTCCAGAGAGGAGGGTCTTGGAAGGCTCTCCATGCCTTCCAAGGAGTGAGGAGTCCACCCCTCTGGATGGTGGGGCAAGGGTCAGAGTTGCTGGGAGGAAGCATCTTCTCCACCAGGCATTTTGCCTGAGAGATGGTTGGTTGACAAAGGCTCCCATGGGAATCCCAGGGAAGCTGCCAGAACCATGGGTCTTGCTCCTTAATTCCACATGATGTAAATTCACATGGACTTAATTTCCCCAGAGCTGAAAAGATTCATCTGAACAACAAGCTACAGCTGCAAGCTACAGCCATTCTTAGATGCTTCTCACCTCGCCAGCACCTTCCCAAGTATGCCTGGAGCAGTCCAGGTCTGATGTAGGATGTTTGTGTAGAATCCCACTGAGCCTCGAGGCACAGCTGCCCCTTTGGGAGGGACCCCGTGATGTTCAAGAACTCAGGAGGACTTTATTTAGGCTGCGAAGTATAAAAAGATTCCTTTAGGTTGCTCAGATAAGACGGTTAGATAGCATCATCGACTCAATGGATACGAACTTGAGCAAATTCCAGGAGACAATGGACTGGGGAGCCTGGCATGCCATGGTCCATGGGATCCCGAAGAGTAGGACACGACTTAGTGACTGAAAAGCAGCAGCAGCAGTTGCTTGGAATGTGTTGTCTCAGTGTCCAAACCCCACGGTTCTGTCCAGTGGGAGGCATGTGTTCCGGGACTGGGCTTTAGGCAAGTTCTCCACGAAGCCCCAGAGGCTGCTGCAGCGTCTGGCCTGTCAGGAAGAGGCGGGGAGCAAGGAAACAGAGCAGACACCCCCCGAGAACCCACACTGGGACCAGTGGACTCACTTCCACCAGAACCTTCAACTCTTAGAAGTGAGGGCTACTTCTAGGAAAGGACAGAGGCTCACCGAGTTTTCTGCATTGTGAGCCAGGAGATGAGGTCTTGACCATTCTCAATGCTACAGTCACTAACATTGGATGCGGAGATGAGACGCCCCTTTAGGAAAAACACAGACGATTGCCTTAGCTCCTCTGAAGAATATGGAAGGAAAAAGCAGGAAATCTGAGAGTTTATCCTGTCTTTAGCTCTGTCTGCTTGCACCCTACCATTCAACCAGCATATGGGACATAAGGAAGGAAAGAAGTTTTGACAGGATGACAGACAGCAAAGAAGATCCAGCAGCAGCCAGCAATTCTGAGAGGAAACTGGATGCCAAAACCCCACAAGTGAAGCTAGGCGGAGACACAGGATGTGGACGGGGAAGACCTGAGGCTGAGGGAGACTGCCACCCATGCCGGGCACGGAGCAGGTCAGAGAGGGACGTGGAGTGTGCTAAGTCGCTCAGTCATGTCTGACTTTGCAACCCCATGAACCGTAGCCCATGCTAAGGAGCCCAAGCTCCTCTGCCCATGGGATTCTTCAGGCAAGAACACTGGAATGGGTGGCCATGCCCTCTTTTAGGCCATCTTCCTGACCCAGGGATCGAATCCACGTCTCTTATGCCTAGTGCCTGGCAGACAGGTTCTTTATCACTAGCACCACCTGGGAAGGCCCAGAGAGGTACATGTTCCCCCCAAAAGAAAGAGGCCAGGGCTGGGTTGGACTGAGACTTTGCCTGTGTCCACTGTGTTTGGAGCAGCCTGCGGGTGACCCCGTTTGGCCAGGACCATTGTAGCTTTAGCACTCAAAGTCTGTAATCTAAGGCCCTTCTCTGAAACAGACTGGGATGACCAGCCCTTCATCCTGCCCTCATGGGGAAAGGCTCTGGTGGAGTGGGACACCCAGGTGCCCCCCTTTCCTCCATGATCTCCTTTCCTCCTCCATAGACATGTACTGCGTGTTTACAGCAGGGATTAAGGAGACACGTGGCTCACCGTGTTGGGGTAAACAGTACTCCCAAAACTCGTGTCCACCTGGAACCTCAGAAGGTGACCTTAATTAGAAATAGTCTTTGCTGGTCTAACTAGTGAAGATGAGGTCATGCTGGATGGGGGTGGCCCTAATCCAGTGACGAGAGTCATCTATGAGAGGAGAAAAGAGGGAAGACCATGGCTGATGGGTGGAGGTGGGAGAGAGGTGCCCACAAGCCAAGGAATGTCAAGCAGTGCCAGAGGCCAGGAGGAATCTTCTCTAGAGCCTTCAGAGGAGGTGTGGCCAAGCCAACAATCCCTATCAGATTGCTAGGGTCCCCAGAACAATGAGAAAAGAAAGTTTTGCTATTTTTAAGGCACTCATTCTGTAGAAATTGGTGCCATCAGTCACAGAAAACATAATCACCATGTCTTTCTTGGTCCCAGTCAAAACTGCTTCCCACTATCTTTTGGTGATTCCTTTCAATTCTAGTAAATAAAACTAGAGGGAGTCTCTCAGATGGCACAATGATAGGGAATCTACCTGCCAAGGCAGGAGATGCAGAATGGAACAGGTTCCAGACCAGGGTTGGGAAGATCCCCTGGAGGAAGAAATGGCAAGCAGTCCAGTATTCTTGCCTGGAGAATCCCATGGACTGGGGAGACTGGCGGGCTGCAGTCACAAAGAGTCAGACACAACTCAGCAGTTGAACATGCACACAGGCTTAAAAAGGCAGGCCAAGCTGGCTTGGACAGACCCAGTGGATGTGAAGCTTGCCCCTGGATGCTCGGACAAGACCCACCTCCCAGGGCCCTGAGACAGAGGAGCCAGACGGGCACACCTGATCGTGGCATCTGGCGGGAGGCACTGGTCCTTTGGTCAACCTTTAGCCCAGCCTCTGTGTGGGCATCTCCAGTGGAGCCCTAGTAAAAGGGTTGTACCCAGAGGCTTCTGGGAGCTACTGAGAAGCATCTGTTTGGCTGAAAGGATGGATGGGCATCCCGAGCTCCATCTACAATTCTCCATGTCCTCAAGGAGCTTTGGCACAAGACGCATGGTTGGTGTCCCTGGGGGCATGAAGGATGGGCAATCTTTGTCCTCCACTTCTCCTCCCCAGACTTCTGAGTCCTGGTTCGCAGGGTTCTAAGTGGCTCTTCCCATGGTAAAATCTGAGGACCCATCTGAGAACACTGAGAAGCTTTGCTGTCATTGTGGACTCTTACTTTTTGCTTGGGAGTCTTGGTCTTGGATGGTGTGTTAGTCAGGGTACTCCAGAGAAATAGAACATAGAGAAGATGGGTGGATGGATGGATAGGAAGATAAACAATAGATGGACAGATGGATGGAGGTTGAGTCACCAAGACAGCAAAAACTGAGAGAATTGAATGACTAGTCCCCATGTTTTAACAGAAGTCCAACACAGCTATCTTCTATATACTCATCTATCGTACTTTCAATATATAGCTATATATATAGATATAATGTTATACCAACCAATGTTTTTTTTAACAAAAATAGATTTTCTTTAAGCAATTTGTGGCTCAGATGATAAGGAATTCACCTACAATGCAAGAGTCCTGGGTTTGATCCCTGGGTTGAGAAAACCAGTATTCTTCAGAAATCCCTTGGACAGAGGAGCCTGGTGGACTCCAGCCCGTGGGGCCACAAAGAGTCAGACATGACTGAAGAACTAACAAGGAATTAGGACCCACAGTTGTGAGGCTGACAGACGTGAAATCCGCAAGACAAGACAATCGTCTAGAAACTCGGGCAGGAGCGGACACTGCTGTCTGGAGGCAGAACCCCTTCTTCTCTAGGAACCCTCAGGAATATCTGAGAAGACACAGCCATCCTAGCATGAACTTCATGCGGAAAGAAACCCTTCGTGATAGACTCTGCAGCGATGACCTCAGTAGGAAGTCAAACCTGGGAAGAGCATTCATTTGTCATCTGGCCCTCTTGAGATTAAACAGTTCAAAAACCCAGCTCTTTAAGCAGTTTATGGATGGGAACCCAAAGGAGCTGTCCAGGTATAGCCTGTGTCCATCAGCCAGGCCACATGCTGGGGAGGCTTTGTTGATTCAGTGAAGGAGCTTTTTGAGTGTGTGCGTGTTTGGTAAAAGTTCAACAGTGATGCCTAAAAACCCAGCAACTACTACAGAACCCCAGCCCGTTGTCTGGCAACCCCGAAAGAAAGAGCTCTCCAGCAGGCAATCATGAGGCCGGCCGTAGTTCCGAATACGTGACTTAGGTCAGGCCTGCTAGAAAACTGATAACTTATTTGCATAGCACCTCGCTTGAGGTACTAAGCCAGCAGTCCCCTTTCCCCTTTATCTCTGGACATCCCTTCCATGCCCTGTCCAGTCATCGAGAAGCCCCAGACTTGTTTGTTTTATCTGAGCAAACAGTGGCTTCCATTATGAACTTGCTTCAACTCTTCTGAAACCTTGGAAAGGGCACACACAATATATATTTTGATAGTTAGGACGCTGTGAGCCCAAAAAACAGGCGCTTCCGATAACGCGATCATTCTGAGTAGCTGCGTCGTACTTTTATCAGACTGCTCACTGGGATGGAAACAGAGTAAATAAAGATGTAGCTGATGTAGAGATATTGATGCAGATATAAATTTAGATATTAATACAAATGTAGATATGCATGTAATTTTACACATATATATAGGGAGAAAGACAGACATGTAAAATTAACAAAATTTATTTTATTAAGTAAACACACTGGAGTGATTTTTTTTTAAAGGTTTTTTTGATGTGGACAATTTTAAAAGTCTTTACTGAATTTACTATAATATTGTTTCTATTTTATATCTTGTTGTTTTGGGCACAAGACATGTGAGCTCTTACCTCCCTGACCAGGGATCGGTCCTGCACCTCCTGCATTGGAAGGCTAAGTCTTCACCACTGGAAAACCAGAAAAGTCCCACGAGGGCCATTTTGGTTTTCTTTTTAGCTTTTTATTTATATTGGGGTATAGCAGATTAACAAACAATGTTGTGATGTTTTCAAGTCAACAGGGAAGGGACTCAGCCATACATATACATGCATCCATTCTTCCCCAAACCCCGCTCCCATCCAAGCTACCACGTAGCACTGAGCAGAGTTCCACGTGCTGTGTGCTAGGTCCTTGTTGGCTATCCATTTTAAATACATTAATAGCAGTGTGTGCATGCCTACCCCTAACTCCCTAACTCTCCAGGACCATTTTGAATGACAACTTTTCATAGAGTATTTCACTGAAACATGAAATTTCAGAAAATATGAAAGATTAGCACAACTGCTTGGTATGCACTTACTGATTTTATTCTACAATATGATACATCACCTAACTGCTCAGGTCTGCTCCGTGTGCTGCTTGTCACTGTCTAGTGCACCAAAAAAACTGTAAACAGCAGACACTCAGACAATGAATGGCTGTTGTTCCCTTTGCCTTAATAGAAGATTAGCGTCTGCCCTGTTAATTTAATGTTTACAACAGCAACCGTGTTAATGGCAGGGACATAGACACTACACTTCTATTTTAATGTAAATGCGATATGAATTGTTCTATGCGTATCAGAAGAGATAAGTTACATAAAAACTGAACGCGTGCTTTGTTTTTCACTCTGAAATTAAATCATTGCTCATTGAACCAAACTACTTGCTTTTGTGGGTAGTTTGTGCTTGCGGAAAGGTGTGTGGACATGCAGGCATCACAGCAGTTCTGCAACACCCTGACTTCCCTTCCTTTCCTCTGTGATAACTCTCTATTTTGCAGCAACTTTCCAAGCAGCTGATGCACTGTGTTTTGAAGGAACTGTCTTTCTTGTTCAAAAATCTTAAAAAAAAAAAAAAAAGTATTAAGTGCTGTAAAGAAAAAAAAAATCCCTTCTTTTTGTTTCAAGAAGCCATACATGTTTTCTTTTTAATTGCCCGAAGTGTTAGCACACTTGTATTCTACATAAAGCCAATGTTTATTGCAGTGCAAGTATTGCCCGGGATGTCTGGGGTAATCTGTAACGCACAGGAGAGCGGCTGCAAGGACCATTAGTACACGTGTATTTGAAACCCAGCCATGGCTGTTCCTGGATGCGGGCTCATTCTTCTTTGCATCTCGCCCTAAAGAATAATGATGCTCACCCTTCAGCAGGGTTGCGTTGCCAGGAAATCTGTTGCACTGACACTAGACTGATCTGTTCCAGGAATACTAATCTCCAAAGGCGGGACATTTGGCAAGACGGTCTTAATAAGCCTGGCATTATGTGGGCAAGCACAAATCTCTGAAAGAAGATCACTTAAACTCATTTTGAAAAGCATCATGTTAGCTCCTTTATTTTGTCTTCCCTCTTTGCTTCACAAAAGCAATTCAGGCAAATGAACTCTCTCTATGAGTAGGTATCTCAGAGGCATCACCGACCACAGGGCAGGTCAGAATCCAAAACTCTTTGGTAACAAAACGGAGAATGTCCAGGACGTCTCTCTGGCACACCTAGGTCAGGCTGTCCAGACCACTTATGTATAAAACAGCCATGATGCCTTCGTCACGATAGAGCAAGTGTGTGTACCTGCAGTCTGGAGGCAGGTACCAGCCCCACGAGGCTGAATGTGACCTCTTGGCTTGGCCCTCTTCGCAACCCTGGGGACCGTCCAGGCTGGAAATGCAGGCGCCGTGCTGTCTGGCTCCACGTCCCAAACATCTTGCCGGCCAGGCTCAGCTTCACCTTCATCCCTCCTGGGCTCTGAGGGACACGAAGCCAGGAGTTTTCATCAGCAGAACATCTTCTTGTTTCTCTAGCTTCACTTGTTTAGAAATCGAAAGGAAGGTTTTTTGTTTGCTTTTGTCTCAGAATTTAGTTTTTTTCCGACTTCTCACCTTTGATTCAAGAATTAGCCAGACAAGGAATCTATGAAGGCTTCTCTGGTGGTTCAGGTGGTAAAGAGCTGTCTGCAGTTCAGGAGACCCGGATTCAATCCCTGGGTTGGGAAGATCCCCTGGAGAAGGGAGTGGCAACCCACTCCAGTGTTCTTGCCTGGAGAACCCTGTGGACAGAGGAGCCTGACGTGTTATGGTCCATAGGGTCGCAGAGAGCTGGACACAACTTAGTGACTGATACGCAGATGGCACTGTGAGAAGCCAGCCAGCAAAACCTGGCTTCAGGTCGGCTCTGGAGAAACGGCTAGCACTGTCTGCATAATCTCTGAGATTCAAGCCAAGAAGCTATTTTGGTTTAGATTATATGCAAAATGCAAACAAATCTGTCCTAAGCCATTAGATGTCTCTGGCCTTCGCTTCAGCTCTCCATTGGGATGTTGCCTCCCAGGATGGACTCGGAGCTCAGGCAGAGTTGAGACCCAACCTCAGGAAATCCCTCATACATGTGACAAACTTCAGCCAAGGGAGGGCTTGGACCGAGACAGAACCTCTCACGCAGCTCGTGACTGGTACACAGCGCGTCGTGTTAGGAGTGCGATTCCCAGGGGTGTAGGGTAGGGCCTATCTGTCATCGTCTCGTAGTTAACAGTCCTCTTGCTTTAAGTGACTGTCAAATTTCCAGGTGATAAGATTCACCTGGAAACATCATGATTTGTCTTCATGAAAGCAACTCAGATAGTGAGGCTTTGAACTGAATGTGCTGTCAGGGTCAGAATATGTGCTTTGAGTTTGGAGTTTTTTTGAGCAGTTCTATTTGTTTGGATTGATATTTCATAATTCTCATTAGAGATTTTTCAAAGGGCAAAGAAAATGTATGTATTTAAAATATGACTTATGCTAGAATACATACTCCGTCGCTCAGCTATGTCCAACACTTTTCGGCTCCACGGACTGTAGCCCACCAGGCTCCTCTGTCCACCAGGCAAGAATACTGGAGCCATTTTCTATTCCAGGGTATCTTCCCAACCCAGGGATCGAACCTGAATCTCCTGCATCTTCTGAATTGGAGAGTGGATTCTTTACCTGCCAAGCCACTGGAGGAGCACACACACAAACACACATAACGTTGTTTTCATAAAATAGAATTTACTTTACCTTCAATTACCATTCGGGTCCTTTGGATCCTTTTATAAACTCTAAAATAAAAATAGGGATCTCACTGATTTTTTTTTCCTATATTTTGAAACATTTCACCATTTTAACACTCTAGGAATTTTTATTCTTTGTATATTCTTTCAAACTGTCCTTTAAAACACTAAAATGAAAAATATAGAATAATGATGGAATCACCTAGAAGGATAAAAAGTAATGAAATAAATTGTATTATGTCATCATCCTTTGTTTTTTTCTGTGTGTGTGTGTGTGTGTGTGTATGGTGTTCAAAATATTCCATTGTCTTTCCAGAAGATGTAAAACTGACCTGAAAACTTTCTTTGTACTTTGTCTTAGTTTTATTGAAAATATTTACGAGTTAAGAAGTGTTCAGATTCTGCCCAAAATGGGAGAAAGAAAAGAGATGAAAGTGAAAGATGTCTCACCATAATTAGGCAACTCGGAAGGTTAATACATAGATATCAGCTCTCTGAAATCTCACAGTATGTGCAAAGGGCCTAAACGTGTTTTCTCAAACTTGAGAATCTATGAGTGAACCACGCATCCTACAGACAAAGGGGAGACAGGTGCTGTAACCGGGGGTCACCCAGCAGCAGGGTTACATCAGGCAGCGACTGGGACAAGACCCAGGAAGGTGATGGTAACCTTTCAACTTTTATGATACTGATGATGTTTTTGCATGAAAATGTACTTAATATGGTTCTTAAGTGGACAAATAGTAGGTACACGTGTATATAAAATGATTGGAAGAAAACAGATGATGTAAAACTGAAAAAAACCCTTAGATTTATTCTTTCAATTAAGGATTATAAAACTGAAAATGAAAATTCTTTGAAACTGTGGAGCAAAGAAGATGGCCACTTTCTCTCTTCAAGAAATTATGAGGTGTCCAAAATTTCAAAAACTTCCTTAAGTATTGTGTTTGAATGGTGCAAACTCAAAAAGAACTCAAAGAAAGCCATGATAATCTAGAAACTCTCAGAGAAATAATTAGAATTTGTCATCAGTTTTTGCAGGAAAGTTTTGTTCCAGGTTCAGACAAGTAGCTTCATGAGCTGATGGTGTATTCGGAGGACGAATCCATTTCACACATGTAGCGTGCACACTGGAACGCACAAAATCCAAGTGTGGGCTTGCCTACCCTAGAGCACAGGGAGTTCTGCTCGATGTTACGTAACAACCAGACAGGAGAGAATTAGAAAAAGAACGCATACATGTTTATGTATAATGGAGTCACTTTGCTGTACATGTGAAACTAGCCCAGCACTGTTAATCAGCTGTCCTCCAGTACTCATCCTGGAGAAGCCCATGGACAGAGGAGGCTGGTGGGCTACAGTCCACGGGGTGGCAGAGTCGGAGACAGCCAAGCGATTTCCACTTTCATTTTCATACTCCAGTATAAAATTAAAATTTTTTTTTAAAAAATGCAGGTTTGCAATGCTAAAATTCTTGTCATTGTAGATTATTTATAAAATGACTTAAAATACAGACAAAGAGGTAAAAGATCCATTGTGCCAAGGTGATAAATGGGGATGACTATTCCTGGCATCCTGAGCATATTAGTCAGGGTTCTCCGGGGAGACAATAAGAGACTTTATAGATATCTACACGGGGGCAGGGGGAGACAGAGAGAGAGAGAGGGAGAGAGAGAGGGAGGGAGGGAGACAGAGAGACTTATCATAAGGAATCCCCATGGCTTGTGTGGCTGTGGGGCTACAAAGTCCTGGTCTTCAGTAGGAGGCTGGAGGCCCAGCAGAGCCTGGGGCATGGTTCCGGTCCAGCCGTGGGGCCTGAGAGCAGGAGAGCCCGTGGTGCCCACCTCGGCCTGAGTGCAGGTCCACTGTTGGAGACCAGTGTCCCAGCTAGAAGACGGTCAGGCAGAAACGCCTCCCTCACTCAGCCATTTGTTCAACTCAGGGTCCCAGCAGGTTGGGTGAGGCCCACCATCACCATGGGGCTTCCCAGGTGACTTGGTGGTCAAGATCCCGCCTGCCAGTGCAGGAGACTCAAGAGGCTCGGGCTCGATCCCTGGGTGGGGAAGATCCCCTGGAGAAGGAAATGGCAACCCACTGCAGTGCTCTCGCCCGGAGAATCCCGTGGACAGGAGGGCTACAATCCGTGGGGCCACAGTCAGACACGACTGAGCACACACGCCACCCTCACTGCTGAGGGTGATAGATTTTCTCAGACGCTAACCTCATCCAGAAACAGTCACACCCAGAGCAACACAGAACCAAACATCCAGGTGCCTCGTGGTCCGTCTGAGCTGACACGTGGTGACATCACGAGCGGCCCCTGGCGTCTGGAAAGGACACCCCAGGGCGTGTCCCTCCAGTGTCCCTAGGAGACGGCAGCCCCGGTGGTCACGCGTTCTGGAACACGCATGTGCGACGTGCTGCACGCGGGTCTGTCCACGCTGCAGCTGCATCCAGCGGGGGGCGCTGTGCAGCCTCCAGCATGCAGTGACTGACTCGTGGGCGCTTGATCAGGTGCAGGGGCCCCACTTCCTGGGGGACACAGAGTAAGAGAGCGAGCGTGGCCCATACGACAGCAGCTCCGCATGGTTAGAGCACGGCCGGTGCCAGTGGGTCCTGGACACACATCCTCTAGGGAAGGAGGAGAAGCGCAGGCACAGAAGGCAGAGGGGCATTGGGTCGGGAGGGGGCTCTGAGGCGCAGAGGGCAGGCCCTGGGTGGGAGGAACCTGTTGATTCTTTTCCTGGTGAGTCCTGGGTCAGAAGACAGGACCTCTCCCAGAATCATCACCTGGTAGGCTGCTGATTCCGACCCTCGTTCTCGCAGAGGACTCGGGGTGTGCAGCGGAGCCAGGTGGACCTGGGGAGACCCCGTGGGCCTGTCCTGTCTGCAGTGTTGTGTCTAGAGACACAGCGGGGCCTGAGCCCGCTTCATTTGCTCTCAGAGGACAGAGGCGGTGGCCACACACCACCTGGGGTCACACCACTTCTGGGTGCGGGGCTCCCTGACTGTCCTCCACTACACCCTCACCCCAACGTGGCCTGCACCCCTCACCTGTCCTCTGACCTCCCTCCTGACAGTTCTGGGACCCGGGCCCCAGCCTGGACCAGGTGTCAGTCTCCTGGGCCCTCCCCACGCTGTGCTCGGGATTCGGGGTCTTACTCTCACTCTGCCCAGGACTCTCTCCACCCATCAGCCCGGCTTTGGACAAAGGCTGCTGCCCCAGCCTTCTTCTCCTGGGAGGCGAGGGGAGGAACCAGGCCGGGCTCTGTGCCTGCTCTGGGCCCCCTCTACTGGGCGTTCCTTCCAAGGCCTTCGGACGGTGCTGTGTGGCTGGGATGGCGGAGCCGGGCACACTGGAGGCTCCGGGCTCAGCGCCAGAGTCAGGAGGCCGGGACCCCCCAGGAGCATGTTGCCACAGCGTGTCTGAGCCCAAAAGGCCAGGGAAGGGTGACTCAGGGGCAGGCTTCCCCAAACTGCCCCAAACCGGAGGCCTCGCACACCTGGGCCTGCCTCGGGGGAGGAGGGCTGACCTGAGTCCCAGAGCGGATGTGTCTGACCCGCTGTCTGTGTGTTCGCATCCCGACACCTGCTTCGGGGGCACTCGCTAGGAGCCACCTGCTCTGTGCACACAGTAGGTGAGCTGTACAATTTCAGTGGAGGAATCTCAGTATTTAACTAAAATGCAGTGATTCTGCAAATTATTTGAAAGAACCCCAGAGCCTGGGGGAGGGCTTGGGGACAGAGGAGGCGGGTTGGGCTAGGGCTTTCTCTTCACCTGATTTCCTTCTGATTTGTGTCAGAGCCTGAGACAGAAGTGTCCAGAAAGCCCACTTTGCTTTGTCAAAGTAACGGAATTCTATTTGGGTCTTCGAGATTCTAAGGAGAGTAAATAGATCGTTGATGAAAACTTGTGGGAAAAGCAGAGATCTTTAAGCCTTCATCCCCCAGTTCTGATCCCTTTCCTCTTTCTTTCTGAATCTGCTTACCTCAAAGCTTACAGGAATGTTGTCTTAAAAAAAAAATAGAAAGTAAAGAAGAAAGAAAGAAAAAGGATGGAAGGAAGGGAGGGAGGGAAAAGAGAGGAAAGAGAAAAGAAAGAAAAAGAATCATGATACATGACTAATATTTGCACATCAAAATATTTTACTTTGATGTGCAGACACAGACTTACAAAAAATATATAGTAAAACAGTAAAGGAAACAAAATTCAAAACCCAAGTAAATATTTAAAAGTTCAATGCAGTGGCCAATGCCTGTAAGTTCTGTAATGTTGTCACATTTTCTACCAGGGAATATACGACCCATCTTCTGTTTAAAGCACGCTGCACACTTACTCTTCATCTCCAAGGCAGCATACCAGGTGAAGTGCTCTCTCCTAAAATTCACGTCCACATAGAACTTCCGAATGTAGCCTTACTTGGAGGTGGGGTCTTTGCAGATGTAATAAATTAAGATGAAGTCATACTGGAGAAGGTGGGCCCCAAACCAGTGACTATTGTCCTTGTAAGAAGGTGGGACCATGCAGACCAGACCAGAAGTACAGCCACAGGAAGACATGGGGAGAAACCAGAGGGACCTGGAGGCAAGGCTGGGAAACACAGGTCCGCTGCCCACTGGAAGCTGAAGGAGACAACGAGGGACCCTCCCCAGGGCTTCTGGGGAGCTCGGCAGTGCCAGCACCTGATGCCTGACCACTGCGAGGGAGTAAGTGTGGCTTCAAGCTGCCCACTTTGTGGTCATTTGCTGCAGCAACAACAGGAGGCTTGCCCAGCTGGCCCCTCAACTCGCATGCCCACCAAGCCCCGGGCACTTCTCTGTAGAGGAGCACCAGGTACCTGCAAACCCCCATAAGCAAGGTCCACCAAGAATGGGCACCGTCCCTCCATCGGGCCTGGTGCACAGGCAGGGTTCCCCATCAGGCTGCGTGCACAGGTAGGCTCCAGCCATCAAGCCTGGTGTGCATAGAGATCACCGGGTGAGCAGCTGCCTAGCAGACCCTTCAGTGGTCACCCCTCACCCCTCAGCATCCTCGGGCCAGAGCGCACGGGCTCAGAGCCCCAGGGAGACTCACCTTGACTTTGGGGGTGCTCAGCGGCAGCAGGGCAGGGCAGCACAGACAGAAAGTAGTTGCTCCAGGGGCCAGCCTTCCGCTCTGCAGGGATGTGAGGCCTCCAGGGCGGGGACTGGCCTCCGCTGCCCCCGCCTCACTGCGCTGCTGTGCAGAGTCCAGGGAGGGACCCCAGGGGCCAGGAGAACACGGGCAGGGTGCCGGGCACAGGGGCTGCCCTTAGTCAGGAGACACTCATGACCCAGCCGACTTGAGAGGCTGGTGGCTCATTTGATGCCTGGAATCACATTGATCTGTAAGTTCAATGATGAGGCTGGAGACTTAACAAAAAAGGGGTTTCTGCAGACATGGATGTTTGGATCAAGTCTTTTTTTTTTTTTTTTTCCGTTTTCTTTTTAAGACCTAAGTCATGGGGAGGATTGAGATTGTGTCTTTCTCTTTGCAGCTTCCCCTTGGGGTGTAATTTGCCTGATGCCCTGAGTCCTGACCTGAAATGGCCACAGGGAATGGCTTACAGGTGGGCCCCCAAACTTGTGTGCCAGGAGCAGGCTCCTGGGGTGGCTGGGCCAACCTTGCAGGGTCACCTCGGGTCTCCCTGAGGAGGACCCAGCTTCCAAGCAAGGGGCTTTTGCAGGGGAGGCCCCCCCATAAGGCAGCCCTGAGGATATGGAGGTGCCAGGAAGCACCCCTGGAATCAGGGAGCCAGGACCACTGGGCTGTCAGCAGTGAAGATGCCGAAGGCCACAGAGAGTGTGCAGAAAGTTCCAGAAATATTTGGAAACATGCTGGGCATACAGACACACACACACACACACACACACACACACGGACATTTTCACTAGGCTTTATTTCATCTGACATTTATAAGAAACCAGGGATCTTAAATACACAAGTGCCCCGAATCTTAGCAACAAATACACAAGCCCCCTCCCCTGGGCAGCGTGCCTGAGCCTCTGTGTCAAACACACCACACGGCGTCTATATATCTGAGACCACCTCCTGGGGCTGGAGAGAAAGTACCCTCCAAGTTGGTGCAGTGACCATCACAAGGATTCATTATCTACTGGAAAGAACACTGGTATTTTAACACCCATGTTCAAGATAAGACACCATGACTGACAGGCCAGGTTTTCTGCGAATTTTACTATATGTAGCTCTTATATTTCAAGTTGCTTAATTAGACTCCTGGCTGATCAGAAGTCACATAATGATGGGTTGTGCTAATTATGGAGTTATTCTGTAGGACCAAAATTAATATTTTCATTGTATAGTATAAATAAGTATTAGGCAGACCACAGTTTTTTTTTTAAAAACCAAAGTATTTAAATACTTAAAAGGGCTGGTTCCCACAGATAGTAGGTATTTTTAAATGGTACTACATGAAACTTGCAAATATTATGTACATCATTTTTGAGTAAAAGTATGCCTGAGAAGATTTTGGATGGGAAAATTTTGATTAGATAGGAATTTATTCTCCCAGGAGAGACTTAGAGTTAGGAAGTCCAATCCAGAGAAGAGGTCTAATTCGGGATACCCCACCCCTCACTCTGACCCTGGTCAAATTACCCTGTGCTTCTCATCAATTTGCTTTTATTCTTCAATGCTGGCTAGACAATCAGAGGCTTTAATGACCTTCTACTGATCTGGTCTTTATTTAAAGCTGTGATATTTCATTTATTATGAATTTTTTGGCAGCGGTTTTATTTTCTTTTTAATATTACAGTGAAATATGAATTATCCTGGTGACTGAGGATGTTGGCACCTCCTTAAATCTGTTATTGTTGCTTGGTTGCTAAGCTGTATCCAGCTCTTTGTGACCCTGTGGACTGTAGCACGTCAGGCTTCCCTGTCCTTCCCCATCTCCCAGAGTTTGCTCAAACTCATGTCCACTGAGTCGGTGATGCCAGCCAATCATCTCATCCTCTGTTGCCCCTTTCTCCTGCTCTTAATCTTTCCCAGCATCGGGGTCTTTTCCAATGAGCCTTAAGTCTGAGTCTGTGTAAATGCATGTCTGCGTGGCTGAGGACCTCAGGCTGGCTGCTGAAGTTCTGGGCTATACAAGGCACGTCCACTGGGCCAAGCCGTCCTCTGGTTGCACCAATGAAATTAGAAACAGCACTTAGCATAATTTTCTTTTCCATTTTGTACTCTCCTTCCAACATCCTTAAAGTATCCTTCTAGAACTCCAAAAGACAGATAAGTAAAAAAGCAATTATTCACATTTCTGATATTTAGATAGCTTTACAGACATAAATCATAGAGAAATGACAATGATCAGTGTATGGAAACGTGTCTGATGGCACCCTCTGTTTCCAAAAAAATTCTTACAGGGATTATATTTTTATTGTTCTTTATTGACATCACTCTAGCTAATTAAACACTGTCTGCCTTTTAAATTCCATGAATGACTGTACATAAAATGACAGCATATTCTCCATCTACACTAACCGTTACGCTTATAAATACTAAAGCTCTCCCACGAAGGCGCAAAGATAAGAAATGTGGCGGCATTCACGTATTCCTCTTTACATCCAACCGTTCATCATTAAATGTTTACTAAGTGGCTGCCTGTGCCAGAGCACTAAGATTCTGTGGAAAGCGCGCTGAGTGGGAGAGGCAGAAGTTCTACCTTCCTGGAGCTCACAGTCTGTGTGGCCCTATGCGAGTCTAGATGAAGGAGCTAGCTATGCATGCTTCCACAGCATTTCCTACACTTTAACTTTGAAGATTTATAGAAGGATATTTTACATTAATAGATATCTATGCAAAATGTGCATTAAATATTTTATATACAGACACACACACACACTTACAAGGGTGTGAAAGGAACTCTGAAATGTTCAAAATAAGAATTCTGAGAATTCTTGTAAAAAAGGACTATATATATTTATATATATGTGTGTATAACTGAATCACTTTACTGTATATCCAAGACTAATAAAACATTGTAAATTAACTGTATTTCAGTAAAACTTCAGAAAAATGAAAGAAAAAATAATCCTGAAAGATATCCAACAACAAGCAAGTCACAAAAGAGAACACTAGGGAATGGAAAAATTAAGTAATAGGAACATTGGATTCCAAGGTGCCTGGCCTATGAAATCTTTTTTTCTGTGTCTACTCCATTAATTTTTAAAAAATCTCTGTGGTTATATTTCTAGAAAGAGACCAAATTTAAATGACTGATAATGAGCTGGATTTGCTCCACTTTTCGTTTATAGATGTTTTCCTGCGGTGCGTTGCCCAGCGCTTCAGTGGGCTAAAGATGCAAGCATGGCAAAATCCAGTCCTCGTTTGGTTTCAAAATGTTCTGGAGTCAGTTACTAACTGGGGAGACCGTGGACCAGGCAAGGCGGTGAAAGACTGAATCTGGGGGTGTTACTGGGGAGACCGTGGACCAGGCAAGGCAGTGAAAGACTAAATCTGGGAGTGTTCCCTCCACAGATGGTGGAGCAGAACCAGCATCGTGAATTTTCAAGTAAGGGACAAATTATTTCCAAAGAAAAAAATGTGTTAGCTTCAAGCCTGTAGGGTTTAGTTACTAAAGGCACAAAATCCTGGACATTCAGCCTCTCTGAGAATAAATAAGGATCCCTCAGTGAGATTAAGGAAATCCAATCAACAAAATTCACCTTTTTTTCCTTTTAGCCTCAGTTTCCTCATCTACCAATTTTATGGATTTGCATAAGATACTTTCTAGGGCCTTGCTCCTGCAAGAAATCCATGGCTTAATAGTTTTAGTTGACAAAAGGTGATAGGACCATTTTTTCCTATTAAAAAAAGCTTTAAAACATATTTGTTCTGGACGTTTGTAGAATGTAACTGAAAGTGTATTTTCAGGAAAGCACTTCCTGATCAGAGAGAAGCTCACGTGAGCTCTGGTCCTGAGATGCCAACCGTGTTCTTTGGATAATCTGTTTTCCAGAAGAGAAGGAGGCGCCCCCGTCATGGACCGTCGAAGCTAGCTTCTGAGTGCCTTCTCCTCCATCAGCGACCAAACATCTGATGAAAGGCTTAAAAGGCCACATCTTGAGTTTCATTTTCCAGCCACACTTGACAATATACTTGTTCAGTAAATTTATTGTTCATTTAAAAAATTGGCCTGGGTTTGGAATAATCTAGCAAAATTATTCAGCTCTTTTTTTCTTTTCTGTTCTCTTCTCTCATGTAAAATAAAGATATTTTTAATTTTTGTGGATAACCACAAAGCATAGAAAGTAAAAACTAACTTCCTTTTAAAATGTTTGCAACCCTCAGACAATTTGGTGAACTCTCTTCATGTTTCCTAGGATTCTTTGCTAAGCTGAGGACTGGGACTAGGGTTCGCACCAGTTCTATGCTAACCACAGGTACAAAATGAAGGGAGAGACCAGGGTATGAGAAATGATATCATAATGCAGCAGTTTATCAGATCAAATTAATACAAAAAAGATCCACACTTAACCAAAGATCTCAGCTTCACATCAGGACAGGAAGTCCTTCCTCCAACTGTGTGTCGGGCAGCTTTCCAAGATTGAAAACACTGGGGATCCGACCACAGTTAGGGTGAGGGGTGGAGCACGTCTCAGCTGGGGTTGGCTTCCCCTTCAGAGGGAGATTCAGGGAACACTGAGGCCATAAAATTAAAAAATAAAGTATAACACTTCAGAGAGTGGGATTGGGCTTCCCCCGTGGCTCAGATGGTAAAGAATCTGCCTGCAGTGCAGGAGACCCAGGTTCGATCCCTGAGTTGGGAAGATCCCTTGAAGAAGGGAATGGCTACCCACTGTAGTATTCTCGCCTGGAGAATCCCATAGACAGAGGAGCCTGGTTGCAAAGAGCTGGACACGACTTGGTGGCTAACACTTTCACTTTGTGGTGCACCGCTGCTCACTGCACTGGGCCAGATGACCGTGTCCTGCTAAAGAAGTTTTCGTAACCACCTTCCATGCAGAGGCTGGGGCCACACTGTGGACACAAAGGCGTGGCTCAGTTCTTCTGCTTTCCTGACATGGGTTCTCTCTCTATTCTTGACTGTGCTTCAGAATCTGCCCAAGATATTGAGTTTTTTCTGAGAAATAAACATAGGAACATCGAAAAACAAAACAAGAGAGAAAGGGAGAGGGAGGAAAAACCAGCAGAAGTTCTTGCAAACTGATTTCAAGTCAGCAGCTGCTAAAGGATCCAGATTTACAGCTACTGAAGAAGAAGCAACACCGCTCTCCAGGGACCCATGACTTTTCTGTGACCATGAAGGTCTGTAAACACAGTAGGTGATCATTAACAACCTACACAGTTTTAATCCAGGAGGGAGACACTGGGCTGATTCTTGGTGGCTCCTTCTCAAGATAAGAATAAAGATAATTTCATGTTTGTAGTATCTTTACTCTCCCTGTCCCTATGAATCGATTCCTGGAAGACATCCCTGAACTTGAATCCCTGTAGAGGGTTTATGTATGAAAAACTGAATAATAAGGACTTTAAGCCAAGCCTCTATAACTGAATAGAATCAAAATAGAATCAAAATCATATGAAAATATTACAAATTCTGGAGAAAACAGAATATCAGGCGACTGGAAGAAGTGTAAGATGGATGAAAGAAGAGTGGAACAGCGCAGTACGGACAGTAGCCACTTTGCAGGCTGGCCAGAGACTAGGTTTTTCTTCCTCCTTCTCCTCCTTGGAATGAGAGAGCTGAAGAGGAATAGGACATGTGTCTCAATATGCTGGGGAAGACAAGGAGCTCTCATAAGCACACAGGGCACCACAGAGACAGAGTGGACTTGGTTCCGGACCATGGCAACAAAGCAAATACTGCAGCAAAGCGAGTCACACACGTGTTGCGGTTTCCTAGTGCATGTGAAAGTTATGTTTATGTTCTACTGGAATCTATTAAGTGTGCAGTAGCATTATAAAGCCTAAAAAAGTATGTGTCTTCATTTAAAATATTTTATTGCTAAAAAACATTAACCATCACACGAGCCTTCAGTGAGTTGTAGTGGTAACATCGAAGAGTACTGATCACAGTCACCATAACACAAATGATGATAACAGAAAAGTTTGAAATATTGCAAGAATTACCAAAATGTGACACAGAGTCACATCTTGCTCAAAAAGTGAGGAAATGCTTTTGGGAAAAAAAAATGGTGCCAAAAGACTTTCTTGACTCAGGGTTGCCACAGACCTTCAATTTTTTAAAATATGCCACGTCTGTGAAGTGCAATAAAGTGAAATGAAGAACAAGGTTTGCCTTGTGTAAGTGAGAGGGAAACAGAAATCTGAATTCGTGAAACTTCTTCCTGGCAACATGTTCTGCTGTGTCTGGATGTGTGCGAGTGTGTGCTTAGTCATGTCTGACTCTGTGACCCCATGGACTGTAGCCTTCCAGGCTTCTCTGTCCATGGGGGTTGCCAGACAAGAATACTGGAGTGGGTTGCCATTTCCTCCTCCAGAGTATCTTCCCAACCCAGGAATCAAATCTGAGTCTCCAGCATCTCTTTCATCAACAGGCATATTCTTTACCACTGCACCACCTGAGAAGTCCTGTTTCTGGGTGAATAATCTTTAAACGATGAAAGGTAAGCTTGTGTCTGTTTGTTCATATCTCTGGTCTTAACTACACTAGGCCCATTCTATCTAGAGCTGTTCCATTTATATCTCCTTTAGGGAAAAAAAAAAAAAAACCTAGTTTGAAAAGATCAATTTAATTTACTACTTTGTCACAAAGTCCACAATTGTTTATGCTGCAATATACCCTTTTCAGCTGGTCAGCTTCTTCAGCCTCCTCGAACTTGAATCAAGTAATTCACTGCATAGGATTAAAAGCATCATCCAGAGGTGGGTCAGAGACATTGGCGTCCTACGTGTTACAAACCATCCCAACAATCAACTTGAAATCAAGGTTTCATACCAGTTTCTGAAAGTCTAACACTAATCAAGAAGTCACATGCCTACAATAAAGAAGTCAATGTAACAACGCACAAGAACTTGTCCAGAGTTTAAAATGGAGATACATTGGAAGGAAATGTCAGGCAGGTGGGACGTGCTCCTATGCTTGGCAGAGACCATGTCCATGGGGATGTGTCAGAGTGGATAATGGCCAATAAACGGACAAATGCCAGGCTGTGAAGGGCCCTGAGAGAAGAAGCCTCATCTCTATCCTGCGGGCAGTGAGAGCCCACTGAATGCTTTAATGAAAGGGGGGGTCCTTGCTAAATTTTGGTGGAGAAATACACCTCTGAGAGATCTCAGAGTCAGAGAGGACAATGATAAAAATATTCTAATAATATGATCAACATGATGAAGCTAGGACCTGAGGCTGTGGCAGCAGCAGCAGAAGAAGACGGGAAAGATTACGGGAATGTTCAGGACGGGAAAGATTACGGGAATGTGCAGGACGGGAAAGATTACGGGAATGTTCAGGAGAGTTGGAAGCTTCGTGGTGGATCACATACAGGCTTTCAAGGAGAGTGCAAAATGGAGATGTCTGGGGGATAGTGTTAAAAAAAAAAAAGAACATCACAATTACACAAAACTATTTTACAGAATCTAGATAATATCCCAAGAAATCTCAAATAATTAGCTTGTGTACTGGAGAACAGGAAACACATTCATTCTAGTTGTAGATGACATTTTATATTGAGAAAAGCAAAACAAAAGCAAAAACTAATTAAGAATTCTAGAATGGAGAAAAAGGTAATCTCAAACATTGTTGGGGGGAATATAAATTGGTGCAGTCACTGTGGAGAACAGTATGGACCTTCCTCAAAAACCTAGAATTGGAGTTGCCATATGACACAGCAATTCTATTTCTGGGTGTATACCAAAAATAAAACAAAACACTAATTTGAAAAGATTCATAGCCGCATCATTCACAATTGCTAAGATACAGAAGCAGCCTAAGTGTTCATTAACAGGTGAATGAATAAAGAAGATGTGGTATACGTACACAACGGAATACCACCCAGCCGTAGAAAGAATGAATAAAGGAGATGTGGTGTACGTACACAACGGAATACCACCCAGCCGTAGAAAGAATGAATAAAGGAGATGTGGTGTACGTACACAACGGAATACCACCCAGCCGTAGAAAGAATGAATAAAGGAGATGTGGTGTACGTACACAACGGAATACCACCCAGCCGTAGAAAGAATGAATAAAGGAGATGTGGTGTACGTACACAACGGAATACCACCCAGCCGTAAAAAGAATGAACTGTTGCCATTTGCAGCAACATAGATGGACTTGGAGGGCATTAGACTAAGTGCAGTAAGTCTGGCAGAGAAAGACAAATACTGTATGGCATCACTTAGATGTGGAATCTAAGAAATAAAACAAGCTAGTGGCTATAACAAAAATGAATCAGATGCACAGGCATAGGAACAGACTAGTAGTTACCAGTAGGGAGAGAGAATCAGAGGAGGGGCAGCATAAGGGTGAGGGACTAACGAGGTGCACACTGTCATGTATAAAACATACAACCCATGAGGACATATTGTGCAACACAGAGACCATATCCAATATTTCATAACCATAAATGGAGTATAATCTTTAAAAAATTGTGAATTGTTATGCTGTACACCTGTACCGAATATAATATCATACATCAATTATACCTCACTATACATCAATATACCTCACTAAAAATAAATTGGCCCAGAAAAAAGAAAATAAAGCAAATTGCTAGACCATAGAATAAAATTTGGTAAGTGGCTGGATATAAAATAAATATACAAAGCCATAGTTTTCTTCTATACTTTCCATAATTAGAAATGAAAATGAGAACAGATTATTCTATTTTTCCTATCTAACGACAACTGTGTAATACCTATGAGTATGTTTAAAAAGAAAGATAAAAGATCCGTACTATAAATCCTATTAAAGAACATAAAACAGGACTGGCAGGTATTAGCCACAAATATCATTTCCTTGGGTAGGAAAACTTAAAATCATAAAAATACTAATTCTTCCCAAACAATATACACATATGATGCACTTTTAGTCAGAAGAAAACTTTATTCTGAGCTGAACAGAATTGTTCGACAGGCCAGCTGTAAGGCACAGTTTCAGAGCTATTTCAGTTCAGGATGGTGACACGGGGGTGTTTAATAAATAGTGTTGACAAAATAAGTTGTTCATTTAGAAGAAACAAAGCTAAATGTCTACTTATACCGTATTCAAACAAAACCTTCAAAAGCATACAGAAATTTTGAAGAGTGTTTGGGAGATATTTGTGCTATTGACAACCAAAGAGCCATAAATTAAAGGCAGATCTATTGACCGTCTTTCAGTTCAGTTCAGTTTCTCAGTCATGTCTGACTCTTTGTGACCCCATGGACTGCAACACGCCAGGCTTTCCTGTCCATCACCAACTCCCAGAGCTTGCTCAAACTCATGTCCATCAAGCCCGTGATGCCACCTGATCATCTTTAAAATATGGTAAAAAAATAACATAAATAATCAGAGACAAACAATGTCCTGGGAAATAATACTTGCAAAATACACAAACAGCAGAGTGTATATCACCAGTATTTTACAAATTGCAAAGAAAAAGACAACCAAAAAATACTCAGTGGAGCACTGAGCATAGTAAACATAATCCAAGTGGCCAGTAGACATGTGAAAAGAAGCTGAATCCCATTATCAGAGAAATGCAGATTAAGACAGTAATAATAAAGTTTAAAAAAAACTCCCCTAACATAGCAAAATTGTTAAAATGCAATATGGCTAGTATGGATGAGAGTGCTTGAAAATAGTCATTTTCATAAATTATTGGTAGGAATCTGAATTGCTACAGCCTGTTAGAGAGTCATTTATTCAACAAAGATGTGTGTACTCTTTTCTAACAGTCTTTGTTGTTGCTGGTAACATAAAATACAGAAATGTAAAAAGCAATAAAATGTACGAATACCTGAACAAGAATATTGTATGTGCATATCAGCAAGAAAAATCCAGGACTGATAGAATAGAAATATTATTGCACCATTAGCAAGAATGATGTGTATAGCTCTTGGCTGGGAGAATGCCTGGGATGCTGTATGAAGTGAGAAAACTCAATTTCAGTGTAGTGGGTTTGGTGTGATCTTTATCTGAAAAGCTAAGTGAGACCACAATAACTCGGTGTGTGCTGTTGGGTTTACGTAACCTCTCGACCACACCGTGCTAAGGAGAGCTACCACGCGATTTAATAGGTTAACCTCTGAGATGGATCCAGAAGAGGAAAAGAAATACATTAAGAAAGAAATCCACCATCCTGTGTAGAAGAGGAAAGATACTTACCCTTTAAACATGACTTCTTTCTACTTGTTTGTATCACTAGTGATGATGAGTATGTATTAAAACTAATAACTAGGGTTTCACAAGAGAATGCCCTGAGGATACGGAAAGTCTATCAGGTTTGAAGGCAGGACTGGGGGCTCGGGGGAAATGGATTCAGTCTCTCTGCAATCCTTAGAAACTTCCGGAAGAATACCCGAGGGACAGGTGTGAGCTGCTGGCGGTCAGTGCTCTGGGGTGTCTCAGCTGAACGGAAGGAAAACGCTCAAGGTGAGTGCTGCTGAGGGGTGCCCATACTGACGTGCACGACGTTCCGCCAGGAGCTGAGGGCAGCTCTCTGGCTTGGCCCCGGGTGGGCTTCTGAGCACTGGCAAATGGAGGCAAAACGACAGTCTCCCTCTGCAATTCTGTGCTTTTTTTGTAAATAAGGATAACTGAGTATTTTTTATGTAATTGAGTAAAATATTGTCGTTAAGTTTAAGTTGATAAGCTTAATGATATTATTGTTTATTATAATAATATCATTCTGACTATGGTGTGGTTACTGCGGTTCTTTCTTTTTCTAATTAATTTTTATTGGTGTTTAGTTGCTGTACAATGTTGGGTCAGCTTCTACTGCACAGCAAAATGAAACAGCAGTGTGTGTGTGTGTGTGTGTGTGTATTAGTTGCTCAATCATGCCTGACTCTTTGTGACCCCATGGACTGTAGCCCGCCAGGCTCCTCTGTCCATGGGATTCTCCAAACAAGAATACTGGAGTGGGTAGCCATTCCTTTATCCGTGGGATCTTTCCCACCCAGGGATTGAACCCAGATTTGCTATATTTTAGGCAGATCTTTACCATCTAAGCCACCAGGGAATACGTGTGTGTGTGGAGTGCGGGGTACACATATATATCTCCTCCCTTTTGGATTTCCTTTCCATTTAGGACACTACAGTGCATTACGTAGAGTTCTTTTAGGTACATCTGATACTTTGTCCCTGGAGAGACTTGCTGTGTGGCTGCCCAACCTTACAGAAAGGACCAGAGGTGCCTGTGACCCTGGCTTCGTTCCTTGCTGGTCACCACTCCATGACTCAGTTTCCTCACCGTGTAAGCCTTCCAACCTTGTATGCATCAGAGATAACAGTTACAAAATTCCTAATAGATGGTAAATACTCAGTCTACACAGATGTTCTTTTTGTAAAAGTTATTCTCTTGGTAATTGAAAATTTTTCTGGGAGCACAAATTAAATGAATGGAAATTATAAATTATTTTATATTCCATTAGCTTTCAAAATAAAGAAAAGCTGCTCATTTTATAGGTTATTAGTTACAAAATATCTACATGGATACGTTTGAAATTACTGGTCCATTGCCATATCAGCTTGTTTTGATGATGGTGATAATATCAATAAAAATTTTGATAAAAGAGTTTCAGCCATCAGATAGGCAAAACTTACAATTGTATGTTAAACTTAATCACACGACGAACAGAGTGTCTTGATATTTGCAATTATTACAACATCCAATGAAAAGTGTTAGAGGGGGTGGGTGGGAGAACAGCCTTAGAGCTCTTGCAGGCAATGATTTAAAGATTTCAGGATGAAGAAAGACTTGTCTGGTTTGTTTTCCATAAACCAGCACAAATCTAGTTAAACAAGGAGGCCTTGTGCATTAGCTTCCAGTGAAATAATTTTTGAGACAAATTGTGAGATCGTTTGCTATGGAATGATAAGCAATTGTCCTACTTTACGACCGCCTACTTCCTAATCATTTTTAAAGTCTAAATATGTGAATAAACTCAAAATTCCTCCACAGTGATGCTGTTACTTACCCAGCTGTGTCAGCTTGCTGCGATATGCCAAGATCAGATGCATTTATGTTGTAACTAGAACAGCTACCCCAGAAGTACCCACACGGGCATCAAGTGCCTTCTCACACCCCAAATGTTAATGAGCCCAATTGTAACCTGGCGTGTCTGAGCCAGGCTCCCAGGGTCCTCCATGAAAGGCATCCAGGTGTGAAAGAAAGGGCTGCAAAGCAGAAATTAAGGGCAGCTCAGTTTAAAGGACAGGTAGTTAAATCCTATCTCAGGCTTTGTTTCACTCTCATAAAGAATTCCAGGGGCGTCTTTGATTAAGGCCCCTCCCTGTTCTTGCTTCACACTCTCCTGAATGCTGGAAAGATAGGAAGTTAAGACAACCATAGTTCCTAGAGAAGTTTTGAACTGACGTCTGCGGGTCAGCACGTTCCCAAGTGTGTTCCAGAAAACTAGTGTGCGGGAGGTTTTTCTGCAGTTTAAAACAACAGCAGCAACAACCATTCAATGCCCGTTAGGTTGTGGAATTCTAGTTTAAAGACAAGTATGTCTTTGTTGTTTTAAATCTTCCTTCCTTGAACGCTTTTCCAGAATTGTTATTATTTTTCTGGACCTCCATGACATGGGTTGGACATCTGAGAGAGCAGGTCAACTTTGAAGTAGTTCTCGAAGTTACTGGATCATTAGCATCTTTTTTCTTAAGACATTTCACAAAACAGGAACTTTGGAGGCGTTTTGGGGATCATGGCACCCCTTGCTCAGCGCTCGTCCTGAAAGAGAAGTGTTGCAAGGGTAAAGTGTTACCAGTCTGTCTCTGCCGATTTAGGATGTCACAGCCTCAGACCTGACCAAGGATCATGCTTCCTGGTGCCTCATCCATGGAGAAAGGGTTTGGTAAGCGAATTGATAAAGTGAATGAGAGTTTTCCATACTGCATTCTGAGATATTAATAAGTAGTCCATGGAAAAGGATTTCATGGGCAAGTTAGTTCAGAAGACCTTGTGCATCCATCCTGCAAGACCAGTGGTGAATATCTGCTTAGCCAGGGCCCCAGGAACCCAAGAGCAGCCAGCAATACAGCCGTCCCTGAATCCCTCTTTCCTCCTTTGCAGAAAAATCATTTGCTATAATCGGGGAAGTGTTGTTAAATAAAGCTGAATGTCCTCTCTATAGCTATCACAGAGCCGTTCGAGCCTCAGAATAGAAGGGAGAGGAAGGAACGGAGGAGGGGCAGGGTGGCGGAGAGGTGATAAGGCCTCTGTTCACCCCTGGTCTCCGCATCGAGGACTTGGAGTGCTTTCTCTTTCAAGGGCTGTGAACCCTCCCTCACAGTCCAGTGTGAAGACCCTCAGCCCTTCACTGTTCCTCTGCCTTGGAGGCCCCGACCCATTTCCAGAGGCGAATGTACAACCACGCGGGTGAAATAAATACAATCACCCAGCAGTTTCAAGCATTAATCACTTGCTTATATCTTTATTAATCACGTGTCATTCTGATCTTTCTATCAGAGGCAACTTCCTCTACCTGGAGATGTTCTATCAGCTACTGTTTATTCTATAAGACGCTTTATCCACTTAAGAGAAAAGGCAGCTTTGAGGATGTGGGCTCACGATTCAGGTCTTCGCTTGTTCAGAGGGGTTTTGTAGGTCCCCTCGGGCCACCTTTGTCAAACTGGCTGTCTCCCACCATCTGCCTTTTCCATGGCATTTTGGATCCTGATTGAGAATGTCTGAGAATTGTCAAGGTGCAATAACTCATATCCAGCTTTCCTATAATATACTAATAACAATGAAAAACAGGGTTGAATTTAGTCCTTGCAAATGTACCCAACTGTTGCTGTGGAAAAACAGCTTTCTTGACAGTGGTGTGTAAAGGTCTGTGTACTTCCCACAGTTTCACTTAGGTACCACAGTTAAACTCCAAGCATCATCACTGTGTTCATCTCTCAATAAGGACTGGCAACTAAAACATAACATTGTAAGTCAATTATACTACAATCAAAAATGTTTTAAATAGGAAATGGAATTCTGGCAGATGACAGAACATGGCTGAAACTTGAAGACACACCAGCAGAAATAAGCAGACACAGAAGGGTGAATGCTTATAACCCACTTATACGGGGTCCCAAAAGAGGCAGATTCAGAAAGACAAAGACGAAACAGTGGTTGCGGGGGCTGGAGGTGCAGGAGGAATGGGGACCTTTATTTAGTGGCTGCTGCTCCTGCTGCTGCTGCTAAGTCGCATCAGTCGTGTCCGACTCTGTGTGACCCCAGAAACGGCAGCCCACCAGGCTCCCCCATCCCTGGGATTCTCCAGGCAAGAACACCGGAGTGGATTGCCATTTCCTTCTCCAGTGCATGAAAGTGAAAAGTGAAAGTGAAGTCGCTCAGTCGTGCCCGACTCTTCACGACCCCATGGACTGCAGCCTACCAGGCTCCTTTGTCCATGGGATTTTCCAGGCAAGAGTACTGGAGTGGGGTGCCATTGCCTTCTCCGTATTTAGTGGCTACAGCATTTAAATTTAAGAAGATGAAAAATCCCGTGGGTGGCAGCTGGTGAAAGTTACACCACAATGCAAATGTGCTCAGGGTCACTGAGTCACACACTGAAAAGTGGTTAAAATGGTAGATTCTGTGTTATGTGTGCTTTGCTACGATAAAAATAAAGATGTATATATTTTAGGTGGCATCACATAAAAAGACTGGCAGCTGATTGCCCTAAAGAAATTCGAGTGGTGCTTTAGGCCAGTAACTCAGACACCCCCTTGCAAGCAGGTAGCTTTGCGCCGGCCCCCAGTTTGCCTGCAAACCGGCCACTTAGACTTCACGGGTAGACAAGCTCACAGCAGCCGCTGCTCCCCAAACCGTGGGGGGATGAACCCTGTCGTCCCAGCACGCTCACCCAGCCTCTTTACAGTTTTACCTGATTAACATCAACTTGCTTATCCCCCGTCATCCGTGTGATGACTCAGCCTGTGCAGTGACCATGGATAAAGCAGTCTTCATCGTGGAGATCAAAGAGTTAATCAAGCAAAACAGTAAAGAGTGATTTCAGAAATCTTTTGAGAGAGATAAATAACTCAAAGCGATGAATTATTGAATCTTTAGGGTATATTTATTTATCAGGCAGTCAAAATTTACCATTTTAAAGCCCATTCCATTTTTCTTTCATATTAGCTGGTTGTTTTCAAGGTGACATATAACCACCCAAACTGAATATGCAATCAACTTGTGCCTTAATATGAGAAAACTTGATAAATCTATTCTATTATGTTTAAAAACAAACCTTCATAGTGTTAAGTCTGAAAAAAATAAAAGCCCAAACAATCTGTAATGAACAGGGAAAATCTGGCTTCATTGTGACCCAAAGTATTCTAGATAGCTTTATGATTGAATCCTGTACCAAGAGAGGAAGCCCTTAAACCCTCGGACTTCAGACTCCTACCGACAGGAAGGAGGCTTCTTTCCAACATCCTAAGAGACGTTCTTACAATCACGTACTGACTGTTGCACCACTAAGAGCGCGACTGCACAGACCATAGTCGGATCCAGCTCATGCCTTGTTCACCAGCCCTGGTGGCTCAGATGGTAAAGAATCTGCTGGCAATGCAGGAGACCTGGGTTCGATCCCTGGGTCAGGAAGATTCCCTGGACAAGAGAGTGGGAACCCATGCCAGTATTCTTGCCTGGAGAATTTCATGGACAGAGGAGCCTGGCGGGCTACAGTCTATAGGGTTGCAAAGATTCGGCTATTACTGAGTGACTAATATGCTTGTTAACTATAACTTGACCCATTGGATGATACAAGCTCAGGTCTCTACGATAACTAAGACTGTCCTCTAGTGTCTCTTTTGAAGGAAAAGCTTACAAATAGTTTAATTTCCCAGATAAACAGCCTATCGCTTGGTTTAAGTGTCTCCAGTGCCTTCAACTATTACTCATGTCGTGTTGTCAAAGAACTTTGCCGTTTGGCAGCCCCCTTCCCCCGGCCCCGGGATTTTCCCTTTCATTTTTTCTCCTACATGTGGCTCCCCAAACTGGACACACTACTCCAGGTGTGAAATAAACAGCATAGAGCATAAAAGGAAAACATCAAGGAATTCACTTGTCTTTTTCTGGACACTATATACTTGAAGAAAAGACTAGCCTGGAGAGGAAGGAAAAAAATCATTGCTCAAAAAAAAAAAAACAACCCACAACAGCAGCCTTATAATATGTGTCTGTGACATTAGTCTAGGCCAGGGGTTAAGTTTCCCAGAAATAAAAGGGGAGCTAACACAAATGAAGACGTCTCTTCCCTGGTCCAGTTGAGATATCTTCTCTTTAACTCAACCATTACGGACCAAATTCCATGCTACCACATCCCACTTGCACACACAAATAGAATCTCTGCTAATGAGCCCAGGGAAGCACTCTATACCTCCAGCTGAAAACAAAACAAAGCAAAAAGCTGCAAAGCATAGCAAGTTCTGAACATCTGGTTGGGTACCGTATTCATCAATGACTTGCGAATGTGGGAATAACAAGCATGTTTCATGATGTGAGGGATACACTGATTGTCCACCAGGGTCAACCAGTGTGTCTACCAGTATCAATGTTCCCGTGTCATCTTTTGATTAAAGAAAGTATACTGTTGGATAAATGGGTTAATTTTGGTTTCAAATGGTAGATCGGCTGTTAGACCTTCCTGCACAAATTTCTGAGATTGTATGATCTTGGAATCAGTTTTACTGGACGCAATTAGAAAATTTTGAGAGCAATCATCCCTCCTTAAAAAATTTATCCTTCATCTAAATTAACCTTTGGAACGACACAGGGCTCCATCTTAAAGTAACACTTGACAGCTGGACACCCTACTCCCCAGACATGTGAACAGAGGCATTTCACTTTTTATTCATGGAAACAGAATGGGGTTGCAATAATTGCCCACATTCCTTTCTCTAAATTGCAGATTTTTTGAGATTTTATTAAGTGAAGGTATTTTGTGTACCTAATGAATCCCTAAAACACTTTTTGTGTGTCTTTGCAGGCTGCATAGAGCCTGCCAGGCAGAGAGTCATAAATCACTCCCACTGTTCCTTACTGAACCCTTTCCAGGGAGATGGGCTCCATCACCCACTTTCTCTCCTGACCCATTTTCAGAAGGACTTACGCTTCCATAAAAACGTGGCTATAGCTTGGTTCACGTGGAAGCTTCAACATCGCAATACAGTACAATTGCCTCCTAACTGAGAAGTACACAGAATTTCTCATCAAAAACAAACTTTCCTGACTCAGACCTGCACCCAGATCCTTGCTTTAAATGTCTCTGGGGGTTAAGGAATTCTAACCTAACAAAGAAAAAAATAATAATAAAACCACTGGGTGAAGAATTTAGCAACCACAAGCTTACTATTTTTGGCTATCCATGTGAAAAGAATATAACCTATCCAAGTGTATCATATACCCAAATTTATGTCTTATCAATCTGAAGCTCAGGCTTAACATATCTTATCATATTCCTTCTTCAAATTCAAAAGCACATTTATGTGAAAGTCCCATTTATAGCAAAACCGCTTGGACAAAGGTTGCTTTTGCCCCAGTCGTTATAAGACAAACGTCATGGCTCAGTGGATGGCCCCAGATGTGCATGGGGGGCCACGCCTCCACATTAGGAAAAGGTTCACGCACACACACACACACACACACCAGCCTGCCTTTCACTCTAGTCAACGTAGACCCTTCAGTCTGCCAGGCAAGCGGAACCCCATCCACTCGCCAATCAAGCATCGACGCCTCCATCTGACGAGAAGAGGCCAGGGGCCTTGCCCGCTTACACTTGTCTGTCAGCCGGTTGACAGCACTTGGGGGGGGGGTCCCCCACCTTTCCCTGCCCATCAGCCCTGCTGACAGGTGCAGGCAGGCAAGGGACTCCCCCTCCACCCCATTCATGCCCATCAGCACATCTGATGGATGTGGGCGGGTGGGGGGTGTCCCCAGAGCCTCTCAACTGTGGGGCAGGCGCATCTCTGCCCTGGGTGGGCGCAGGCTGGAGCCGTCTCCCAGTCCTCATTGACGGGTGGGGGGGCGGCCCGCCTTCCCAGCTGCTCCGGCATCTGACAGCGAGTTACGGTCCACCCACACTGATTCACAGTCATGCCTCGGCCGACCGTGGATCATGCCGGGTCATCTCGGATGGACGTTTAGACAGGCGTACACAGGGGTGGGGGGGGAGGGGCAGAGGCCACGGAGTTAGGGAGGGAGTGGGGACCTGCTTGGTGGGTACCTGGAGGGTCACAAGAGAGCATCCAAAAACAGGCAATGTGGCCCATGTACTGCAGCTGGGGTGGTCGCTAACCAGACCCTTGGGTTGTAAAGAGGAAGTCCTGACCGGATTGACGAGCACCATCGCTTCCTTACGTGCCCGTTCTCAAATAGACGTGGAAAGACATCTTAGCGATTTAGGGGCATCACAAGGGACTGGATGCATGGCAGGGCCACCCCTGGTCATCCAGGTGAGTGTGGATCGAACGAGTCCTATGTGCCTGGCCCCGAGCGAGCCAGCGCCCTCCCTGGTGGGAGCCACACACGCCCCGAGCCGCTGCCGTCCTGCGGGGTGGACGCCGCAAGGACCAGCAGAGGGCCTCCCCGGGGGCCACCAGGCTCCTCCTGCTGCCCAAGGTGTGAGGCTCCGCGATGGTCTGTTTTCACATGGTAATAGCGCCATATGGAAATTTAATAGAATCATTCATAATTTATGACATTAAACAAGAAACGGCATTATTTTATTAGTCTTTAAAACCAGTGTGGTTGCTTGTAGTAGTCTGGGATGCAGGCACAGTTTGACCACAGTCGACTGATTCAAAGACTGGACGTACCACCCCCACCCAATACCAAGTTTCATAAAAAAGGAAAAAAAAACAACAAAACGAAACCCCAAGTCAACAAAAATCATGTTTTTATAGGCTAAAGAGTTCGTCTCTTTTAGTAAGCTTCCTCTCAACGTCTCACTTCAATTTTCCTACTTTAACCTTAGCTTTCAATTAAATGGACAAGGGACTTTCAACACAAGGGCCCAGTGAGGAAAATATTTTTAACAGGCACACAGATGCCTCAGCCTCCACCCAGCAGGAAAATGATGCCCCCACAACAGCCACACGAGCGTCTGCGACCACGGCGAGGTGAGAAAGGGCGCCAGGGGAGTGCCCGGGGTGCTGGCCTTCCGCCAAGGCAGACCACACGGGCGAGTTCAGGGAGATTTCTACAGTGACAACTTTCCCTTCTCAATGTCCAAGGGCTTTGGGTCGTTGCTTTCCTGAACTTCAGAGCGGCCTGGCCAGATGCTCAGTGGAAGGCAGCTCAGACTCCGGCCAGAGTCAACATCCCCACCGGCTACTGTGACTGCCTATCCCCCAAGCGTCTGCCATCTGCACCGCCCAACTCTGCTCCGCATACTCCATGTGGGCCCCGCCATGCACCGAGCTGACCCAGAGAGAAGTCATCCCAGAGCCTGCTGACTTTTCAGTGGAAGTTAAAATAGCAGAGCCCTTTCGGGGGAGCTACTTGCACAGGTGTGTTTGCTAAGAGGCTTTTCTGAAGAAATGGGCCTGCCATGGATTCTGATGGCTGCTCAGCAGAAGTTGGGAAGAGCCCCCAGAGCAGGAACTGGCAACCCACTCCAGGATCCTTGCCTGGAGAATCCCACGGACAGAGGAGGCTGGTGGGCTGCAGTCCCTGGGGTCGCGTACACTCGGACATGACTGAGCCCTTGCGTATGTACATACAGCAGAAGCAGGTACAGAAGTAGGTGCGCTGAGGCTACGGACACCTAGATCAAGAAGAGAACACGCGAGTGATGACGTACCGCTTTCAGAATATTCAGCTCAAAACAGTTGGATATGAAGAGCTTGAAAATGGTGGACTCAAACTTTGTGCCATGGAAGCCTCTGGGGAGTTTCCTCCATGCCCGTGGGAGTCAGCAGAAAGCCGGACTGCTGAGCTGTTGAAGATAAGTGTTTTCTTCTTTTTTTCGTGTTACTGACTTAGATAAGGCAGGGATGAATTAAATGGACTTAGACCAGGCTTCCTGAGGCCAGGGAGCAGGCTGCTGGTCTCTGGACAAATGCTGCCTTTGAATGCACTTGCCCTTCTTTGAAGGATAAATGACACTCTAAGGCTTGAAATATAGAGCTAGTTGTCAATTATTTACATCTGCAGTCTGATATATTTCACTGAAATCATATAATCATATTGTAGCTCATTGAGCCAGATAAGAGCTTTGCAAAATCATTTGATTTCGCCCCAGCCTTGGGGAGGAAAAAACATTGTTCTACCCTGAGATGAGAAAACGAGAGTCAGAAAGAGAAGTTTTCTGCACAAAATTTGCGTAACTGGTACAAGGGAGAACTCGGGACTCTGCCTCCTGTGCTTTTGACAGGTGGAGAGTGGACAGGAGAGAGTGAGGGGACATGGGAAGGCTGGGGAAGGGCTGGCGGGGACCCCATGGCCAAAGGAGAGGCTGGGGAAGCACCCCTAGTTCACTAAACAATTGATAGCTGACAGTTAAACACTGAAGACCACAGCCGCCTTAAAAAAGAAAGAGGAGAAAAAGAGATTTCCAGGGCCTGTTTCTAAAAGCTAATAGCAGCAGTCTAGTGTCAGTTGCTAAGTGGTGTCTGACTCTTCGCGACTCCGTGTACCGCAGCCCGCCAGACTCTTCTGTCCATGGGGATTCTTCAGGCAAGAAAACTGGAGTGGGTAGCCTTTCCCTTCTCCAGGGATCTTCCAACCCAGGTCTCCTGCATTGCAGGCAGGTTCTTTACTGTCTGAGCCACCAGGAAAGCCCATTTCTAAAAGTTAACACGACTCAGTGTGGAAACTCCTATTGGCGGATTTCTTAGATTGCTACGCAGTGCTGACAAGTAGGAGCTTCTCAGCCTGCAGGGAGAACCTCAGCCCCCCCGGTAGACCACCCACGAAAACTGACACTTTTAAAATCATCATAAAACACGGTGATTCCATCTGGTAAGACTGCTTTGGAAATGGACAACATTTCTTCAAACAACACAGCCTATAAATGCCCTTCTACCTCTGCTGCAAGTCTAAGGCTTCCGTCCGTTCTCCTTGTGGACTGTTGGAATTTTCAATTTACATCAAAATGGCCTGAGATTCACAGCACTGGGTGTCTCCCCCACATCAAAGCTCTGTTGCAGTTCAATCCTGGCCGGGTTAAGTCTTTCATACTCTAGTTAATAGTCAATTTTTGCAAAATGATAAAGGAAGCTTACAGTCATATGATTTAAATGTCTCTAAATGAAAATGGAAAGTAGATTCTTAAGAACCATCACTGATAACTCTTTCATGGAGTTATTGGGCAGAAAAGATAGTAATAGATTTCCTGCTGCGGAGGCTCCCAGTAAGGAATTACAAAACGTTAGCGACCGCTGCATGTAAGGATTCCTAAATTCAGACATGGGCCCGACTTCTAAATCCCTGACATGAGCCCAGCGCACCCCATGCGGTGCACTTAAACATAAAAGGTGGGGCCCCAGGTGCGTTGAGGGAAGGACACTGTTTTGTGGCCTGTGAATCCATTCTTGGGGCTTTCCCCAGGGCTCAGCAGTAAAGAATCCGCCTGCGATGCAGGACACAGAGGCAGGAGACGCGGGTTCGGTCTCTGGATTGGGAAGATCCCCCGGAGATGGAAATGGCAGCCCACTTCCTTATCCTTGCCTGGAAAACTCCATGGACAGAGGAGCCTGGCAGACTACAGCCCACAGGATCACAAAGAGTCAGACACGACTGAGCGAGCAAGTCGAATACATTCTTATATTAGAAAGCATTCTATTGTCAAAGGAGATTGGGCAAAGAGTAGCTTAGCAAAACTCTTTAGACACTTTATACAGGAATTCTCAGCCTCATCACGTTGGCCCTGGATTCTCTGCGTTTCTCTGTGTCTTATGAGTTCTAGAGCTTGTGCCTTGATAAAAGGCTGTGTTTTATTTTACTCCAGGTTTAAAACAACGTGGACCAATAGATGAAGAAAGAGAAAAGGAAAAGAAAATAAAACTCACCAAGCAGCTACTAGTTCTACAAATCCAACAAGTTGTCCGTTATCAAATGTACATTCATGTAAGGACTCTGCACATATTTCTGGACCCACCCAATCTCTTTGGGAAGACAGTGATCATTAAAAGTCACAGGTAGCCTGACCAGATTTACACAAATGCAAATGATACCTAAATATCAATTTATGCTTGGCCATGGTTTTGTCAAATTTCCATGTGTATCTGTAACAAAATAAGGCATTTGAATTTTGAGTGAATGAGATTTTAGTAAGAAAGGTATGCATTCCAATATAAACATTTGACATATTAATAAAAAGTCTTGGACGTCGAGGAGTTCCTACCACAGGAAAGTTTTCTTTGGAGCAGGGCCCCAGCTGGATTCCTGCCTCCCTGGCCGCGGCGTGGGCCCCTGACACAAGCAGAGAACGAGGGTCCGAGGCCAGGCCCGGCCCCAGCGTGAGCATGGCAGTAGCCAGCTCCCTGCCTCCTGCCTCCTCACTGTGACGCCGGCACCGTCACGTCCCTCCGTCCCTGGGACCGTCGCTGAGTCCATTATCCCTGTGAGGTCTCCCTGGCCTGCCCCACGGGTCTGGATGTGCACTCGGCTACCGCCCTGTGAGGGACACAGCTGGTCACCCACACACTTGGCCAGGAGTGGGGGATGGCAGGTGGGAGGGCAGGTGGTAACTTTGCTAGAGCCTCCAGCTTGCAGTCAATGCTCAACCCACACCCCAGCCTTTCTCCTCCTCTGCCGCGGGCCTGCTTCCCTTTCTGCCTGCCCTCTGAGTGTCCTTTATGCGAGGCTGGGGCGAGGCCGCGGCTCTGCCCACGCGACTTTCTCTCCATGGCCACACAGGTGGGTGCTGCGGGCTGCCAGGCTGCAGCCACGGAGAAAAGCCCCCTGCCCTGGGGCACCGTCACCAGCACACGCATCATGCTGGCGCCACCTGAATCCAGGAGCCCCCACAGTAAGGCTCCAGGATATCCACACTTCAGTGGAAGACACGGGTCTCGATCCATGGGCAACCGGACCCTCCTTCCCGCTGGGCCCTGGTGGGGAGGGACAAAGAGTCTGCCTCACTGTTCTGAAGGTTGGCCTCCGACACCACGCTGAAACTGCAGATTTGTATCTGCCAGATGCTCTGCGAGGGGGTGTTGTCCTCCAGGGCAGTGCTGACACCCACGGTGTGATGATGTAGCCACGGGCACCCCCTTGGGACTCCCAGTAACACAAAGCTTCAGCAAATGGCGCTTCTGACTCAGCCTCTTTCTTAGAGAGAAAAGGTTATGAGACCAAGGTGCATACCCAGCCCCCGCTCACAACCATCTCTGGAGCTGGAATTTTCCCTGGAGACGCAGAGCCTAACTCTGCCCACTGGAAACCCTCAAAGGCAGATGACTGATAAAGACTCCAAGTGTTTTCCCATGTGCCTCCAACTTCTGCCAACCGAGATGCTGACCCAGACATGTGGGGTAAGCAGCAGTCAGTGCAGACCTTGCCCGGTACTATCTCTGCGGCCCTCATCCCTGACCACCGAGACCCTGAGCATCTCTGATGCAGGGGACAGAAACAGGAGGAGCTGAGAGCCTGTGTTACAAAACAGGCCCGGATGTGACTAGCAAGGAGGGCCAGGGAACAGTATCCAGGAAGCCAGGAATCAGTCAAAACGTGGCTAGGGGTCCTGGTGGCTCAGCTGGTAAAGAATCCGCCTGCAATGCAGCAGACCTAGGTTCGATCCCTGGGTTGGGAAGATCCCCAGGAGAAGGGACAGGCTAGCCACTCCAGTCTTCTGGCCTGGAGAATTCCATGGACTGTATAGAGGCAGACACAACTGAGTGACTTTCATTTTTTTTTCAGGGACCCTCATTAAGGGGCATGAATGGAAACACTGCAGTTTTCATGCAGTCCTTGGCCCTCGGTAGGACCCGTCCTTACTCCCTGGCCAGCCTGTAATCAAGAGGCTGAATGGGGGCCCTGGGCAGCCATCCTTCTGGAGCCTCGGGCCTTGCTCTGGTTTTCGGTTCCCAGATAAGACCCCATTTTGGAGAAGATGCCAAACGCAGTCTCTGTCACGCTGCATTCTGGACATCTCATCGTGAGAGGCTGAGAATGGGGAATTTCTTGTGTTTTGATCTCAACCCTGCAGAGCAGCCTGAGGCCAAAGCTCTTTCCAGGGACTCCAGGAGGCCCGAACCTGGACCCAGAGGTCGAGTCTAGATCTGAAGATCCACACACTCTGGGCCACTCAGACAGAAGCCCTCCCAGGCCAGCAGCCACTGCTGATGGGCGACCATCCTGGGCCGCGTCTGGGGGAGGGTCGGCTCCCATCCGGGATTCCAGCTGCTCCCCACGCTCCGGGAACGAGAAGCATGCCACAGCATGCATGGTGACGAAGAAGCGCTCCCCCAGCCCAGATCCAGAGTCTTCCCCAGAGTCTCTGCTAAGGGCTCATCATCTTAACAAAGCAGCATCAGAATCACACACACACACACATCACTTGTCAACCAGCTTTCTTGATCAGCATCATCAACAGCTCCAGCGATTGTCATACTAAGTGAAGTAAGTCAGACAGAGAAAGTCAAAGCTTATAGGATATCACTTACATGTGGAATCCAAAAAAAAAAAAAAAAAGATATAAAGCAGAAACAGACCCACAGACATGGAAAACAAACTTACGACTACCAGAAGGAAAGCGGGGAGGAAAATTAGGCGTTTGGGATGAACATAAACCGCTGCTATGTATGAAACAGACAACCAGCAAGGACCTACTGTGTCACACAGGGCACTGTGCTCAACATTCTGTAATAACCTATGATGGAGAGGGATCCAAAAAAGAATAGACAACTGGTTTACTGTGCTGCACACCTGACACATGACCTTGCAAATAGACTCTACTTCAATTAAAATAGAAACAGCAGAAGCCTGTTCACAAGAAGATGAAGTTTGAAAGGAATTACAGGCATTTTATGGAAACTGGACTGAGAGATGAGGTCCTAAGACCCAGTGCACAAGCTGGGATGTTTCTTTGTGCTGATGAGCTTGGCATGCACGCTCAGTCGTGTCCAGCTCTTTGCGACCTCATGGACTGTATGTAGCCTGCCAGGTTCCTCCGTCCATGGAATTTTCCAGGCAAGAATACTGGAGTAGGTTGCCATTTCCTCCTCCAGGGGATCTTCCCAACCCAGGGATCAAACCCGTGTCTCTTGTGCCTCATTCACTAGCAAGTGATGAGCTTATGTCCCTGCAAAGTTTGCCTCTGTGACGCATTCTGAGGCAAAGGACCTCAGAGTTTCAGGATCTGAGTTGAATACGCTTTGCCTAGGGCCAGTGCAGGCTCCAGATGTTGCAGTGATTCTCAGAGGAGGAGAGAACTGAGGAAGCCCCGCTCTGCACTGGAGACCCCAAAGACTCGACTCCTCCCTGTCCCACACTGCAGCATCCTCATGGGTTTCTGACATTCAGGAAAGCTTCCGAGCAAAGCGGCCTGAGAGGAGAGAATTTCCCAGCTGCCCTTGCTCCTGATGAGGAATGCTGGGGTGTATCTTCTCCTCCCCTGGGGACCTGCCACCTTCACATCCCTGCAAAGGGACACTGGCACCTCCTAAGACAAGAGGGCTTTGGGGGAAAGCAGGACTGTGGCCACCACTCTTGTACTTCCTTTATTTACTGAGCTCTGAGTTTTGGCAACAGTATTCTTTAGTCCTTGAGGAAGTAATTCACTCTCGCCCTTAGAATGCTGTAAGTAGTCGATAATCCATTATTACAGTAAGCCGTTCACTCTCACAGTAATTATCTAATAACCCCTTATAAAAGACCGTGGCTTCCTAATCTGTTTATAATTATCATTTCAATGATCCCACACATTAATGTCTGACCTTCAGCAACTCTGACCTGATCTTAATTAACTCTAATATCAAATCATCGCTACACAAGAAACTAGCCATGACCAAATGAATGAACCCCAGGTACAGTTAATTTCTGGAGCAATTATCTTTTCATGTAGGGAGATTTAAATGATTATCTGCACAATTTCACACAGTTTTATGTAATTCTGTGACATTATAAATTCTGTTTTAAATCATATTTCAAAGGCAGGGCTCCAGAGTCTGGTTTGTCTAGCATTCTCAAGCACTTGGCTAAAACATCATACACTACCCCTGTGTAATACAGGCTGCTTTTTGTGTGGTCATTTTCAATTATCAACAAACAACAAAACACAGCTTGCAACGTGATGCACTACAGTCAAACGAATAACCATACAGGTAGGTAATCAAGGAGGAAACACCATTCAGGTAAAATTGTCAGAGGAAATGGCCCCATTGGGCAGAAATACTGAAAGCAACTGATAATTTAATAAATGTAAAATACTAGAAAATTTAAAGTGTATGTCAATATACACAGCGTGTTTATGAAGTGGTATAGACTAGAAAACATTTATCGTCTCAACAAAGCCTGGAGGAGATGCAGCTAGAGTTGAAATTTATTTTAAACCCAGAGATACACGTGGGCATGTCTGAGTCAGTATATTTCCAACTTCCCAGCAAAGTTCTCCGTGTTACACCAGCTTCCCAATTTCCATGCATTTTCACAGTTGTCCCACTGACTCTCAGGACTAAGCAGACATACGGGCAATATTGCAGACATGTTCTGGGTGTAAGAAAGAGATGCAGTTGGAAAGGTTAGCTTAGCATTTTCTCTGGGCTTCCCTTGTGGCTCACATGGTAAAGAATCCACCTACAATGCAGGAGACCTGGGTTAGATTCCTGGGTCGGGAAGACCCCCTGGAGAAGGGCATGGCAACCCACTCCAGTATTCTTGCCTGGAGGGTTCATGGGGTCGCAAGGAGTCAGGCACAGCTGAGCGACCAACACGCTCTCATCAGTATTTTCTCTGGTGTCAGAAATTAGGGCTAAATTGATCAAAGGGCAAATTTCAGTAAGAATTGTCAGCATGTCCTGCTCTTGGCCATGACTTATCAGGCTTGCACATGAAGCCTTCCCCATCAAAGTTCTAACAACACCCAGCTTGTCATCCCAGATACTAAAAGGTTTGTCTCAGCCATCAGCCGCAGCTAACAGTCTGAGGGGGGCGATTGATTCGTGAGTAATTTGGGTGGAGGAAGGTGTCCCAAGAGCTACCCTGAAGGATCACCCATGTGGCCAGGAGGGACATTCACTTCCTGACATAGACTCTGCTGCTCCTCAGAGATACTACTTGAAGAAATGGAAAGAGAAGCCCTAATATTTTACATCAGAGTGCTTAGCAGCACCAGGATGAGAAGACAGCTTCTTTATAAATAACAAATTACTTGAGCAGTGTAAGTTGATCATAAGTTTAAATCAGTGTGTCCTGTAGGTCTGTTTGGAGAAGGCAACGGCACCCCACTCCAGTACTCTTGCCTGGAAAATCCCATGGATGGAGGAGCCTGGTAGGCTGCAGTCCATGGGGTCGCTAAGAGTCAGACATGACTGAGCGACTTCCCTTTCACTTTTCACTTTCCTGCATTGGAGAAGGAAATGGCAACCCACTCCAGTGTTCTTGCCTGGAGAATCCCAGGGACGGGGGTGCCTGGTGGGCCGCCGTCTATGGGGTCACACAGAGTCAAACACGACTGAAGCGACTTAGCAGTAGCAGTAGGTCTGTTGAAGTTAATACATGCGTCCAAAGATGAAGGGTGACTTCATTGAGTACATCTCCAGGTGTAAACAGTGTTCATCAGTGCTTCTCAGGGAGGGTGGAAGGAAGCCACGGAGACCTCTGATTCACGCTGTCACCCTGGAGATCAGGGCTGGTGGCCCAGGCCCAGGACTCTTCTGAGACCCAACTAGGTTCAAGCCCAGCAGTGGCCTTGGACACTGACCCTGGACAATGACCCGACCAGAACCTCCTCCCAAGTTCTACTCTGAGATGTCTGTCACTGTGGCAATGGCATCTATTGTCTTTAAGTTCAAAACATTATAAATGCATATAGATAGCAAGTATTGCAAGGCATAAAATCATTGTTGTTGTTCAGCTGTGAAGTTGTGTCCAGCTCTTCATGACCCCATGGACTGCAGCACGCCAGGCCTCCCTGTCCATCACCATCTCCTAGAGGTTGCTCAAACTCTGTCTGTTGAGTCGGTGATGACATCCAACCATCTCATCCTGTTACCCCCTTCTCCCGCCCTCAATCTTTCCCAGCATCAGGGTCGTTTCCAATGAGTCAGCTTTTCTCACGAAGTCATTAAAAAATGTCAAATCTTTAAATGGTTCTCGTTCTGCACACCTGTCAGTTCCAAACCAGGCTTAGAATGGCTGTGTCCCCAGTGTACGGAACTGCACTCTTTGTATCAACACAAAGCTCCCTGCCTTCTCTCCCTCCTTGTCTTCTGGAAACCATTTCAGGGTTTCAGCGTCTGAGCCTCTTTTCTGTGCTGAGCTGAAAGTTCAAGGGTCTTTGCACCAGTTATTGCTCTCCTTCAAAGAAAACCCTTGGGCGTACACTCTCTCTTTTTTAGTCACCAACACTCCTAGAGGTAACTACACAGTTATCCGTAGGATGTGACATTGGGTTTTATTAATTTAGCTATTCAAGGAATGCTTCTGTGATGGTGAAGATAGTCACTTCCGAACACAAGACCCTGGTCCCACCCACTGACCGTCCGTAAGGCCCGGAGGGAACCAGACGCCGGCTCCTCCCCCTCGAGGGGGACCTGTGGTGCCACGCCCACACCACATCTGGGTCTGGGGGCGAACAGGGGCAGGGTTTGCTCTGGGTGTGGCCCCTGAGCTCCTGTCCTGGCTGCTCCGGGACAAATCCGCCATCACCGCAGCAGCATCGCCACGTGCCCTCAAGGCTGCTTCCTTCGGGGAGCTTTAGCCCCAAGGACGTGGGTGGTACAAAGGACAGGCTGTGTTCCGTGTCCAGTACAGAGTAAGTCAGGGAATGTCAACCGCATGGAGGGTCAGGGCACATGGACAACTCCTGCTGAAGGGATGTGGACAGCGGCAGCACCTCTGGTCCACCCTGGCCAGGCGGGGACTACCCGATAAGAGGACCCTCCTGCCGCAGGTCACAGCCAGGACTCCTTGGACTGGCCACCCTGCCCTGGACGGTGGTCAGGGACCCTGGGCTTGTGAGGACCCACACGTGCAGCCGGGAGCCCTCCTGACGCTCGGAGGCTTTTCTGGTCCATGCTGATCTGATGCGGCTTCTGCTTTCATTTCTTTGTTCACACTTTTATTTTTGCATCCCTGAACTTGCAAATTTAAGCAGGGCTCAGTAACCCTTCTTGAAAAATAAATCTTTTTAGTAAAACCAACAGCATTAAAGTCTCCAACAGTGATTATAAAACTTTTTCTTTTTTTCTTTAGTTTTGTTATTCCTGAAATTTGGGGCTATATTATTAGGTATATACTAATAAAACTAGCAAGATAAAAAATCAGCAAGTGTTTAGATGGCTCAAATAATTGAATGGGCTTCCCTAGTGGCTCATATGGTAAAGAATCTTCCAGCAATGCAGGAGACCTGGGTTCCATCCCTGGGCCAGGAAGATCCCCTAGAGAAGAGAATGGCTACCCACTCCAGTATTCTTGCCTGGAGAATCCCATGGACAGAGGAGCAGGGCAGGTTACAGTCTATAGGGTCATAAAGAGTCAGACATGACTGAGCAGCTAGCACTTTGACACTTTTAGATGATTTGAATGGTTTGATGATTCACAAAATTGGTAGAATAAGCACACTAAACTCAACAACAACAGGATACACATGCTTTCCAAATGCACACAAAATATTTACCATTTTATAGAACTGAGATAATTTAAAGCACAAATTCTTACCATGGTAGAAATAAGCTACAGATTAGCTTAAAAGATAAATAGAAAGTCTCCAAATGTTTGAAAAAGGAGCCACACATTTCTGAATATCCCTCAAGTCAAGAAAATTAAAAGAGAAACTAGAAATATTTTTTTATTCTTCTTTAGTCACTAAGTCATGTCTGACTCTTTGTGATCCCATGGACTATAGCCCACCAGGCTCCTCTGTCCATGGGATTCTCCAGGCAAGAATACTGGAGTGGGTTGCCATGCCCTCCTCCAGGGGATTTTCCCAACCCAGGGATCAAACCCAGGTCTCATATCTCCTGCCTTGACAGAAAGGTTCTTTATTACTGAGACACCTGAGAAGCCCATACACCTCCTTAGATCATACTTAATCTCCAAATAAAGACAAAAACAAAGCCATACTTTCAACTAACATGATACACCTGTCCTATATGAAGTGAAAATGAGAGTGTTAGTCACTCAGTCGTGTCCGATTCTTTGCGACTTCTTGGGCTGTAGCCTGAATAGCCTGCCCAGCTCCTCTGTCCATGGGTTTCTCCAGGCAAGAATACTAAAGTGGGTTTTCATTTCCTTCTCCAGGGGATCTTCCCAACCCAGGGATCAAATTCATGTTTCCTGCATTGCAGGTGGGTTCTTTATCACTGAGCCACCAGGGAAATGCCATGAAATATTTTTAAGTAAATAAGTAAACATAATCTTGAAGAATACAGCTAAAGCTGTAATTAAAAATTCAGAGCTTTAACTGTCCATGTAAGATACTCAGAAATTAATGACATGCGTCTAGATCGAGAAGCCTGCATTGCTAGTTTGTAAGTTAAACTCGCCTTAACTTTTGAAGAAACTGCCAAACTTAAAAAAAAAATGTAACCGGACATTTTGCATTTCCATCAGAGATGCATGAAATTTCCAGTTTCTCCACCTCTTACAGTGTTCAGTGATGTCAGTCTCTCTGACTACGTCCATTTCAGTGGAAGAGCAGTGCTGTGTTTTGTTTTTTTTAATCGTGGTTTTTAACTTGAGCTTTTTAAATGACTTATGACAGTAAACATCTCATGCGCTTATTACTTATTTGTTAATCTCTTTTGATAAAATTACTTTTTACATCCTTTGCCCTTTTTTTATTGAGATATTTTCTTACAGAGCTTCAAGAGTTTTTTTAAATATATTCTGAATAAAAGTTCTTTATCGGATATTACAGTGTTTCTTGCCTGTGGCTTGTCTTTTCAACTATGATGTTAACGGTGTCACTTGAAATTAATCATTGCTTTGTCCTTACTGAAGTCTGACGCACCTGCTTTCTTTCTTCTACGTGTTTTACCTTTCTGTCATAACAAGATCTCTTCCCCCAACGAAAGGTCATAGGAATTACTTCCTCTGTCATCTTCTGAAGTTTTATAATTTGAAGCAGGCATTCAGGTCTAGATCCATTTTGAATTCATTTTTATGCCTGGTGTGAGTTAAAGTTCTAAGTCCTAAGTTTTGTCTTGTGTTAGATTTATAGTTTATTTACTTTTGCTGTTAATTTCCAGTTGTCCCGGTAAGTGTACTGAATTGCTCTGGTTTGTTTTTTGAAACTCTACTAACCATTTACAAAGTTTATTTCTGACTTCTCTATTCCATTCTGTTGATCTCTAATTGTCTTGATTACCACAACTTTCCAGTCAGTTTTCCAATCAGATGGTCTATTCCTCCAAGTTTTGTCTTTATTTTCAAACTTTTGGGCAACTCCTTGAGCTTCCATATAAAACCTGGAACAAGATTATCAATCAATGTTTACGTAGCGAAACATCCTGCTATTTTGATAGGGATTGTGTTACACATCTGAATGTGGATTTCCAAAGAATAGCAAGAAGAGATAAGAAAGCCTTCTTCAGCAATCAGTGCAAAGAAATAGAGGAAAACAACAGAATGGGAAAGACTAGGGATCTCTTCAAGAAAATCAGAGATACCAAAAGAACATTTCATGCAAAGATGAGCTCGATAAAGGACAGAAATGGTATGGACCTAACAGAAGCAGAAGATATTAAGAAGAGATGGCAAGAATACACAAAAGAACTGTACATAAAAGATCTTCATGACCCGGAGTTTCACAATGGTGTGATCAGTGACCTAGAGCCAGACATCCTGGAATGTGAAGTCAAGTGGGCCTTAGAGAGCATCACTACGAACAAAGCTAGTGGACGTGATGGAATTCCAGTTGACCTATTCCAAATACTGAAAGATGATGCTGTGAAAGTGCTGCACTCAATATGCCAGCAAATTTGGAAAACTCAGCAGTGGCCACAGGACTGGAAAAGGTCAGTTTTCATTCCAATCCCAAAGAAAGGCAATGCCAAAGAATGCTCAAACTACCACACAATTGCACTCATCTCACACGCTAGTAAAGTAATGCTCAAAATTCTCCTAGACAGGCTTCAGCAATATGTGAACCGTGAACTTCCTGATGTTCAAGCTGGTTTTAGAAAAGGCAGAGGAACCAGAGATCAAATGGCTAACATCCACTGGATCATGGAAAAAGCAAGAGAGTTCCAGAAAAGCATCTATTTCTGCTTTATTGACTATGCCAAAGCCTTTGACTGTGGGGATCACAATAAACTGTGGAAAATTCTTCAAGAGATGGGAATACCAGACCACCTGACCTGCCTCTTGAGAAATTTGTATGCAGGTCAGGAAGCAACAGTTAGTACTGGACATGGAACAACAGACTGGTTCCAAATAGGAAAAGGAGTTCATCAAGGCTGTATATTGTCACCCTGTTTATTTAACTTATATGCAGAGTACATCATGAGAAACGTTGGACTGGAAGAAACACAAGCTGGAATCAAGATTGCCGGGAGAAATATCAATAACCTCAGATATGCAGATGACACCACCCTTATGGCAGAAAGTGAAGAGGAACTAAAGAGGCTCTTGATGAAAGTGAAAGAGGAGAGTGAAAAAGTTGGCTTAAAGCTCAACATTCAGAAAACGAAGATCATGGCATCTGGTCCCACCACTTCATGGGAAATAGATGGGGAAACAATGTCAGACTTTATTTTTCTGGGCTCCAAAATCACTAGAGATGGTGACTGCAGCCATGAAATTAAAAGACACTTACTCCTTGGAAGGAAAGTTATGACCAACCTAGATAGCATATTCAAAAGCAGAGACATTACTTTGCCAACAAAGGTTCGTCTAGTCAAGGCTATGGTTTTTCCTGTGTTCATGTATGGATGTGAGAGTTGGACTGTGAAGAAGGCTGAGCATCGAAGAATTGATGCTTTTGAACTGGGGTGTTGGAGAAGACTCTTGAGAGTCCCTTGGACTGCAAGGAGATCCAACCAGTCCATTCTGAAGGAGATCAGCCCTGGGATTTCTTTGGAAGGAATGATGCTAAAGCTGAAACTCCAGTACTTTGGCCACCTCAATGGAAGAGTTGATTCATTGGAAAAGACCCTGATGCTGGGAGGGATTGGGGGCAGGAGGAGAAGGGGACGACAGAGGATGAGATGGCTGGATGGCATCACTGACTCGATGGACGTGAGTCTCAGTGAACTCCGGGAGTTGGTGATGGACAGGGAGGCCTGGCGTGCTGCGATTCATGGGGTCGTAAAGAGTCGGACACGACTGAGCGACTAATCTGATCTTTGTTGAATCTCTAGATAGATTTGAGGAGATCTGACATCTTAATATTGGGTTTTCCCATAGGTAAACAGGGAATATCTCTGTTTATTTATTATTGCTTTCTTTTATTTTTTATTGGAATATAACTGTGTTGCAGCGTTGCATTGGTTTCTGCTATACAACAATGTGAACCAACTGCAGGCCTTATCTCCTTCCTCCGGGACCGCCCCCGCTCCCCAGCCCCGCCCCCGCCCCCCAGGTCATCAGGGAGCTCCCGGCTGGGGGCCTGCGCGGTGCGGCGGCATCGCTCAGGGTGCGTCTGCTCTACGGACAGTGGTGTGTACACATCTCTCCTGCTCTCAGCTCGTCCCAGCCTGTCCCTCCCCTGCTGTGTCCACAGGTCTGGACTCTGTGTCTGTATTTCTATTTCTGCCCTGCAAACAGGTTCATCAGTACCATTTTTCTGGGTCCACATATATGCACTCGTATATGGCACTCGCGTTTCTCTTTCTGGCTTACCTCACCCTTTTGCCCTCTTTGAATTTTCTCACAATGCTTTGTAGTTGTCAGTGTATCCGCTTTCATTTCTTTTGTTGTTATTGCCAAACAGTATCCTCCTTTTCATGCTATGGTGATAGGACTTGTTCCCTAAATTTAATTTTCAGTTTTTATGTGGCTAATATACTGATATAAAATTGATCTTAAAAACAGTGAACATGTGTCTTGAGATCTTTTAAGATGGGTTTGACTGTGTGTGTGCACTTCTTCAGATTTTCTATATACTGGATCATGGCATCTGTGAATACAGAGAATTGTATTTCTTCCTTTTCAGTGTGTCTGTTCTTAATTTCTTTTCGAAAATGGTAGTAAATCTCCAGCTCAGTATGGAGGAGAAGCAATGAAAGTGGACATCCTTGCCTTTTCCATGACCTCAAAGAAAAACATTCCTAGTGTCAATGGGATTGTTGTATAGGTGTTAAGACCTCAGATGTGCAAAGGAGAAAAAGACCTTAATACTCAGTGAGCATGGATGGTCAAGTTTCTCTGCAGTCAGAATGCTGTATATACATATGACTGTGGAATCTGATATACTAATAAAGACAAGATTGAATGAGCCTGGTGCGAAGGTCCATCCTTGCCTCCAGTGACAACATCCTGCCCCTGGCAAGTCATGTAGCCCATCGTGTCTTTTCCAAATTCTGACTACTAAATGCATCTCTGACTTTGATTATCTGAGAAAGTACATCCCAGCTGCTATTCTTGCATGCACTCTCCATATTTAGATAAACTTTTCTGTTAAAGTTCCAGTTTGGAAGGCCAAGAAATAGTGTCATGTGATTATCTGTGACATAGTAGAATTAGCTTCATTTTTAAAAAGCTAAAACCCCATTGCAAGGCTATGACACCTTGGCCAACTGCAGAGAAGTGGTGAATCGGGACATTCGCTGTACAGCGAGCCACGTGCTGAGTGTATGCGGTTGATTTTCTGACGTTGAACTATGTAAGCTGGCTGCCTACACCACCCCGGTTCAGGCCATACTACAAATGTTTAGTATTACCTCCAAAGATTGCAATTGGAAGTGAACTGGGATTTATCCCTTCTATTAACTCTGTAGATGCACTCGCAAATGTTCCCAGATATCTACCAGTACGTCACTAACCAGGAGAAAAGCCTAATCTCATAGTGCCTAATCTGGAATAATTTAAGAAGCTTGTTTTGAACATTTGACACTAAATTCTATTTTCAGGACTTCTTTTTAGAGGTATCCCTTCAGTCAAGCTGTCCAAATCGCCCCAGTCTCTGAATCCAGCTACTGCCTGCGTGTTTTACATGACGGGAGTGCACCTTCAGAGCCACTGTGTGGCTCTCCACGCTCTCTTCTCACTGCTGTGAGCTCCTGAGAACACGTGGTTAGATACAGCTCAGGTCAGTCTGGGTCCCTGAGAACCTGCAGTAAGCTGACTCACACTGGGGCAGGTGCTTGATCGGGAAACACACTGTCCTCGCTGATGTAATGAGCCTTTGAGGTTACTTGTTATTGCAGCTTGTCTAGCGGAGCCCTGTTTCCCAGGGTTCCCAGCACAGTAAACTCGAAGAGTGACCCTCTTCCATTCTTAAACGTGCTCTGGTTTGGGGATGATCATTCCAAGCATGACTAAGTCCATCATGAAAAAAACAACTTCCTAATAGAGAGAATGAAGGAAAAGTGCTCAATCAATCAAAATAAGGCAGAAGAGAAGAGAAAGGCAATTTACAAAAGGAAGAAAATATTCAAAAATAATAGGCAATCATTATTCATGAGTTTAATAAATGTCATCAAATACAATTATTAAAAACCAGACTAAGTGTCCTAATTAAAATTCTAAGATTATCTAACTGAATAAAGGAAAAATTCAAAATATAAACCTTTTTAAAAGACAATTAAAAACATAGAAACACAAAAGTAGGAAAAGAGATAAGATAGATCAGAAAAAATATTAACCAAAATATTAATTAAAACCTGGAGAGAGGATCCTGGGGCCACCAAGAGCCAGACACAATTGAGCAGACAAAGTCCAGTTATTAAGATAGAAGATGCACAGACATGAAGGGAATTACTACATATTGATAGAAGAGACACTTCAGAAAAATGACTTAAATCTAAACTTGTATGAACTCAGTAACGCAGACTTAAAATATGTAAGGCAAAAATTAATTTGATTACAAAGAGAAATTTATAACCATAATACTGTTAACACAGATTTTACAATTCATAGAATAGGCAGATTTTAAAAATCAATCAAAATCAGATTATTCAAACAGCAGAAATAATAATCCTGAAATCTACCTCCAAGAATAAGAGAATGTAATCATTTTCCAGCACACATATAACATCAGACAAGTAACTCAAGCTCCAACATGAAGGTGATTTGACCATATATTGACCCTTCATGCAATTCTTAACAAACTTCCAATGATTATATTACAAAGGAAACATTTTCTAATCACCATGAAATTAACATTTGTGAAAATATAAATTTGTATAGAAATATATATATATTACCCTACATATTTGAAACTTAACAGAAATATTTCTAAATAATTCATGAGTCAGACCATAAAATCTGTGGAATTTAGAAAACAATGAAAGCTGAATAATAGTAACATCAATCATTTATATAACACTTCCCAGGGGCTCAGATGGTAAAGAGGCTGCCTGCAGTGTGGGAGACCCAGGTTCTATCCTGGATCAGGAAGATGCCCTGGAGAAGGAAATGGCAACCCACTCCAGTATTCTTGTCTGGAAAATCCCATGGACAGAGGAACCTGGTCAGCTACAGTCCATGGGGTCGCAAAGAGTCGGACACGACTGAGTGGCTCCTCTCTTCTCTTTCCTACTTTAGGAGGTCCTTGCTCACTTTCAAGTCTCCTAACACTACACATAACACTTACTATGCACAAGCAGTGTTCTAAGATCTGTACACACACTAAACTATTCATTTTTAATAATAATCAAATGAAGCAGGTACTAATTAAGTTCATTTTACTGAGAGTATGTTAAAGTATTTGTTTGAAACTCAAAACTACATATGTTGGAAGAGATGATTAAAGTACATATAGATAAATACATGCCATTCATTAAAAAGTTGAGAAGATGTACAAAAATAAGCTACCTGATTAGTCATATGACCATAAAAGAATTGAAATGACTAAATAAATACCATCTGACAGAAAAATTTTGCATGATTTGAACAGTAAATTATGAAACAATCAATAAAAATAATTTTGGTGTTACACAGACACAGAGTAGAATAAAAGTAAAGATGATGACAATAACATAAAGAGGACAAAGGAAGCCTTTTCAGCTCACTTTACGCAACAGTGTAACCGGCAGCAATGGCACAGAGGGGACAACCATAGACGCATCGCATTCTCAGAGATGAAGAAATCACAGCAGGTCACTAAAACTAAATACAGGATTATCAAAAACCAGAATAAATTATGCCGACTGGTTTACCCCAGGAATAAAAGGTTTGCTTAACATTTAAAAAAAAAATGCAATTCGTGAAAAAAAAAATCACCTCAACAGATGTCAGAAAATGGGAGGAGATAGGAACTTGAGGGAGAATACTGCTGCTGCTGCTGCTGCTGCGTCGCTTCAGTCGTGTCCGACTCTGTGCGACCCCATAGACGGCAGCCCACCAGGCTCCCCCGTCCCTGGGATTCTCCAGGCAAGAACACTGGAGTGCGTTGCCATCTCCTTCTCCAATGCGTGAAAGTGAAAAGTGAAAGTGAAGTCGCTCAGTCGTGTCCGACCCTCAGTGACCCCATGGACTGCAGCCCACCAGGCTCCTCTGTCCATGGGATTCTCCAGGCGAGAGCACTGGAGAGGGCTGCCATGGCCTTCTCCTTGATGGAGAATAGATACATGTATGTGTACTGCTGAATTCCTATGCTGTTCACTTGAAATTTTCACTACATGTTACTTGACTATACCTCAGTACAAAATAAAATGTTAAAAAAAAGAAACTGCACTAAAAAGAAATTCAACATCATTCTATTATACATGGTACATAATAAATATAGTTATAATAAAGGAAATATGCTATAAATATTATAACATAATATAACATGTTATATATTATAGCATAATATGTGTGTCATATAATATATAAATATAATATTATGTGTGTGATGCTGCATAATATATAACATAAATGTTTTAAACATAATAAAGGCATGATAAAACAATGTACGTATATAGAAGCGACAGGCTTCCCAGGTGGCAACCCACACCAGTATTCTTGCCGAAAAATCCACGGACAGAGGAACCTGGTGTGCTGCAGTCCATGGGCTCAAAAAGAGTCGGACATGACTTAGTAGCTGGGAACTCTTCTTATGTTAACACTTTAGATATTAAGGTGCTATTGTTTGTCATACCAACTGCTTTGCCAATTTACTGTCTATCCATTAACACTGATAATAATATTATTTTTCTATGAATTTTTGACAATTTTTAGATAATAAAATCAATTAAACTTGTTAACTGTTTCTATTTTTGGTATAATGTTTAATAATAAATATTCAACCAAAGACAAAATATATATTTAAATTGCCTTGCAGAATAGTACTGTTTTTTCTTTTTTTAATTAAAATTTTTAATTTAAATGTTTATTTTAAAATCAATAATGTAGTAGCAACCAATATTCATCTTTTTCACATTTTTAGGCAGTTTTTTAAATGCAATCTTTTAACAATCCTTTCCTTCCATACCAATGTATAACTTCAAATCTATCACACCCTAAATCCGCTATACTAGCTTTGAATTCTTCATTCTGTTCTATTGACATTTTTGCCACTCTTAGTGCAAACATACACTGTTTTGATTATTTTAACTTTATATTTTTTGTCTGTTATTGCAAATTCTTCCTCATTAGGTTTCTCTTCAAAAACACGCCTAGTAATTCTCAAGTATGTACTTGCAGGTGAGCTTAAGAATAGTTTTGTGAAGTTGAAAAAAACTGATGAAATTTAGGTTGACATTACATTAAATGCAGTGTAATTTAATTTCTCTTGTCCAGTATCATGAAATACAATTTAATATTTAAAATAAAAAAGGTTTCCAGAAAATTTTAGCATTGCACTCATAGAGTTTCTGTATTTTTTTTAACTGTTTTCCCATAGTTATTAATACTTTAATTGCTGCACTTTTCTTTGGACCCAATAATTTTAGGGAGGAAATAAAGAAACTGGCTTGGCCTTTGACCTCCCCATATAACTCAGTAAGCAAACTATTTAAGACTATGTAACTAGAATCTAACCACATGTGGAAAATAAGAGTCTATTATCAATTTTTATGAACCGAAAATTCAAAAATGTCATTATAAGGCCACCTCTTTCTGAAGCCCACAGCTTTGCTCTAGAGCCTTTCCTGGCAGGGCACCTGCTGATCTCCACGACCTAGTGGCAGGGTGAGGTCATCCTAGGCTCTGTAGGTATTAGATAAGTATGTTCATCTCCTGAGATGAGACAAGACACACACCAACATCCTGGGGTTGAGCCAGTAACTTCTCAAAGGAAAGCGCATGAAAGCTAGTTTAAAGAAAACGCGAGGGTTTAGAATCCAACGGGAATTCCTGGGGAAACAGGAGAAAAACCAGGCTCTGTAACCACCTCACCCTACCCTCTGCTTCCACAGGGCACCTCTGGGGTGTATCCACAAACTGTCACCCCGAGAATTAGTTCATGTCAAAATCAAGTCTCCTGCAACAATCAGCAATGGTTTCAAATCACATTACAGCATGTGCAGGACCTTCAGCTGGCTCTCTGTCCACAGCCTTGCGCACCAGAGCTGGAGGGCATCCTCTGCTTGCTACCCCTTTCTGGGGGAAGGTGGACAAGCAGAGCCTGGAAGCCCCAGAGGCAGGAGACCCCTGCTTCTCCCCACGACTCACGCAGCGTCTTCAGGGGTCCTCGGCCAGAGTCCTCAAGTCCTAATAAAGATTTACTGGACTCATGAAATATCAAAAAAAATGACTAAATTGAAAAGACAGGTTCAATATATCAGTGTAGTACACTCGGTGGTTTAAAGATCAGAATAAGTTAAATAAACTGTGTTATCAGAAATTTTAAGTAAAATGAGTAAAATGATCCTTAAATTGTTAGACAAGTCTTCACATTTAATGCTACATTCATGAGTTTTGTACAGAGACTAGAATAAAATCCCTTCTTCATCAGAAAAAAAAAGAGTAAATTTTTAAAATGATTTTAGTGAATCTAGATTCCTCAAAACTATTCCATATATATATGTGTGTGTGTATATATATATATATATATATATATATATATATATGTAAAATGCCCTCCCTGAAGCCTTCAGAAAACTTCATGGGAGACCCATGGTTTTAGGAACAGACTCTGCCCAACTCTGTTAGGGACACCAGGAGAAATGTGGTCACAAGGGTCTGCCCTTACGGAATAAGGACTCGCTCTAGCCTGCTTCTCTTCCCACACGCCTGCTCTCTGCGGCCCACACGTGACGCCGTGAGGTCACCACCCCTGCCTCCCCGCTTCACAGCAGGAGCAGTGGAGGCTCCGGGAGCAGGGGGTTGGAGAGGACGCAGACCCAGCTGGCTGCCTGGGCAGTGCGTGCTGAGTCCGCGGCCTCCTCCTCCCGCTCCTCAGTCTTCTGATCCCTAGTCCAGTCCCCTCACCACAGAGCCTTCCCAGGCAGAGAAGTGGCTTTCTGTCGCAGCTGTTCTTCCTAAGTCAACTGACAGTTTAAAAGTTTGCATTTTCAAGATGCACTTGAAAATCTGCAAATGGAAATAGAGGTGTGGACTCGTCACTGTTTAAAATGATTACATTTAGGGGCAGGGCTTGGTGAGCCAGATGTCAGAACAGAACCTTTTGCCAACAAGAGTTGGAAGGTATGAGAAGGTATGAGAATGTTTGCAATAGGAAAAGTGTAGTGATTTGTAGAATGTTGATTTACATAACTTCAGTTCAGTCGCTCAGTTGTGTCTGACTCTTTGCGACCTCATGGACTACAGCATGCCAGGCTTCCCTGTCCATCTCCAACTCCCAGAGCCTACTCAAACTCATGTCCGTTTACATAAACAATGAGTCATAGTTATATTTATGGAAAAGAGCTATAAGATTTTAAATAGCGATAAATGCTCCTCCTTGATATTAAAATCCAAGTCTTAAAATTTTCATTTGCATGAAATGTTAAGATAATATGAGAGAAACAGAGAAAGCCATCTGCGAGCAAACAAATAAAATATGAATCTGACAGGTGAGTACAGGATAAAAGTAAGACATTTCTGAATCCCCACGGGCTGGTGACTTATCTGGACTCATCTTCTCTGTTAGCACCTCCACGGCTGCACGAACGGCAGCTCTCAGGCCTGGACACACGCACAGCTGCGTTGGGAAGGTTCAAAGGAGCTTATTAAAGCCAGGATCTAAAGGGCGGGTCTGGAGTCCACACGGGTGTAGACCCTGGAGTTGCCACCGGGCAGGTCCTCCCAGCGTCCCCGGCTTGCATACCGGGCTCCCGTGTTATCCAACTGCTGACTCACGTTCCAAAGAAACCCAAGGCTAACCCTCCTGAGCTCTGCAGGTTTAGTCTGATCTGCTGCTGCTGTTTACACAGGAAGATAAAAGATGGATACCAGAAATTCACAGCCGTGTAGCTGCCCCGCAGCAGCGGTTAGGCCCCCAGAAGGCCTGCTGGGACGTTTCATAGCCCCGTCCAGAGCCCGAATTTTAAGCCAGGGACCCCAAGCTCAGGCCGCGCAGCGCGGGTCCAGGGCGAAGGGGCGGCTGCCAGCCCCGCCGCACTGCTGGCCATGTTTACCTTTATTTTAAAGTCAGATTGAATGTAAAGCACTGAAAACACCCTTTAATCATTTAGCTCTAAAATTCCCCCGCTGGCTCTCCACTCCTTTTCAGCATGACTTTTGGAGTCTTTTGATCTCCTGACTGCTCCCTATATTAGAAGTCTAATCCTATATTTAAACATATTTCTACATTTCATCAAACAGTTTGATTTAAATTTTCCATAACCTAGATATAGCCACATTAATCGACTGCCTCGCTGGCTCTCTGGCAGGCAGGCCATCCATTCCGTCTTTAAGAAATAAGGAGGAATAAAGAACGTTGAACGAAAATGACAATGCAGTGGAAAATACTAGGGCATTTAGCATCACAAAAAGCGAACATTTAAGGCCCCTGCTTCCAAATGCCACCCTAATTAAAGGAGCGTTCCTTTTCAATGTGCTTTTTTCACATGCAGAAGAGGCCTTATTCAAATGAGGGACCTTTCCCAGGGCGCGGGCTCTAATAGAGAGCTTAGCATAACTCGGGCTGCTTGTCAATGCAAATGGCAGCGGAGAAGTTAGTGTGCTGATGCAGATTATGGTTATCCTCTTCACACACCGCGGAATTCTTCACGCTCTGGAAAGACTTTGCTTATCAGGGAGAAGCAACGATCAACACCGCTCCCCCCGGCCCCGGAGAGACTCGGAGGACGAGACCATCAGTATTCAGATCAAGTCGGTTCTCACGGTGCCGACTATTAATTTGCCTCTAAAGTGAAGGCTTACTGTATACTTCTTAATGTAAACATTTGACGACCACATATCCAATATCAAATAGAGCGATTAGAAGGCGACTTCCCAAAGAGACACTGACAAGCAGCCTCGGATCGGGGCTCTGAAATTCAAAACACCTTGGAAAGGCTTTTCTTCCTCCTCCATGAAAGGAGATGAAAGCTCAGCTCTTTAAAAAAAAAAAAAGAAACGGGCAAAAGCGAGGGTTCTTGAAAAGTGTTAGAACCTTCTTCTGCAAGCACAGGAGGCCCACAGACTTTCCTCTCCCTTGCTGACTGAGGGAGGGGTAGCCTGGAGACCCCCAGGGTGGTCCTGCAGGCCTCTCTCTGCCTTGGGAGTGGCCTGAATTCCAGGCCAAGGAGCTATTGGTTTCCCTGCCCTGAATTTTCCTTCATCCCAGGGTATTTCCATCAGACAGAGGAGGGGTCCTCAGCAAACACCCAGACTGCGTTTGAGGGACACCCTGACTTCCAGAGGGTGCACGCCAGGGGCCACAGGGCGTGGCCAGGTCAGGAAGCCCAGCCTCTGCAATGACTCGTGCTGAATTCTGCGCGTCCACATTCAGAAGAGGAAGCTTTTTTTTTTTAACATACACCAATATGTGAGAGCTTGCTCAGCTTCTGGAAATCCATCCAGGATTTAACCAGCCCAGCAAGGGAGCCTAAGGCAACAGGGTGCCAGGTGCCAGCTGATAGGTGTTGGGTGACAGGTGGTGTCTCCCAGCGGGTACAGCATCTGCCCCCCAGCAGCACCCCCCACCCACACGGGGCACGTCAGGACCAAGTCGGTGGGTGGTGGGTCAGGAGCACCTTTTTAAAAATGTGATAGAATAAGCAGAAATGAATAGAGGAGAATAAAACCGACACTGTCAGAGGCCAGCAAGCAGGAGCCTTACATACTCCTGGTGTTTAAGTTCATTTTTGTGTGCGTGCAGTGAGTTCAGTGTGTCTACTGTGTGTAGAGTTGTATCGCGTGTGTATGGTGAGTATGTGCCATGCATTTGTCTCTAGTAACAAAAAAGTTTTTTCTAACTGGCAACGATTTTCCTAACACTAGAAATATTGGCTTATCATTGCCCAGGCGTCCATCCACAATGACTGGATTTAAAATATCATATTTAATTAACATTCTATAGAGGAATATTAATATTAAATCATATTTAGTCAATGTCCAAAGAGTCGGACATGACCGAGCAGCTGAATTGACTGACTGACTGTGAGGAATATTATGCAGCTGTACAAATGAACACAAAAGATTTCTATGTGTCAGTAAGGAAAGAGCTCCAAGACAGACTGATAAGTCAAAGAAGCAAAGTGCCAAACACCATGCTTAATAAGCTTTCATTTGGGGAAATGAAAAGAAATATTTGTTTATATTTGTGTAAAACATCTCTGAAGAGGACAGAGGACATTAATAGCCATTGGGAGGGTGAACCAGAGTGGACAGAGAGACTCTTCACTGCAAACCTGTTTTTTCTGTTTTAGTTTTTAGTTTTTGAAAGGAATTATCTACTAAAATAAAATTATGCATAGATGTAAATCTAAAAGTATACTTGCACAGAAATGGGTCTCTACATATAGCTATGGGTATAGTACACATTTGAGTTGTTGTTATTCAGTCGCCAAGTCTCTTTGAGACCCCATGGATTGCAGTATGCCAAACTCCTCTTTCCTTCACTATTTCCCAGAGCTTGCTGAAATTCATGTCCATTGAATTGGTGACACTATCTAACCATCTCATCCTCTGCCACCCTTTTCTCCTCCTGCCTTCAATCCTTCCCAGCATCAGGGTCTTTTCCAATGAGTCAGCTCTTTGCATCAGGTGGCCAAAGGACTGGGGCTTCAGCTTCAGCATCAGTCCTTCCAATGAATATTCAGGGTTGAATTACTTTAGGATGGACTGGTTGGATCTCCTTGCAGCCCAGGGGGCTCTCCAGAGTCTCTCCAGCACCACACTTCTAAAGCATCACTTCTTTGGCCTCAGCCTTCCACATGGTTCAACTTTCATTGTTGCTACTGTTCAGTTGCCCATTCATGTCCAACTCTGCAACCACATGGATTGCAGCACCACAGGCTTCTCTGTCCCTCATCATCTCCTGAAGTTTGCCCAAGTTCATGATCATTGCATCAGTGATGCCATCCAGCCATCTCATCCTCTGTCGTCCCTCTTCTCCTTTTGCCCTCAATATTTCCCAGTATCAGGGACTTTTCCAATGAGTCAGCTGTTCACATCAGATGACCAAAATACTGGAGTTGCAGCTTCAGCATCAGTCCTTCCAACGAGTATTAAGGGTTGATTTCCCTTAAGATTGCCTGCTCTGATCTCCTTGCTGTCCAAGGGACTCTTAGGAGTCTTCTCCAGCACCACAGTTCAAAGGCATCAATTCTTTGGCACTTTGCCTTCTTTACGGTCCAGTTCTCACAACTGTGTGTGATACTAGAAAGACCATAGCCTTGACTATACAGATCTTTGTCGGCAGAGTAATGTCTCTGCTTTTCTATACACTTGTCTAGGTTTATAACTTTCCTGCCAAGAAACAAACATCTTCTGATTTCATGGCTGCAATCACCATACGTGGTTCTGACTTTCATTTATGTGCATACATGTATATTACATGAAAACGCTATTTTATATACCATCTTGTTTGTGTCAGATATGATGTATGAAACTGCTAGATACTTAAATGGACCATCGCAGGGGCCCAGAGTTGCATGAACCCACTCAAGGCCCCTTTTTACTCCGGGTTCTAAGAAATTTTAAAAATAAGTGGGAAGAAAAATGTTGTAGAGTCTAGTAATAAACAATAAGATTCTAGATGTGGCAATTAAGGGCTCAAGTTACCCTTTTATTCCCCCAGAAAAATGACCAATAAAATAAATTGACAGCTAATTGGGAAAACTTGCCTTCACTTGTATGTTTCTCTGGCGTTCATGGCCCTATGTCTTGGGTGTGAATTATTTATATGTTGACTAATGATTTGCATTAAACTTCATATAATTTACTGATAAATCAGCAATGTATAGAAGCTGATGCTGCAGTGTAGGTTTGGTATCTCTGGATAGTTCTCTGCAACTTCCTGTGAGCCCCTAGGTCTGTTATCAGATAAAGGGGAGGGTGCTAGCAAGACACGGGGGCCACAGACCTGCCATCCCTGGGGCCACCCGTGTGCCCACTCTCCTGGCCAATGCCCTCCACGCCTGCCCACAGGGGCAGGAAGCTCTGGTGTCTGGGGTCGAACACTGCTCCTCACAGGCTCCACATGCAGCCTCACCATCTTTGTTGACCATCAGCCAGAGGAAGAAGGGCACGCTGGAGACTGGGATCCTGATGGCCGCGTGCCTGGGACTGCAAACTCCGTGACCCAGGCTTGATGTCTAATAGTCAGAGAGCCGGAGTCCCAGCCCTGAGAACAGGGCAGAGCAGCCACTGCCTCACTGGTACACATTTCCCCCGGGATGTTTCCTGCGTCTCCCTCCCACGTCCAAGAAGATCCATTCAAGTGCCTGAGATCTCCGCTCCCAGCAAAGCAGCCCCTAGCTGAGAGGCGGTGGCTGCTCCCCACACCTCCGCTCACGGAGCCCGGCCTGCCCCACTGCCTGAGCAGTTACAGCCCGCCCCCAGCCCCCTGAGGGATGCCTGTCATGACGATGCAGTTAGAAGGAAACGCGGCTGCCCTCCAGTCGCTTACTTCTGTTTCTCAGAAGGGGCTCGTGGATTCTCCGGGAAGCCCACAGGCTGTTGCTTATTCACATCTCTAAGTTTTCATACACATGAATTGATTTGATTTCAATATAACTTAGGCCCCCAGAACTGTCTGAAAATGAAACTCTTGAACGCACCTGCTTGTTGAGAACTGCTCCACACTCTGAACGTTTTGGTATTCTGATTTTAATCAACCTGCAATATCGCATTTTATGTTAAATTGCAGCTTAAGTTCAAGGCTTCCAGCAGTAAAATCCTCTCTTTTTTAGCTAATAAGCTAGGCTGTTCTCAAACACAGGAGATGGAAAACCAAAAGAAATATTTAAAATTTGGCTTCTCTATTCACTTACTTGAAGATTTTTACTAGCCTCTAACTAACAATACATGAGAATACAAACCTGTCCTGAGTTTAAGTTTATTCTAAAATATATTTATCTGAATTAAGGAGAAAATAAAATTTGTTGTAAATATGCGTTAATCCCAAAGTGTCTTTTTTCAGGTTCAGAACAGGTCTCCAAACACAGCTTTGAACCTGTAACCCCTAAGACATGGAGGGGCGTCACTTTGAAACATGTGCACTACTTAATTAATATTTCTCATTTGCAATGCAGATGAGACTTACAAAGCTGACAGGTAAAACTTGAAAACAATCACCCACATTATGCGCTACGACAGTGAGTCAGAAGCTGCGCCTCTTCACAGTTTTTCAGAAGAACCAGTGCAGCCTTTTTGACAGAGGAGGCTTTAATCACGTCTGCGCCTGTGTGTCCTTGTCTGTGGGTTCCTTCTGAGACGCTCCTCTATTCTATTTCCATTTGACTCGCATTTTGTGTTCAGTGTAAATCAAGACTGAAAAGAACATTTGCCTTCACAGTGAAATTGCAATTTATTTCTTGAAAGCTTCGCCGTCTTCATAGCCTTTGGATCTGTTTAACCAAAGCTTCATTTCTCTCCTTGGCATAATAAATCTTTTAATCTAAGCACCCAAATATACAGCGAGCGTTTTATTCAACATCCGAGAGGGAATATTCCTTTTCAGATGTGGAATTTCAGCTTTGATGGGGTCTGCAGCCGCAGCAGCTTGAGGCTTTGTGTAGGGCCTGACTCAGGAGCTCAGTTTGAAACAGAGGGTGGGATGAAGATTTAGCCCCAGCAACTTGCTTCTGAAGCCAGAGGTGACCACAGGGGTATTAACTGCCATGGAGAATCCATTTCCAGACGGGAACCCCTGCCAGCAACAGTCACTACACCTGGACAGGTAAGTCCATGAAAGGAGCAGGAGGAATGAGAAAGGGTTTCTGTAATAAAAGCATCAGTTCAGTTCAGTCACGTCCGACTCTTTGCGACCCCATAGACAGCAGCATGCCAGGACTCCCTGTCCATCACCAATATATATAATATTGGAGAAAGGAATGGCAACCCACTCCAGTGTTCTTGCCTGGAGAATTCCATGGACAGAAGAGCCTGGCAAGCTACAGTCCATGGGGTCAGAAAGAGTCCTACACACTGAGCTACTAACACACACACACATACACATATAAGAATATATATATACATACAGATATATGTTTATATATATACACACTCCAGTATTCTTGTCTGGGAAATCCCATAGATAGAGGCTGAGCCTGGTGGGCTACAGTCCTTGGGGTCACAAAGATTCAGACACGACTTAGCAACTGAGTATATATTGTATGTATGTGTGTGTATATATACACATATATATACACACACACAAGTATATATATATATGTATATATGTATATATATATATACATATATATATATATATATGGAGAAGGCAATGGCACCCCACTCCAGCACTCTTGCCTGGAAAATCCCATGGACGGAGGAGCCTGGTAGGCTGCAGTCCATGGGGTCGCAAAGAGTTGGACACTACTGAGCGATTTCCCTTTCACTTTTCACTTTCATGCATTGGAGAAGGCAATGGCACCCCACTCCAGTGTTCTTGCCTGGAGAATCCCAGGGACGGGGGAGCCTGGTGGGCTGCCGTCTATGGGGTCGCACAGAGTTGGACACGACTGAAGTGACTTAGCAGTAGCAGCAGTGTGTGTGTATATATATATATATATATAGCACTAGAAGTAAAGAGCCCACTTGCCAATGCAGGGAGACTTAAGAGTCTTGAGTTCGATCCCTGGGTCAAGAAGATCCCCTGGAGGAGGGCACAGCACCCCACTCCCATATCCTTGCCTGGAGAATCCAGTGGACAGAGGAGCCTGGAAGACTACAGTTCATGGGGTCACAGGGAGTCAGACACAACAGAATAAAGCTCAAGCTAGAAATACCTTCTGAATAAGGTGGACTTTTTATTCCTATTCTTCCTGAGATATTGACTAATAAAACATGAATATGTCAGAACATAATCTCATAACTTTAAATAGTCACTTTTGCACAAGACTGACATGCTGGATTTTAAGACATTGAATTGTGCAGTGCAGCTCATATTGCAAAGAGTTACATGAGGATCTGGAATATACTGGCTGATACACAACAAGTGTGGTCACAGATGACCATCTCAAGGAGGTGGACTGGTGTGAGCATCAACCTTTGTAGAAAAGTAAACAAACACAAAACCTGATTGACTAATAAAATCCATAATCTTTAGATGCTGGAGGGCACCTTTCATTCGGAAGTGCCCGTTTACCAACATGGCCACTGTCATGATTCTTTGTGACCGCATGGACTGCGGCACGCCAGGCCTTCCTGTCCTTCACCATCTCCCAGAGTTTGCTCAAACTCATGTCCATTGAGTCAGTGATGCCATCCAACCATCTTGTCCTCCATCATCCCCTTCTCCTCCTGCCTTCAGTCTTTCCCAGCATCAGGGTCTTTTCTAAGAGTCAGTTCTTCGTATCAGATGGACAAATTATTGGAGCCTCACCTTCAGTGTTAGTCCTTCCAATTAATATTCATGGTTGATTTCCTTTAGGATTGACTGGTTTGATCTCCTTGCAGTCCAAGGGACTCCCAAGAGTCTTTTCCAGCACCACAGTTCAAAAACATCAATCTTCAGTGCTCTGCCTTCTTTATAGTCCAACTCTCACATCCATACATGGCTACTGTAAAAACCATAGCCTTGGTTATACAGAGTTTTGTCAGCAAAGTAATGTCTCTGCTTTTTAATATGCTGTCTAGGTTTGTCATAGCTTTTCTTCCAAGGAGCAAGCATCTTTTAATTTCATGGCTACAGTCACCATCTGCACTGATTTTGGAGCCCCCAAAAATAAAGTCTCTCACCGCTTCCATTGTTTCTGCATCTATTTGCCATGAAGTGATGGGACCAGATGCCATGATCTTTGTTTTCTGAATGTTGAGTTTTAAGCCATGTTTTTCACTCTCCTCTTTCCCCTTCATCAAGAGGCTCTTTAGTTCTTCTTTGCTTTCTGCCATAAGGGTGGTGTCATCTGCATATCTGAGGTTATTGATATTGAGGTTATTTCTGCATATTGAGGTTATTTCTCCTGGAAATCTTGATTCCAGCTTGTGCTTCATCCAGCCCAGCATTCTGCATGATGTACTCTGCATATAAGTTAAATAAGCAGGGTGACAATATACAGCCTTGATGTACTCCTTTCCACATTTTGAACCAGTCTGTTGTTCCATATCCTGTTCAGACTTGCTTCTTGACCTGCATACAGATTTCTCAGAAGACAAGTAAGGTGATCTGGTATTCCCATCTCTTTAATAATTTTCCACAGTTTGTTGTGATCCAAACAGTCAAAGGCTTTGGCATAATCAATAAAGCAGAACTAGATGTTTTTCTGGAATTTTCTAGCTTTTTCTCTGATCCAACAGATGTTAGCAATTTGATCTCTGGTTCCTCTCCCTTTTCTAAATCCAGCTTAAACATCTGGAAATTCTTGATTCACATACTGTTGAAGCCTAGCTTGGAGAATTTAGGGTTTTACACCTAGTGGGCCTTTATCAAGCTCAGTGAATATAGTATAATAAATCTTATCAACAGAGAAAAGGATTCCTATCTCGTTTTTAATGAGGACTTCCCTGATGGCTCAGTGGGTAAAGAATCTACCTGCAATGCAGGAGACACAGGAGATGCAGGTTCAATCCCTGGGTTGGGAAGATCTGCTGGAGAAGGAAATGGTGACCTACTGCAGTATTCTTGCCTGGAGAATCCCACGGACAGAGGAGCCTGGCAGGCTATATAGTCCATGGTGTTGCAGAAAGCTGACCTGAGATAAAAGCTGAAGGAAAATTGCCATCACTGGCTATGGTGGGTGGGAATGAGGTCAACCAGCCTTGACCCTCAGCTTCCCTGAGTTCTGGTCTGAAGAAGCAGGAAGTTCGCATGGCCATGCCCACCGCCCCCACCCAAGAGGACCCTCCCTGACAGTAGGCAGAGCAGGCTGTCCCTGGTGTTTCCTTCAGGACCTCATCCAGCGATGCCCCACACCCATCAGGAGGTGATTTGGAATAAGAGCAGTTTAATGGTTCTGGAGGCTTCTGTGTGGGGTGTCCCAGGGGACCCCCCCACCTGAAGTGGGTCTCTTGATCCATCAACTAAGGAAGTTGTCATTGGCTGCTCTACTTCCAAATAGACCTTCCTTGCAATGCTGTTTCTAGAAGGCGGCATGAAGAAGGGAAGGAATGGAAGGAGCCAAGTGAGAGGAGAAGAAACAAACCAGGTTTCTCAGCATCGCCGGTCCCGCTGGGGGAGGCCGGGGTGGGAGGCGGGGCCTCTCCTCCAAGAAACGCCGTAGACACTCACCGTGAACACAGACCCCTGTCCCTCCCACCCTTGGGCTGCCCTCTTCTTTGGCAGCCTGCCATCTGGGGTCCTCAGGACCTCTCGCCCACAGGGATGTGCCCTTCTGGACGACAAACGTCTGCATCATTTTGCAGGTTTCCCTGAACCTGAAAGCAGAAGGTCTCTGTGAAACGTTTCATAGTTGAAATGAGCTAAAGGGAAGAAGCAGTTGCCTTAGGACACGTCTTCCTGAGGAAGCCACACGATAAATCCGGATGAAGCTCAGGTGCTCATAGACGGAGCTGAGAGCTCTGGCAGCTGGAGGCTGAGGCGCTGAGGCTGGGTCCCAGGAAGGAGCTCAACAGGGCCACCCCCAGGGCTGGTGCCCCTGTGTGAGGGCTTTGCTGCAAGACCCACGCTGAACCTGAGTTTTGCTTTTCACCTTGTTCTCTACAAATTCAAAAATCCCCTTTGGATTTCTTTCAGTAAGTGAAACCGCTACCAATCTAGGTCTCTGATAAGTGCAAAGTGGAGTAAGGCAGACAGTTTAAATTTTCATTATTGTTATTCTTTTTGGCCATATCACACGGTATGTGGGATCTTCGTTCCCTGACCAAGGATCAGACCCATGCCCCCCTTATTGGAAACATGAAGTCCTAACCACTAGACCACCTGTGAAGTCCCAGATTTTTAAAAAGCAGTTGTTGCTGTTTAGTTGCTAAGTTGTGTCCAACTCCTTGAAACCCCATGGACTACTGCACGCCAGGCTCCTCTGTTCTTCACTGTCTCCTGGAGTTTGCTCAGATTCATGTCCATCGAGTCAATGATGCTCTTACCATTTCATCCTCAGCCACACTCATATCCTTTTGCCTTCAATCTTTCCCAGCATCAGGGTCTTTTCCAATGAATAAGCTCTTCGAATCAAGCGACTAAAGGACTGGAGTTTCAGCTTCAGCATCAGTCCTTCCAGTGAACACCCAGGACTGATCTCCTTTAGGATGGACTGGTTGGATCTGCTTTGCCATCCAAGAGACTCTCAAGAGTCTTCTCCAACACCACAGTTCAAAAGCATCAATTCTTCAGCACTCAGCTTTCTTTATAGTGCAACTCTCATATCCATACATGACTACTGCAAAAGACTATACCTTTGACCAGACGGACCTTTGTCAGCAAAGCAATGTCTCTGCTTTTTAATATGCTGTCTAGGTTGGTCATAGCTTTTCTTCAAAGGAGCAAGCATCTTGTCATTTCATGGCTGCAGTTACCATCTGCAGTGATTTTGGAGCGCAAGAAAGTAAAGTCTGTCACTGTTTCCATTGCTTCCCCATCTATTTGCCATGCAGTGATAGGACCGGATGCCATGATCTTAGTTTTTTGAATGTTGAGTTTTCAGCCAGCTTTTTCACCCTCCTCTTTCACCATCATCAGGAGGCTCTTTAGTTCCTCTTCGCTTTCTGCCATAAGGGTGGTGTCATCTGCATATCTTAAACTACAGTGAGAGGGGCCGCTGACCAGACATGGCTTGTGGGTCTGAGAGCCAATGGGACCCTGTCACGCAACCACTGGGACCCTGTCGGGCAATGCCACGGTGGGCGTGCCTGGGAGTAGGGTGGGTGGGAGGATGTCAGAGGCCGTGGGGGAGGAAGACCTCTTTCAGGGACCAAGGATGAGGCTGGTGCGGGGTCTGGCTGGGAGCATCTGAGGAAAGGGAGGGGACTGTGGGACTCCTTCTGGGGCCAGTCAGGTCTGAACGGGGACATGGCTTTCTCTGAAGCTTGTCTTTGGCAACAGTGAGGGCTGGTTAAGTGTGAACCTTCTCCTGGAATAACCCAAGGCACGATGAGGCAGAGAGGACCGCAACCAGCCCTGAGAGTCCTCCGAGCGGTGGCGATTCCCACATCTATTCTGGGGAACAGGAGACAATCCATTCCGTGCGTGCCCTGCTGCAGTCCCTGGAAGAAAGGGGGGCAGCGATTCCCAGCTAATGCTGGGCCATCCGCCTGGAGCTCTCTGACCCCACCACCCCCCAGAGTCATGAGCAGAAAGTGGATGGCCTTCTGCAGGCCTCTAGTGACCCCAGGATGGCTTTAGGAACCTGTCAAGAAGCCGCATGGCCTCAGGCGCAGGATGGCGCTCTGATTCCCCAGGCTGTTACTGATTTGGGGAAGAAGAGTCTGCTAATGTTGCTGTACATGTCATGAGAAAGCATCCAGCCCCGATTCACTGGCTGGCAGATCTCAGGGGGCTTTGCGTTTGGACGACCAGGGCCATTCTCAAAGGTAGCACCGTCTTTATGAGACATGGCACGCTAATCGAAAACACAAGTAAACTGGAAATTAAATTTAAAAGCCTATAATTTAGTATCTTCCCGGCCGGGAGTGATGGCTTTCATTTGTGCGGGACCGGAGCCGTCCAGGGTCGGCCGGCGGGCCGTGGCCGGGCCTCCTCCCAGGGCTGATGGAGCCGATTAATCTCTCGGAACCGAGCTTTGTCTTCTCCAGTTCAGTGAACAACTTCATTTCAGCTGATGAGTTCAACCAGGGGTCAGAACAATCCTCATTTCTGACAATCCCAAGAAAAGGGAATTAATTTTATGAGTTAGTGCTACTGTGCTCAGACGAAGCTGGGGAGATGGAGAGAAGCCCACACAGGCCACAAAGAGCAGGCCCGCGCGCAGACGCACCACGCGGTTAGAACCGGGGAGACGCTTGCTCCACGAGGTAAGGGGCCTGGGAGAGCGAGGACTCAAAGGACCAGAAACACGCCGAGGGGCCTCTGCCATCGGCAACCACCAGGGACGTCTTCCCGAACTTCTGTTCTTAGACTGCAACGTGAAAAAATTTTAAAAGAGTCTGGATGAGGGCAGTTTGAGAAAATTAAACAATTGTGTGCTTAGCCTTCAGTCATGTCCGACTCTTTGTGACTCCCTAGACTGTAGCCTGCCAGACTCCTCTGTCCACAGGTACTCCAGGCAAGAGCACTGCAGTGAGTTGCCATTTCCTCCTCCAGGGGATCTTCCCAACCCAGGGACTGAAGCCCAGTCTCCTGTGTCTCCTGCATTGATAGGCAGACTCTTTTACCTGCTGAGCCACTGGGGCAGCTCAAATGATTGTGACCACAGCATTAAAAAATTGGGGGAAAAGCCCTCAACAAAGCAAAGCAATCACAGCAGATACTGGTGGGTGTTATGACTGCGTTGGCCACTACAGAATCGCGTTTGTAAACTCATGCACATGCTCACTGAGCCCCCTTTGCCACCAGGCACACAGGACCCTGGCCTTTCACCCCAGGAGAAAGGGAACTCAAGTGCGTGTCAGGCTCCCATGGACTTCATTGCGTCCCCCAGTTCCTATGCTGAAGCCCAGCCTCGGGTGCCCTTAAAGCGTGACCGCATTTGAAGATAAGGTCTTTATAGAGCTGAGTACGTTAAAATGGGGCTCTTAGGGGAGCCACTCATCCCATAGGACCAGTGTCCTCTTGGGAGACGAGATCAGGACACACGCATGGAGGCACGACTGCGTGAGGACTCGGGAGGAGGCGGATGCTGCGTGCCCGGGACAGAGGCTGCGGGAGGACCACCCTGCCCACACTGGGTTCTGGGATATCCACCCTCCAGGCTGAGACCGTAAACTTCTGTTGCTTATGCTGTCCCGGCCGTGGCATCTTATTATGACATCCTGGGTGAACTAATACTTAACTACAAACAATTGCAAACAAGACTACCCAGCCCCTGCCCCCTAACACGTGAATTTCACTTGAAGAAATAGCGATGAGCCTACACCGCATCCCCCCCCACCCCAGCAGGTAAATTTGGACCTGAAACCCTCATCTCAGGAAGCTCCTGTCTGTGGGTTCCTGCTCCCCCAGCGAGGGGTGCAGCACAAGGCACGTCCTTACTTTGCTGGCCAAGGAGCTGGTGCTGAGTCTTTCCTGGAGTGGACTCAAGGTTGCACTGAAGCTGTTTTAGTTCTAACTGAGGAGCCTCCCCACTCGCTCCACAGCCCGTGTCCTCAGTCACCCTGTCCTCATCGTGGGCTCCGGCTTCTGGGGCTAAAGGGAGCCCCAGGCAGCAGGAGCCCCACACCAGACAAGGCCACCAGGCTGAGGAGAGAGGGCCAGGTTTGAGATCTGAGTCCTGACACAGTGTCCCTCTTCACCAATACGGGGCAGAAACTGAGCTGGATGCGTATTCTGCAAGGAAGGATCGTACACAGGACGTGTGCAGACTGTGGGGGCCTTGCCAGCAGTGGGGCAGAGACCCCTTCTGAGGCCTCCAGCCTCTGGAGGGAAGGCTTGGGCTGCTCTACCCCCAAACTCCATTCAGAAGTGACCCTGAAGGCAGAGGACGGTCCCCCGGGAGATATAGGAGCCAGAAGCCAGGATGCCTGGAGCCAGGCATGGCTGGGGACCCTCTCTGCACAAGGAGCACCTTCTCTTGGGTTCCTGATTACTGCCTTGATAGGGAGAGTTTGCATAACTTGTGATATCACAAATTTTAAATAAAGCACGTGGCCTATTAGAAGGAATGACCCTCAACAGTCAGCTCAGCATGTGGCTGGTCAGGTGGGCAGCACGAGAATCCTTCAGCCTCAGGTGGGGTTGGCCCCAGGAACCCTGACTCAGTGGTAAGAACAGAGGTGGGCTGGGTGGGCTCTGCCCCGAGGGGTCACAGGCATCGGAGTGCAAGGCGGCGGCCCCTTCCCCATTCTCACTGGCGGGGCCCAGAAACTCACTCTCTTAGTAAGAGGCCACGGTGACGGCGACAGCTGGCCTATTATCTGAGCTCATGGAAACTCTCAGACCTGAAGCAAGGGCTGAGCAGGGAGTTACCCTTCCAGAGAGCCCCAGGGCATCAGGCACGTGGGGCACGGACTCAGTCTCCATTCTCAGGAAGGAGATGTAGTGTATGTGCAAGTGTGCACACATGTGTGCACGTACATGTATGTATGGGTGCATCGGGCACACATGTATGTGTACATGTGTGTGCGTACATGTGCGCATTGTATGTATGTGTGCATATACGTGGGCTTCCCTGGTGGCTCAGACAGTAAAGAATCTGCACGCAACGTGGGAGAGCCGGGTGTGATCCCCTGGTCGGGAAGACCCCCAGGAGAAGGGAAAGGCTACCCATGTGTATGTGCATCATACACACGTGCATGTGTCCGTGTGTGCAGTGACTGTGCGTACATGTATGCATGCGTGTGCGGTGTATGCACTGAGTGTGTGCGCGGTGTGTGTGCAGTGACTGTGTGCAAGCATGTAGGCGTGCGTGTGTGCGTGCAGCTGTGCACAGTGTGTGCACACCTGTACATGTGTGCACCATGTGAGCACACACGTGCACGTGCATGGGCGCTCCCTGTACCCCAGCGTCTTCTGGATGCCGCTGTCGCCGCACTGCGACCGCTCATGGACCCAAACCTTCAGGTTTTAAAAGGCGCCCGGGGTGTCACAGCAAGCCCCACGATCCCCCTCCCGTCCGTCCTCCCTGGCCTGAGGCCCGTCTTGCGCACACAATGCGTGAACTTACAGTGTCTTACATGTATGGATTCAGCACCAAAATCTGAAACCGAGGAAGTCGAGAGCCAGGAAGGCATTCCACACGTCACGCTCTGTCCTGCACGCTCTGTACATGTTTGGATGACTTGCTGAGATATTCGCATTTCAATAGCTTCTAACCGGTAGGGTCACCTGAGCCATCTGTCCAGGCCCAGGGACATGAAGACCATAGAATACGGCACAGTGCAGAGCACCTGCCGAGGGAACACCAAGAGCCCATCATTCTTCTGGAGCCAGAATCCAGCTCCTCCCTACAGGCTGCTGGGAGGAGCCCCCACCCCTAGAGGGGCCTTATCTGCACAGACCCCTGCGTGTGGCCCACCCTCTGCCCTTTTCCCTCTTCCGGTCCTGAGCCAATGCCCCAGGAGAGGTGGCTGCTGTGGGTTTCTCTCCCCTGAGATGTGTAGCGAGAGCCTGATGTGCAGCTGAAGAGGCTGCACAGGGTTTGTGAGGACAGCCTGGGCTGGATGCTTTGCAGCCAGTAATCTCGTCCCAGCGCCGCCCAGCTGAGTCCACAGCTTAACTGGATGGTGTGCCCAACACTCTACTAGATGGTCAAAGCAGCCTTCCTCTGGGCCCCAGAAACGGCTTGATTTCAGGGCACAGTAGAATGTTTCTTCTGGAACATGTTTTTTATTGGCTTTCCAGGAGTCTGGAGAGAGAGGAATCATATTGTACAAAGGCTCCAAGATTCTCCAAAAAAAGAGAATAAGTAACATGATTTCCACAGAGTAACGTGATGTCCCTTTCATGTTTAGGGTCCACTGAGAAAGCTAGCCTGAATCTATGAACCCCTGAATCTATGAACCCCAAATCCAACTACGCAAAACAGGTGTGAAAAGAATGGTGTCAAGAGAAAACAGGGACTTCACTCAGTGGAGACTTGTGAGTCACTGATGCCCTGGGTGGCTTGCCCACCCCACTCAGAGCTAGTCTTCCTGTGATGAGAAGCCGGGGACCGCACCTGGTGTGGACGCCCTGAGGTCCCCCAGAGTTCCAGAGGTGCCTTATTCCGATGCTGGGGGTTGAGGAGGCTTCCCACTGTTGCACCTCCCTAGATAGGAAATGGCAACCCACTCTAGTATTCTTGCCTGGAGAATCCCAGGGACGGGGGAACCTGGTGGGCTGCCATCTATGTGGTCGCACAGAGTCAGACACAACTGAAGCGACTTAGCAGCAGCAGCAGCAGACCCCACTCTGGAGAAGCCCCTGATCTCTGCTCATAGACCCGATCAGCACCCCGGTGCTTCCCTCCCAGACTGTGGTAGGTGGCCCCACAGCTGGCCGCACTCTCAGTCTGCACCCCAGGGCTCTGCTATAAGGCCACCCTGCCCTCCCCCAACTCCTGTACCTCCTTACCTTAATTCATAACCACAGAGACAATCTCACCCTTTGTCCCCTGCGGAGAAGTTGGAGAGAGAAACAGGAGATGGCTCTGAGCTGAAACAGACAACCAGGCTTCGTGAGGAGGGAGGGAAGCCCAACCGAGGGGGTGGACAGAATCATCGGGACAGGACATGGCAGCCAGTCCCCCGGGCTCGGTGGGGGCGGGACCCCCAGAAAGCGATCTGAAACGCTGATTTAGGAGATGGGTGGTAAGTTCGAGGTGGCTCTCGGTGAAAAGGAAGTTTGAAAAGCTGGCCAGGGGCTCTAAAAGCCCTGAGAAGATAGCACAGTTAGGAACACCAGTGGAGAAATAGCAGCAGTCCAGGTTGCCTTGGTGAAGAAAACTTGTGCAGAGCTGAAATCAACTTGCCCTCCTTATCCGTCCTTGGAGAGACTGAAGAGTTAAGAGCAGGCGAAGACCAGGCACGTGATCACGGAAGAGGCAGCAAGCCTCCACCGACCTGGAGGCGGAGGTGGAGGGCCACGCAGAGTGAGGGACACCGCAACATAGAAGGCAGAGCACGGCATGGAGACCTATGAACAGGCGTGCAGAGAGGCTGCATGCTGATGAAGAGGGCCACAGGGGAGCCCCGAGCTCAGGAGTGCCTGGAAAGAGGGCGGTGGAGCAGGGAGAGAGGGGAAGACTGGGCCCAGACCTACCCGCGCTGAGTCATTTCAGTTATGTCCTACTCTTTGCAACCCTATGGACTCTAGCCAGCCAGGCTCCCCTGTTCATGGGATTCTCCAGGCAGGAATACTAGAGTGGGTTGTCATTTCCTCCTCCAGAGGAGCTTCCTCACCCAGGGATTGAACCCCTGTCTCTCGTGTCTTCTGCATTGGCAAGTGGGTTCTTTGCCACTGGCACCACATGGGAAGCCCCCCAGACCAATGGCAGGACCCCCAGTGTGGACTCAGTGGCCGGGCAGGAAGCAGGCCCCCCAGCCCAGGCCGGGGAGCAGAGCAGCCAGTGCGGCTCAGGACAGTTGGGAGAAAAATAAGGATGAAAAAGAAAGTCATGAATTTTTCAGCAAGCTGAGCATTGCCTGAGATCAGCTTCTTGCTATAGTGTTTGGAGTGCCAATGTGCTCTTTCTCTTAAGAAACCATCTGTAGTAAATGTTCTTTTAAAATAATGACTCTGCTTGACAAACTGCAACCATGTCAATACCATGTGGACTGCTGTGTTATTTTTTAAACGTGATGCACTAGGCGTTCCGGAGTTTCCTCCTATGGAGACGGTCTTTCAAAGTGTTTGATAGTTGATGGAGGAACAGAAGATCGAGGGAGTGAGTTTTAGCATCTGCGGATGTTTGGGTTTTGTTTTCAGATGGGAGGAACTGTGCGGGCTCAGACGGAAGGACTGAGCTACTGAGGGGTTTGGAGGTAAAGAGGGGGCCACGCTTTCCTGGAGAACCGTCTCCAGCAGACAAGCACAGTGACAGAGCAGACCCACCTTCCAACGTTCTATAGACAGGAGCAAAATAAATTAAAACTGGGATTTTTGGGGGGAGGAGAGGCCACTGGAGGTTCACCTCCCCAGGTGAACACTCACGGGCCTGAGCCTGGGGCCATTTCTGTCAGTGGGTGTCAGTGAAATTATTCTAGCCTCCGGCACAGTTTATTTACATAATTGCTCTTTGGGCAAATTCCTCCACTTTTCTGCAGAAACCCTGGCTCTTTGACTGACACCATCCTCAAGCTCCCATTTTCCCTCCATGGTTCATATCCCTGAAAAATAATTATAAGCTTTGATATATAAGAAATCATTACCCACTGATTTAGATAATGAAATAATATAAACTGCAGCAAGATGTCCTATGATTCTTACATACTTCCTGCTGTCTCTAACATCATTTAATGATTTTTTGATTTTCATTGCAAAAAAAAAAAAAAAATACTTCAAATTGGAAACACGGCAGAGACATCAATGCCAGGAAGCAAAGAAGGCATTTTATCCTATTTTCTGTACGTTACTGAAGCAAATTTAAAAAGAGAAAAATCTTCAAAGCCAGTCTGCAATCATTGCATGTTCTAATGAGAATAAAGCTGCTTTGTCAAAAAGCCCATCCTGTTTGCCAAATTGGTCTCTCGACTTCTATTTTATGAAGCCAATCTGATGTCTTTGGAGAAATCTACCTCATTTATTAACTCATTTTTCTGTTGCCATTTTCTAGAATCAGAATACATGTAAATAAAAATGGAAAACTTGGTATCAGAAAGAGAGTAATCATGGAATACTCTTGGTATTTTATATATTATATATTTGACGGATTAGCATTGTGTCTTAACATTTTAACCTATTTTTATTTTAATAGTAGAAGTAACTCAGGCTTATATGAAGAAGTCACATAATCCTGAAATGTATAGGAAGAAAGAAAAAGATACCCATTAATTAAACTCTCAGGATGGAGAAGTGTTTTTTTGTATCCTCTTAGGTACTGTCCCTTGGGGTCTGTGAATTTAACTGACAAAACATGAATTAAGAGAAAGAAATGCATTATCTCTACTTTATTTATTTATTGTTTTATAGATATATTTTATTATATAATTATTTATAATAATATTTGTTGATATTTTATGTGAAAGGGAGTTCACAGAAAAGAAGTTCAACTCCAAGAAGTGTTTTGACTCAGAGGCTTATATACCATTTTAACAACAAACAAAGAGTTTGTCTTCAGAGATGATAAACTGGGAAAGTGAGAAAGAAACGTACAGGGGAAACTAACAGAAGATTCGGGTTTTTAGAGAGGTTCATTTCTGCCATCTCACCCTCTGTCGTCCCCTTCTCCTGCCCCCAGTCCCTCCCAGCATCAGGGTTTTCTGCCATCTCACCCGGGTGCTAACCCTGTCTTCAGTAGCAGGAGCTGCTCTTTTCTTCCTGGTCTGATTTAGAAGGACACGGGCATGCCATGCATGCCAAGTTGCTTCAGTCGTGTCCAACTCTCTGCGACCCTATGGTCGGTAGCCTGCCAGGCTCCTCTGTCCACGGGATTCTCCAGAAGGACATGTGCACACAGGGCAGTGCTTGTCCTGCTCTTGGGCAGAAACGGAGGGAAGAGGAATCTACCCATGCCTGTTGATTCTCAATTGCTTTCAATTCAAAATAATCCTTGTGCCAAAGGTGCATATTAGCGGGGTGACATGTTCTGATCCACTGCAATCTCAAGTCCAGTAGATAATCTCTTCTAAAACTTACCCATTAAAAAAAATATTGTGGAGATAGTTTTCCAGCGTTCTAAGAATAAAAGCATTCTTATTTGTTTGTAAATTGTGTAAGTTACTCATTGTCCTGTAACAGAAGACTCAAAAAACTTACTGGCTTAAACAATGGATATTCATTGTTTCCCTCTGGGTCACCTGGGCAGCTCCTCCTGGTCTAGCCAAGCTCTACGGAAGTTCCAAGATGCCAGCTTTCACATATCTGGTTGTTTCAGAGGGTCCAAGCTGGGAGACTCAGCCTGGCTCCACAGGGCATCTTATCCCCCAGCAGACAAGAACAGGATGCTTCAGAGTCACCACAGGGCTCAACAAGAGGGTAGAAGCCCCAACACGCAGGCTTCTTACAAGCTTCTGCTTGGATGATGTCTGCTGTTGCCCCACTGGTCCAATCGAGCCCCAAGTCAGAATTATTGTGGGAGAGATGATCCAAGTGGTAGATACAGAGAGGCATAGATCACTGGAGCCTTTCTACATCAGTCTGCCACAAAACCTGCTCTCACGCTCCTCTACTTGAAGTGAGCAAAGTAACACAAGATGAATCTTCAATGGCGTCATATTTCCATTCCAATTACTAGAACTCCACAGGTGATTGAAGGATTTTCACAGGTGATCAAAGCCTCCTCTCCACCTTGCACCCTGCTGCCACCCAGGGGGACCACGTCGGCACCAGGTCGTGGTCCTACCCCATGGGTTCCCAGCCTCAGGGACCCCCTTCCATGGCTGTATTCCTGCAACCCTCCCCCAGACCAACCCCTACGCATGAGTTCCTGCTGCAAGTCTCTCGCTCTTGTGTTTATACCGAGACCAAGTCCTCTGGGTCTCCTCCCTCCTGCTGACTCAGTCTCCTTTCCCATCCAACCTGTGGCATCACATGCCTCATCCCAGTTCCAGTATCTGCCAACCCCTTTTAATCTTAACCACCCCCCAACAATGAAAACCTCTGAAAGACAATCCCATGACCTTCAGTCCCTCTTCGACCTGACTTGCTGAAATACTCACACAGCGTGGGCTGCTCTTCCTTGGAAGGACCACTGAAAACCATCAGTGTGGTCTCCAGGTACCACCCTAGTCCCTGTCAGATGCCTGCTATGCCCTAGACTTGAGAAAACCAGCTTCCTACAGTGAATTCTGTCAACATTCCACTCCTTATCTGAATATGCATCTTCTTATATATTTTTTTTCCTCCTAGGTACTAGATGTACTTTTTGGCTTTTTTGGTCATCTTGGAACTATTTATCCCCTCCCCTTGGTTCCCATGGGTGAGAATCTATGTATGTGGGTATATTTGCTTGTTTCCTTTCTACTTTGCTCCATCACCTCAGCCTAAAAGCAAAGTCAGTTATGTTTCATCTTAAAAGCAACAAAATCAAATGCATTTGAATTTTCTCAGCTGACTCTTTCTTTTTTTAATAGCCAATTTCCTTAAAATGGTGCATTTTTTTAATTTTCATTTTTGTTGCCTCTCAATCATTTTTAATTTGAAGATTAACATGCATAAACATTTGTGTTCAGTTCAGTTCAGTCACTCAGTCATGTCCGGCTCTTTGCAACCCCATGGACCGCAGCATGCCAGGCTTCCCTATCCATCACCAACTCCCGGAGCCCACCCAAACCCATGTCCATGGAGTCGGTGATGCCATCCAACCATTTCATCCTCTGTTGTCCCCTTCTCCTCCTGCCCTCAGTCTTTCCCAGCATCAGGGTCTTTTCCAAAAATATTTGTATGAAGGGTGCTAAACCTTAGCTGTGTCCTGCAGCAGCTAGTGAAGATGCATCCCTCTATGTGCTCTGCAACCACTGCCAAGTTCAACAACAGCTGAAGCACGTTCAGCACCATTTGTCCCTCCTCTGCCCCAAAGGAGCTGCCGTTTGACTTTTCTCTCAGTACATCAAGTTGCCCTCTTATCAAACTCCCTACAAATTATAGCTATTTGTTTGGCTTTGCCCTGGCAACATTTTTCTGTGCATCTACTGACGCATTTGCCATTTCCAGGTGCTCTTTGGTATTTTCTGAAATTGTGTGCTTCCATGGGGTATTATTACTGTTTATTCTGAAAAACATCCTGTAATACTTGTTACAGTGCCCATTTGCCAGAAATAAACCCTGGCTTGGCAGATTTCCTGCCAACTCTTTGAATATCTATTGTCTTCTGGCTCCCATAATTTTTATTCAAAAGTCATCTGTATCTCCTTTGGTGCAACGTTTCTTAAGCTTTTTTTTTTCTTTTTATCTTTTGTTTTTAGAAAATTGACTATAATGTGTCTCAATGTGTGTTTGTCTTGTTGAATCATGTTTCGTTTTTGTTGGTTTGAGTTCACCCAGCATTGAGAATCAGTGGGTAGTAACCAATTCTTCTGTTATCAATTTTAGAAAGTGTCCACTCATCATTTTTCCCACTATTCCTTCTACCCATTCTTTCTGTTTTTCTTTAGGACTCCAACTTTGCTTACTGTGAGCTGGTTTGACAACAGCTTGTATTGTATATTTCTCTATCTCTCAGCTTGGACACATTCTACTAGCCTGTCTTTGAGTTTGGTAATCATTTTTACTTGTGTCTAGTCCTCTGTGGGTGTTTACTGGAAGAAACCAAATCATTCCACCTTGCCTTATTTGCAAATTAATCTGGGTAAACAATCTGACATAAAATGAGATATTCAGCAAATATTGAAAAAAGTTCATAGGTTGAATGGGAAAAATTAATAGCACACTTTCTTAAAGCCTATTTACTATATCCTTCAGTTTTAATTGCATTTATTCTATTTTTCCTTGGTTTGTTTATAGCATGTTTTCAATTTCTGTAAATGTCTGTTTTTCTCTTAAATTTATTCCCCAAACTCTGTAAATTTACTTCTTTCTTTCTTCAATGATTGTATAGTCTCTCTTTTGAATATTTATGTCCATTTTCCCCTAATTTTTCAATAACTGATAATGCCTGCAATTTGAGAGCACAGTGAACAAATACTGTAAACTCTTTGGAATTTTTTTTTTCTTTTTTGTGTGTGTGTATATTGCTCCCCTCCACCACTTTTTTTTTTTTTTTTTTTTTTTGCTTATATTATGTTCCTTCTTTAATTTTCTTAATCCTTGGGTCAGATCTTGTTTTACTTCCTTTGTGATTATTACTGATTTTTGTGGTGTCAGATCTCTATTAAAAAGAGCCTAAGGAGGAACAAATGGAAATTACTCAGAAAGATAGTTAGCTTTTCATTGGATCTGAAGTCTCAAACAAATCGTTAACAATCTGATCACTATTTTATCTGAGTAGCGTGTGTACCCTCTAGTTTCCAGACATTCTCCACATCACTACTGATCCTTGCTTCCTCTTCATCTGGCCTGACTCCTAAGCCCGCAGAGCAGCAAGCAGTAGATGAGGAAAATGCTTGCAAGTACCATCTCCCCTCAGCTTGCTCTTCTCTGACATTACTTGATATTGAGCTGGGTTTGCTTTCCTGTGGTCCAACCACAGTCCTGGGTCTCATGGCACTTAAACAAAAATAAAACATATTCAGCATTGATTCTCATAGATGTGTTACTTTAAGGATTTGGCACATTTTCATAGGATTTGGCCTATTGTCTTCCTAGTTTGTAGTTAGTTGTTGAGAAAATCCACAACAACTGAAAATGGCATTTCTTTAACTGAAAATGGCATTTATCTCTTTTTTAAAAATATATTTCCCTTTGTTTTTGCTTCTCCTGGGTTTTGACAGAGGTGGGTGGTATTTCATCAGGAGCCCAGTCCTCAACACATCACCTTCAACACCAATTCTTAACCCTCTACAGAAATGACTCTGGCAAAACTTGTGGACACGAGCTTTCTATTCTCCTTACCACTTCCTGGGAGGGATCCAAAACTGCAAATGTGATTACAATACTTGCATGCATGCTTACACAGATTCCAACACACATATATCCACTTTCACTTGCACATTCAGGCACGCTCATTTGCACACAGGCACACACATGCACACCACAAGTGGAGGACGAATGGACAGGCAGGGGGTTGGTGGATCCATCCTCAGCTCCTGCTTGGACACTCAGACAATTTAGCAGTGTGCCTGTGTGCCAGTGAGTGAGGACAGGAGCGTCTGTGTGGGCCGAGCAGACCTCTGTAACCCAGGTTCTTGCTGCTATTGGTTGCAATATGCACAGCAGTATAGTTGCTTAAAGAACTAGACCATTGGACCTCTTTGGCTTTTGTTTCTTGCAAGATGCTTTTCTGAAACTGGTTCAAACTCCTCCCCACCCTAGAGCACTGAATCACTTCTTCAACTTTCATTCTGCACGGCCCCACTAAATGAGCATGAATGTCTCCTGACTTACCCCCGAACCCCACCAACTGCTCAGTACGCAGAGAGCCAGCTTGGTGTGTGGCTCGGACCGGCTACAGGACAAGGCGTCTGAAGGCTGGACCCCTGCGCACATTATGACTGAGCCCCCTCTGGAGAAGGCCGCCTCTCAGCCCATGCAGGCATCAGTGGGCACACTGCCACTGAGCTCTCTTGGCAGCTTTGCTGGCCTTCCCAGTAACTGCCTTGTGATTGAATCACTCCAGTGGGAGGAGCAGATGGCGGCAGCTCATAGTCCCAGTACAGCCATCCCCCTGCGGCAACGGGAGGACTGCAGGGAGAGCAGGAGACGTGCATGATGTGGCTTCCACTCAGCCTTTTCAGTTTCTGAACCTATGGGGAGGGCACAGTGAAATGGGATCACCGCCTTCTCAAACAGGCATTCTCAACTTGTTGATCTTCTTAGTGACCCATATTCAATCAGTCAAGGAAACCAGATTTTCCTACAATAGAAACAAAATCCAAATCCACTCATTGCCATTTATATATTTAACGGTATTGAGTTTTTATATTTTCCATATACAGTAAGTTTCACAGACAAAAATGCAGAAGTGCTTTACAGAGTACTTTTCACTGCTGCAGGTTAAAGTGCAAACAAAAGCCATAAAACCAGCTGCTAGCTGAAGATAATTATACTGATGAGCACATATTTAACGAACACAAGGATACCATGCATAAAACTTCAGTAGTATTAATTACGAAGAAGTCTATTGTTCTGAATTAAAACATACAAAATTAAGAATTCCATCAACAGCTTAGATGACTATAATGCTTTCAGTCATCTTTTTGCTACAACAATAAAATTCAAAACACACAACTTCACCATCAGGAAATGTTTTCTCTTAATTTCTCTTACTGAAAAGAAAAGGAATCACTCCACACACTCCACGGCCTCTGTGTGTCAACTTTCCGACGTTTTGCAGCCAGGTGTTGGTAAGAGTGTGGACAGGTGTTCTTGGGTCTGAGCTTCGTTTCCAGATGTCCTCCTGCGGGTAGAGCAGAAGAGACCATGTGAAGATGAAGAGTCACACGTTTTACCTGCACAACTGGATGCAAGCTAGTGCAAGAGCTATATGCTATCAGGGTCCAGAAGCAGCACTCCGGCTCCAGGCCACCCTTCCCCATATACCCCAAAGGCTCTCCTCTCTTCTTCGGTGGCACAAAATGCTCCTCAACCTCTCCCCAGAGGTTCCTCCAGGGTAGAATTGGATCCCTTTGACCCCATTCCTACTGTTTGTTGCTGTCCAGTCACTAAGTCATGTCTGACTCTTTGTAACCCCATGAACTGCAGCACGCCAGGCTTCCCTGTCCTTCACCATCTCCTGGAGTTTGCTCAGACTCATGTCCATTGAGCCAATGATGCCATCCAATCATGATTCTCTGTCGCCTCCTGCTCTCAATCTTTCCCAGCATCAGGGTCTTTCCAGTGAGCAGGTTCTTCAGTTCACTCTATTTGCATGCATTTCTTTCCAGTGAGCAGGTTCTTCAGTTCACTCTATTTGCATGCATTTCTCATAGGGCGCTACTGATGCCATTGGTGAAGTCGTGTGTAGAATTCCTTAGTCCGGTTCTCAGGGTTCAGAGCGTGGCTTCAGGGGGCCAAGTTCAGGTTGAGTACTCCTATATATATAATCATAATAAGAAAACCACTCTCCTGGAGTTTGTCTTAAATCAGTGGTGCCTGAAGCATATAGGAAGTGCTCAACTAAATATTGCTGGTTATTTTCAAACTGACAGCACGAAACCCTCACCTGAATGGTGACTGCATTGAGGTAATGTTTGTCTTCTGAGCGGATGAGCAAGAAAGATTCCTAAGGAGGGAGCAGTTGGCTAAGGATGAAGTTTCTCTTGTTGCATTTGTTTGCCCAAAGGTGCATCCCAGAGCAGCAGGCTTTTGCTCTCAAAGTCTCCACCCAGGAACACACATTGCCACAGACATTTCACTGGCCAAAGCCAGTCTTGTGACCACACCTGCTGTGGGGGACAATGAAGCTGCATCTGTGTTCATACAGGCAACTAGTGTATAGGGAAGGCTTTAAAACATGGGGTTAAGAGTATAAAAAAAATTTTTTTTAAGAGTATAAAAACACACTTCCATGTGTCCCTAATAATAGCTACACTTAGCACTCACAGTAGGAGTTGAAACCTTATTTCTAAATGTATTAAATATCTATATCAATATTAGCAGCTCATCTCCAATGTTAACTGGCAGCCAATGATCAAACCACTCCAGTATTTCTTGCCTAGAAAATTCCAAGGACAGAGGAGCCTGGTATGGGATACAATCCATGGAGTGGCAAAGAATCAGACACGGCTGAGCAGCCACAAAAGTAAAAGTGGCTCAGTCGTGTCCGACTCCTTGCGACCCCGTGGACTGTAGCCCACACCAGGCTCCTCTGTCTGTGGAATTCTCCGGGCAATAATACTGGAGTGGGTTGCCATTCCCTTCTCCAGGGGATGTTCCCAACCCAGGGATCTAACCCAGGTGTCCCGCACGGCGGACAGATTCTTTACCATCTGAGCCACCAGGGAAGCCCATGCAAGATCAAAAGTCTATGTTCCGGGGAAAACCCCATGTCAGACACTGAAGGGGCATGGCTAGGACCAGACTACCTGAAGATGGGGGCTCAGGATACACAACCCGGGGTTTCAGAGTTAGAAGCCAGAGAGACCAAACGTGGCATTGCTCTCAAGAGCACAAGAGGCCCGAGGACAGGCACGTGAGCAGGAATTCCACTCAGAAACAAGTGTAGGGAGAAGGTGTGGCAGCGCCTCACCTTGCTGCCGGGTGGGTGGGCTCTGGCTGTGCCGGTGGCACCCCGCAATGACGCCCCCAGACCCAAGATGAATGGCTGAGCGCTGCCGCTGTGCCGATCCGCCAAGATCCCCTCTCACTCACGGGCTGCTGCACCCCACCCAGGCCACTGGGGGTGCGTCCCCCAAGCTGCAGATGGATTTATTTGTTGGAGAGTCCTTTAGCCCTCAGCAGTGCTGGAAGAGTGGGAAGGAAGGCAGGTCTGGCCGCATCCCTGCAGAGGCCCGCGGGGACGCCTCCAGAGCAGAGTCTGGAGCAGCAAGCTCCCTCCGCCCCGGAATCAGAGCTTCTCCTGATGCTGCGTGGAGGTTTCTAGGCTATAATTTACGTGCTCTGCCACGGGTACATCAGTTCCACGGACCTCATAAAAGCTGTCACTCTTCCTTAAGTAATCCTGTCCAACTATCATTCAGCAGCTCAGTGTCATATTTATTCATCTTGTCTGACAGAGTGATCAGAAATGACTGGTCATTACTTTTATATCCCCCCAAGAGCAGTGATCATCATCGTCAGAGCGGTCTTCACCGTTGCCTGCCCCGTCCACTAGCCTCACTTAACCTCCGCCTGAGGACCGCGGGCAAGGACAGAGATGGAGACCTGGTGAGGACGATGCACCTCTCTCAAGGTCGCTGAGGTCACGCAGCCAGGAAGCAGTGACTCAGGACTTGAACCCGGTTCGGCTGGATCCGGGCACCAAGAGCGATTCTGTTCCACACAGTCCAGCCAGCCGGCACCACCACCGTCAGGCTGGTGGGCAGCTGAGTCTCAGCACCACGCTGCGCATCCTGGCTTTATCATGGGCCTCCCGTTTACCTATTTGCATCTCCTTGGAGGAAAACTCATTTATTTTATGATGCGTGGTTTGGAATCACTTCCATAAACTGTGGAGAAGGTCAGGGGAGGTCAGGGAGTCCTGCCTCACCTCACAGCACCGCTGCTCTGGGCCGGGGGCGGGGGTGGCGGGCGTGCGGAGGGGTTGGGGGTATGGGGGGTGGCAGAAGGGATGTGGAGCTCACCGGCACAGCCACTGTGCTTTATATGCAAAGGAAACCTGAAATCAGACATTGAAGCGTATGTTTAATTACATCTTTAGAGCAAAACTTGTGACTCAATTGTCCCTTCCTAATGACTTTCTAAAAAACAATTAAAAATATATACCCCCATGAATAAAAAAGAGCTTGTCGTTTTAGCCCAATATCGTTGACGTGTTCCAGAATAATTGAATCTCTGTCACTTATGATTCCAGGAAATTATAGGAAAGATCCAGTCTCAGCCACGTGAGTGGGAATTTAATGCTGGCTCGGTCCGACAATGCACAATTGTTTTATCTAATAAATTTATGACCTTATAATGGGCTCTTCCCAAAGCGTTTTCCCACTTAATTTGTCACTTGGGTTGACCCACTTTCTGGGTGTTTGGCGTAAGGATTCCCTGGAAGTATGAACAGATGATGCCACCGGCCGTCTCTTCTCTAGATCCCCGGGCCTGCACACCCCAAGCTGCCTCTGGTCTGACAGCTTCCTCCCAGAGTCGGCATGCCCCTGTGCTCCTGATGGTTCCGGCTTGTGTGCATTTCCGGAGTTCTCCTCCTCTCCCCAGTCTTTACTCAGCTCCCGTATTTTCTATGAACCTAGAGCCTTACATTCCATGTTTAAGTCTTTCGCTTGAGTCCACCGCTGTGTCAGGTGTAAAGAAAGGAACCAGTTCCATTTTTCTCATATAGCAAGTCTCTTTTCCAGCTCCATCTGCTAAACAACAAGTGCGTTCTCTAGTGACTGCAGGCCCACCTTTATCATGGTTTCAGTCTGATGGACACACGCGTGTATCTCTTCGCTCTGCACTCCATTTCACTGCTTTGTCTGCCCGGGTCTATGTCAGTAATACGGTGCTATGTTTACGACTGTGGTTATGTATTTCTTAGAAGCTCGGAGGACTGGTCTGCTGTCTGTCTTTTGTTTTACACGGTTGATGTGGGGTGGAGGAGAAAGGAGCGACAGAGGATGAGATGGTTGGGTGGCATCACCCAGTCAGTGGACATGAGTTTGAGCAAGCTCCAGCAGATGGTGAAGGGCAGGGAAGCCTGGTGTGCTGCAGTCCATAAGTCAGACATGACTGAGCAGCTGAACACCAACAATATACATCTTCATGAAATTTTATTCTTCCATGAAATTTTAAGTTTACTGTATATCAAACTATAATGTTATTGAGGATTTCGTGAATTTCATAGATTATGAAATTTGAGGGAATTGACATCTTTAAATGTCAAGCTGTCCCAGCTAGAAGCATGGAAAAATCTCACCCACTCATTCAGATCATAGTCCATGTCCTTTGTCAAAACGTTTGCCTCTTTATAGAGGTATTGTGTGTTTTATAGTTTCTGTGGCCACCGTAAATAATTTGTATTTTTGTATGGCCATTACTGGTTCAAACAGGCTGCTGATTTTTTTATCTGGCAAGTTTCTGAGATCTTACTGGCTCTAATAGCTTGAGTAATTAAATCTGTTTTTTTTTTCTGGGTTGGTCATCATATCATCTGTCAATCACGACAGCTTTAGATCTTCTGCCTCTCAGCATCAGGCGTCAGGCAGTCATGGTCATTGGCTGTACAACCCCCAGGGCCTCCCCGAGGTTGGGAGAACGCCCCCCCCCAACCACCCACTGTACAGCCTGGATGAACCTTCATGACAGCCTGTGAAGCTGTACTGTTACCTTCTAGAGACCTGGGGACTCAGAGACTGTCTATGGCTGAGACAGTGATCCGCCCAAGCATCTTCCAGGGCAGCGAGGCCCCTGTCTCATCCTCCGTCTCCAGCCCAGCCCCTAGCCCCAATCCTCAGTGCCTCCCCAGGGCAGCTTCAGATCTGCCCTTTGCTGCCGACGTCCCGTGAGACCCTTGCCTCCTGGTGAGGCCACAGTTCTCACCGCCTCGTCTTCTCTGCACACCTTCAGTCTCTCCATGTTTCTCTCCAGATGTGGCCCTTGGCTGTCCTGGAACCCGGAGGTCCAGGGTCCTGGAAGGAGACCCAGGCTTTCCTCTCTGGGTTTGGTGCCATGTGTGCCCCAGAAGCCTGCAAGTCCTGGCCCAGGTGGGACAAGAGCTGGTGCCTCACAAGCACCCCCATCCCGTGGGGGTGGGCAGCCCTTGACCCTCCCAAACACTTCCACCCCCACCTCCACCCCATTCCTTCATCACCTGCTCAGGGCTCCTCAGGAGCGCCCAGCAAGCAAGTGTGGAGCCTCCTCCTCAACACATACTCAGGGGTCCCTGGAAACGGGGGCAAAGGGTCGAGGGAAGACCATCCATGACCGGCTGACTTTCCGGCCTCCCCACCGCCTGCTGATGGGTCGAGCCGACATGGATCAGCCAATCCTGAAAACACCCTTGCCTCCTCGACACCCCCTCCACCCTCCACCTCTCACGCCTGCTGGTCCTGTGAGGAAGGCCACCTGGGGCCTGCTCAGCCTGGGCTGTGCGTCCTGGGGGGGCCCACGTGCCATCCTGTGTGCCTGGCCAGCAAAGCTGAGCCATCAGCCTGTCTCCTACTCCGCTGCAAACAGAAGTGAGGACCCCCACGTCTCTCTTCCCTCTCTGAAGACATGCTGGATTTTTCCAGAAAGATCAGTTCCTTCTGGGGGAATTCAGATGACGCTTTCCCAATGCCAGCCTTGAACGTCCAGTCTGGACGTGCAAGTCTTGCTTTCTGAGAAGGGGACAGAGGTTCCGTGGGGACCAAGGGTGGGGAGACATGGCCATGGGAAGGTGGGGAGCTCACAGGCCATTTCCTGACCCCCCAAGGCTCCCCAACCTCATCCCGACCCCCTTGAGGGCCCCCCACCCAGTCCTGACACCACCTCTACCCCCGCCCTCCACTGCAGAGAAACCTCTGCTCCTGTGCCTCTTGAACTAAAGCATGGTTTCTTTGTGACTGTTAACCACGGCACACCCCACCTCCTGGCTGGCAGGCCGGTGATTTAATCCGAGGCTCAGAGCAGAGCCGCTCCTGTTTGTGAACACGTCGGGGCAGAGGGGAGCATTCAAGTCACTTCCTTGAGCCTCCATGTTCCTTGTCAGAGTGACAACCATAGGCCGGCTGGGCGACGTCGCCTGGGAATATATGATCGCAGACATTCTGTTCAAAACCCTAGGTTCTGCACGATGTTCCACTTTGTGCATCGTCTAGGTGAGACTGGTGCCTGGGAGACCTTCGCAGGGGACCCGCAGCTCAGCCCTGACCCGCTGGCCTGCTGGGGCTCTCCCTGCCTGACCACGGAGCCAAGCTGGCCCAGGGGATGCAGGCACCCTGCTGACACAGGGGGAAAGGCAGCGAGGAGGTTAGGACTGATGCCCCTGGAATCTGCCCAGCCCTGGACCGGACCTCTGGAGCCAGGCCCAGGCTCTGAGCGTCAGAGCATCTCATGAGTGCATCAGAGGGATGGACAGCTTCCAGGCCCTCAGGCCCTGATGCTCGGACACTCGGCGCCCAGGTCTGGCTCCATGGGTTCTGTTCAGGGCCAGGCGGAGTCCAGGGGTCTTAGCCCTGGACTTTCACCCCCAGGTGACTCCAGTCCCGACAGTGCCTCAGTCAGAGCCTGTGGACAGACCCGGCTGCCGGCAGGCACTGGAGGAACCCGGGCACAAGGAGCCTCGGGCGCCTGTGGGCAGCTAAGCGGGGACGTGGCCTCCAGAAATTGGCTCCTGGGTTGGCCCTTGACCTCCAGTGCCCACTGCCCTGTAGGGATGGACTGAGTTGCCTCTTGTTCTCGGGTAAACTGCCCCGCAGTGCTCTGGGGCGTGGGGGGCAGGGAAGGGGAAGGCAGGCTTCACAGGCTACTGAGGTCACGGCTAGCAGCAGGGCACCCCCAGCCCCACTTGCATCCTCCAAAGGCAACCCCACCTGAGCGCTGTTCCAGGCACTGATGGGCTTGGAAAGGCTCCTTCAGGGACAGGGCTGCCAGAGGTCATGGCCCAGGCCCAGTGAGGAGGGCAGAGGTCCCGGGGGAGCCAGGGGGGGGCAATTATTTATGGACTGGGAGGCAAGCGGGCAGGGCACAGGAGTAACAGCTGGGAGAAAGGCGGGGGAGGGTGGGGCGGGTGTCAGCACTCCTCGTGGGCTCCCTGCTTCACTCTGAGCCCGGTGAGAAGCCTTCCTAAGGGTCTGAGCCAGAGTCCCTGTGATCCAAGCCATGCCGTGAGAGTATGACCCTCAGTGCTCAAGATCAACTAGCAGATGCGTGCCTGGTTTTCTCCTGTCCTTGCCATCTGGCGCTCCAAGCCCTGGAACCCCCTGTTTGACAAGGACTGGGGGTACGTGGCCGTCTTAGCTCTCCTGATGGAGCTGGGGAAGCCAAGATCTCTGTCGGCCACAGCATAAGGTGCTGTGTGTTTAATGAAATAGGACGACCCCTGTCCCCAGAGCTCTGTGCAGACCCTGGCACCCTGAAATCGTCCTTTCTAAGCACAGTGACATCCAAGTCCACAGGGACTCTCCTCCTCAGGCAGGTGGGGCCCTGCCAGGCACAAGGACACACAGAGAAAAGCCACAGACCCTCCATCTGGCGCCTGCCTGTCAGGACGCGGCTCTCAGGACACCCGCGGCGGCAGGTGTCAAGGGGGACGTGCTTGTAGTGACTGAGCAGGACACTCACGTGGGGTCTCTCTGGTAACCTGGACAAGACGGGAAGGGTGGATGAACCCTCCCAAGACCCCCGGCATTTGGTAACTAGAAGTGCATGTGACCTGCTCAATCGACACGCCCTCTGCTCCAGGGAGAGACAGACAGACAGAGGGATGGAGAGAGTGAGACAGAGACAGAGAGACAGAAGTCCCCTGTTCCTCATGTAAAGGAGCATGTTCATATCACTTGAAGTTCAGAATACGTGTATTTCCCATCATTCTTTTAAGAAATCTCATCTCCATCGCCATACATATGTGTCAATTAGAAAACCCCTGTGTATGCAATTGACACAAAAGTGATTTCGTTTCGCATAAGAAGGATTATGTGTATTTTGTTAGACTTCATCGTGATGATCCAGAGAATGTTCCAGTTCTTCGTCCTTCCCATCACACAGGATGCTGGAGTGAGCAGAGGGTGGTTCGCGTGGTACCCTGAAGGAGGTCTCTGACATTTCCGTTTCCTACAGGAGACGTCAGGTTCCCGGTCTGGACGTTTATCTGAACCGCGGGGCTCGTACTCATGTCTACATTCTTTGAAACATTAATTCATGATTTTCTTAATATCTTATTGATTTCCCCCCTCCAAAGGCCAGAGGTTAAGAAACTCCATAAAAACGTCCTGGCAATTTATCGCTGTGCCTCGAAGACATTGCAGTAACCTCATAGCTCGTGCTTCCCGTTGTCTTTCCACTTACTGTCGCAGCTCAAAATGACAAATTCACCTTTTCTTTGAACCTTGAATGAACTTGCTTCTAAAAGTGATCCCAGCATTGTTCCCGGGTAGTTCTACTTTCCGTCAGACGACGGGTGGTGTGGAACTCCAGGCTGTCCACAACAGGGACTCGGCCAGGACAACTATTTGTTGTAAAGACCAAAGATGTCTTTACAAAGCACTGCCTCACCTGTCCCAGCAGTGGGCCACCCACCACGATCTGATCCGTTTTTGTATTGTGGGTTTTGTTTGTTTGCTTTTAGGAAACAGGCTTGGGAACACAGCAAGACTCAAAGTCATCCCCAGGGTTATAGTCGGGACCCAGGCCTCAGCCCCCAAGTCTGCTCACTAGCCTCCTGACACGTTGCCCGCTGGCTTTGTACTCGGTCCACATCCGATGGGGCAACAGCTACCTCTGAAGATGCTGATTGTTGTTTAAAAAAAAGTTGTGAGCAGAAAGTCACACACCAGGAGATGAAAAAATGGAAACCATTTTGTAATTGTAGAAAAAAAGTTTCTTACTATAAGTGTTATAATAAACAGGTGAACTATAATAAATAACCCATCATCAGTTTATAATAATCCAGACCACCTCACCTGCCTCCTGAGAAATCTGTATTCAAATCAAGAAGCAACAGTTAGAATCAGACATGGAACAATAGACTGATCCCAAATTGGGAAAGGCGTCCATCAAGGCTGTATATTGTCACCCTGCTTATTTAGTTTCTATGCAGAGTACATCATGTGAAATGTCAGGCTGGATGAACCACAAGCTGGAATCAAGTTTGTCAGGAGAAATATCAATAACCTCAGATGTGCAGATGAAACCATTCTTATGGCAGAAAATGAAGGGAAACTAAAGAGCCTCTTAATGAAGGTGAAAGAGGAGAGTGAAAAAGCTGGTTTAAAACTCAGCATTCAGAAAACTAACACCATGGCATCCGGTCCCATCACTTCATGGCAAATAGATGGGGAAACAGTGTCAGACTTTCTTTTCTTGGGCTCCAAAATCACTGCAGATGGTGACTGCAGCCATGAAATTAAAAGACACTTGCTTCTTGGAAGGAAAATTATGACAAAATTAGCATATTAAAAAGCAGAGACATTATTTTGCCGTCTAGTCACAGCTATAGTTTTTCCACTAGTCGTGTATGGATGTGAGGGTTGGACTTCAAAGAAAGCTGAGTGTTGAAGAATTGATGCTTTTGAACTGTGTGGTGTTGGAGAAGACTCTTGAGAGTCCCTTGGACAGCAAGGATATCAAACCAGTCAATCTTAAAGGAAATCAGTCCTGAATATTCGTTGGAAGGACTGACGCTGAAGCTGAAGTTCCAATCCTTTGGCCACATGACATGAAGAACTGACTCATTGGAAAAGACCCTGATGCTAGGAAAGATTGAAGGCAGGAGGAGAAGGGGATGACAGAGGATGAGATGGTTGAATGGTATCACTGACTCTGTGCACATGAGTTTGACCAAGCTCCGGGAGATGGTGATGGACAGGGAAGCCTGGCATGCTGCAGTCCATGGGGCCACAAAGAGTCGGACACGACTGAGCAACTGAATTGAACTGAAATAAGTGAAAAATGAAATGTCTTTTTAATTGCATTAGTTAGCTTGAATAAGCACAGAATTAAGAGCTTTAATTAACTCTACTGGGAGAGTAAATGACCTCAAATGAGAGTTCTGCTCCAGTCCCCCCCACCCCACCCCACGGAGACCGGAGCCGAGGGAGCCACAGCATTTCTGAGGGCAGCGCCCACGCCCCTCACCCGCCTGGGAAATAAGTGGCTCAGTTTTAGGGGAGGGACAGACGAGTGCTGGTCTGAGGGAGGTTTGGCTTTTTTTTCTTTTTTCATCTTCAGCTCAGGCTTTAACTGAGCAGATCTCAGGGAAGCCGAGAGATAAGAAAATTGACTATCTGAAAACAGTGTGTTTCTGAAGACTGCATATTTGGACTCATCTCTCCTGTTGTAAGTAGATACTTGGAAAGATTTCTTTTTCTTTTTCTTTTTTTTTTTTTGCCCTCAAGTCTCAATTTAGATCTATCAACCAGGGCATCTGGGGGTGAGCTTTGCCCTCTCTCTCAGAAATCTAATATTTTAAGATGATCTTTTACTCAGCAACATGAGTGTTACATACGTGTGTTTCTCATTCTCAAGCATGGAAGCTCACGGTGCACAGTGTCTCTGGGCAAACCCGCGAAGGCACAGCCCATGTTCTAAGGGACTTAGAAACGTTGTGTGCCTGGAAGGTTTTCGTTGTTTAGTTCACTTTTCTTTCAGAGAGATCACTCCAGTTCTGTGTGTAATGGTTCACACATTTGCTGAGCTCAGTCCTGCTAGGAAAAGGATCTGAAAGGCACCATGACCTGAAATACTATGGTCAGTGGACTTTTAGTAAACAAGCCAGAGAGCCTAAGTGGTAGTTGCTTTGAATTCTTTACATTTGGGCAAGTAATGTGTGTTCTTTCTACCACATTTGAAATAGCATTGGTATTTTAAATTAAGTGGAAAGTAAGTGAAAATGAAGTTGCTTAGTCGTGTCCAACTCCTTGTGACCCCATGGACCCCATGGACCCCTTATGACCCCATGGAGCCTAACCCATCAGGCTCCTCTGACCATGGGATTCTCCAGGCAAGAATACTGGAGTGGGTAGCCATTCCCTTCTCCAGGGGATTTTCCCAACCCAGGGATTGAACCTGGGTCTCCTGCATTGCAGGCAGACGCTTTACCATCCAAGCCACCAGGGAAGCCCCAAATTAGGTGGTAGCAAATACTGTTTTTCTTCTTTCAAAAAGTCAGACAAAGACTGAGTAGACTTGGTTTTGTTTGCAGTTTATAAAGAGGACAACCATAGCCTGTTGCCGCATTTCTTTAAACCTCCACACTCAGAGCCTGGGCAGCACTGAGCGGGCAGGTGGCCCCTGACGGCTGAAGCTCTCTGAGGAGACCTCGGGCTCAACATCACCCTGAAGTGGTTCAGGAGAACAAGCGCGAGGGCAAAGCTGGGTTTCCTTCCAGAGTCAGACTTCAGCCTCTCAGACACTCGCATGTCGCGCCCGCGGCTCTGTGGCTCTCGGTGGAGGTGCAGCCGCTCCGTGGGGACAGCTGATGGCAGCTGCGTGAGCTGGACCACAGGTGGAGCCTCCACGAGCAGCCTGGCCCCTCACAGCCACAGCTCCCAGGAAAGGGGAGGCGTGGGCGAGCCCTCCTGCCCTCAGCCCGAGGGAGCCTGAGACCTCCTCCCCTCCTCCCCGCCCGGAGGCAGGTGTACACTGCGGACCAGTAGGACCAAGTCTGGCCACCTCGAGTGTTTTGGAGAACGTCCTTAAACATGGCTCTGGATCTACCGTGGACACTGAGAGCTTCACAACCTTTCTGGTTTAGAAATGGTGATGCCATTTCTCCTTAGGTGCCTTTGTCATCCCGATTTTGCAGACGTGGAGACTGGTGCCTAGAGAGATGAGTCACCTAGCCTCAAGCGTCAGGTGCCCAGAAATAGCAGAGCCCGGAGCCTGGCACCCAGCCTCGCTTTACAGTCACATGGGTCTTGGGATCACAGAGCCATCAGGTCAACAGTTGCAAAGTTTGCTCACCTGAGATGGACCTTGACCTCACTCTGAGCAGAAGTCAGACCTTTTGGGAATCACCGGAAGAAGAATCAGATCTCCAGATTATGAAAACATGTAACAGGACAGAATAATTTGAGTACTGATGACGCATATGGAAGACTCTAAGAAGACACAAGTGTATCTTTACTAAAAGCTTGGTGGTGGTGCTGGTTTAGTCGCTAAGTCGTGTCCAACTCTTGTGGCCCTGTGGACGTAGCCTGCCCGGCTCTTCTGTCCATAGGATTCCCCAGGCAAAAATACCGGAGTGGGTTGCCATTTCTTGATATATAGCAATTTAAAAGTATAAAGAATTTTTTCCATGTAAAAGTGATATCATATGGTATTTGTCTTTGAATTATTTCGCTAAGTATAATACTCTCAAAGTCCATCTATGTTGATGCAGATGGCAAAATGCTGTTCTTTTTTTTTTTTTAAGAAAAGAAAGAAAGTGAAATAACTCAGCTGTGTCCAACTCTTTGCGACCCTGTGGACTGTAGCCTAGCAGGCTTCTCCATTCATGGGGTTTTCTGGGTAAGAGTACTGGAGTGGGTTGCCATTTCCTTCTCCAGGGGATCTTCCCTACCCAGGGATTGAACCCAGGTCTCCTGAGTTGTAGGCAGATGCTTTACCCTCTGAGCCACCAGGGAAGCCCAAGGCTGAGTAGTATTCCATCCTATACACACTTCAGATCTTTATCTATTTGTCTGTTAATGGACACTTAGGTTGGTTGTATATCTTGGCTATTGCAAATAGTACTGCTGTGAATGTGAGGCACATGTATCTTCCAGTTAATATTTTCATTTCCTTTGGATACACAGTCAGGAGTGGAATTGTTAGATCTTATGGTGGTTTTATTTTTAGTTCTTTGAGGACTCTCCATCCTGTCCTCCACAGTGACTGTGCCAGGTCGCATCCCCACCCACAGTGTGTAAGGGTTCTCCTTCCCCCACACCCACCAACACTCGTCACTTGTGCTGTTTTGGATGACAGGCATTCTGACAGGTGTGAGCTGTCACTTCATTGCGGATTCGATTCACATTTCTCTGATGATTAATGATGCTGAGCATCTTTTCATGTGCCTGTTAGCCACCTGAATGTCTTCTTTGGAAAAATGTCTATGCATGTCTGCTGCCCATTTGAAAAAATGTTTGAAGTTGAGGTGTATGAGCTGATTCTGTATTTTGGATGTTAACTCCTTATTGTTCACAGGATTTGCATGTATTCCCCCGTTCAGTAGACTGTCCTTTTGTTTTGCTGATGGTTTCCTTTCCTGTGCAAAAACTTTTAAGTTTAATTAGATCTCCTTTGTTTATTTTTGGTTCTTTTACCTTAGGAGAAAAATCTAGAAAAATATTGCTGATATATGTCAAAGACTATTCCACATTTTCTTCTAGGCATTTTATGGTTTCTGGTCTTATATTAAGGTCTTTATCAAACTAGGGAATATAACAGCAAAGAAACTGAACTCACAGATATAGAGATCAAACTAGGGTTTGCTAGTGGGGATGCAAAAGAGGGGAGAGAAAATTTAAGGGTATAGGACTAAGAGATATAAAGTATTATGTATAGAATAAATAAGCTACAGGGATCTATTTTAAGCACAGGGAATACAGCCAGTATTTTATATTAATTACAAATGGACTATAACCTTTTAAATTGGAATCACCAGTTTATACACTTGAGTCTTATGGAACATTGTAAATCAATTATAAGTGAAAGTGATAGTCACTCAGTTGGGTTTGGTTTCTGACTCTTTGTGACCCACGGACTGTAGCCCACCAGGCTCCTCTGTCCATGGGATTCTCCATGCAAGAATACTAGAGTGGGTAGCCAGTCCCTTCTCCAGGGGGTCTTCCCGCCTCAGGGCCTGAATCCAGGTCTCCTAGCATTTCAGGCAGCCTTTACCATCTAAGCCACCGGGGAAGCCCTAATAGAAAGGAATATTTTGTCCGTGGGATTCTCCAGGCAAGAATACTGGAGTGGGTTGCCATGCCCTCCTTCAGGGGATTTTCCCAGGGACTGAATCCGAGTCCCTTACGTCTCCTGCATCGGCAGGTGGATGCTTTACCACTGGCACCACCTGCGAAGTTCGAAGGGTGAAAAAGTAAGGAAAATGTTTTAAATATTAAATGTTAATCAAGTGATTATATATTTGCTGCTCCAAAATGAAATCATTATTTTTGGTGAATTCTAATAAATTTTTTGTTAATTTATATTTTTGGAATATTTAGGAATAGTATTTTGTTCAATATTCATGCAGTAAGTTCAGTGTTTGTTACACGTTTTAGGGTGAACGGGTTCAAATGAAATCTTTTACCATCTAACATCAATGGAACTTGTTCTCATCTTTTCTTCTCCCTCTTTTCACCATTGCTGTTTCTCCAGTTTCTTGCCCTGTTGTTCAGTCACACAGTCATCTCCGAATCTTTGAGATCCCATGGACTGCAGCACACCAGGCCTCCCTGTCCATTGCCAACCCTTGGAGCTTGCTCAAACTAGTGTCCATTGAGTCAGTGATGCCATCCAATGATCCTGTCCTCTGTCGTCCCCTTCTCCTCCTGCCTGCAATCTTTCCCAGAATCAGGATCTTTTCTAATGAGTCAGCTCTTCCTATCAGGTGGCCAAAATATTGGAGCTTCAGCTTCAGCATCAGTTCTTCCGATGAATATTCAGGACTCATTTCTTTTAGGATTGACAGGCTTGATCTCTTTGCTGTCCAACAGACTCTCAAGAATCTTCTCCAACAGCACAGTTCAAAAGCATCAACTCTTCGGCGCTAAGCTTTCTTTATGGTCCAACTCACACATCCATACATGACCACTGGAAAAAAACATAACTTTAACTAGACAGACTTTGTCGGTAAAGTAATGGTTCTGCTTTTTAATACTCTGTCTGGGTTTGGCATAACTTTTCTTCCAAGGAGCAAGGGTCTTTAAATTTCATGGTTGCAGTCACCATCTGAAATGATTTTGGAGCCCAAGAAAATAAAGTCTGTCACTATTTCCATTGTTTCCACATCTATTTGCCATGAAGTGATGGAATCAGATGCCATTATCTTCGTTTTCTGAATGTTGAATTTTACCCCAGCTTTTTCATTCTCTTTCACCTTCATCAAGAGACTCTTTAGTACCTCTTCATTTTCTCCCATAAGAGTGGTGTCATCTGCACATCTGAGGTTATTGATATTTCTCACAGCAATTTTTATTCCAGCATATGCTTCATCCAGTCCAGCATTTTGCATGATGTACTCTGCATATAAGTCAAATAAGCAGGATGACAATATACAGCCTTGATATACTTCTTTCCTAATTTGGGACCAGTCCACTGTTCCATGCCTGGTTCTAACTGGTTCTTTTTGACCTGCATACAGATTTCTCAGGAGGCAGATAAGGTGGTCTGATATTATCATCTCTTGAGGAATTTTCCAGTATGTTGTGATCCAAACAGTCAAAGGTTTTAGCATAGTCAATGAAGCAGAAGTAGATGTTTTTCTGGAACTCTCTTACTCTATGATCCAACGGATGTTGGCAATTTGATCTCTGGTTCCTCTGCCTTTTCTAAATCCAGCTTGAACATGTGGAAGTTCTCTGTTCAAGTAATGTTTAAGCCTAGCTTGGAGAATTTCGAGCATTACCTTGCTAGTGTGTGAGATGTGTGTAATTGCGAGGTAGTTTGAGCATTCTTTGGCATAGCCTTTCTTTGGGATTGGAATGAAAACTGACCTTTTCCAGTCCTGTGGCCACTGCTGAGTTTTCCAAATTTGCTGGCATATTGAGTGCAGCACTTTCACAGCATCATCTTTTAGGATTTGAAATAGCTCAACTGGAATTCCATCACCTCCACTAGCTTTGTTCGTAGTGATGCTTTCTAAGACCCACTTGACTTCACACACCAGGATGTCTGACTCTAGGTGAGTGATCACGCCATCATGATTATCTGGGTCATTAAATATCTTTTGTACAGCTCTTCTGCATATTCCTGCCACCTCTTCTTAATGTCTTCTGCTTCTGTTAGGTCCATACTGTTTCTGTCCTTTATTGTGCCCGTCTTTGCAGAAATGTTCCCTTGGTGTCTCTAATTTTCTTGAAGAGATCTCTAGTTTTCCCATTCTATTGTTTTTCTCTGTTTCTTTGCATTGATCTCTTAGGAAGACTTTCTTATCTCTCCTCCCCTTGCTATTTTTTGGAACTCTACACTCAGATGGATATATCTTTCCTTTTCTCCTTTGCCTTTCATTTCTCTTCTTTTCTCAGCTATAAGGCCTCCTCAGACAACATTTTGCCTTTTTGCATTTCTTTTTCTTGAGGATAGTTTTGATCCCTGCTTCCTATACAATATTACGAACCTCCGTCCATATTTCCTCAGGCGCTCTGTCCTTCAGGCACCTCCGTCCATATTCCCTCAGGCACTCTGTCTATCAGATCCAATTCCTTGAATCTATTTGTCATTTTACTGTATAATCATAAGGGATTTGATTCAGGTCATATCTGAATGGTCTAGTGGCTTTCCCTGCTTTCTTCAGTTTAAGTCTGAATTTGGCAGTAAGGAGCTCATGATTTGAGCCAGAGTCAGCTCCCAGTCTTGTGTTTGCTGGCTGTATAGAGCTTCTCCATTTTTGGCTACAAAGAATATAATCAATCTGATTTCAGTATTGACCATCTGGTGATGTCCATGTGTTGAGACTTCTCTTGTGTTGTTGGAAGAGGGTGTTTGCTATGACCAGTGCATTCTCTTGGCAAAACTCTGTTAGATTTTGTCCTGCTTCATTTTGTACTCCAAGGCCAAACTTGCCTCTTACACCAGGTATCTCTTGACTTCCTACTTTTGCATTCCAGTCCCCTATGTTGAAAGGACATCTTTTCTTGATGCTAGTTCTAGAAGGTCATGTAGGTCTTCATAGAACCATTCAACTTCAGCTTCTTCGGCATTAGTGGTTGGAGCATAGACTTGGATTATTGTGATACTGAATGGTTTGCCTTGGAAATGAACAGAGATCATTCTGTCATTTTTGAGATTGCACCCAAGTACTGCATTTCAGACTCTTTTGTTGACCATGATGGCTACTCCATTTCTTCTGAGGGATTCTTGCCCACAGTAGTAGATATAATGTTCATCTGAGTTAAATTGGCCTAGTCCAGTCCATTTTAGTTCATCAATTTCTAAAATGTCATTGTTCACTCTTGCAGTCTCCTTTTTGACCACTTCTAATTTGCCTTGATACACGGACCTAACATTCCAGGTTCCTATGCAATATTGCTCTTTACAGCATTGGACTTTACTTCCATCACCAGTGACACCCACAACTGAGTGTTGTTTTGCTTTGGCTCTGTCTCTTCATTCTTCAAGTTATTTCTCCACTGATCTCCAGCAGCATAGTGGGCACCTACCGACCTGGGGAGTTCATCTTTCAGTGTCCTATCATTTTGCCTTTTCATACTGTTCATGGGCTTCTCAAGTCAAGAATACTGAAGTGGTTTGCCATTCCCTTCTCCAGTGGACCACATTCTGTCAGATCTCTCCACCATGACCCGCCCGTCTTGGGTTGCCCCACGGGCATGGCTTAGTTTCATTGAGTTAGACAAGGCTGTGATCATTTGATCAATTTGCTAAGCTTTCTGTGATTTTGGTTTTCATTCTGTCTGCTCTGATGGATGAGAATAAGAGGCTAGTGGAAGCTTCCTGATGGGAGAGACTGGCTGTGGGGCACCGTGCCTCACTTGTATCCCCTGTAGTGACAGTAATCCCCCAAGTCACATCCACCCGGAACCTCAGAAAGTGACACTTCTGGAGATACAGTCTTTGCAGATGAAATTAAGTAAAGATGAGGCCCTCCGTTCTGAGGGTGGGACCTAAACCCAGTGCCTGGTACCCTGAGTCGAGGGTGAGGGGACACAGAGATGCCTGGGTGGGGTGGCCACGTGGGATGGAGGCAGACACGGGGGCGATGCAGACACGAGAGGTGATGCAGACACAGGGGTGATGCAGACACGGGGGTGACGCAGACACAGGGGTGACGCAGACACGAAAGGTGATACAGACACTGGGGTGATGCAGACACGGGAGGTGATACAGACACAGGGGTGACGCAGACATGAGAGGTGATACAGACACTGGGGTGATGCAGACACGAGAGGTGATACAGACACTGGGGTGATGCAGACACGAGAGGTGATGCAGACACAGGGGTGACGCAGACACGAGAGGTGATACAGACACTGGGGTGATGCAGACACGGGAGGTGATACAGACACTGGGGTGATGCAGACACGAGAGGTGATACAGACACTGCAGTAATGCAGACATGGGGTGATGCAGCTGCAGGCAGGGGGCACCTGCAGCCTCCAAAAGCTGGACGAGACAAAGAAGGACCTTCCCTGGAGCTTCAGGGGAGTGCAGCCCTGTCCACACCTTGATACAGACTTCTGGCCTCCAGAACTAAGAGAACAAACTTCTTTGTTTTAAGCCACCTGGTTTGTGGTGTTGATCATGAAGCCCCAAGGGACTAACCTACCTACTGTTAACTACCTAAGCATCGAAAAGTTAGCATCTACAGACAAGAAAGAGATCAAAACAGTAAATTCTATAGGGAATCAACACTGAATATTCATTGGAAGGACTGATGCTAAAGCTGAAGCTCCAATATTTTGGACACCTGATGCGAAGAACCAACTCACTGGAAAAGACTCCGATGCTGGGAAAGATTGAGCGCAAAAGGAGAAAGGGGTGCCAGAGGATGAGATGGTTGGATAACATCACTGACTCAATGAATATGAGTTTAAGCAAACTTCGGGAGATAGTGAAGGACAGGGAAGCCTGGTGTACTGCAGCCCATGGGGTACCCAAGAGTAGGACACAACTTAGCAACCGAACAACAGCAAACAATTCCACAGCGTGGGAAATGTCCATTTATTCTTCCTTCGTTGCATGTGTGTATTTATTTTTATTTTGCATTGGCCTCTGTAGGAGGAAATACTTTCTTTCTAAGCTTTGATCTATGAGGTACTACTGGCCATGGAGGTCCCAGATACTGTCCCCCTTCCCTGTCTCCTGGATGAAAGTTGCCAACAGTTGGGAAGCTATCAAGCTAGAAAGTGTTGGGCCTTGGAAAACTTCACTGGAAAACATAAAATTTTAAATTACAGCTCTGCATCATTAATGGCATATCATTATCAAATCATAATATAATAGCCAGCTTAGAAGACAGTCTGAATTTTACCACAAAACTAAACCCACTCTTATCATTTGATCCAGCTACTTTCCTCCTTGGTATTTACCCAAATGAACTGAAAACTCATATCCAAATAGAAACCTGCGCATGGATGTCTATAGAGGCTTTATTCATAACTGCCCCAAATTGGAAGCAACCGAGAGGTCCTTCAGTAGGTAAACAGATAAACTACATTTGGACAATGGAATATTTTATAGCACTGAAATGAGCTATTAAGACATTGTCTCTTAGTGCTAAGAGACTGAGCCCAGAGCAGGGGGTCCATAGGGAATTTCTGAACCGTCATCTCAGTTCTGCATGCTGAGTCGCTTCAGTCGTGTCTGACTCTTTTCAATCCTATGGACTGGAGCCCATCAGGCTCCCCTGTCCATGGGATTCTCCAGGCAAGAAGAATACTAGAGCGGGTTGCCATGCCCTCCTCCAGGGGATCTTCCCGATCCAGAGACTGAACATGCGTCTCTTGCATCTCCTGTATTGGCAAGCATGTTCTTTACCACTAGCACCACATGAGAAGTCATCTCAATCCTACTAGGAGTCTAAAACTGCTCTTAAAAAAGGCTTTAAAAAAACTAATTTTGAGTTTCTTTGATAAAATGTATGGTTTAATTTTAATTTATGGATTTTAACAACATGTATGCAGTACATACTTTAGCAAAGTCTACACACACGCAGAGGAGAAGGCGATGGCAGCCTCTCCAGTGCTCTCACCTGGAGAATCCCAGGGACGCACGAGCCTGGCGGGCTGTGGTCCAGGACGGAGGAGCCTGGCGGGCTGTGGTCCAGGACGGAGGAGCCTGGCGGGCTGTGGTCCAGGACGGAGGAGCCTGGCGGGCTGTGGTCCAGGACGGAGGAGCCTGGCGGGCTGTGGTCCAGGACGGAGGAGCCTGGCGGGCTGTGGTCCAGGATGGAGGAGCCTGGTGGGCTGTGGTCCATGGGGTCGCAGAGAGTCGGACACGACTGAGCGGCTTCACTTCACTCACTTCATACTTTATTACTGGAGAAGGCAATGGCAGCCCACTCCAGTATTCTTGCCTGGAGAATCCCATGGACAGAGGAGCCTGGCGAGCCACGGTCCACGGGGTCACAGAGAGTCGGACACGACTGAAGTGACTGGGCATGCGTGCACACACACGCACAATAAGCACTTTGTATGTGCATTCCACATCTATCCTGGGAAATTTTTAAATACACTTTTTACCTTGTCAAAAAAGCAAATGATTGTCTCAGTTTTACTGGCATTTGTAATGGGTATGTGCACATGTGCTAAGTTGCTTTAATCATGTTGGACTCTTTGTGACCCCATGTACTGTAACCCGAGCAGAAATGCCCCTGGTGCTTGTCCAGGAGACTCCACGCCACATTCACACCCTCCTCCCTGGAGAACTCAGGTGGCCAGCCATGGTTGTCCTGCTGTAGACCCACGGAGGGCAGGAAGCCCACCACGGACGTGCTTCATCGAGGTCCCGCAGGGAGCAGCCTTGTGGAGGTGGCTTGGCCCACCCAGGCTGATGATGATGTCAGAGAGGCTGCACTTGCGCCTCCTGCCCAGGTGGAACCCCAGCGTCCCCTGCGCTTCCCTGAAGACAGAGGGGAACACGAGGCCAGGTGTCCGCTCGGTCACTGTGGCCTGTCCACATGGCACTGCTTGTGGCAGGTTTGGCAGGAGACTGAAGGGAGGGAAACCTGAGTCAGTGGGACCGTCCTTCTCACTCGCCTTCTGACCAGCTGAGGCTGCTGTTGGTCCCACTCAGGTGCCCTTCTGAAGGAGAGCTAGGTATTTGGCTCTTTGACATCTCCAGGGAGTGAGAAGATAAAAAGTCTTTGTCAGAAAGAAATGTGTTGAGTTTAGATGTTCATAGAAAAAGTAGGATTAGCATAACTTGGGCTTCCCCTGGTTCAGTCGGTGCAGAATCTGCCTGCAATGCAGAAGGCATAAGAGACACAGGTTCAATCTCTGGGTTGGGAAGATCCCCTGGAGAAGGAAATGGCAACCTACTCCAGTATTCTTGCCTGGAAAATTCCATGGACTGAGGAGCCCAGTGGGCTATAGTCCATGGGGTTGCGAGAGACACAACATAATGATTAAACCACCACCAAAATACGTTTACTTAAATTAATGCATTAAAATTTTAAGAGAACTATTTATATAAATTAAGCCAACAAAAATAAGCCTAAATATATCTGAGGGAAATTGTTGTTTAGTGGCTATTTTGTGTCCAACTTTCTGCAACCCCATGGACTGCAGCACATTAGGCTTTCCTGTCCTTCACTATCTCCTGGAACTTGCTCAAACTCATGTCCATTGAGTCGGTGATGCCATCCAACCATCTCATCCTCTGTTGTCCCCTTCTCCTCCTGCCCTCAATTTTTCCCAGCATCAGGGTCTTTTCCAATGAGTCACCTCTTCATATCAGGTGGCCAAAGTATTGGAGCTTCAGCTTCAGCATCTGTCCTTCCAATTAATGTTCAGAGTTGATGTCCTTTAAGATTGACTGGTTTGATCTCCTTGCTGTCCAAGGGACTCTCAATGTGTTTAATACAATGTGATCCTTGAGGTCCTGACATGAGATATTTCTGAGATGCATAATTAAAACAGAGAAACAGAGAATGATAAATGTAATCTGTTTTCATTTTTGATAAAAAGCCAGACTGGGAGCTGACTGTGGCTCAGATCATGAACTCCTTATTGCCAAATACAGACTTAAATTGAAGAAAGTAGGGAATACCACTAGACCACTTTCATTTTTCACTTTCATGCATTGGAGAAGGAAATGGCAGCCCACTCCAGTGTTCTTGCCTGGAGAATCCCTGGGGACGGGGGAACTGGGGGAACTTGGTGGACTGCCATCCATGGGGTCGCACAGAGTCGGACATGACTGAAGTGACTTAGCAGCAGCATTCAGGTATGACCTAAATTAAATCCCTTACAATTATACAGTGGAAGTGACAAATAGATTCAAGGAATTAGATCTGATAGACAACTTCCTGAAGAACTATGGATGGAGGTTCATGACATTGTACAGGAGGCAGTGAACAAGACCGTCTCCAAGAAAAAGAAATGCAAAAAGGCAAAATGGTTTTCTGAGGAGTCTTTACAAATAGCTGAGAAAAGAAGAGAAGTGAAACACAAAGGAGAAAAGGAAAGATACAGCCATTTGAGTACATAGTTTCAAAGGATAGCAAGGAGAGATAAGAAAGCCTTTCTCAGTGATCAATGCAAAGAAATAGAGGAAAGCAATAGAATGGGAAAGACTAGAGATCTCTTTAAGAAAATTAGGAATACCAAGGGAACATTTCATGCAAAGATGGGCTCAATAAAGGACAGAAATGGTATGGACAGATATTGGTATCTGAAATAGTATGCACAGAAACAGATATTAAGAAGAGGTGCCGAGAATACACAGAAGAACTATACAAAAAAAGATCTTCACAACCCACATAATCACGATGGTGTGATCACTCACCTAGAACCAGATATCATGGAGTGTGAAGTCAAGCGGGCCTTAGGAAGCATTGCTACTAACAAAGCTGCTGCTGCTGCTGCTAAGTCGCTTCAGTCTTGTCCAACTCTGTGAGACCCCATAGATGGCAGCCCATCAGGCTCCACCATCCCTGGGATTCTCCAGGCAAGAACACTGGAGTGGGGTGCCATTGCCTTCTCCAGTGCATGAAAGTGAAAAGTGAAAGTGAAGTCGCTCAGTCGTGTCCGACTCTTAGCAACCCCATGGACTGCAGCCCACCAGGCTCCTCTGTCCATGGGATTTTCCAGGCAAGGGTACTGGAGTGGGTTGCCACTGCCTTCTCTACTAACAAAGCTAGTGGAGGTGATAGAATTCCAGTGGAGCTATTTCAAATCCTAAAAGATGGCTGTGAAAGTGCTGCACTCAATATGCCAGCAAATTTGGAAAGCTCAGCAGTGACCACAGGACTGGAAAGGTCTGTTTTCATTCCAATCCCAAAGAAAGTCAATGCCAAAGAATGCTCAAACTACTGCACAATTGCACTCATCTCACACGCTAGCAAAGTAATGCTCAAAATTCTCCAAGCCAGGCTTCAACAGCATGTGAAAAGTGAACTTCCAGATGTTCAAGGTGGATTTAGAAAGGGCAGAGGAACCAGAGATCAAATTGCCAACATCCACTGGATCATCGAAAAAGCAAGAGAGTTCCAGAAAAATATCTACTTCTGCTTTATTGACTACGCTAAAACCTTTGACTGTGTGGATCACAACAAACTGTGGAAAATTCGTCAAGAGATGGGAATACCAGACCACCTGACCTGCTTCCTGAGAAATCTGTATGCAGGTCAAGAAGCAACAGTTAGAACTGTACATGAAACAACAGACTGATTCCAAATCAGGAAAGGAGTACATCAAGGCTATATATTGTCACCCTGCTTATTTAATTTACATGCAGAGTACATCATTAGAAATGCTGGACTGGATGAAGCACAAGCTGGATCAAGATTGCTGGGAGAAATATCAATAACCTCAGATATGGAGATGAAACCACCCTTATGGCAGAAAATGAAGAGGAACTAAAAAGCCTCTTGATGAAAGTGAAAGAGGAGAGTGAAAAAGTTGTCTTAAAACTCAACATTCAGAAAACTAAGATCATGGCATCCGGTCCCATCACTTCATGGCACATAGATGGGGAAGCAATGTAAACAATGACAGAGTTTATTTTCTTGGGCTCCAAAATCACTGCAGATGGTGATTGCAGCCATGAAATTAAAAGACGCTTGCTCCTTGGAAGAAAAGTTACAACCAACCTAGACAGCATATTAAAAAGTAGAGACATTACTTTGCCTGCAAAGGTCTATCTAGTCAAGGCTACGGTTTTTCCAGTGGTCATGAATGGATATGAGAGTTAGACTATAAAGAAAGCTGAGCACCAAAGAATTGATGCTTTTGAACTGTGGTGTTGGAGAAGACTCTTGAGAGTCCCTCGGACTGCAAGGAGATCCAACCAGTCATTCTTAAAGGAAATCAGTCCTGAGTACACTGGAAGGACTGATGCTGAAGCTGAAACTCCAATACTTTGGCCATTTGATGTGAAGAACTGACTAATTGGAAAAAACCCTGATGCTGGGAAGGATTGAAGTGGGAGGAGAAGGGGATGACAGAGGATGAGATGGTTGGATGGCATCTCTAACTCAATGGACATGAGTTTGAGTAAACTCCGGGAGTTGGTGAAGGACAGGGAAGCCTGGTGTTCTGTAGTCCATGGGGTGGCAAAGAGTCAGACAGGACTGAGTGACTGAACTGAACTGAACTGGTGTGTTTAGGTGCCTATATGTGTGTAAAGGCAGAGTATTTTCAGGAAGAATCAACCTAACAGAGAGCTTATTTGAGGAAGACGGGTGAGGTTTCTCTTGAGATGTTTGTTTCAAAATCAATATAGCAGTATATACAAAGTTTCAGAAATTCCTAGAAAATGAGCAAAATGAAAATGAGAGAAGTTAAATCAATGATTTTACATTCATTTCATCAAGAATTGTCAGAAGCTCTATGGCTGTTTCTTTTTTTCTAGAACTATTATTGTATTTTCTCCTTTTCTTCATGACCTTGCAAGGGATAAAAAGATGTGTTATGGGGTTGGTTTTTTTTTTCCATTTTGTACACTTACTTGGGTACTTTTAACTTTCCTACAGTTAAAATATACAGATTCATTTCTTGTACATTTTAACTGGGTTTCCCTGGTGGTTCACTGGTCAAGAACCTGCCTGCCAATGCAGGAGACCTGGGTTCAATCCCTGGGTCGGGAAGATCCTCTTTAGAAGGAAATGGCAACCCACTGCAGTATTCTTGCCTGGAGAATCCCATGGACAGAGGAGCCTGGTGGGCTAGAGTCCACGGGGTCACAAAGAGTCAGACGTGACTTAGCGACTGAACACACACACATACACAGTTTAACTAAAATTACAGCAGAAAATTAGGGGTTGCATCTGGGACAGGTTCTGTTATAAGAATGCATCAAGAATGACAGTGAGAAAAAATGATCAAGGGTTAGGTCCTGGCCCCAGATTTCAAAAGGACAGGGCTTCAAGTCGATTCTGTCACTCCTTTCGCAAGTGACAGGTGCCATCCCTCCTGCCAGGCAGACCCGGAGCCCGGGCAGATGTCCAGTGTGTGCCCGGCCTCTGCACGTGTCCCACGGTGAGTGGTCGCCTGTGCTGAAGCCCCTCAGTTCCTCCTGAAACCCCGTGGGCCCTGGGCAGAGCCAGGCGCCGCCCCACAGTTGTGGGCTCTTGGACAGCTCTCACTCGTCTAGGTCCTCAGTCTCTCTCCGAGCGTGAGGACAACTTATAGGGCATACTCTGCTTTATTCCAAGAAGACACAATAACCACACCCTGGTCTTTAACCAAGAGTCACACAGACTGGAAGAGATATCTCGACTAGAGACTGGAATTCTTGAGCAAAACAATATTAACATCCAGGTTGAAAAAGTATGTGATAAGAACTTCAATCAGAGATGTCTACCTTAGAAACTCCTCCCCCTAATGTTGTTCTTTACTCAGTCACGTCTGATTCTTTGCGACCCCATGGACTGTAGCCCGCCATGGACTATAGCCCACCAGTCTCCTCTGTCCATGGACTTCCCAGGCAAGAATACTGGAGTGGGTTGCCATTTCCTTCTCCAGGGGATCTTCCCGATCCAGGAATCAAACCCGCGTCTCCTGCATTGGCAGGTGGATTGTTTACTACTGAGCCACCTAGAAAGAGCATCTCCCTAATATAAGACGATTTTTTAATATTTAGGAAAGAAATTATATACAAAATATATATTTACCATGTCACTGAGTTTATCCTCCAAAAAATCCATTTTTGTGTATGATTAAATTAATTACAGGATTCTGTTCATTTCCTTTCCATTGAAGTTTCCAGTCTTCGAAATCACTAACTGCGCCTTTGAAATACAATTTAAGAAATGGAAATTCTCTATCATGTTGGATGCTGTGTCCATTCTAAAATGTTCTAACAGGAATAGAATTTATTCCATTGGAGTACATTCTAATAGAATAAATCCATCCTGCAACAGTAGCATTGCCATTTCTAAGGCACGTAAATAAAAATTTACTTAAAAAAAAAAGACAGTTAAAGGACAGAAATGGATCCCAGTAATCTGGCGTGGCACAGCGAGAGAGACGTTGAAAAGGAATTTGCCCTGCGTGGCTGGAGCTGGTAACGGGTCACCCTGGGAGCATGAGGTCCTGTGACGAGAGGAGGCTGAGGCAAAGGAAGTGTTCTCAGGGCTGGACGAGGGCAGGTGCTTCATGTACCTGGGAGCCCAGGGGGTCTGTAAAGCTGTGCTCCCCACCCTGCATGTGAAAGCTGCCTGCACTCGGGCCGGGGTCCTCCAAGAGCCCGCAGCACCCGAGCAGGGGGTGGGGGGTTTACCAGGTGGCTCTCGCGGTGAAGAACCCACCTGCCCACGCAGAGGAGCCTGGTGGGCTGCTGTCCAATCAGTCATGATGAGTCGGACACAACGGAAGGGACTTAGCACCCGCACACACACCTGACCGGGGACTCACAGAGTGCTGATCACACGGACAACCAGATGAACCGCGTGCGGAATCGCGGGAAAGAGGTCATGTCTTCCGCAGAGCTCGCTCTCTCTGTGGGTCCTTCCCCACTCGGGGCCCGGAGACCGGAGCCCTCCAGACACCCCGGGGTCCTGCCAGGTGCTCCCTCCGCCCAGGGCCGCCTCCTCCCCGCGTGTGTGGGGCGGGCGCTCCTCATCCTCTCCCCAGCATGGGCTGAGTGCACGTCTGAGGATGCTCGGGACAGATGCCTTCTCCTGGAAGACTCCCGGGGCCTGGGTGATGCAGACAGACACACTCTGTGCTTCTTAGCGGGTTCCCTGGATGCGCCTCTCGTCTGCGCCATCAGAGGGCCGGTCCTTCCGCCCGCCACGACCCGCAAGGCCGCCTTCGGGGCCCGTGCTCCTCCTCCTCTCTGCGGGCCCGCCCCTTCCTCCAGGGGTGGAGGGCAGCCTCCACCCGTGAGAGAGCCACTGGTTTACATTTTTTAAATTATCCCTGTGTCATCAGTGACATCGTGTTCCCCCCCCTCCCCCCCACCCTGTGGCTCAGCTGGAAAAGAATCCGCCTGCAATGCGGGGGACCCAATCTGAGTCAGAAAGATCTCCCGGAGAAGGGGTAGGCTACCCACCCAGGTATTCTTGGGCTTCCCTGGTGGCTCCGCTGGTAAAGAATCCACCTGCAAATGTGGGATACCCTGGGTTGGGAAGATCTCCTGGAGAAGGGAAAGGCTACCCACTCCAGTATTCTTGCCTGAAGAATTCCATGGACTGTATAATCTCTGGGGTCACAAAGAGTTGGACATGACTGAGCGACTTTCACTCACCACCCACAAAGGAGATGTTGAGGTCCTAACCCCCAGTGCCTGCGAGCATGACTTGTTTAGAAAGAGGGTCTTGGCAGGTGTAGTCAGGGTCAGCTGAGGTCCTCAGGGTGGTCCTGGCCCATTGTGACTGGAGTCTCTTTAAGAAGGCAGGGACGCGGCTACACCAGAAAGTTGGAAGCTGGGGGAGGCCGAGGGGGCTTCTGCCCAGAGTCTTGGAGGGAGCACAGCCCGGATGAGGCACTGACCTCAGGCGTCTGGCGTCCACCACCGAGAGAAGACCAAGTCGTCATTTAAGCCACGGGTTCATGGTCCTTTGTAATGGCAGTCATAGGAAACGAGTGCACCTGGGCAGGAAATCCCCAAAGAAAGTTCTGGTTAACTTTGATTCTGTCAAAGCCTTTTCTGAGTACAATTTGAATGACGTGTGTGTCCGTCCTGGAAATTCTCTTCTGTGTGCGACTCAGTAGGACCCCATCTCTCATCTTCCCACCTCCGTGAGAGAGCGAACACAGCTTCAGCAAGGACTCCCTCCTTTTCCCCACACCTCTTCCACACCCGTGATCTCAGGAGGAGCTCACACCCTCGTTCACATGCGGTGCTCATAGGAAGAGGATCAACTACATGTTCCCTCTTGTGAGACGTCTCTGCGGGGCTGTGAGAGCAAGGGGGGCTGCCCTGCCCGCGTCCCTGCCCCCTGCCCACTGCCCCATGTCCCTCTCCCTGCCCCCGTCCCTGCCCCCTGCCCCTGGTCCCTGCCCCCTGCTCCCTGCCCCCTGTCCCCTGTCCCTGTCTCCTCTCCCTGCCCCCTGTCCCCTGTCTCTGCCCCCTCTCCCTGCCCCCTGCCCCCATCCCTGCCCCCTGCCCCCTGTCCCCTGTCTCTGCCCCGTCTCCCTGCCCCCTGCCCCCTTCCCAGGCTCAGCTGCCGGCTCGAGGTGGTTTCTGAGCCAAGTTCTCCAGGCAGCTCTGGTCCAGGGTCGGAGGCCTGACCGAGACGCAGCTCCTGGGACTGCCAGTCCCCGGGCTCTGGGCTGTGTGAGCTTTACTATCTGCATATTTATTTCACCTCTTAAATGAAATCCAATTTGAGGCTATTAATATTAATGCATGGAGATAATTCTGATGATGAATTAATAAAGCTCTCGGCCTCTCCGTGTGCTGTTTGCTCTTACATTTAATGATGCTCTTAACTGGAACGAGGAGGCGGCCTCCACCTGGAGCCTGGAAATTAGAAACCACTTCATTGTTCTGAGCTCGCTGCTTTAATGACAATCGATGGAATCGATCCGGGAGAAGAAAAGTATTTACTCGTCTCTGCCCTGCCTGGGATCCCAGAGCTTCTGCAGAGGGCTCTGGGCTGCATCTGCTAATGAATTACATGCTAAGTGAACTTCTCAGCCCCCCACCCCCACCCATGGTTTTGATACGGGAGAACTGTTTTTCCTAATCAAAACATAAAGTCCTACCACAGGACCTGGGAAGGAGGGCTTTGTTAGAAAATCAAGAAATCATCTCAGTTGTAGGCTCAGATTGACTTGCAAAGCAGACCTTAGCCTTGGCCTGTGCTTCTCCAAAAACAATTCCTGGCTGGTGGTCTTTTGTTGTTCAAATGAACAGAATTTGCGATTCACACTCTGTTGGAAGAGTCATTGAAAAGACAATTTAGCTCCCATTGACTTAACTAGGTTTTAGCATTAAAGTAAATACACTTCCACTCCAACACCCTTTTGACAAATAAGTGTTAAAGTCCTCCAATTAGGCCGGTTTCTCAGTTGATTAAAAACGGCAGCATCAACAATCCGCGGTTGTTGGAAGCATCCCAAACAGAAGCCGGGTTCTGTAAGAAGAGGCCACAACCATCCAGCCAGAAGCAGACCCAAGGGTCTCACCCTGGAGCCACAGATAGCAACCCAAGCCCTCCAGGGTCTGGAAGCCACAGGCTCATCCAGGACTGGGGTGGATTTTAAGAACAAAGTCACAACATCAAAGCAGTGACGGTGAGGAAGAAAACCCAACAGCTGGCCTAGTCTTCAACTTGCAAAACAGAGGTCTTTAGAGCCAATTTAAACTTTAGGAGAACCCGCAGGAGAAGACAAAAATCTGTGCAGGGCAGAGCTGAAATGCTCGCTGTCGTTTACAAGCAGCTTCTTACTAAGGGGACGAGGGTGGTCTGTGTTTACAGGGCCGCCGCTTCAGGCTCCGAGCGTCACTTGGTCTTGCTTTACCCCGTCTAGGGAGGGGAGTGGGTCTCAATCCCTGGTGAGCATGCAGGTTTAGGAAAGTGATCCGGGCGGAGTCCCCGGTGAAGCCAGCTCCACGAAGAGCTCAGGGAGAAGGCTTTTCTGCTGCATGTGTGATGGCAGCCCAGCCCTGAAGTGTGGCTTCAGGAGGTGTGTGCCCCTCGGTGCCCTGCAAGTCCAGCACCACAGAGGACAGAATTCTAAGACTATGAGGTGGCAGATGCACTGACAATCACACGGCCAAGAAAACAGCTCTACACACCCACACACCCATCTATGTAATATGTATGATATATGCACACACACATGTTCACACTCACACCTGGGTGCATATATGTATGCATACATAACATGTGGTGGTGTATATGGTACATATACTTTTTGCAAACAGAAAAATGCAATTACCATATTTTAATGTTTATTAGTCATTTAACCTCTTTTATTTTTTTATTTTATTTTTTAACTTTACAATATTGTATTGGTTTTGCCATATATCAAAATGAATCTGCCACAGGTATACATGTGGTCCCCATCCTGAACCCTCCTCCCTCCTCCCTCCCCATACCATCCCTCTGGGTCGTCCCAGTGCACCAGCCCCAAGCATCCAGTATCGTGCATCGAACCTGGACTGGCGACTCGTTTCATACATGATATTATACATGTTAGGACATCCATGGTGGCGCAGATGGTAAAGAATTTGCTTGTAATGCAGGAGACCTGAGTTCAATCCCTGGGTTGGGAAGATCCCTTGGAGAAGGGACTGGCAACCCACTCCAGTATTCTTGCCTGGAGTGTTCTATGGACATAGGAGCCTGGCGGGCTACAGTTCATGGGGTTGCAAAGAGTCAGACACAAGTGGTTGGCTAACACTAACCTCTTTTAAATACGTTTGCTTTTGGATCTTTTTATTTTTTATTGGAGTATAATTGCTTTACAGGTCTGTGCAGGTTTCTGATGTGTGACAATGAGTCCCCTCCCGCCTGAGCCTCTCTCCCACTCATCCCAGCCCTCTAGGTGGTCGCCGAGCGCTGAGCTGATCTCTCTGCTACACAGCAGCCTCCCACCAGCCATCTATCAAATACGCTTTTAATTATTGTGGTATGATACTTGTCTACTTGCAAATGTAGCCATAATACAAGTTGAGACAGCCACACGTGACGTGAAACACTAAGAGCATTCACTTATCATCAGTGTAAAACCCCCATCTATCGGACAGGCTCTTAGCTGCAGAGTGACTTGGTAACTGTGAGAATGTCCCAGGTAGACAGAAACCACGAGACCCAACCTCTGGCCCAAAGCAACCAACACTGCTGGATCAGGCAATGTTTCACTGTGAATGCTAATAATCTCCAAACAGAACACTTCGAAGATCCAAGCTAATAATAAGGGAAAATAGTAGCAGGCATGCCCTCTACGACCCGTGTTTTGGTTTCAAAACAAAAGGGCAGCCCAGCATGAAGCAAGGATGGACAAAATGACCGCAGGGTGCTGGCCATGCATGCAGGCGTCTGGGTGGTTTACACTCACAGTCGTCCTTCCGGCCAGCGGCAGAACCAAAGGAGCCGCCTTTGCCGTGGGAACTCGGGGTCCAGCGAGCTGCGCTGGCTAGCGGTCCAGTTACTGCTCAGATGCTCTGAGCCTGCCACAGGCCTCCGGGGCTGGGGGGCCAGCCCACCAGGCAGGACCGCCGCCCCTGGCGACCGTCCTTGGCCAGCATGAATGCTGGGTCTCTGCTCAAATAACTCCACTTCCCAGGAAATCTTTTTGGGAAAAGGGTGGCATAAATACAGGTAAACAAAACAAAATGAAATGGAGTAAAATGGAACGAGCGCGTTTTTCCACTTCGCATCCCCTCCCACTGGTGCTCTGGGCATCAGATTTATGCTGGAGGTGGGCAGATAGCAAATGAAAAATGAAAAACAATTTCATATTTTAAATTTATGAGACCGGCAGATAATAGATCACTTTTTTCCCTCAAGCTCTCTGTGCCGTAAATTTTCTATAACCTATTTGCCGTATTTTCTGTATCGCTCGTGTTGGCTCCATTTTAGTTAATGCCTTTAGTCTTAACTAAGTGGTTCATCTCAAGGTGATACTGCATAGCTAATCATTTGGAGGAAGGAGGGAGCTGTCTGCCCTGTTTTTCTAGACATAAAGAGATAATGTAAGGAGAGAAAAGAGGCAGACAGGGCCCCATCGTAGCACGTCTCTACCCTTCGTGTATATGAAACGCTTTGAGGTGATGAAAAGGACAGGGGCTCGTGTCTAAATCAGCCGAGCCTGATGTGATGCCAAAGCCTTTGGCTAAACACAGATTGACTTAATTCTCTCAATAATGACTTGGGTCCAAGTGCATCTCCACCACAAGAGGGAGAAGGCCAGCAGAACAGAGAAAATCTTCTCACTCGGGTTATCTTGACTCTGCTCCAGGCAAAACCTAGAAATATTTTTTTAATCGAGATTCTCTACAGCAGCCCTTTCCAAATGCCAGTATCCATCATCGCTGACTGGATCAATAGCTGTGTTTTGGCCCCAGTCTCCTGCGAGAGATGGCATGCCATCAGTGATAGACAAATATCACAGTTAAGCAAAGTATCCAGCCAGACCTAGTAACATTTTTATTGATTTTTGTTGTGCAAATAATGTCTTTTTGGGCTGAATAAATGGCTTTGAGCCAAACAGTCATTGTTTATGATTCCAAAATGCAATAAAGGGACAGGAAATATATTATAGCCAATGTCTCAAGGCGCACAACGTAATCATCCTTTGGTAGTAAAAAACTACCCATCTGAAGCCAGGAGTGCATATTTATCCATGCTTAAAGGTGCCTGTAGGACTTGCAAATCTTACACAAAATGTCCTGTTAGGAAACAGATGGCGTTGCCCTTTAACCTATTGAATAACTACTAGAAAACCAAGCAAAAAAATAAGCACTATATTTCTTTAATCAATACAAAGGAAGCAGTTTATTATGCTCCTTTCAAATGAAATATCAAAGTTGCCAAACAGCGTCCATTCACTTTGCAAGAAAACACATCAAAAGACTCCCTGATTTTCTCAAATGTTCTAAAATCAGAAAATAGTAAGGTTTTTGTGAAAAAAAGAAAGACACTCATTCCAAATAACCATGAACTCGTTTCATTGGGTAGATCCACAGAAGGCTGGCCATCAAAGACTTACCCTGAAATAAGACACACCTTTTGTGCGCGTGTGAGTTAAGGCTGGCATCCTACCCTTACCTCAGTTGCTTGCATTTTCAAAGGGGCGGCTGAGCTGAGCTCCACACTCATGCCCTCACAGAACGTGATGCTCTGCATGTACACCCAGATCGCCAGGAGAATCATGGCCCTGCCAGCAGCCCATGGTCTAATGTCCACACCTCAGATGCGGCTGCTGTGGTCTGGGCAGCCGAGCCCCAGGGAACACACCGTTGTGCTGGGTTCCTATGAGAATGGTCCCTCCAGAAATTGGCATGATTTGGCGGGACTAGCCTTGGCCTCCAGAGTCCTCACAAGGGAGCCACAACTCCAAGCATGGGACAGGCAGACTGGAAAACATACACTCAGTTTTCACTATGTTCTCTGATTGCTGAGATGTATTCTTGGACTTAATATCATAATTTAATTAATCGTTTCCCTTTCCAGAAGTGGGACCAACCTAAACAGAATATTAAAAAGCAGAGACATTACTTTGTCAACAAAGGTCCGTCTAGTCAAGGCTATGGTTTTTCCAGTGGTCATGAATGGATATGAGAGTTAGACTATAAAGAAAGCTGAGCACCAAAGAATTGATACTTTTGAACTGTGGTGTTGGAGAAGACTCTTGAGAGTCCCTTGGACTGCAAGGAGATCTAACCAGTCCATCCTAAAGGAGATCAGCCCTGGGTGTTCACTGGAAGGACTGATTTTGAAGCTGAAACTCCAATACTTTGACCACTTGATGAGAAGAGCCAACTCATTGGGAAAGACCCTCATGCTGGGAGGGATGGGGGGCAGGAGGAGAAGGGGATGACAGAGGATGAGGTGGTTGGATGGCATCACCGACTCAATAGATGTGGGTTTGGGTAGACTCCGGGAGTTGGTGATGGACAGGGAGGCCTGGCGTGCTGCGGTCCATGGGGTCACAAAGAGTTGGACACAACTGAGCGACTGAACTGAACTGAAGGCTTATTTAAAGTATACACACTTTCATTATTCACATACTACTCTAAATTGCATAATTACGACACAACTTTTGAATTATTCTTTCTCCAACTAGGACCTTCTAGTTCCCTCTCTTCAAAGAGGATTTCTCATGTGGTGAGGATGCTCAGTGCAAGCATCTTGGTGACTCAGAAAATTTATTTTGCGCTGACCTGTAATTTTACTACCACAGCACTGCAGACACTATTTTTAATTATGTGATTATTATAACTACACATGTATACTTTCCCCAAAACTATGCATGCATTCCTTATATACTTAAATGTTTAACAAAATACATTTTCATGTATGTGTGTGAAGTTTATGTACTTAAAAAGATGAGTTTTAATGTACAGATGCGAGGAAGCACTTTGTTAAAGCAATTATTGCCTCCTTCAGAAAAGCGATGCTCACATATACACTACTGATACCATGCATAAAAGAGATATGAAGACAACCTACAGTTTAGCACGGGGAACTCAGTGCTCCGTGGTGACCTGAATGGGAAAGAGGGCCAAAGGGGAGGGGATCTATGTACACGTCCAGCTGATTCACTTTGCCGTACAGCAGAACCAACATGACATTGTAAAGCAGCTTCACACCAATAAAAGCATTTTAGAAAAAGAAACAACAAAAGAAAAGGGATAATAAATGCATGGATTCTCAGGCCATTTCAGGTTCGCCACCCCCGCTCCTCCCTACAGCAAAGCCAGGACTGAGCCCTGGCATTCTTTTGAATCAGACCCAATTTGGCAGACGAAAATGTACCTTAAAATTTTAAGCTTTCTTCCCCTTATTTCTAATGGCTCTGAATGTCTTTAAAAGCTTATTTGTTTCTGAATTTTAGTTTTGAATTGAAGGACAGTTGATCTACAGTGTTGTGCCAGTCTGTGCTGTACAGCAAAGCGACTCGGTTATACATGGGTAGACATGATTTTTATATTCTTTTTTAGTTTCATTTTAAATATTCAAAAATTTTATTTGTTTCTATATCTTTTGCAAAATACTATTAATACCATCTTCTTCCTCTCCTTCATTCCCATGTCTTAGTGAAAAATCACTTCCAAGCAAGTTTCACGGTAGTTTTTTCTCCTGCACAGTTTCTCATTATGTCACAGTACAAAAGTCCTTTGTTGGCTGGAAGGTCTACAGTTTTTTTCCAAATTTTTTTTTTTCTTGAATTTTTTTTTTTTTTTTTTTTGCTGGAACTTTTAATGTGACTAATGCTGTGAGTAATTTTTAATTTTTGTATTTAGTCAACTTTGTCGGACTTTCATGGTTTCTATCTCTGATGTTCTTCTTAGGCAGACAGACCCTGCTGTGCCCTCACGTGACTGTTCTGGGTTCTCTTCCTACATTTAAATCCAAGCTCAGAGGCATTTGCTTCCGCAGAAGGCATGAAGCAAAGATGTGTTCACATTTTCCCTCAGTTCCAACTGTTTAACTCACTCCATTCCGTGGGTCATTAGAAACGCCTCACTGGTGGTCCGCTCACCATCTCTTTACAGTTTAGAGTGACTGGTATTTCCGCACTACTTTATTCCTCTTGTTAGCATGCGTGCTCAGTCATGTCTGACTCTTTGCGATCCCAAGGACTGCAGTCCATCAGGCTCTTCTGTCCATGGGATTCTCAGGCAGGAATACTGGAATGGGTTGCCACTTCCTTGTCCAGGCCATCTTCCCAACCCACGTCTCCTGCGTGTCCTGCCTCGGCAGGCGGCTCTTTATGCCTGCACCGCCTGGGAAGCCCCTTAATTCTATGGGCGTGCTGCAGCCTGACACTGTCTCATGCCTGGCAAGCTCACACTCTCTCAGTCTTCTTTTAAAATACCTGGGCTATAACATACGTGTGATATTTTAGGCGAAACTTACAGTTTACTGGGCTCACACAGTATTTATAAATTAGCTGAGGGGCTTTGTGTCTGAATGTTTTGTCCAGGAATCTGGCATGTTCCTCTCCAGGTGTTGAGAGCATCTTTCAGATCAAGTAGTGTCCTTGTTTGACCCCTACATGTTTCCATGACTTCTGTTTCTCAGTATTTTTCAGATTCTGTGGCTACAGGGAATGAAGTCCTTTCCACTGGGCTTTCTCTGGGGCTCCTGCAGGTGAACACGGGCCTCAGTGAGTCCTCCTCCCCAGCACTCTGCTCTGTGCATGTTTCCATAAACAGCTCACGATATAGACGGCGTTCATTGCCTCTCTCCAGTTTTACAGGTCAGGCTATGTTCTAAAAATTATGTGACTCTTGCCTCTTGCTTTTCACTATTTTAACTTGTTTTATATTAATGCCTAGAACTTCCTGGAGAAGGCAATGGCACCCCACTCCAGTGCTCTTGCCTGGAAAACCCCTTGGATGGAGGAGCCTGGTAGGCTGCCGTCCATGGGGTCGCTGAGGGTCAGACACGACTGAGCGACTTCACTTTCACTTTTCACTTTCATGCATTGGAGAAGGAAATGGCAACCCACTCCAGTGTTCTTGCCTGGAGAATCCCAGGGACGGCAGAGCCTGGTAGGCTGCCGTCTATGGGGTCGCACAGAGTCGGACACAACTGAGGTGACTTAGCAGCAGTAGCAGCTAGGACTTCCAGAATGAAATTCTATATCAACAGTGGTTGGACACTCAGTGTAGGGTCTTTAGCAGACAGCAGTACGGGATGTTTCCCCTCGGGTACCTGGAGGCAGGCTTGCTGGGGGGAGGCAACGTCCTTCTCAGACCCATTTTTCTATGTTGGCAGCTCATGAGGAAGACAGTGCCCTCCCAACCAACCCAGAAGACGCGGCCCATGAGCAGCACCCAGGAACCTTCCAGGCTCTTTTCTAGATCTCATCAAATGGAGCTTCTGTGTTAGTACTTGGTACTGAAAGCTGAGGAAATGTGTATTCTCAATTATTAAAATTTGTACCAATAATAAATGCAGTTACTTTCTGAACTCTTCATTTCAAATTATTTAGTTTTCAGAAAATACATAGAAAACTTGACAGTTAGCCCAGAAATCTCTACTCCTTTGGTGTGGAGGAAAGGGAACTCTCCTACATTGTTGGTGGGAATGTAAACGGATACAACCATGAGAGAGAAGACTATGCAGGTTCCTTAAAAACTAAAAATAGAGCTACCCACTCCTGGGGAAATATCTAGAGAAAAAAACATGATCCAAAAGGACACATGCACTCCAGTGTTCATGCAGCGCTCGTTACAATAGCCAAGAGCTTCACCCTTGGAGAAGGAAATGGCAATCCACTCCAGTACTGTTGCCTGGAAAATCCCATGGACAGAGGAGCCTGGTAGGCTACAGTCCATGGGGTCGCAAAGAGTTGGACACGACTGAGAGACTTCACTTTCACTTTACAGTAGCCAAGGCATGGAAGTAACCTCAGTGTCTATCGACAGATGAATGCATAGAGAAAATGTGGTACATACAGACAATGGAATATAGCTAAGCCATAAAAAGAATGAAATAAAGCTGTTTGCAGCAATATGGATAGACTTGGAGATTATCATACTAAGTGAAGGAAGTCAGACAGAGAAAGACAAACATCATATGATATTACTTATTTGTGAAATCTGAAATATTACACAAAAGAATTTATCCGTGACACAGAAATAGACTCACATAGAAGACAGATTTGTTGTTTATATATACAACTGAGTCACTTTGCTCTACAGCAGAAATCAACACCACATTGTAAATCAAGTATCAGTCCAGTTCAGTCTCTCAGTCATCTCCCACTCTTTGTGACCTCATGGACTGCAGCACGCCAGGCCTCCCTGTCCTTCACCAACTTCCAGAGCTTACTCAAACTCATGTCCATCGAGTCAGGGATGCCATCCAACCATCTCATCCTCTGTCGTCCCCTTCTCCTCCTGCCTTCAATCTTTCCCAGCATCAGGGTCTTTTCAGTTAAGTCAGTTCTTCACATCAGGTGGCCAAAGTAGTGGAGTTTCAGGTTTAGCATCAGTCCTTCCAATGAATATTCAAAACTGATTTCCTTTAGGATTGACTGTTTGGATATCCTTGCTGTCCAAGGGACTCTCAAGAGTCTTCCCCAACACCACAGTTCAAAAGCATCAATCCTTCAGTGCTCAGCTTTCTTTATAGTTCAATTCTCACATCCATACATGACTACTGGAAAAACCATAGCTTTGACTAAATGGATCTTTGTTAGCAAAGTAATGTCTCTGCTTTTTAACATGCTCTCTAGATTGGTCATAACTTTTCTTTCAAGGAGCAAGCATCTTTTAATTTCATGGTTTCAGTCACCATCTGCAGAAATTTTGGAGCCCCCAAAAATAGTCTCTCACTGTTTCCATTGTTTCTGCATCTATTTGCCATGAAGTGATGGGACCAGATCTCGTGATCTTAGTTTTCTGAATGCTGAGTATTAAATGAACTTTTTCACTCTCCTCTTTCACTTTCGTCAAGAGGCTCTTTAGTTCCCCTTTACTTTCTGCCATAAGGGTGGTGTCATCTCCATATCTGAGGTTATTGATATTTCCCTGGCAATCTTGATTCCAGCTTGTGCTTCATTCAGCCCAACATTTCGCATGATAAGTTAAATATAAGTTAAATAAGCACAGTGACAATATAAAGCCTTGACGTACTCTTTTCCTGATTTGGAACCAGTCTGTTGTTTCATGTCCAATTCTAACTGTTGCTTCTTGACCTGCATACAGATTTCTCAGGAGGCAGATCAGGTGGTCTGGTAGTCCCATCTCTTTCAGAATGTTCCACAGTTTGTTGTGATCCACACAGTCAAAGGATTTGGCATAGTCAATAAGGCAGAAGCAGATTTTTTTTCCGGAACTCTCTTGTGTTTTCCATGATCCAATGGATACTGCCAATTTGATTTCTGGTTCCTCTGCCTTTTCTAAATCCAGCTTGAACATCTGGAAGTTAACAGTTCACATACTGGTGAAGCTTGACTTGGAGAATTTTGTGCATTACCTGGCTAGTGTGTGAGATGAGTGCAGTTGTATAGTAGTTTGAACATTCTTCGGCATTGCCTTTCTTAGAGATTGGAATTAAAACTGACCTTTTCCAGTGCTGTGGCCACTGCTGAGTTTCCCAAATTTGCTGGCATATTGAGTGCAGCACTTTCACAGCATCATCTTCCAGGATTTGAAGGAGCTCAGCTGGAATTCCAACACCCCCACTAGCTTTGTTCACAGTCGTGTTTCCTAAGGCCCCCTTGACTTCACATTCCAGGATGTCTTGTTCTAGGTGAGTGACCACACCATCATGGCTACCTGGGTCAGGAGATCTTTTTTGTATAGTTCTGTGTATTCTTGCCACCTCATCTTAATATCTTCTGCTTCTGTTAGGTCCATATCATTTCTGTTCTTTATTGTGGTCATCTTTTCATGAAATGTTCCCTTGGTGTCTCTGATTTTCTTGAAGAGCTCTCTAGTCTTTCCCATTCTATTGTTTTCTGATAGTTCTTTGCACTGATCACTGAGGAAGGCTTTCTTATTTCTCCTTGCTATTCTTTGGAACTCTGCATTTCAAATGAGTATATCTTTCCTTTTCTCCTTTGCATCTCACTTCTCTTCTTTTCATAGCTATTTGTAAGGCCTCCTCAGACAACCATTTTGCATTTCTTTTTCTTGGGGACACCAGAGAGCAGACAGAATCCATCAGAGGGCAGACAGAACAAAAATCACAATCACAGAAAGCTAATCAAACTGATCACATGATCACAGCCTTGCCGTGTAGGACCACCCAAGACAGACGGGTCATGGTGGAGAGTTCTGATAAAATGTGCTCCACTGGAGAAGGGCATGGCAATCTGCTTTAGTATTCTTGCTTTGAGAAGCCCATGAACAGTATGAAAAAGCAAAAAGATAGGACACTGAAAGAGGAACTCCCCAGGTCGGTAGGTGCCCAATATGCTACTGGAGATCAGTGGAGAAATAACTCCAGAAAGAATGAAGGGATGGAGCCAAACCAAAAACAATACCCAGCTGTGGATGTGACTGGTGATAGAAGCAAGGTCCGATGCTGTAAAGAGCAATATTGCATAGGAACCTGGAACGTTAGGTCCGTGAATCAAGGCAAATTGGAAGTGGTCACACAGGAGATGGCAAGAGTAAACATTGACATTTTACGAATCAGTGAACTAAAGTGGACTGGAATGGATGAATTTAACTCAGATGACCATTATATCTGCTACTGTGGGCAAGAATCCCTCAGAAGAAATGGAGTAGCCATCATAGTAAAAAAAAGAGTCTGAAATGCAGTACTTGGGTGCAATCTCAAAAATGACTGAATGATCTTTGTTTGTTTCCAAGGCAAACCATTCAATATCACAGTAATCCAAGTCTATGCCCCGACCAGTAATGCTGAAGAAGCTGAAGTTGAACGGTTCTATGAAGACCTACAAGACCTTCTAAAACTAACACCCAAAAAAGATGTCCTTTTTATTATAGCGGACTGGAATCCAAAAGTAGGAAGTCAAGAGATACCTGGAGTAACAGGCAAATTTGGCTTTGGAGTACAGCATGAAGCAAGGTAAAAGTTAACAGAGTTTTGCCAAGAGAACACACTGGTCATAGCAAACACCCTCTTCCAACAACACAAGAGAAGACTCTACACATGGACATCACCAGATGGTCAATACTGAAATCAGATTGATTATATTCTTTTCAGTCAAAGATGGAGAAGCTCTATACAGAGAGCAAAAACAAGACTGGGAGCTGACTGTGGCTCAGATCATGAACTTCTTATTGCCAAATTCAGACTGAAATTGAAGAAAGTAGGGAAAACCACTAGACCATTCAGGTATGACCTAAATCAAATCCCTGATGATTATATAGTGGAAGGGACAAATAGATTCAAGGGATTCGATCGGATAGACAGAATGCCTGATTAACTATGGTCGGAGGTTCGTGACATTGTACAGGAAGCAGGAATCAAGACCATCCCCAAGAAAAAGAAACGCAAAAAGGCAAAATGGTTGTCTGTGGAGGCCTTGCATATCAACTATGCTTCAACAAAATTATCTTTAATTGAAGCAAATAAATAAAATTCTACAGTCTCTCTAATAATCTAACTGACTCAAACCTTGTTTCTCTTCTAGATCCTCAAATTTTACCTTTGGTAAGCTAGTGCCTGAGACATTTTTCCCTTGTGATTTTGGGGCATTTAGAACATGAAGTTTATAAAGAACTGCTTTTGGTTTTCCACCCACAGTACCGCCCAGTAGAGGCGCTTTCTGGCGTAGTTGTCCCCATAGTTCTGCTTCAGCTTTTTCACCTCTGCGGCACGGACAGTGAGTATGATAGCCCTAGTTGGACAAACGATGGAGCCTGGAGTTGGATTTCCTCCAATTATTAATTCAGAAAAAATCTTTCTTAGACTCTCTCCATATATAACTGAATGACTTTACAGTACAGCAGAAATTAACACAATTTTGTAAATCAAATATACTTCAATATTCTTTTTTTTTTAATCAGAAACAAACTTTTTTTTGTTTTCTCCCTCAACATAGATTTGTTACTTGTGTACTTTTAGACAGATCTCAGGTGTAATCTAGCTCTCCAAAAATACTGAAAATGAAGGAGAATATGTAATGATGAATATGGTAAATTTACAGACAATTGACCTGCTCTTATATAGCAAGTTTATTACCCCAGTCACAAATAGAAACATTCTCATACTCATTGGTTTACACTCTCAAAACAAAATGCTTTATTTGAAAATAGATGAAAAGAAATTTTAGACTTTCACAATTTGAATATTATATGTACATTAAAAAGCTAATACTAGATATCTACTTAGATAAAAGATTACATATGTCCACACAAAAACTTGTGTGCAAATGTTCATGGGATAATATTCACTGTAGCCCCAACAGCGGAAAGAACCCAAAAGCTAATCAGCTGGTGAATGAGTAAACAAAATGTGGTCTAACCATGGAATGGAATGATATCAGCCATCAACAGAAATGCAGACCCAGTCTATAACATGGATAAATCTGAAAAACATCGTGCTAGGTAAAGGAAGCTGATCACAAAAGTCATATATACATCTTACGATTCCATTTATATGAAATGCCCAGAAAAGGCAGTTCTTCAGGGAAAGAAGGTAGGTTAGCAGTTGCCAGGGGCTGGCCGTGGAAGTGACGGGTAATAATAAGTAGCCACCTGCTCTCTTTGCAGGATGATGTAAATGTTCTAAAATTAGAGTCTGCTAGACGTTGTAATGCTCTGTAAACTTACTAAAAATCATTAACCTGTACACTTTAAATGGGTGAATTTTATGATGTGTAAGTTATATTTCAATAAAGTCATTTTTAAAAGACATAATACCTGTTAATGCGTTTCAACCATTCCTTACTAAGCGCTAACCTTTGACAGGTTTGATGTCAGGCCTTTTCCCGAGTGCTCTGCCTACATGACATGGATCAGAGGAGGGAAGCTGCAGACTTGCCTCTCAGAGCTTTGAGTTGTAAGCTTGGCCAGTTTACTAAATGTGATTCTGAACCCCTTTCCTTATCTCTAAAACAAGGATAACCTCCGGAACAGTCCGTCTTACTCTCCAGATGGGAAATAGCAGATCTTTATCTCGGCATGTGGTCAGACAGGAAGAGCAGCACTTTTATTCGGGGGCTCCCTGTGGGGTGTGGCAAGCAGTGAAGCACTGGCCTCCAGGCTCCACGGCAGACCAGCTGTGCAACCCACAGCCAATGACCTCTGGATACATCCACGCCACTGCAGTCCAGGGGTTGTGGGAGTCAAAGGCAATGACATAAAAGCACCCACTACAGAGGCTGGTGCAAAGTTGGTGCTCAGTAAAAGCTGAGTTTCTTTATCAGGCTGCCTTCTGTAGTTTAAAAAAAAGAAGGAAAAAAATGAACTGATACTTAAATGCTGAGTATTTAACCATTAAACACACTCTGAATATAACCACTCAATTGGAGAGATACTACTGTTTTATTGATGCTTTTTGCCTCCATATTAGTTCCAGCAGATGTGCTTGATGACATTAGTTAAATTCCTGGAGAGTCCCCAACAACTGTGGGCACCTTTAATTTACCAATGCACTCTCCACCTCTGCCACACACACACCCCAACACATGCACACTCACATACACATGACCAAACACATGTGGACATACTGTGTCACAGGGGGTAAGATACCAAAATCAAAGAACTGTAGAAGACTTTATGTTCTAGATTTATTAGATGTTTGAAAATCTCTCCTAATGACTAGAAAATGTTGGTGAAAACGAAGTGAAAAAGCAATAAGATACCACTACACACTTCTTTCAATGGCCAAAATACAGAATGCTGAAAACCCCAAATACTCATTCTTGCTGGTGGCAACGAAAAACTGCCTCCACTTTGGGGTCAGTTTTGTGGTTTCTTACAAAAGTAAGCCTACTCTTACCACATCAACCAGCAGTCATGTTCCTTGGCATTTGCCCAAAGGAGCTGAAAACAAGACCTCACAAAACTTGAGCACGGACATTTAAGCAGTTATCTTCAGAATTGCCCAAACTTGGGAGCAACCAAGGTATCCCTCAGTGGGCAAATAAACTGTGGTCCATCCAGGCAATGGAATATTATTCAGCACCAAAAAGAAATGAGCTATTAAGCCACCAAAAGACAGGGAGGAAAGTTAAATGTGTATTACTAAGTGGAAGAAGTCAATATCAAAAGTCTATACACTGTAACGCTACTGTGGGACACTCTATAAAAGAGGTCAGTAAGAGACCAGTGGTGGCCGGGGGCTGTGGGGAGGCATGAATATATAAGGTCATAGAGGGATTTTAGGGCAGTGAAAATGCTCTGATTCAGGTCATCATGTCAGTGGATACATGCCATGACTGTTGTTTAGTTGCTAAGTCATGTTCGACTTTTTTATGACCCCATTGGAGAAATTAAAAGACGCTTACTCCTTGGAAGGAAAGTTATGACCCACCTAGATAGCATATTCAAAAGCAGGGACATTCCTTTGCCAACAAAGGCCCGTTTGGTCAAGGCTATGGTATTTCCAGTGGTCATGTATGGATGAGAGAGAGTTGGACTGTGAAGAAGGCTGAGCACTGAAGAATTGATGCTTTTGAACTGTGGTGTTGGAGAAGACTCTTGAGAGTCCCTTGGACTGCAAGGAGATCCAACCAGTCCATTCTAAAGGAGATCAGCCCTGGGTGTTCATTGGAAGGACTGATGCTGAGGCTGAAACTCCAGTACTTTGGCCACCTCATGTGAAGAGTTGACTCACTGGAAAAGACTCGTACTGGGAGGGATTGGGGGCAGGAGGAGAAGGGGACGACAGAGGATGAGATGGCTGGATGGCATCACTGACTTGATAGACGTGAGTTTGGGTAAATTCCGGGAGTTGGTGATGGACAGTGAGGCTTGGTGTGCTGCGATTCATGGGTTCACAAAGAGTCGGACACAACTGAGTGACTGAACTGAACTGAACTGGAGCCTTCCAGGCTCCCTTGTCTATAGGATTTCCCAGATAAGAATACTGAAGTGGGTTACCATTTCTGCCTTCAGGGGATCTTCCCAACCCTGGGATTGAAGCTGCTTCTCCTGCATTGCATGTGGATTCTTTAACACTGAGCCACCTGGAAAGCCCAATAATAACTTGTGCCTAGTCCCTCAGTCGTGTCAGACTCTTTGCTACCTCACAGACCGTAGCCCACTAGGCTTCTCTGTCCATGGGGATTCTTCAGGCAAGAGTACTGGAGTGGGTTGCCTTGCCCTCCTCCAGGGGATTTTCCCAACCCAGGGATTGAACCCAGGTCTCCTACCTTGCAGCCGATTTCTTTACTGTCTGAGCCACCAGGGAAGCCCATAATAACATGATCCATCCCAGAAGATCATCATAAGAAACTGAAAGTGGTGAGACGTACGAAACCCCTGGATCAGAAGAGGGGCTGGCAAACATTCCTGTCATCAGCCACCTTCTGCTTCTTGCTCTCTTTCCAAGATGATCCATGTTTTAAGGTACGAGGTGGGCTGCCCAGGGCTACCCAGCATGATCTGGTATAAAATTCCTACAAGGATTAAATATCAGTGACCAGGAGGAAAGTTTCATGATCCTTCATTTTTGAAAACACCTTTGTTTGCCCCACGTCCAGTATTCCAGCCTGGATTCCACACGGGTGTTCTGATAAAGATAGAATGGGGGATGGACAACCACCCACAGAGGAGCAAAGACTCCCCCTGGGGAGAAGAGCTCATTTATGGGGGAGTGTTCGCCGATGCCTTTGCACGACCTGTGTCTCCTGATGAAGAGGCTTTGGGGCACCTTGTGCGCCATCCTGCTTGGGTATCACAGTTGCCAGCTTCCCACCATCGGCCACCCAGCCTGCCCAGAAGAATGCAAGTTTCTGGGCACTGGGCACTGGTGTGGGATGAAGACCAGTGGTCACTGGGTCCCTGGTGTCAGAACACAAACCAGATACCGGGACAAGGCTTTGGAGGCTAAATGGGCAAACCACAGCTTAATGAAAACCAAAAGCTATTGTTTTGCTGCTGTTGTATTTTCTTTTCAAAAAATTTTGGAGCTCTTGTGTAGACCATTTTAATCTTCTCTTCTCTTTGGGAGGCTATAAGTTGTTGTTTTTTTTTTTGTGAGCCACTAAAGAGTCTATTTAAACAGGTTATTATAGTTTTCACTGCAGATCCTACATTCTTTATAATTGTAAAGTTGGGGTGGAATAATCAACAGCAGATTTCCAGCGAAATTGATCAAATTCCAAAATGAGTCTCCCCTGATGAGGATTTCATGCTTGTGTGGGAAGCCAAGCTGCAGAAAATGTGCAGGGCACACAACACATTCCACCCGTGCTGGGATTGCTCTGCTATGTGCTGTATCACTCAGGGCCTGCCTCCTGAAGTAGGTGGATGACAATCGCGTGATACAGTTTGAAGGCGGGTCGTGAAGTACCTAAACGTCTGACAGGTCAACAGCATTTTTTCAATAGACTGGAAACCCCAGAGCAGTGCCCTACAAGAGCGGTGGGACCCAGGGCTGGGGGACTGGCAAGGGCAGAGTGCCTGTCTTTTTCTTTTGCCCAGATGTGGCAGGAGTGTTTCATTTGATGCCTGGCGCTAAAAGGTTGCGTAAGCAAACGTGGGCACAGAAATGGACGTGAACAACCTGAGGACGCAAACTGCTACAGAAGATACGGACACAGTGTTTTTTCTCTCAAGTATCTAACTAATACTATTGCAGAATGTCCAGAGTATATACTCAACCAAACAGTGGTTGCATCATTTGGATTCAAGCTCTCTACTGAAAATGCTAACTTTACATTGGACTCGAGTTGATTTACAGTGTTGGGCTAGTTTCAGGTGTACTGCAGAGTGGATCAGTTATACATATACATGTATCCTTTTTTTCAAATTCTTTTCCCATTTCATTTCTTAAGGCTTCAAATCATAGCCAAAAGCTTGGCTGCCTCATGGTGTAAGATGACTCATCATCCCTGAGATTGAGCCAGGCTGGCAGTGCCCTCTGCCATCTATCAAGCCCTCAGGTACTGCAGGACTCTGGGAGTCCCTCTTCCCAAATCCTGGGAGGTGGAATTCTGCTACCTTCATGCCACCTCCTGGAGAGAAGGATTTCTCAACATCCTGGAAGCAGGTCTAGTGTGGAAGGTGCTGGGAGGGACCAACGCAGACCTCCAGGCAGGAAGAGGGGGCTTCCTTCATAGCCCTGTGTCTGTGGAAGACACACTGGCTAGAGCTTTGCAGCCTTGACCTTAGGACCGAGCGTCAGCCCCTGGAACCTATGCGGCTGCCTTCTGATTCCCTGAAGATGCCTCTTGTCCAGGACCACAGAGGCACCCAGTGCTGGAGGCAGCTGTGCACTTCCAGGCCCCAGGAAGCCCTCTAGGACTAGGAGAGACACGGGGAGGGGAGACCACGCAGAGCACATGGCAGGGAAGGAGTTCACAGGTGACTTCTCTTTTTTTAGAAAACATACATTATTGAAGTATAATTCACATATCAGGTAACATATGTATTTAAAATGGACAGTGGAGAAGGAAATGGCAACCCACTCCAGTCTTCTTGCCAGGAAAATCCCATGGACAGAGGAGCCTGGTGCTCTGCAGTCCATGGGGTCACAAAGAATCGGACGTGACTGAGCACACACGAAGTGTACAAGTGAATCGCTTGGTACACTCACAGCTACACGAGGCATCAGCACAGTCGTATGCATATGCACATCGTGCTCACTGCGGTGCCGCCTCCAAAGGGCTCACGCGCATGGCGTCAGCAGCATCGTGCTCTGGGGCGGCTTCTTCCACTTTAAGTGATGCTGGAGAGCTTCATCTCTCCTGTAGCATGTATGTGCCATCCTTTATTCTTTTCTGTTGTAATTCAGTCACTAAGTCGTGTCCAGCTCTTTGCAGCCCCATGGACTGCAGCGCACCAGGCTTCCTTGTCCTCCACTACCTCCCAGAGTTTGCTCAAACTCATGTCCTCGGAGTTGGTGATGCCATCCAACCATCTCATCCTCTGTTGTCCCCTTCTCCTCCTGCCTTCAATCTTTCCCAGCATCAGGATCTTTTCTAATGAGTCAGCTCTTTGCATCAGGTGACTAAAGTATTGGAGCTTCAGCTTCAGCATCAGTCCTTCCAATAAATATTCAGGTTGATTTTCTTTCCATGGCTGAATAACATTTCATTGCGTGGATGGATCACATTTTTATTTTTTCATTCTTAGGCTGATGAGCACCTGAGTTGTTTCAACCTATGGACAATTATGAACAATGCTGCTATGAACGTTCGTGTGCATATATTTGCAAAAAAAAAAAGGTTTTCCTTCCTCTTGGATGTGTACCTAGGAGTGGGATTAGGAGTAGATTCTTTACCAACTGAGCTATCAGGGAAACAGAGCCATTGAACCAATGAGGAGGTGAAACAAAGACCCAGAGGACGCTCGGCTGTGGGACCCGGTAAGTACCCAGGCAAATACGTGATTCTCACCAGTGGAAAGATCTAAGCTGATTCAGACTGGCCAATGACAATTTACACTTGGTCGTATCTGTATCAAATGCTATCTTTTTCATCCAATGTACTCCTTGGTGGAAAATTAGTAAGAATGCACCTTTTTTATAACATTAGCCAAGAAACGAGGGTATTTAGATTTAAAGATTAGCGCGATGTCATCAATGGACTTAGAAGGCTGAGCGTCTTGTGCCATTTCAGAGAGTTCAACATTCTTAAAAGATGCACAAATTCAAATAAGCCTGAAAGCTTACATTAATGGCTAACTTCGTTCTCAATCTTAAAATTGCTTTTGCTGGCAAAAAAAAAAAAAAAAAAAAAATGATGAAAGAATGTTATTTTGCAGGAACATAAAGACTGAAGCCCAGATAGAAAAATACAAGAAAGCTTCCTTATCGAATTCTAATAACTGATTCCTCAGAGACCGCGTCCGGCGGTTTGAGAGGGAGCAGCGGTCCTCTGACGAGGCCTTTCCTGGGTTATCTGGCTTTGAAAGGATCATGTTCAAACCCTGCAAAGATAAAAGGCGGCCTCCACAGGCTGTGAGCCGGACCCTTAACCATTTCCATATGACAAAGTCCTCTCCCGAGACCTGACCTGCCAGGAGTGCCCGACTCGGCCGACGTGAAGAAGCCAGGCCCTCCTCTGTCTGCTTCTCGGAGACGAGGCTGCGGAGAGAGCTTTTGAAAAAGACTTGAAAATGCTTTCTTTGGGGGGAAAAAGTCTTCGTGAAAAAGAAGCCAGAGACATAACAGTGTTCAAAACCAAACTCTTCCTTAAAGTAGACTTCTAGAATTTAAAAACAAAGACAACCAGAGAAGGAAGGCAGATCTGTGAAGTGAAGTTCATTTCTGTCAGCATCTGCTCACTTCTCTCCATACAATTATTAGGTGTGGTTATTTTTTCTGTTTATATTCATATAATCAATTTACATAGTGGTGGCCTTTTCTAATTAGAAGCCCTGGAGGCCTTTCATTTCCACCTTCTTAAGATTCTAAAGGGAATCTCTTACAAGAGCTGGTCTCAATGATGAAAAGTAACTGAATTTTCTTTTTTCCTTTTCACTCATTAACTTTAATCATTTTCTCTCGGCTTCTTTACTTATTGTTGAACATGTGCTTAAAGCCAGGTATTGAAAAATATTAATATATTATAAATATATTGATAAAGAAATATAAAGAAAGCTGAGCTCCAAAGAATTGATGCTTTTGAACTGTGGTGTTGGAGGAGACTCTTGAGAGTCCCTTGGACTGCAAGGAGATCCAACCAGTTCATCCTAAAGGAAATCAGTCCTGAATATTCATTGGAAGGACTGATGTTGAAGCTGAAACTCCAATACTTTGGCCACCTGATGAGAAGAACCGACTCATTGGAAAAGACCCTAATTCTGGGAAACAGTGAAGGCAGGAGGAGAAGGGGATGACAGAGGATGAGATGGTTGGATGGTATCACCAACTCAATGGACGAGCTTGAGCAAGCTCCAAGAGTTGGTGATGGACAGGGAAGCCTGGCATGCTGCAGTCCGTGGGGTCACAAAGAGTCAGGCACAACTGAGCGACTGAACTGAACCAAAGGTATTATAAAATGTGTTGTTTAATCACATAATTTCTGCCCTGAGTTTCATACATTGTAGGCAATTGAGAAATGCTTTCCCACTGATTGGGAAAATATCTACTTTTTGAAGTATTTGCAAGGCTCTCAGAAACTATTTTCATTTTTTAAAAATCAAGGAAAATGTATTTTCCAGAAAAGATTTATATTAGTCACATGAGATATTTTTCCAAAGTTATTAAGCATAATCTTACTCAATGAAGACTTCTCTAATGGTTGACAAGAAACCATGATGATGCAATCTGGCACATTATTGATAGTTTTAACAGATAAACTGTGTTAGTGTTTGAGGGAAAGCAGCTTTAAAGAATGGAGGCAATGAGTGAATTACAGGTTTGATAACTTAATTGCTGTGACTGATGTCAGGGGGAGCAGAAGCCCACGGAGGTGTAAGAAACTTGCGGTGTTCATGAGAAAAGGAACACGCTTGAAGACTGCTGGCTGAGCTGCCCTGGGAAGCGTCCGTGGTCGTGGCAGTCTGCTCACCTGCATCGCTGTAACAGGCAGGGGCCCTGCTGGACCACATGGTCGCTACGGACAAGTGTCCCAAAGCCCAGGTCCCTCCAGGGCTGGCACCGCACACGCGGGGTCCGTCTCCCCTCCTGAACAGCTCCAGGGCTGGCCCCACACGCGCGGGCTCCGTGTCCCCTCCTGAACGGCTCCAGGGCTGGCCCCGCACACGCGGGCTCCGTGTCCCCTCCTGAACAGCTCCAGGGCTGGCCCCGCACACGCGGGCTCCGTGTCCCCTCCTGAACGGCTCCAGGGCTGGCCCCGCACACGCGGGCTCCGTCTCGCCTCCTGAACGGCTCCAGGGCTGGCCCCGCACACGCGGGCTCCGTCTCGCCTCCTGAACGGCTCCAGGGCTGGCCCCGCACACGCGGGCTCCGTGTCCCCTCCTGAACGGCTCCAGGGCTGGCCCCGCACACGCGGGCTCTGTGTCCCCTCCTGAACGGCCTGCTCCAGGAAAGGCTCTTTTTCCAGAACCTTGAACCGTTGCCTATGTAAGCGCCACGGGCCTTGAACGTTCAGATGACAAAGCCCTGTGTCTGTCATCTCTAGAATCCTCCTGCTTCCCTGTCCCGATCTCAAATACACTGAAGCAGTGTACGTTACCCAACACACTCACGGGAATCACAGGGTCACAAAGTAAGGAGAAACCGGTGCATGTTTTCAGTTTCACTGTGTATCAGCAATGAAACAAGTTGCTAAAATAGGTGTTTAGCAGCCAAAACACTAAATTAACCACTGAAATTAAATTCCTTTTTTTAAAGAAACTGAGCATGTAGCAACTCATATTTTGATAGGTATATTTGGAAGGTCCAGAAAATTATAATTTTTTAAGTCAAGGGGTCTAAAAATAAATTTGAACAGTTCTCTAAAGAACAGAGCTTATTCTGTCCTAAAAGTTCCCTGAATATTCATTGGAAGGACTGATGCTGAAGCTGAAGTCCCAATACTTTGGCCACCTGATGCAAACAAGCAACTCATTGGAAAAGACCCTGAAGCTGGGAAAGATTGAAGGCAGGAGGAGAAGAGGGTGACAGACGATGAGATGGTTGGATGGCATCACTGACTCAATGGACAAGATTGGGAGATGGTGAGGACAGGGAAGTCTGGCATGCAACAGGTCATGGGATCACAAAGAGTAGGACATGCCTTAGTGACTGGACAACAACCACAAAAAGTTCCTTTTGAAAATTAGATGAATAACTATATCAAATTTACCAAATTTGCAACTAGTATTTAAGGTTCTGGGGCCATATTTAATATACTGGTCTTTCTAAATCATTGCGGCTCCACATTGGAAGCTCTTGTGTTTATATTAAGAATTTGAGCCTAGAAATGAAAAAAAAAAAAACATACTTGAGTTAGAATCTTACAAGTTGATCTTAATATTTCCATGGATATCAAAGCTCTCCTCTTGGCTCTTTACCCTCAGGCCCTTCGTTTCAGACACCCGTGGGAGAAGAAACAGACACATTTTTTAAATCCCACATAGTAATTTTTATAAAAGACGCCTAAAACAGTGATTTCAGCAGTCCCACGGTTGTAACAGAACTACAAGAACAGCCCACAGAAATCACAACTCCAGCTCGCTTGCGGCCGGCGCAGCATCACGGTTATTGCTGCGGTCACTCCGCGATGCTGGTCCTCTCGGCTCCAGTACCCAGCAGAGCTCGCGGAGGGGGGTTCCCTCTCTCAGGCCTTCAGGCCCCGGCCATGCCTGCCTTCAGACCTGGACACCTTCCTTCTCCTTTTCTCCTTTGCTGCCTCCTACCTGCTCTGCCTCCCTGGTGGCTCAGACGGTGAAGAATCTGCCAGCAATGCGGGAGACCTGGGTTTGCTCCCTGGTCAGAAAGATTTCCTGGAGAAGGGAAAGGCAGCTCACTCCGATATGCATGCCTGGAGAATTCCATGGACAGAGGAGCCTGGTGTGGGCTACAGTCCATGGGGTCGCCAAGAGTCGGACACGACAGCAACTAACACTTCGCTCCACCGTCTCTGCACTCACGGCAGACGTGAAAGCCTTGGCTCGTACAAGAAGGAGCCCAGCCCAGCGTGAGAGCCAAGGGCTGAGCTGGTGCCTGGGACACGCGGCTCCTTGTGTGTGTTCACCTCCTGTCCTGCCTGGGTCATGCAGAAGGAGGTCACTAGCGAGTCAGGCTGACGTCAGCTCATCTGGACAGACGGTTTACAAAACAGGCAGAAAGGAAGGCACTGCAGGTGGACAAGGAGCTGCTGGGATCCGGGACAGAGGTCTCCACCGAGGCCACCATCTCCCAGCCCACGAACATCATTTCTGACACGTTGCAGCTCATTACCTTTAGCACGTCTGCTGCTGCTTCCTGGTGTGTGCGCCACGGTTACCCCTAAGCTTCCCGAGGAGGTCCTCCGCCTCTCATGTTGAGGGTCTGTCCCATCACACGGGTGCAGGACCGGGAGAGATGAAGGCAGGGCAGAGACCAGCCATCTCTCCCAGCCACTGACAGCAGGGACACTAGGTGCCATGTGTCCAGCTCTTCACCGAGACTCTAGAGAGATGGATCATCTGTTCACGCAGTCCTATTGGCCCATTTACAGATGGGGAGACTGAGGCTTCCACAGGATAGCATGCTGTGCGTCCCATCACAGAACAGAGGCCTGGCTCCGCTCCACCCTCCGAGGGGCAGCTGCCGGAGCCCCGACTGGAGAACGGTTTTGACCCGGGACAGTCCCCCATCTCCACTGTTCTTAGCAGGTCCCCCGCCTCTATTGTTCTTAGCAGGAACGTTCCAAGAAGAAGGGGGTTCCATCCAAAGCCAGGAAGGGAAGGCTTTCCTTGGTCTCTGCAGATCTCTTAGGATCCTGCTAAGCAGTGTGTCTTGCTTCCTGACTTACCTCTCTGAAATTCACACAGGGTGTTCTGTGCCTGGAGGGTTTTTAAACCAGAGAAAAACAGTAAGGGCCTCCTCTGGGCTAACCAAGCCCATCTATCCCCAGCCCTGGCCCTGAGTGGAGGCGCCCTGGGCAAGGCAGGGCTATCTCTCCTTTGCTGCTGCTGGACAGACAGACACCAGGAGCCCCTGGCTGGGAAGAGGCCAGACCCACCCCTCCACCAGCAACGCTGCCCCCAGAGAGGCCAGTTCCAGAGCCTCTCCCAACCCAGCCGGTGCCCATGTTCGTGGGTGGCCCTCGCATGGACCCACCCGCAGACTGCAAGGCACAGGGAAAATGAAGATGCGAGGGAGTGGTGAGGAGGGCTGTGACCCAGGGGGATGCTGAATGGTCATTTCTAAGATGTCTTTACCTGCAAAGCCTAAAAGAAATGTCACAGACAAGATAGCATCCAAGGGATGACCAAAGCGTGCATCTGGAACTCAGCTTTCCAGAAGCCTTGTTTCAAAATGAATGGACCGGGGTCCGGTCAAACCTCAGCGCCCTGGTGTGAGTGGACCGCCAAGCCATCAGCAAGGAGGGAGCCCACGCCTCCGCCCGCCTCCTCCAGAGCCGCTAGGAAATCACCGGCTTTACTCTGACCCGTTCGTTAAAGTCCGCTTCAGACACCAACATGTGCTCCGTCACTTTTCCAGCTGCCTGTCCTCGATGTTAGAGAATCAACATGTTCATTCATTTCTAAATGACATTTACTTATATGTTGTAAGACCAGGGAGAAAGCCTCAGCGCTGGCTTTATCTCCTCCAAAATTAAGATAGTGGTTTAAATGGAAAATGTAATTTAAATCCTTTCCGACATGGAGCCTGTGCCTTTGGTCCCCTCAGTAGAGCTTCAGAGAGCCGGGGAGCGTCTGGATGCTGTAGGAGCGGCTCTGCACTCAAAGGAGAACTCAGAGCAGATAGAGACAAATCATCCCATGACATAGGTTAAAAGAGACCTGTTACTATGACAACAGATAGGGTCAGATAACAAAATGAACAGTCACTTTTGATCTTCAAAAAATTCTCTTTCCTTTGCTCTCTCCCTGTTATCTGGACCACTCCATCAAACACCTAGCAGATAACACAGTTGAAAACCCAATCGACCTTCAAGAAAACCCAGACAAGTTGGAAAGTGTATGGAAAGGTTACCATCACAGTGAAAGGGCTTCTGATGATATTTGCCTGTATACACAGAAACACACACACATCCATTTTTTACGAGAGCAACAGGCCAGGGTTCAAAGGGATCCGCACAAGTGCTTAACACATGTACATAACAGTAATTTTTTTTATATCCCTGAGAATTGAAATAGTAAGAGGCATTCAAAGTTAAAAGATTTAGATGTCAGGACTCACTCTACAGAAACATTTGACATAAAATTGACAAGAGAATAAAGTTACATACGAGGGGGACTGAAAAGTAAATGGAGAGAGAAATCCCCTCATTGAGTAAAATTCATAGAGAAATTGATCAAAAAGTGCATGTAAGTGAAAAGAACTAGAAAGCTTCAAAACCCTTTCCCGTGCTACTCAGTCACAGAGGAATCGAACCAAACCCCCACACGCCGGGCATTTAGCACAGCGTCACACTCGGAATCCTGTGACTGTGTGTTTATGTTGCTGATGGTTCCAGAAAAGCAAGAAGAAAATGCTCTATATTTTAGCTTATGTGAGTTTACATTTTTGTCATGGTGGTCGATAACATGTTTTGCCATGAGAGCCGTTACGTTCTTTGCTCCCTGCAAAATGTCGTCAGTATCAGCGCTATGCAATCTGCTCATTGCAGGTGGAAACGGTTCCCCACGGTTTGGCCGGATCGTTGCAGGGACTGGGGAGTTTGTCCTCTTAAGCCTCCTGTGACACCCAGGTCCTCGTCGCAGCGGCCCTGCACACAGAAGAGAAGAGAGACTTCCATGAGGACCCGCTGGTTCCACGTTTGCAACTTTCCACAACGCTGTGCCATTCTAAACCAGAATTCGCATTGCATGGCTCCTGCTGGAGATTCTTTATTCGCATCTTATTTTTTTTAAAATAAGAGATACCTCTCAATCCTTTCTTTGCCCCAAAAGCTTTTTGAAAAGCACACATCCTTTTCCTATTGGCTTCCAAAAAAAAAGAATCCTTTCCAAAATGAAACGATTTTGGATGAAAGGTGGGAAGCTAAGGCAGCAATCAGAGTGAGTTTAAACTGGCTTTAGTGAGAACTGTTTGCTCTAGTCAAGACCAAGTACACAGAAAATAATGAGACTCTCCACAATCCTTGATTTAAAAAAATAGCAGCAATAAATGTGTAAATTTAACTAGAAAATGGAAAAGAGCCACATGTCAGTTTTGAAGTGACCCAATAATTCATAACGTCCAGAATAATGAAAAGATTATGATACTTTGATTTAAAGATGCTGAAAGAAAAATACCCATTTTTTAAGCTCACAAGGCAGTCAGTATTTATACTGATACTGTATATTAACACATATATGTGAAATCTAGAAAAATGGTACAGATGAACCAACTTGCAAAGCAGAAATAGAGACACAGACATAGCGAACGAATGTGTGAATACCAATAGGGAAGGGGTGAATTGGGAGAATGGAATTGACATAATATTCTATATATATATTATATATAATTTATATATATAATTTTTATACATATATGTAGTATATATATATAGTATATATAATTGACATATATATATATACACACACTATGTGTAAAATAGATAACCAATGAGAGCCAACTGCAGAGCTCAGGAAACCCTAAATCAATGCTCTGTGGTGACTTAAAAGGAAAGAAATCTTAATTTCTTAAAAAGAGGGGTATACGTATGGCTGATTCACTTTGTTACACAGGAGAAGCTAACGCAACACTATAAAGCAACTATACACCAATAAAAAAATTTTTTAAAGATAACTTTCGTGTTTCTTCATCAGCCATTCTGTTCTTTTTCGCTTTTCTATGTGTTCAGTCTTTCTAATGTCCAGAAGACCACATTTCCCTTTTCTGCATTACTGCACCTACTCATTTACAAAGGTCACTTACAGCTGGTCTAGACTTGAGATGAAGCCCAAGAACATAAAAATGAAGACACAGTGAGCAACAAAATTCATCAGCATCAGCAGCACCCTTGCTCATAGTATAATCCAGGGTGAGAAGCAGTTAGGGCCTCCCAGGAGGCTCAGTGGTAAAACATCTACCTGCCCGTGCAGGAGATGCAAGAGACATGGGTTCGATCCCTGGGTCAGGAGGATCCCCTGGAGTAGGAAATAAATAAACAAGCATTTATTATTTAGTTTTTACTAAACTTAAGGCATTCTGGTATGTCCCTGCAGGAGTTAAAAGTGACACAAAGCCATCCCACTTCCATGGAGGGGACCACCAGCCATATACAGAGGCAATAAGAAAGCTTAAAAATAAAATACACGCTGGGCATTCAAAGAGAAAGCTCTCCCCTTCTCTTTGGGTATCAGAAAGACTTTACAGAGGAGGTTGTACTGAAAACAAAACCTGAGGTGTAGCCCTACAGTCAAAATTGAAAACCAGCTAAGTTATAGGATGAGTTGTCATCCTGTTTGAATAGTAACCATTTTTGAGATTGCACTCCGTACTGCATTCCGGAAATAATAAGGATATTAGCCGAGGGTCTGGCTGGTGTGGATGACGCCATTCGCTCTGCTTCTCAGCTCTCTACGTGAACATGCGCTCAGAGCCGGTGGTATGCATGCACCGCTCTCCCTGAAAGGTCTCCTCTGTCCTTCCCAGAGCTTGCATTCATTGGTATGCTCTCGTGTGGTCACCAGCGTGGTCAGCCGCACTGCAGCCCGAGTGACGCTTCTGCAGGGCCCCAGACGTCCTGAAGGAGGATCCACTTACTCACCTTTCACATAGTCTTTGAGTGTCTGCCTTCAACCCCGTCTGAACTCCTGAAGTTTCCCATTTTCCTCTGCCTTCTGACATATGCTCAGGAACCACTTGGCGGGACTGCCCCGAACTTGAGCTGCCATCAGAGATGCAGGTGTGTGGACGCAAGGGATGCTCTGTCTGGGACGTGTCTCAGTCCACATGGTCTCAGATTGAATCCGCATGCCCACACTGTGCCTGTGCATCCGTCCTTCCCCCAGGCACCCGCACAGCAACATACACACACACAAACACGCATGTGCACAAACACACGTGGACACACACGCTCACTGCCGGTCAGTTTTCACAGCGGGAAGCTGCAAAGTGCCGCCACGCCCCTCAGAACATGAGCGGTAAGGTGAGTTTTGCACACCCAGACCACGTGCAACCGCTGAGAAGAGCGAGGAGGAGCCACGTGAGAGAACAGGCTCTGCAAGACGCAGCTCGGAACAAACCTGGGGTCTGTCCCGCCGTGGGAAGTGAACCCCCATCTGCACGTTTGTAGACACTTCTCCAGCATCTCCGGGACCATGGGCCCTGGGCTGGGCTGATACTCCCCTTCCAGGATGGTGCCATGACCTCTGTTCCCCTCGCTTCTCCACAACCAAGGCCCCTGCCCAGCTCTGCTCTCAGACAGACCCTCCTCTTCCCGGGGAGGCGCTGGGCAGGCCAAGAAAGGTCCTCCATTTCTGGAGGGTTCCATCTGTCCGCTCACCCCAAAAGCCCCCAGAGACCACCTTCCCCATGTCCAAGCCCCTGGAGCTCCAAGCAGAGTGCCTTCACACCAACAGTCAGGAGCCCACAGCTCACCCCTGGGCAGCCTGCAGCCACGCGGGGGAGGGTGCCCCCTCCCAGCCTTTTGCCATGCCCGGCGATGCCAGCGTCCAGTGAGAACAGTCCTCAGGACTCCCGTTCCTCCCGGCCCCTGGCCGCCCTCCCCGCTGGCTGTCCTGGGGACAGATGGATACCCTCCTTTCTGGCTTCTGCGCTGAGTGATGCTGGGCACGCTGGATGTCACTGGGCGATGGGGGCGCCAGGCTCCCTCTGACGATGCACTGGCAGCTTCTCCAGGACAAGCACTTGTCCAGAATCGTCTGACAGAGCAGCTCCGTTCCTCAAACCCCCACGAAAGAAAAGCCCATGGCTGGCAAGCCACAAAGAATCATCTCTTTTTCCTTTTTTTTTTTTTTTTTCACTTCTAAGTTTTGCTGTTTCTCTATTTTTTCTTTCATTGAAGTGTAGTTGATTTACAACACTGTACTAATTTCTTCTGCACAGTGAAGGGACTCAGGGCCCCAGAGAACAGGCTTGTGGTGGTCAAGGGGAAGGGAGAGGGGTGGAGAGGGGGTTGGGGTTGGGAGATGCGAGTGATCGCCTTTGGAATGGACCGGAAACACGACACAGCACAGGGAATCATTTCGTGATTGCGGGTCGGGGGGAGGAAAAGACCGCTGGAGGGGAGCGAGGACTGGACTGGGCCGGGAGCAGGGGAGGGTGCAGGCGGAGGGTAACATCACAAGATCCGCAGTGGGATCCCCGGTGACTCTGCCTTCACTATCCTGAGGTCCCCAGACGAGCCATCGGCCGCTCCAGGCCCTGTCTCCCCAGCGGTGGGGCTGTGCTCGTCTGTGGTTTGGGATGGCGTCTGAGACCACTCCACTCAGGGGGACTCTTCTACCTCCATCAAAGGGTCGGGAGGAGAGGCTGGCTGGCGGTCCATCATTCTTGCTTCCCCACAGCTGTCTCCTGCACCGTCTTCCTCTCTTTCCGGAAACATAGATGATGCCAGATGCTGCAGACGAGGATAGGTAAGACAACATCCCAGTTCTAAGGTGGCTAACTGGCCGTGAGAATCAGCCCAGGTCTTAAAGTTGTCTTCACACATCGTACATAAGAAAAGCCTTCCCGTTCTCAAACCATGATCACATGGAAATCTTGAGTACGTTGGCATTTCAAGAAAGACCTTTTATGTTACAGAATCATTCAGTACAGAGTGTCTTTCCCCAAAGTTCCTAGAGACACTATTGGATTCAACTCCCCAAACTTGAAAGGGTTGCGGGCTCCTTTTTGTGAATATTTCTTTTAAAAAGTGCAAAGATCTGACACGAAGTAAGAAATACTGTCTAACAGAGAAAATGTAGGGACATTTTTTTTCCCTAGTCTCTATATATTTCTCATTTGCTTTGGAACAATGTCTGAGAAATACCTTTTCATATTATAGGGTATTTTATAGGCAGTTTTTCTCTTTATTGGAATTGATGTGTTTGTCTGTAAAAAAAAAAAAAAAAAAAAAAGATGTTCACATAGCAGATAACATTCGTGATGTGATTTTGCACACAGATGTTTGGCACATATAGGGATGACAGGGAGCGCTCAGAAAACAACCGGAACCCACGGGACGGAGTCCTAACCCCTCTCCTGACGGTGAACCAGCCGCTTGGCTCTCCGTGAGTCTTCTCCTTACCTGCCGTTTGATAAGCAGAGCTCTGTTGCCTCTTCCCAGATGGCAGGTAGGAACCAGAAAATTATCTTACAGAGTCTTGAGTATGCTCCCCGCAAGGTTTTGAAGCCTAAATACAAATTTATATAATAAATAAATATAATACTTAAAAAGTAATAATGATAAAGGGAAGACACATAATTACTTCTTTGCAGATAATCTTGCTTGTTCGGTCGCTCAGTCTTGTCTGACTCTTTGTGACCCGGTGGACTATAGCCCACCAGGCTTCCCAGAGTTTGCTCCAAGTCATGTCCCATGGACAGAGCAACCTGGCAGGCTACAGTCCATGGGGTCACAAAGAGTCAGACACGACTAAGCGAGTAAACACAAGCACAGCTTAGTAAAGGAAAATGTGGCTGAACAGCCAGTGTGCCCAGCCCTGGGGAAGTGCTTCAGTACGCGCACATAAGAGGCCAGCGGGATTCAACGCACATGGTAAACTTGCAGAAATGAAATGAAAATATGTTATGTGCTTATGTCCAACCTCACAGGCAAAGCTTTAAGGCCATCCAAGATATTAATGACCTTAAGTGACAAAATGCAGAATGAACTGCATCAAATCAATCACTAGCAAAGAAAAATCAGGCAGGAGCATCCTTCAAGTAGAGAGGCAGGCCATGACAGCCACACGATAGAAAGAGTCTGCACTTACGGTGAAAACTAGAGGCAGAACTAGTCTGGAGAGCAAAGTTGGTGGAAGGATTCTTTCAAGGGTTAGGTGTTATTTAATATTTATATTTAAAAGCAAATTAAGGACTGTTTAAAGGATGTTTGCATAAGAGATTGGATTTGCTTTAATTATTTGGTTATTTGTTGTTCCTATATAGCATTTATTAATCAAATGAAAACAGAGCTTTTAATAGATTTCATTTCTTTGAAAAACTAGCTCTCTAAATTATTAAATGAAACTTTCTCCCTCAACAATCAGCGCTCCTCTGTGACTCCCCCTCGCCTCTGTCTGCCTCTCGGCCACCTTCCTTTGTGGGTTTTCCCCGACGTTTTCAAGCTTCAGGGACCTCGCTATCATCTTCATGTGATCTGTTGATCACCTCGCACTTCATTTTAGAGTAAAGCCTTCATTTGGCCTTGCGGAGCCCTGGCCTCCTTGCGGGTGGGCAGGCTGGCGCTGAGAGGTGCTGGGAGTCCGTGCTGGAGCTCATCCCTGCTGCCAAGTACTCCTAACCCCATTCTCAGTCAGCCCATCTCTGACCATCCTCTTCTCAGAGAAGATAACGTCAGACCTCAGGCAACTAGAACCAAAGCCAAACCCCACGGTGGCAGGCTAGCACCCCCCAACCCTCCCTCCATCTGGCTGAATTTCCTCCTGAGTCAGATCCATCCAGACCCCCATCTACGTCTTGGTTTCGTGCGGCCCCCCACCACGAGGCTTCACAGAAACCCCCTCTTCCCTAAAGACACCACGTGGGCCAGGTGGACCTCAGCATTCCTTTCTGGGACCACACCTGGGACCGCTGTCCCGCCATGAATAGGGCGGCCGTCCTACGCCCCACACCCAGCCCACCATGGGGAACGGCCCCTCTGAGCATCAGAGGCCCCCTCCTGGGGGATCCTCAAGCAGGCCTCACTGCCGGAGTGTCAGGAAGCTGGCCAGGGCCCAGGCGTTGGCATTCCACGCGTCCTCCCCTGGGGGGCTGTCACACACAGCCCCGGGGGGGACCGCCTTCTGGGCTGTGTCCTGCAGTGTCGGCTCCCAGCCAAGGGAGGGCAGCCAGTCTGCCCATCCACGGAGGGCATCCCGGCCCACCTGGAGGCACCTAGTTCCCCCAGCCTCTAACGGGGAAGAGAATGGGGGCCGGGCTGTCCACATGAACAGACATCCTCAGGGATGAGGGATGATCACGGAATGAGTGCGTGCTCCATGGCCTTGAACCACAGTCCTGATTCAACTGGCGGTGTGGCTCAGAACCTCATCTCTGATGGTCCAGGCCCATCACTAAGCTCCTGAATATGAAACTCTGCTGGCCCAAATCACACCCAAGTAAGGCCACCCTCAGTGCCTGCCCCACCCCTGCCCTAGGGCCACCAAACCTTGCTGCCACCTCCAGCCACAGTCACACAGACTAACACACTTGAATTGCAGGCTTTGTCCTTTAGATTTCTAAACATGATAAAGTATAGACTTCTGAGAACAGTGGCAACATCTAACCCTGAGGATGACAGTATTTTCAGGATCAAAATCTGTTCCTGTGCCTTGGTGAGTGCAGTATGCTTGTAAGGAATAGAATATGGAAGTCTGCATTGTGTCTGAGAATATCTGAGATAATTTACTGATATGCTCCCTGGTTTCCTGGTTCAGTTTCAACCAGGACGCCTAGCCCTTGGTCCTAGGAAGACATCAACTTTCCCTGGTTGGCCCACGAAGTCGGACCCCCTCTCTCATTCCAACCAGAGCACAAAGAACCCTTCAGACTAGCTTGTTTATGCAGCAGGAAAACCAACAGGCACATTTTCAAAAAGAATTGCACGTCATTAATTCTTATTGATGTTGAAACTTTCCTTTTTAGCAAAACAGAAACTGTTGGGTGAGCATCATGCACTATGTCAATAACAGGAAAGAAAATAAATGTTAAAACATGCTAAATAATTGCCCGACGGTACTTGCACTAATGACCGTAAACTTCTACTATGCTAATTTTTCTCTCCACTTTTAATTACCGATCAATAATACTTTGTGGTTGACATTTAAAAATGCTGAACCACATGTAGCAACACAGACTGAGAGAAAATCTACAATGTGGGACTGAATTTGCCAAATCAATAAACTTTGCCATTTAACAAATAGTAGCATGTAAACAGTCACCAAGATTAGCGAGTGAAAAGCACTGAGCCTGGAGGACTTCACTCTTGCTTGATAGCACCAGGCCCCACTGCCCTGACGGAGGCCCTCTGCTGGGAAAGACGGGGCAAGCCACTGTCTCCGGCTCTGGGTCCAACCTTCTCCACCAGAGAGAAACCTGCCTGGAAAATGCAGGACTCAATGGTCCGAAGGGCGTTCTCCTTATTTACAAGGAACTCCTTCGTAGAAATCAGAGGGTTTGTCCCATGTCTATGGTTGATAGGATCATAAAGGCATTGGATAAAGATGTGTGAGTTTAAAACTATCCTCCTGTGAGTATAATAGTATTATGCTCATCACTCATTTGGAATTTAAGGGCTAGAAGCAATAACATGTCCATCTACCTTGGAGACCAAAGGAAAAGAAGCCTTAAACACCCATGCAGATCCCAGGAAGGTCAGTTTCTGTGGAGCATCATGGTGGGAGAAGCCGTCTTCACTTGGACTGTTATGTGCAATAACAATTAAGCTAGACCTTCAGTAACTCAAGCATGTGTTATACCTTCTCCTGCACTGGAGGAAGAAGTGATCTGTCTTCATGAGTTGGGCCTTCTGCAGCTCGGGCTGTTGACCGTGTTTGCAAAATGGTAGTGGTCAGCGGGCCCTCGCATCCTCTCCTTTGCCTCAGCATCTTCCTGGGGGACATTTGTCAAGTAAAGGCTGAAGAGTCAAGGCTGTGGTTTCCCAGTCGTCATGTACGAACATGAGAGCTGGGCCATAAGGAAGGCTGAGCCCAGAGAGTTGATGCTTTCGAACTGTGGTGCTGGAGAAGACCCTTGAGAGTCCCTTGGATGGCAAGGAGATCCAACCAGTCCATCCTAAAGGAAACCAACCTTGAATATTCATTGGAAGGACTGATGCTGAATAGTTTGACCACCTGATGTGAAGAACTGGCTCATTGGAAAAGACCCTGATGCTGGGAAAGACTAAAGCAAGAGAAGGGGGAAGCAGAGGATGAGATGGTTAGATAGCATTACCATCTCAATGGACATGAATTTGTGCCAATTCCAGGAGATGGTGAAGGACAGGGAAGACTGGTATGCTGCAGTCCATGGGGTCAGACATGACTTAGTTACTGAACAGCAACAACAAGGCTGAAAACCAAGCAAAAGTTGTCACCTCACATCTTGGTCCCAGGGTGTCCATTGGCTTCTATATTCAGTTCTTATTCTCCATGGAAACTTTCAGAAATTACGTCTACATCACACTCCTGTTTTCATAGCAACATCACCCACCAAAAATGGCTCCCTGGGTCTGTTCAACGTGCGGGATTCAGAATATTTTGATTAAACAAAACAGCAGGAGCAGAAGAGCACACTCAGCAGCCGTGTCCCACCCTGATTTGTAATCCTGGGCATCCTGCGGGTGGTCCTGTTCCCTATTCTGAGGTCACCAGGGTTTCCAGACTTTTTCACCTTCTGCTAAGTGTCTTCCTTTGCCCCGTGCTCATGACCTCAGCGCTTCACCTTCCTCCACACAGTCCTTCAGCACCCAGCCTGCAGCTCAAAATATCCCTGGTTCTGCCTTTGACATATGGTTACGGTTGCACCTCCCAGGAGTGCCTGCCCCTCACATCACCTTACCAAGTCCTACCTGTCCCTCAGGGGCCCATGTAAACCAACTGCTGGTTCCAAGTCTCCCTTCCTTGGCTCCCAAGCCTGGTGAAAGGGCAGTGAGAACTCCATCTTCAGTAACCCCAGAGCACAGTGGAGTGGACTCCTGGAGGGAGAGGTGGTGTCATGTAGGAGTGGGGGCCATCCTGAGAGGTGCCTGGGCAAGGGCAGTTGTGACTTAGCAACTCTCCCCACCTGCAGCTCCTCCCTCAGAGAAGACCCCTCCTCTCCAGTTATTGCTATGTAAGTCGACCAAATGGCCCTGCTTCTTTCATCTATCCATCCATATTCCGTCTATGCATCCATTCATGTATCCATGCATGCATGCATCCATCCACCCCTCTATCCATCCATCTATGCATCCATTCATGTATCCATCCATGCATGCATGCATCCATCCATCCATCTATCCATGCATGCATGCATGCATCCATCCATCCATCCCTCTATCCATCTATCCATCCATTCATGCATCCATCCATCCATCCATCCATCTATCCATCCATGCATGCATGCATCCATCCATTCATGCATCCATCCATCTGTCTATCCATCCATCCCTCTATCCATCCCTTTATCCATCCATACACTCATGCATCCATCTATCCATCTATCCATCCATCTTCATCTGTGCTCCCTGGCTCACCATCCTTTCCTTCTCTTGGGCAAGAAATTTCAAGACCACTTTTGCTTCTTTGCCCTACTTCTGCCGCCATGTCCTTGCATCTTCCCACTGCACTGCCCCAGGCTTCACTGCATCACAGACACCCCCTGCCCCAGCCTCACCCCTCTGAAATGCCTTCCTTGGCTGGTGCCAGAGTTTCTTGTAAATGTCAAAATAGATTCACGTTCCATTCTGCCTCACAGACCTCTGCCAGCTCCTGCTCTACAGAGAAACTCACACCCCTTCCCGGGGGTCCTGGCCCCACCCCGCTTCCCCCGTGGGGTCTTTTCCAGTCCCAGCACCTTTTCTGCCTGTGGATGCGTGCTCAGTGGTCAAGCTCCACTGAAACCCTCTTCCTGCAGGCAGGCAGCTCCACAGTGCGAGCCTCTCCATCTGTAGGTGCTTGTTTTTCCCTCCACAATAGCACTGAATTTGTGAGAACAGTGATGATGGCTAAGATCCTTTAAACTGGAGAATGCACTCTCACAAAGAAGGGGACGACAGAGGACAGATGATTGGATGGCACGACCGACTCAACAGATGCGAGTTTGAGCAAGCTCAGAGATGGCGAAGGACAGGGAAGCCTGGCGTGCTGCAGTGCATGGCGTCTCAGAGAGTCGGACACGACTTAGCGACTGAACAGCAACAACAGAGCACTCTCACCAAAGGGAGCTGATTAATAACTATCCGCATAAATCACTGTCTTTCAAGAGAACAAATAACTAAACAGGCGGCACCCAAGGGCAGGAGTCCGGAATGCAGTGGCAGCTTTCTCCATGGCACCGAGTCCTTCTGCTGTCTCGAGCCACTGTTGAGTGTTTGCCCTTGGATTTTCCAGGAGCCTCGATGGGCATGGCCTCCTGCTGTGGATGCTGTGACCTTGAACTCCTCCAGGTCACACAGAGCACAGGGGCCTGGGCCGGGAGAGTGCAGTGATGTTAAAAGCCCTCCGCTACGTGGGACTGTTTCATGGATTCATCCAGGACTGCCCCTGTCCTCCCAGCAACTGTCTGGTGGGAGGAACCACAGCCTGAGCCAAGGTCAGGGTGGGTGGGGGTCCCTTTGAGTCTGCATTTGATTCCAGGGCCCAGTGAACTGCTTGATTTAAGGCAGCAAGTGAAGGTTGTACTCCCAAAACTGGGACGGCAAGCCAGGGGCTAGGGTCAGGACGAGGGTCTGAGTGCAGAATCAAGGAGAGGAGGGGTCCGAGGGATGGAGGGCAGGGCCCAGGAACTTTCCACTTTATGCCATCACCCCTGGGGTACAGGGCTGTCATGCTGTGAGCCAGGTAGGGACAGGTGCAGTTGAGGGAAGACAGGCAGGTTCTCCTGCTTATCTCTTCAGAGATTTCTCCATCACCTTCTGCAGTCCTTAAAGCCCGCAGCAGCACAGTCAGCGCTGTTGAATTACTCCCCAGGCACTGAAGTACATGGAGAATGGCAATCTCACCCTTCTTCCTCCCCAGGTAGGCTTCGTACCTTGGGGGGAGCTGGCTGCAGCAGCGTCAGAGTGAGGCAGGTAGCGATGAGAGGCTGATGAGCACAGCCCAGTCTCCAGGCTAAGTACCTGGTTCATCAGAGCCACACAACACCATTCAGGTGGACAAAGCCGGGGGAAGTGCCTGCTCAGGAAGCAGCTATGCTCTGGAGAGCACAAAGCCTGACTTGTCTTTATTCACCACTACAAGAGAAGTGATTCTGGGGTGACAACCATATATGGAGTGGGGGAGCTCTGAGACAATCAATCACAGCTAAACAGAAACAGGGGCTTGATCAAGCCATGCCTGAATCCCATCCCAACCTCTGAGTTTATCTAATGTAGGAGCCATCAAATTCCCTTCATTTAAGGAAAGGAGAACAAAATGTAGGGTTGCTAAGGGCAAAGGGAGACGCAGAAGGTTTTCTTAAATTAAAAATGAAGCATAGGTCTATGTACATAACAGGGACTAGTTAGTTGGTGTAAGCAAAAGTTGTAGCATCAGAAAATTCTTGACAGGACACAGGAAATTCCTAATATGAATTCCATAACCACCAGAGAAGCTTCCACAGCATGTGAAAGTAAACACAGAGACCCTTCTGCAGAGCCTCTAGCTTCCCAGAGAGCATTAATTAGCACTGAAATGTCAGAGTATCAGGGTTCCTGCAAAGGCCAGGGAACTTCCATAGACCAGAATGTCCTTTCTCCTTCTTAAGGCATCCCAGAAAGAACCTCAAGAAGTCTCTAAAGAATATCAGAAAATCCCTTGGCACCAGCTTCATAATTTCAAGCAGTAGGGATTAAGTATTTGATGAACACGTCATTTTGGATTAAATTTTAAACAATCAGAATGCGTATGCCCTCATCTTCAAACAACAGAGTCAGCCTTGGGGCCATGATATTCCGACTCTACAGAAACTCATAGTTGACAGGGTGCGGTTGCTCAGGGTTTCAGCTGCAAAGTCACTGCCAGACCCTCAGCAGCTGTCACTGGGAACAGGTAAAGACGAAGGCTTGTGCTTCACAGGTTGTTTAAAATGGACTCAAACAAGGTGGAATAATGGTTCAAATCAAAGAAATGCAATTTTACACAGAAGTGATTTTTCAATGGCCTCAAGAGCTGTTGTGAGTCAGACACCAAAAGGTGGTCCCTACACGTGGCCATGCGCTCCACACAGCTTGCCTTGCCCTTGAGAGCAGGTGGAGCTTTCAAGACCATCCTCTCTGAGAATGAACAGGGCATCCTAGACACTAAAGCATTCTGTACATGCCCTCATTGCTAAAAATGCTTTTCCAAACAGAGATATTCAATTATTTTAATGCCAAGGGATAACACAGTCATGTCGGACAGGGGAAAGCTCTGAGATGCGGGAAGGTCTCCAGCAGCTGTCAGGGACCAAGGCCATAAACCATGACCTCCATCTGCGGGCCATGTTAAGTTTTCAAATCGTAAAATCTGGCTCAGCTATCTTTTTGTTTTCTCTCTTTTACACATAAAGACTAAGAAGTAAAATTTTATGCAAATCTCAAGTGTAAAGACTCAGGAAATTCCTTAGACTAGCTGTTTGACCCTTAAATATTTTCTGCTGATGTCCAAGGTAGCGTTACATTGGCACCATACTGTGGGGAAATGGTTGGTCATTGTCGATTCAGTTCAGTTCAGTCGCTCAGTCGTGTCCGACTCTTTGCGACCCCATGAATCGCAGCACGCCAGGCCTCCCTGTCCATCACCAACTCCCAGAGTTCACTCAGACTCACGTCCATCGAGCCAGTGATGCCATCCAGCCGTCTCATCCTCAGTTGTCCCCTTCTCCTCCCACCTTCAATCTTTCCCAGCATCAGGGTCTTTTCAAATGAGTCAATTCTTTACATCAGGTGGCCAAAGGATTGGAGTTTCAGCTTCAACATCAGCCCTTCCAAAGAACACCCAGGGCTGATCTCCTTCAGAATGGACTGGTTGGATCTCCTTGCAGTCCAAGGGACTCTCAAGAGTCTTCTCCAACACCACAGTTCAAAAGCATCAATTCTTCAGCGCTCAGCTTTCTCCACAGTCCAACTCTCACATCCATACATGACCACAGGAAAAACCATAGCCTTGACTAGACGGAGCTTTGTTGGCAAAGTAATGTCTCTGCTTTTCAATATGTTATCTAGGTTGCTCATAACTTTTCTTCCAACGAGTAAGCGTCTTTTAATTTCATGGCTGCAGTCACCATCTGCAGTGATTTTGGAGCCCAAAAAAATAAAGTCTGACACTGTTTCCACTATTTCCCCATCTATTTCCCATGAAGTGATGGGACCAGATGCCATGATCTTCGTTTTCTGAATGTTGAGCTTTAAGCCACATTTTTCACTCTCCTCTTTCACTTTCATCAAGAGGCTCTTTAGTTCCTCTTCACTTTCTGCCATAAGGGTGGTGTCATCTGCATGTTTGAGGTTATTGATATTTCTCCCGGCAATCTTGATTTCAGCCTGTGCTTCTTCCAGCCAAGCGTTTCTCATGATGTACTCTGCATAGAAGTTAAATAATCAGGGTGACAATATACAGCCTTGACGTACTCCTTTTCCTGTTTGGAACCAGTCTGTTGTTCCATGTCCAGTTCTAACTGTTGCTTCCTGACCTGCATATAGGTTTCTCAAGAGACAGGTCAGGTGGTCTGGCATTCCCATCTCTTGAAGAATTTTCCACAGTTTATTGTGATCCCCACAGTCAAAGGCTTTGGCATAGTCAATAAAGCAGAAATAGATGTTTTTCTGGAACTCTCTTCCCTGTGTATTATCCACTGGCAAAGCAATGCAGCTTGCAAACTGCTTTTGGGGATGGCCAGGTCCCTGCAAAAAAGGCAATGCTGAGAAACAGATAGTTTCCAGGACTCCCCAAGACCCCACAGTCCCAAGCTGAACCACGTCCCCAGAAGATCTCTGGGAGTCCCCACCGCCCGCCTGCAGTCTGGATGCTTCTAGAGCTGGTGAGTGCAGACACACACGCACACACCGATGCTTCCTGCAGAGCCCCCCTCGGTGGAATTGCACTATTGGGGAACAGTACCACGATACTCAAATGGCAATTAGAACTGAACATATTTTTATGATTTTTAATGAAATACAGTTAGTTTACAATGTTGTGTTAGTTTCAAGTGTATAGCAAAGTGATTCAGCTGTGTATATATACATATTTATATATTCTAGTTGAGATTATTTTCTTTTATAGGTTATTGCAAGATATGGATACAGTTCCCTGTGCTATACAGTAGGTCCTTTCTGTTTGTGCATTTTATTAGTATATATAGTGATGTGTATGTGCTAACCCCAAACTCCTAATTTATCTCCACTTTCTCATCCAACCATAAATCTGTTTCCTATGTTTGTGAGCCTATTTCACTTTTGTCATGAAAGTCATTTGAACGAATTTTTATATTTCATACGTAAGTGATATCATATGGTATTTATTTTTTTCTCTCTGACTTACTTCAGTTACTATGAGAATCTCTAGGTCCATGCTTGTTGCTGCCGATTTCGTATTATTTCACTCTTTTGACTGCTCTGCAGCATGCCACTGCATATACGCATACCACGTCGTCTTCATCCATCCATCTGTCCGTGGACACGTATTCCTGGCTGTCGCAGCCAGAGCTGCTGTGAACGTTGACGGACGTGTATCTTTTCACGTTAGAGCTTCCTCTGGCTGTTTGCCCAGGCGTGGGACTGCAGTGTCGGATGGTGGCTCTATCTCCAGTTTTTTAAGGAACCTCCGTATTGTTCTCCGGAGTGGCCACACCAGTTTGCATTCCCGCCAACAGTGCAGTGGGATTCCCTTCCCTCCACACCCTCTCCAGTATCTGTTGTTGGTGGACGCTGGGATGGTGGCCATTATGGCCGGTGTGAGGTGATGCCTTGTGGCGGTTCTGGCTCACGTTTCCCTAATAATGAGCGACGTTGAACATCCTTTCATGTGCTTTTTGGCCATCTGTATATCATCTGTGGAGAATTGTCTATTTAGGTCTTTTGCCCATTTTCCGATTGGCTTTTTTAAACATTTTAAATAATCCCATTTAATGAGTATTTTTAATTACTACTTAAGTGTCCTTTTTGGATAAAATTAGCCATGCTGTTAAAAGAATGTCTCCTGGTGACAGCTGTCTGGGGGCTCCCACCTCCCCTCCAACCCATCACCGTCTTCAGGACCACCCCACCCCCAGTTTGTCTTTTCACCAAGCAGTCCACTCCCGAGTCACCATCAGAGGCTCCTGAACTGCCCAGAACCTGCTCTGCCCGGAGATTGACAAGGACTCATCCTAGGATGACCCTTAACCAGCCTTGGGGGGATGGGTGTGCATGTGCCCCCTCCCCATCTCCGCTCTCACCCCACGGACAACTCTGCGGCCCCCAGAGCTCCTGAGCATCCCCCAGAGGCCCCCGTGGGACTTGCTGAACCCCGCCCCCATCTTGTGTGGCCCCTCCCTGCGCAGGTCCAGCCCCCCACCAGGATGTCCCAGAGGCACTTTCTGATGCAGGCCTCCCCATCCTGGGGCTGGCTTGGGGAGAGGGCAGCCTGAGATACATGGGGTTCCTTCATGGCCATGATGTTTGCAGGGGCCGTGCCAGGAAGCCATCCCATCAACACTAAAACTCCCCCGTCAGGGGTGGCCCCTCATCTCTGTACTGAATCACTGGTGATCAGTAGCCCCGACTGTGTGCAGGGGCCCCAAGCCCTGTGTCCTCCCTGCTTGCGGGTGTGGGGTCTGCAGGCCGAGTAGTGTTGATGGGGCCAGGCTTTGCCCGCTGTCCACACAAGCCACCCAGTGAGTGCTGGGGTGCCCGTGGTCTCCGCCTTGCCCACACAGGGCGCAAACTCTGCTGAGCAAGCAGATGATCAGGAAGAAACCCTGGGCTTTTAACCTCATGCCTGCCCAACAATGCCATTCCTTGAAGTGCAGGAAATTCCACATTTCAGATTGCCCATGGAAAACAGTGTAATACAGCCCTTTAAGATTTAAAATGCTTTTGCTATATAGCAGAGGAACCAGAGATCAAATGCCAATATCCGTTGGGTCCTAGAAAAAGCAAGAAAATTTCAGAGAAACACCTACTTCTGCTTCATTGACTACACTAAAGCTTTTGACTGTGTGGATCACAACAAACTGTGGAAAATTCTTCAAGAGATGGGAATACCAGATCACTTTACTTGCCTCCTGAGAAATCTGTATGCAGGCAAAGAAGCAACAGTTGGAACTGGACATGGAACAACAGAATGGTTTCAAATCAGGAAAGGAGTACGTCAAGGCTGTATATTGTCACCTTGCTTATTTAGCTTCTATGCAGAGTACATCATGTGAAATGTCAGGCTGGATGAAGCACAAGCTGGAATCAAGATTGCCAGGAGAAATATCAATAACCTCAAACATGCAGATGACACCATCCTTATGGCAGAAATCAAAGAACTAAAGAGCCTCTTGATGAAAGTAAAAGAGGAGAGTGAAAAAGCTAGCTTAGAACTCAACATTAAAAAAACTAGGATCACGACATCCAGTCCCACCACTTCATGGCAAATAGATGGAGAAACAATGGAAACAATGAGAGACTTTATTTTTGGGGGGCTCCAAAATCACTGCAGATGGTGACTACAGCCATGAAATTAAAAGACACTTGCTCCTTGGAAGTAAAGCTATGACCAACTTAGACAGCATATTAAAAAGCAAATACATTACTTTGCCGACAAAGGTTCATCTAGTCAAAGCTATGGTTTTTCCAGTGGTCATATATGGACGTGAGAGTTGGACCATAACAAAAGCTTAGTGCCAAAGAATTGATGCTTTTGAAGTGTGGTTTTGGAGAAGACTCTTGAGAGTCCCTTGGACTGCATGGAGATCCAACCAGTCCATCCTAAATGAAATCAGTCCTGAATATTCCTTAGAAGGGCTGATGCTGAAACTCCTTTAGCCACCAGATGCGAAGAAGTGACTAATTAGAAAAGACCCTGATGCTGGAAAATATTGAAGGCAGGAGGAGAAGGGGACAACAGAGAATGAGATGGTTGGATGGCATCACCAACTCGATGGGCATGAGTTTGAGCAAGCTCTGGGAGTTGGTGATGGACAGGGAGGCCTGGAATGTTGCAGTCTATGGGGTCACAAGGAGTTGGACAGGACTGAGCTACTGAACTGAACTGAAATCATATGAACTGAAATCATACTGTATAGCACAGGGAACTCTGCTCAGCATTAAGTAACAAAATACTGAATGGATATTAAATATTAAACGGAAAAAATCTGAAAAAGAATAGATTCACGTATAACTGAGTCACTTTGTTGTACACCCAACACTAACACAGATTGTTAATCACCGGTGTGAACCCCACGGACTGTGGGTCCCCATGAGACCCACCAGGCTCCTCTGCCCATGGGACTTTCCAGGCAAGAATACTGGAGTGGGTTGCCATTTCCTTCTCCAGGGGATCTTCCCTGGCCCAGGGATTGAACCCAGGTCTCCTGCAATTGCAGGCAGATTCTTTACCTACAGTCACCAGGGAAGACCAAAGTGAAAGTTGCTCAGTCGTGTCCAATTCTTTGCAACCTCGTGGACTATACAATCCGTGGAATAGTATAATTGTATGCAATCCAGGCCAGAACACTGGAGTGCATAGCCATTCCCTTCTCCAGGGGATCTTCTGGACCCAGGAATCCAACTAGGGTCTCCTGCATTGCAGGTGGATTATTTACCAGCTGAGCTACCAGGGAAGCCCTGGTATATAATCATTGATACTCCAACATAAAATAAAAAGCTTAAAAAGAATTTAAAATAATAAAAGATTTTCTGTGTCGTCTCAGCCTTGACCTTATCTTAAAAAAAAATAGTAAAACTAAGGAAGAAAAACGTTACTACACTATATCTCATATGGAACTAGTTTAAGGGTAAGTATTGTAATGAATTGGATGCCAGAAGTTACCACAAAATCATTTAAAATCAACAAATTAAATACAAATCGAATCAAGTGTTCTCAGTATGATTATTGCATTTCAACAAGAGTGTGACCCGAATCCCTTTATTCCACTACCGTCTGGGTGAACTGTGCGGGTGACCTGTTGGAACTCCGTTTCTGCATGGCCACCACAGCAAGGTGTTCCGAGAACCCAAGCAAAACTTGAGACTTTGCAGCCAGGAGTGTCCCTTCATCCCCGGGGTGGGCAGGTTGGTGAGGAAGCAGGGCACACACCACAGGAGGCCTTAGTGCCCTGGGGCAGGTGCTCACGCGCTGCACTGTGGCTTTCTCCACCTGAAATATGGGTCAGTCGCTGTGGGTCTCAATCACGTTCCTCATCGGCACTGCTTGACTCTATGTGAAAGTGTTGGTTGCCCAGTCCAGCTTTCTGTGATCCCATGGACTGTAGCCCGCCAGACTCCTCTGTCCCTGGGATTCTCCAGAGAAGAATACTGGAGTGGGTAGCCGTTCCCTTCTCCAGGGGATCTTCCCAACCCAGGAATCGAACCCTCCTCTCTTGCATCTCCTGCGCTGGCAGGCGGATTCTTTACCACTAGCGCCACCTAGGAACTCCTATTTGCTTTATGTCTATGACTTTATGTGAGACTGGATCTAACAGCATTCTGGAAAGCTTAAAAGATGATGTTTCAGGACGTTTTGTACTATGAACCTTTCATCTGCCAAGGTTCATTGAAACAAATCACTGCAACTGACGAGCCTGACATCAAAATTGACTCTGTGGTTTCCTGGAAAAACTTGGCCTTGCTCTGATTCTGTGGTTGCCCTTGGTGTTCTGTTAACGACCCCAGCTAAGCAGGATAACTTCTAATAAACATGATGTAAAGGGGGAAAAAATGATGTGGTCCAAGAAGACAGTCTGAATAGATATTCGAATGAAGCCACAGAAGCATCTGTCAGAGCCTGCAGACACGTCCCACCCACCCTGCCGGGAGAGAAAGTAGACGGGTGAGAGAGCTTACGATCCCCACTTGTCGCGGCCAGGAAGACTGCTCGAACCATAATCGTCAAAGCGTCTGTTGATATCTGCGTCTGTTAAGCCTCGCGTTAAGATCTGGTTTTCGTGGTGCTTTATTTTTCTTACATTATCTTAAATGTAGCACCTTTCAAATTAATAAGTATTTCTTTATTATGCTGCAGAGAATTCCAATGAAACTGTAATCCAAAGTGTATTTTGAAAAAGACAATTCAGTAAAACAAATTCTGCAGCTGCAACAAAATCAGCTTGCTTTGCCTTCACATAAGTGTGCCCAATCAGACATCCTGACCCAGCGGCCCAGGCCGGGTGCCACTGGATGATTAACAAAGCACGATGACCATGCTACCCCCGAGACGGAGCCAAAGACCCCGCTCACCACTGGTGGGGCTCAGCACGCATCCCACCCCTGCGATGAGCAGCGACTCCAGCCTTGGGGAAATTACACACCGGTCTAAATGTGGGGCTCATTTCTTCAGAAGTATTTGTACAAAACAAGGAGTAAATTAAGCACACGGAATGATTTCCCAGGGTCTTTGAAAGCAATCCGTCCATCCGCTGGCATTCTCGTGCCTGAGATGCCTTTACAGCTGCAGGTCTGGGACGTTCTCCCGCCATCTGCCAGTCTCATTCTTCTGCGGACCCAAAAATCTCAACCTGCTTTAGAAAGTTAATTATTAAATACTCTCAATGGCTGTTGAGCTGCACAATAGCCTAGGCAGGGTCTCGAGTGCATTACCCTATCTTGCCCCCTATCTAGCCCAGACTTAACTGCCTTTGATCTTATCTTGTGGTAGATACAGAACTGAAATAATCACCATTTAAATATATTAGGCTGTTTGACATAGGTACTACACACAAGGAAATCAATAATGATTATACAATCAGCAGATACGATGTAAACGGCATACCACAGTCTTTATGGCGGTGAGATAGCATCTCAGAAATCCCGGGCAGCGTCAATAGCCATTAGTCCTCCAGAGCGGCCACTTGAACTTGTGCGTGTGTGTGTGCACAAGCCAGGCTGCCCAGGGGTATAGGAGCCTAGAAGAGGTGAGGTTCGGAGAAATAAAGAGAAGTTGGGCTTCAGCATCGTGTTTCAGGGTTGGCCAAGACTCACAGAACTTTTAAAAACCTACATCTCTTTGGATGCTGCTTCTCTTGAAGCCAGGAATAGCCCTTTGAAAGTTCTGCCAATTTAGACAAATTCTAACAGCTAAAGAGGCCATAGTCAAGGTCACTCAGTCATGTCCAGCTCTTTGCGACCCCATGGACTGTATAGTCCATGGAATTCTCCAGGCCAGAATACTGCAGTGGGTAGCCTTCCCCTTCTCCAGGGGCTCTTCCCAACCCAGGGATCAAACCCAGGTCTCCCGCGTTGCAGGTGGATTCTTTACCAACTGAGCCGCAAGTGAAGCCCATAATCACCATTAAATTCAAATGTCTGAAACACTTATTACGACCCTAGCACTGGCATCTAAGAAGATCTCTTAAAGCTGAACTTTAGTTTTCACACCCAGGGTGCCTCTCTCAGCTGGGCGGGGGCGGGGGTGGGGGTGGGGGCGGGGGCGGTGGGTGGGGAGTGAGGTTGGAGGAGACATTCCATCCAATATTATTTTCTCCAAGGCCCTGGAATCCTGACATTCTCCTAAACGAATTTCCACCGCCAAGTCATTTGGGAACGAAAAATACTTTTCACTCAGGAAAATATCTGCAAGAGTTCCTCAAAACCCAGAGACCCATCACGGCATCTGAAAGTTGATCAATGTCAAGGATTCTTGGCCAAGGCTGAAAAATTAAGAAATGGATTTGGTGAAACGTCCGCAGTCATCAACTTTCCAGACTGCTCCGGGGGCGGGAGAGGAGCCACAGAGATCGATGTGCCCCGAGTCCTCCCGGCCAGGCCCAGAGGTGCTCGGGCCGGTTCTGGTGACATATGGGTCTCTTTGTGCAGTCCAGACGCCGGCCAGGAGGCCGGCCTCCCCAGACGTCAGTCACTGCGCAGCAAACGCGCCCTCCCTCTGCCGAGAGCCATCAAGAGTCTCAGTGAAAAACGTCAATTCTGTTTACATCCAGCGTCGCTGATGGCTTGGCACGCCAACATCCTGGGCAAACACCGCTGCATCGAGAGCAAAGTCCGCAAAAATAGGAGGCTGCCACTCCCCTCGTCTTATGAAATTGAAAGGTCTGGGAAGGGGCACAGACAGAGGCCGCGTTACAGCCCTTCTCCGCTCCCCTCTCCACCCTAGCTGTCAAATTTACTGTTCAAGCTTTTCTTTGTAATCACACGATTACGCACTTCATCACCTGCCCCACCCCCATCATTCCATCTAATGGTTTTAAAGGGAAAGGAAATTACTTGTCTTCGCAGCCAGCACTTGACACTTTTATGGGTCATTTGTAATGAAGCCATTCTTCGGCTTTAATGGAGACCTTGATTCCGACCGGTGTGAATAATTGTCACGAGGTGATTAATTAAATATTCACCACTCCCCTATAAAATTGATCAACATATTACATTACACTGCTCTGAAAGTTATTTTATTTCTTCATTCGACTTCAAATTCTATGCATTTAAACAAGCTTTAAGCTGGAGCCACATAATTTACTACATATTAATTATACATACACACGGACCAACTAAAGTAAGGAAAAGTGTTTTACACCTTTTTTTTTTTAACTCTGTAAAATGTGCCCCCATGACTAACAGCAGTGAGGAGTCCTGTCTTCGGAAGGAAATGCCTTGTATTTGCTTCTCCTCCGAGGACAGAGGGGTCGTCTCTGTTGGCAGATTTGAAGTTCTCCGAGCGTTGGCTTGATCTGAAATAAATTTCCGAGGCAAAGAGTAATATTACCGAATGCAACTGGTATATAAAATGTTGGCTTTTAAAATGCCATCCCAGGACAAGACGCAGTAGTGAGTTTCACAGTCTATCTCTTCTCCACCACAGCTGAGTGGGGTTGGGCGGCAGGGGGTGAAGTCCCAGGCCGAGGACTCTGCTGAAACTAAGAAAAAGTTGGGGCCCCCATAACCACCGTGAATCCCAGACGCTGGTTCCCTCTGGGGTTTAGACGGTCTGCGTAAATGAATGAAATTCTTCCTAGAAAGTGGGTCCCTCTTACTTGCATTTCCCTCACAGAGGCCGGGGCTTCTCTTGTCACAGAGTGTGTGGCAAGCAGAGAAGATCACCTTAAAAAATTCAGATCCCTAATTCCAAACGTGAAACTCGAAGTCAGAGATGATGTAAGGCTCAAAATCAAATCAGATGTTAATACTAACAAGGAACAGATGGAATGAGGCGAATTATGTTAAAACCTATGGAACTAAGTATCGGGAAAATTATGAAAAATACAAACAAAAAACAATCTGATTTTCTATAGAGTTTTTGCACTTGACCAGGGAGTAATAGACATAAAAGGGACTGATACGGGCACACTGCAGACAGACACAGACCAGCGCTGGCACGTCAGAGGGCAGCAACACAGGCGACTCTTCCCAGAAAGATGCCGGCACCCGCCGGGCACAGAGAGGCACCTGGGCGTCCCGAGCCGGCCAAGCAGCCGAAGGTTTAGCACACACCTCAGACCCCTGAGCCGCAGAAGCACCTCAGACTATATACAGCACGGCCCCCACCTCTGATCCAAGTGCACCCAATCCACCCACGGACATTCTAGAAGGCCTGGGAGGTGCCCCTTTGAATGCAGATTCCTGATTTAATTGAAGTAAGCATAAGCAATCAACTCCTTTTTTTCCAGGCCGTTAAAATGCCATTGAATGAACATAGCAGATAAAAAAAAAATGGGCAAAAAAAAAAAAAATTTCAGCTTAAACAAACTTGCTGTTTGTAGACTTGATCCCATGGATCTGCTGTGGTCAAGATGATTGGGGCAGCGGCCACGGGAATGAATCCCACAAAGGGACTGAGTTTAATCATCCAATCCCAGACTGTATTGATTTTGGGACTACTTCCAATGACTATATAAATAAGCCATTTCTTTGCAACTGTATCTACAGCCGGTCATGAACCCAAAACCTTCACAACCTGGTCCAAAGTGAATTATGCCCTGCAGAAATAAATTAATAAAACGAACACAGCAAGGCTCCTCCACCAACTTATTTTCACGTTTCAAGAGCTTAAAAATATAAAATCAATAATCATTTAGTCATAAGGGTAAATGAAGCGACATAACATCAAAGTATACCCTTTAGCCATTCAAGTCATCCTAGGTAATTTATCTCATCAAAAGGCAGTGGTAATAATCCTTTCCACTCGGAGACAAGCTGCCACACAGCTGCTGTATTATCCTAGAGTAAACAAGTTGGGAGAAAATATTAAAAATCAATATCTGTTTCCTTCTATCAGACCAGATGGCATCCATCATAAATCTGCCCCTGTAAAGAGTTCTTGGAGCTGGGTGCCCAGACTGAGGAAGACAACCGAATGAACAGCATAAAATGAAGCTCTGCTCAATGGGGAATGACAGTTGGATTTCTTTAAAAATGCAGTATTTTACAATTGTAAAAATTTGCTGAAATTATAATTATGGGGGGAAAAAAATCTATCATAGCCATGGGCACAGAAAGGAAGCAATTACCAGCACTGCAAAGTAAAAATGCACACGGCAGCTTTCAACAGCTTCCACACGTGAGCCTAGCTGTTTGATTGATTGAGTTGGTCATTCATTCATTCATTCGTTCTTGGGGCCTGAAGTTTTCCAGTGGTGACGTTCAGGCAGCAGCCCCTCCACGTGGAGGATCTATCACTCCGTCACACCTTTGTCACCCGTAACATTCTCTCCCAAGACATCTATTCCAGGTTTTGACAAGTCTTTTCTGATCACCATTGGCCCAGTAGGAGACCCTTGATGCTAAGTCCCTCAGACTCTGTTTCCCAGGAGTTGGAGGGAGTCGTGTGAACCCAGGTCCCCCAGAGGCGGGTCTTTCCCCAGACACACTAAGACTCAGGGAGTCCTGTCTGCTGGAGAGCAGAAAACACAAAACCCCTCAAACACAATCATGTCTCAGGAATGGTCAACCCTGGTTTGGGGACTTAAGTTACTTTGTCCTCGCTAGGATAAACCATTTCGATCTCCCGTTGTCCATTACAGACTGAACTGTGTTTTCCCAGATTCAAAACTGAAACTCCAGCCCCAGCACCTTGGAATGTGGCTGTTTGGAGATGGTCCTTTGTAAACAGGTGAAGGTTAAATGAGGTCAGAAGGGTGAGCCCAGCTCTCTAGGACTGGTTTCCCAACAGGAGGAAAAGATGCTGCGAAGGCCACCTGCGACCCCGAGAGTGGTTCGTCCCCGGAAACCGCTGCTGCTGGGAGCTTGATGAGGGACGGGCAGCGTCTAGAGCTATGAGATGACACAGCTCTGTGGCTGAAGGCCCCCGTCCGCAACACTCTGTCAGCGCGGCCCCAGCAAACCTGAACAACATCCCTAGAATTTAAGCTCAGTGTAACGGCTTCCTCAGTGCGATAGATTTACACAGGAGAGTTCCATAAAGAAATTCCTTACTGATTGATACTTGAATTAAAAAAAAAAAACCTGAAGGGACCCCAAATAAGTTTATTTTAGGGTAAATCTTACCTTGTGTCAGTTTAAGGGGAAATGGCCATATTTCATTTTATAATAATGGCATTCCCTTCCTCAGTAGCTTAAATGTCCCCAAACTCATTATCCCCACCTTTGAAGATGCACCCAGATTAAGGCCCCTACTCAACTCTGTCTGACAGGTCCTCACAGTGTCCAAGGTCAGGTCTAGTTGCCACGTATTTATAAACAAGAACTAAGGTAAGATCTGGCTGTGGAAGAATCCTCATTGTGGCTGATTTGCTGGAGATTTATATCTCATCAAAAGGCCTATATAATTTTTGCACATACCCTCATTTAGGGGCTCATAATTCATCACCGAGGAGACTTAGTGAAGTTGCTTTTATAAAATTTATTTATAATTACATTAGAAGGGAAAAAGGAGAAGTTACAACAGGCAACACCGAAGTATGAAGGATCATAAGAGACTATTGTGAACAACCATATGCCAATAAAGTGAATTTTAAAGAAATCTAAATAAATGTCCTGTATGTTTTCCTAGCAAATGTGATCTTAGGGTCCACTCCTTGTTAAGGAAGGCTCCGCGTGGGTGTTGACTCTCTGCTGGGGGGAGTTTGTTGCCATCACAGATAAGAGGTCATTCCAGAGGAAGTGGTGAACCACGAGGAATGTCGACACAGAGCAGAGGTCTCCATAAAGCAGGTTTCCTACCTCCCTCCACCTGCGGGGTGATCCCAGCTCCTACCTGCCTGCAGCTGCTCAGCTGAGCCCTCAGAGAAGCTGGTGGAGCAAACGGAGAAACCACTGCCTCACATGATGTCAGACAATGACAGAGGGCTTCTTTATTATTCCAGGGACAATCCAAATCTGAGACGAGTGACAGATGACACTGAGTCTGAAGCAATGTGTCCCATTAGAAACGTTTACTCTGAGGATAATCTGCCAGCTCATGTGATGTCCTCCGTAAAGCACCATCTCTCTCAGTTCTCACCTGGAGAATCTCTTTCAGATCAGGCGCTTATTTGGACTAAGGGCTGGGAGTAGAACCGCAATCGTGAAATTATTCCATTCACTGACTATAACTTTTCTTTCACAGACATGAGTATCCGAGCTCTTGTTTTCTGCTTGGTTCAGAACCAAAAATAAATATTTGGATTGTAAAGAGCTGAATATCAATTCTCAGAAACGTCACAGTTGTTCTCACTTAATACTGTATTTCACATTGTCAAATGGGTTACAAATGAGACTCACTCCGAGAAAGTCACCCAAAGTGCACTGAACTGAAGTGTTAATCACTCGGTCAGGTCCAACTCTTGTGACCCCATGGACTGTAGCCTGACTGGCTGTTTTGTCCATGGGATTTTCCAGGCAAGAATGCTGGGGTGGGCAGCCATTCCCTTCTCCAAGGGATCTTCCTGACTCAGGGTTTGAACCTGAGTCTCCCACACTGCAGGCAGATTCTGCACTGTCTGAGCCACCAGGGAAGCCCAAAGCTCACTGAAAGCCATCTCAGACCCTGAGACCGGAAGGTGGACCCAGCATCAGAATTGCTGCCAAGTGACATCACTTGAGGCTGAGACCATCAATCAGGTGAGCCTCTCATGGGACCACACCCCTCAATCCGATGGTGCTCAATAGCTTTCTCTCAGGAACCATTTAATCATTAATACACTTCTCAAAGGGTGGTAAGAAAGTGAACTCTTTAAATGTAGGTGGTTGCTAAGAGACTGATATTTTGAGAATTTTCATCTTTATCAGATATATTTTTTCCATGGCAGACAGGATCTCAAGATCTGTCAAGAGGGTTAAACTATGACTTTAACAGAAGAAATTTATGCAGTTTTATAAATATTAGTCCCTCTTTTCCAGAAATGATTTTCTCCAAGTCTAATTTATTAATGAACTTTCAGCATCCTCATTCAGGCTAATGACAATTATTTACTTGTATTTAATAACTTAATACTCAACAAAGAAAATATCTACGTGCCAGATAACATTCTCTCCTTTCATGCTTTCTTCTCCTGCTTGCGTGCTCAGTCATCTCAGTCATGTCGGACTCTTTGTGACCCCTGGGCTGTAGCCAGCCAGGCTCCTCTGTCCATGGAATTCTCTAGACAAGAATACTGGGGTGGGTTACCAAGCCCTCCTTCACAGGATCCTCCCAACCCAGGGATCGAACCCAGGTCTCTTATATCCCCTGCATTGTCCGGCAGTTTCTTTACAACTAGTGCCACTGGAAGCCCCCTTTCCTGCTTAGGTTAGACTACTTCCTAAACCAGATTTGAAAACTTGAATGAAATAGACAAATAAGATTAACAGTCATTCCTAAACCTGAGGCCAGGAGGAATAACAGAGATAAATAAATCTGCATTTTATTAATTGATTCACTGATCAGATCCTCTGCATCATCGTTGTCATCATCATTACCAGACTCGGATGTACTTCTGGTGGAGCTGAAGAAACCACATTTACAATCTAGCATTTCTGTGTAATTTTAAATTATAAGAGGAAAGAAGGCTGAGAGCCGAAGAACTGATGCTTTTGAACTGTGGTGTTGCAGAAGACTCTTGAGAGTCCCTTGGACTGCAAGGAGATCCAACCAGTCCATTCTGAAGGAGATCAGCCCTGGGATTTCTTTGGAAGGAATGATGCTAAAGGTGAAACTCCAGTACTTTGGCCACCTCATGCGAAGAGTTGACTCATTGGAAAAGACTCTGATGCTAGGAGGGATTGGGGGCAGGAGGAGAAGGGGACGAAAGAGGATGAGATGGCTGGATGGCATCACTGAGTCTATGGACGTGAGTCTGAGTGAACTCTGGGAATTGGTGATGGACAGGGAGGCCTGGCGTGCTGCAATTCATGGGGTCGCAGGGAGTCAGACATGACTGAGTGACTGAACTGAACTGATTCTCATATTCATTGGAAGGACTGATGCTGAAGCTGAAGGTGGCTTTGGCCACCTGATGCAAAGAACTAACTCACTGGACTGCAGTACGCCAGGCTTCTCTGTCCATAACCAGCTCCCTGAGGTTGCTCAGACTCATGTCCATCAAGTCAGTGATGCCATCCAGCCATCTCATTTTCTGTTGTCCCCTTTTCCCCCTACCTTCAATCTTTCCCAGCATCAGGATCTTTTCCAATGAGTCGGTTCTTCGCATCAGGTAGCCAAAGGATTGGACTTTCAGCTTCAGCATCAATTCTTCTAGTGAATATTCAGGACTGGTTTCCTTTAGGATGGACTGGTTGAATCTCCTTGCAGTCCAAGGGACTCTCAAGAGTCTTCTCCAACACCATAGTTCAAAAACATCAATTCTTTGGTGCTCAGCTTTCTTTATAGTCCAACTCTCACATTCATACATGACTACTGGAAAAACCATAGCTTTGACTAGACAGACCTTTGTTGGCAAAGTAATGTCTCTGCTTTTTAATATGTTGTCTAGGTTGGCCATAGCTTTTCTTCCAAGGAGCAAGTGTTTTTTAATTTCATGGCTGCAGTCACCATCTGCAGTGATTTTGGAGCCCCCCAAAATAGTCTGTCACTGTTTCCACTGTTTCACCATCTATTTGCCATGAAGTGATGGGACTGGATGCCATGATCTTAGTTTTCTGAATGTTGAGCTTTAAGCCAACTTTTTCACTCTCCTCTTTCACTTTTATCAAGAGGCTCTTCAGTTCTTCCTCGCTTTCCACCATAAGGGTGGTGTCATCTGCATATCTGAGGTTATGGATATTTCTCCCGGCAATCTTGATTCCAGCTTGTTCTTCATCTAGCCTGGCATTTTGCATGATGTACTCTGCATATAAGTTAAACGAGCAGGGTGACAATATACAGCCTTGACATACTCCTTTCCCAATTTGGAACCAGTCTATTATTTCATGTTCATTTCTAACTATAACTACAGAAGTGGTAAATGTGTAGATAAGCATTGAAATATTCTCAATCTTGAATTCTTTTAAGGATAACTCACTAAAGTAAAATGTAATTAGATTTTGTGAGGTTTATATCATAGGTGAATAAAATATATATCATTGTAAAATGGAAGCACATTCTTATAAGATTCTTATATTATATTAGATATAAAACTTAAAAGCATATTTTATTGAACTAATATCAAATATTGTAAACTCAAGAGACCAGTAAAAACATGTAATTTTAAAGATGTATGTTTAATGAGCCAATAATGAGATAAAGTAGACTAATAATTTTAAAAATCTGCCTTCCCTAAGAAGGCAGAAAAGAATAAACAAAGAAAGAGAAAAGATGGATCAAATAGCAATCAGATCCAACTAGTTCATCTTAAAGGAAATCAGTCCTGACTATTCATTGGAAGGACTGATGCTGAAGTTGAAACTCCAATACTTTGGCCATCTGATGCAAAGAACTGACTCATTGGAAAAGACCCTGATGCTGGGAAAGATTGAAGGTGGAGGAGAAGGGGGTGACAGAGGATGAGATGGTTGGATGGCATCACTGAGTCAATGCACAGGAGTTTGAGTAAGCTCCTAGTTGGGGCTGGACAGTGAAACCTGGCGTGCTGCAGTCCATGGGGTCACAAAGAGTGACTGAAATGAACTGAACTGAGACTTAATCCAAATTATAACAATAGTTACATTAAATATAAGAGATCTAAAAACACCAGTTAAATGGTAGAGATTGTTAGACCTGATAGAAAAACAAGACCCAACCATGTACTGTCTACAAGAAATAAGCTTCAAATACAGAAACACAGCTAAATTAAAATAAAAGAAAGTGTTAAAATGGACAGCCAGCAAGGCCCTACTGCGCAGTACAGGGAGCCCTGCTGAACGTTACGTGACAGCCTGGCTGGGAGGGAAGTTTGGGAGAATTGAACGTTATGTGGCAGCCTGGCTGGGAGGGAAGTTTGGGAGAATGAAAACGTGTATATATAATTGCATCCCTTCGCTGTCCACCTGAAACTATCACAATGCTGTTAATCGGCTATACTCCAACATAAAATAGAAATATTTTTTAAAAAAGAAAATAGTGAGAAAGAACATACAATGCAAACACTAATCATAAGGAAGCTGAAACGATGACCTTGGTGTCAGACACTGCACACTGTAGGACCAGGACTGTTGCTATGCATGTAGAGAGATATTACATGATGGCAAAACTGCTGATTAATCGCAAGTATATAACAATACCAGATGCGTATGCACCTAATACTAATGTGCTGAAACACAGGAGGCAAAAAAAGTGATAAAGTGGTGAAGAAACAGACAAATACAGCTGACAGTGTTAACATTCCTTTCCCAGCATGTGACAGAACAAGCAGATAGAGAATTGTTAGGAGCACAGGTGACCTGAACAACACAGTCAACCAACTTTAACAGATGGACTTTCATAGACTACCCCACCTTACAACAGCCTTTAGAGTGAGCCTAAGGTCTTTATAACTGTTTGAGTGAATTTATAACCTTTTGAGAGAGACTAAAATCCGCCCCCCATATAGACCAAATAATAGACCATGAGATGTTTCAATAAGTTGGGCAAGGATGAAATTATACATCATTTGACATGATATTATATTAGAAATAATAAGAATACATTTATGAAATTATAAGTATTTGGAAAGTAAGCAAAATATGTTTAAATGACTAAATGATCCAAGAAGACAGCAAGAAGAAAGAAAAATTAGAAAGTATTTTTAAGTAAACAAAAATAAAACTTTTTTTCAGGCTTCAGCAAAAAGCAATGTTTTGTGGGAAATTTATAGCGTTAAATGCTTGTGTTAGAAAAGATGAAAAGTCTAAAAGGGTCTAAGCCTCCATATTCAGAAGCTAAACATTAAGAAAATAAGAGAAGGAAGAAAATAATAAAGACCAGCGCTGAAGTCAATGAAATATAAAATGGACTAACTGTAAAGAAAAAGCAATTTCTCATTCTTCGAAAAAAATCAAAGAAACCAAAAACTCATTCTTTGAAAAAAATCAGTACAATTCATAAATCTCCAGTGATCTAAACAAGGGAAAAAGAGAAGATACAACACACCACTACCAAGAACCAACGAAGGCATTTCGCTAATCACCACAGATCCCACAAACATTGAAAAGATGATAAGGAAAGATGGCAAAGCGATGTATGCTAACACTCAACCACTTAGATAAAAGGGAGCCATTTCTCAAAAGATGTCAAACTTAAGAAGCATAGAAAATCTTGAGTAGTTCTAGGTCTACCTAAAAATTACAATTATAATTTAAAATCTTCCCATAAAGAAAATTATTGGCCCATATGACTTCAGTCATAAAATTTATCAACATTTTAAGAAGATAATAGTAATACACAAAATCTTTCAGAAAATAGAGAAGGGGGTGGAATACCTCTCAACACATATCGTGATACTAGAAGTATTTTGATACCAAGGTACCAAACCCAGACAAAAACATTGTAAGAAAAGAAAATTACCAAAATCCATCATGAAAAAAAGGATGAGAATTAAAATAAAAAAAAAACCTAGTAAAAGTTAAATCAAGCAACAAGAAGAAAATATATTTTGACCACATAAAGTTGTCTAAAAAATTCAAGCTTAACATAACATTTAAAAATCAATCAACACAATTCACCACATGAAAGAAAGAAGAAAAGCCATGCAGTTACCTCTATAGATGGAGAAAAAGCATTTGACACAATTCTACACCTATTCATGATGAAGAGCTCTGAAAGAACGAAGGGAAGCAGGGAGCACCGCAATTCAACCAAGATCAGCGACAAGTCATCATCTCACGTCACGTTAAACAATGGAGCACCACCTGCTCCTCCACCATCAGGAACCGGCCCAAGTGTCTGTTTCCACCACTCGCAGTCAACACTGCACTAGAGGCCCTGTCTAGTACAACAAAGTGAAAGAGAAAGTCACTCAGTCGTGTCCAGCTCTTTGTGACCCCACGGGCTATACCGTCCATGGACTTCTCCAGGCCAGAATACTGGAGTGGGCAGCCTTTCCCTTCTCCAGGGGATCTTCCCAACCCAGGGATCAAACCCAGGTCTCATACATTGCATGTGGGTTCTTTATCAGCTAAGCCAGGGAAGCCCAAGAATACTGGAGTGGGTAGCCTATCCCTTCTCCAGGGGATCTTCCTGACCCAGGAATCGAACCAGGGTCCCCTGCACTGCAGGCAGATTCTTTACCAAATGAGTCATCAGAGAACAAGAAACAAGAAAAAGCAAAAGTCACGAAGACTGCAAAAGAAGAAACAAAATTGTCTTTATTTGTAGACAACATAATGCTGTATGTAGTCAATCCTAAAAAAAAAAAAAAAAAAAAACTATTAAAGCTTCTAGAATTAAGAAGTGAATTTAGCAAGACCATAGAATAAAAAGGCAATACACTATAATTGATTATATTTTCTATGCTATCAACAGAGAGTTAGAAAAAGATTTTTTAAAATATGTATCATGAATAGCATAAAAACATTTTGCAGTAACAAAAATATCAAAATATGTACAATATTTGTACACTGAAAACTATAGAATATTGCTGAGAAAAATTAAATAGACCTAAATTATTGGATAGATATGTCATATTCATTGATTGGATTTTCAGTATTCTTACAGTACAAAATGCCCTTCAATTAATGGGATAGATTAATTACAATCCAAATCAAGATCCTAACTGGCTTATCAGTAGAAAGTGGCAGGCTGGTTCTAATACTTATATGACAATGCAAAGGATCTGGCTGTTTCAAAATGGGTTAGAGATGGAGGACTCAGTCTGATTACAGAGTTTGCTACAATAACAATGGTATTGGTATTAAAACAGGCATGTGGATCAGTGGAACAGAATGAATAACCTAGACACAAATGCACATTTCGGTGGTCAGACAGTTTTCTGCAAAGATAATAAGGCAAGTTAATGGGTAAAGGGGAGTTATTTAGTAAATGGTACTAGAACAGTGAGCAGAGTTGGAGTCAAAGCAAAAACAACGCCCAGCTGTGGATGTGACTGGTGATGGAAGTAGTCTGATGCTGTAAAGAGCAATATTGCATAGAAACCTGGAATGTTAGGCCCATGAATCAAGGCAAATTGGAAGTGGTCAAACAGGAGATGGCAAGAGTAAACATCGACATTTTAGGAATCAGCGAGCTAAAATGGACTGGAATGGGTGAATTTAACTCAGATGACCATTGTATCTACTACTGTGGGCAGGAATCCTTTAGCAGAAATGGAGTGGCCATCATGGTCAACAACAGAGTCCGAAATGCAGTACTTGGATGCAATCTCAAAAATGACAGAATCATCTCTGTTCATTTCCAAGGCAAACTATGCAATATCACCGTTTCCAAGTCTATGACCGGACCAGTAACGCTGAAGAAGCTGAAGTTGAACAGTTCTATGAAGACCTACAAGACCTTTCAGAACTAACTAAAAAGATATCCTTTTCATTATAGGGGACTGGAATGCAAAAGTAGAAAGTCAAGAGATACCTGGAGTAACAGGCAAATTTGGCCTTGGAGTACAAAATGAAGCAGGTCAAAGGCTAACAGAGCTTTGCCAAGAGAATGCACTGGTTATAGCAAATAACTTCTTCCAGCAACACAAGAGAAGGCTCTACACATGAACATCACCAGCTGGCCAGCACCAAAGCCAGACTCAGCATATGCTCTGCAACCAAAGTTGGAGAAGCTCTATACAGTCAGCAAAAAAAAAAAAAAAAAAAAAAAGACTGGGAGCTGACGGTAGCTCGGATCATGAACTCCTTACTGTCAAATTCAGACTTTAATTGAAGAAAGTAGGGAAAACCACTAGGCCATTCAGATATGACCTAAATCAAATCCCCTACGACTATACACTGCAAGTGACAAATAGATTCAAGGGATTAGATCTGATACAGTGCCTGAATAACTATGGTTGGAGATTCGTAACATTGTAGAGGAGGCAGTGAACAACACCATCCCCAAGAAAAAGAAATGTAAAAAGGCAAAATGGTTGTCTGAGGAGGCCTTACAAATAGCTGAGAAAAGAAAAGAAGCTAAAGGCAAAGGAGAAAACGAATGATATACCCATTTGAATGCAGAGTTCCAAAGAAGAGCAGGAGAGAAAAGAAAGCCTTCCTCAGTGATCAATGCAAAGAAATTGAGGAAAACAATAGAATGAGAAAAACTAGAGATCTCTTCAAGAAAATTAGAGATACCAACATTTCATGCAAAGATGGGCACAATAAAGGATAGAAATGGTATGGACCTCACAGAAGCAGAAAATATTAAGAAGAGGTGGCAAGAATACACAGAAGAACTATGCAAAAAAGATCTTCATGAACCAGATAACCGAGATGTTGTTAGAGACACCTAGAGCCAGACATCCTGGAACGTGAAGTCAGGTGGGCGTTATGAAGCATCCTTACGAACAAAGCTAGTGGAGGCAATGGAATTCCAGCTGAGCAATTTCAAATCCTAAAAGATGATGTTAGAGTGCTGCACTCAATATGTCAGCAAATTTGGAAAACTCAGCAGTAGCCACAGGACTGGAAAAGGTCAGTTTTCATTCCAATCCCAAAGAAACGGAGAAGGCAATGGTAACCCACTCCAGTACTCTTGCCTGGAAAATCCCATGGGCGGAGAAGCCTGGTAGGATGCAGTCCATGGGGTCGCACAGAGTAGGACACAACTGAGCGACTTCACTTTCACTTTTCACTTTCATGCACTGGAGAAGGAAATGGCAAGCCACTCCAGTGTTCTTGCCTGGAGAATCCCAAGGACCGAGGAGCCTGGTGGGCTGCCATCTATGGGGTCGCACAGAGTCGGACACGACTGAAGCGACTTAGCAGCAGTAGCAGCAGTGGAGGTGATGGAATTCCAGTTGAGCTATTTCAAATCCTAAAAGATGCTGTGAAAGTGCTGCTCTCAATATGTCAGCAAATCTGGAAAACTCAGCAGTAGTCACAGGACTGGAAAAGGTCAGTTTTCATTCCAATCCCAAAGAAAGGCAATGCCAAAGAATGCTCAAACTACCACACAGTTGTACTCATCTCACACGCTAGTGAAGTAATGCTCAAAATTCTCCAAGCCAGGCTTCAGCAAAACGTGAACCGTGAACTTCCAGTTGTTCAAGCTGGTTTTAGAAAAGGCAAAGGAACCAGAGATCAAATTGCCAACATCTGCTGGCTCATGGAAAAAGCAAGAGAGTTCCAGAAAAACATCTATTTCTGCTTTATTTACTATGCCAAAGCCTTTGACTGCGGGGATCACAATAAACTGTGGAAAATTCTGAAAGAATACCAGACCACCTGACCTGCCTCTTGAGAAAGCTATATGCAGGTCAGGCAGCAACAGTTAGAACTGGACATGGAACAACAGACTGGTTCCAAATAGGAAAAGGAGTAAGTCAAGTCTGTATATTGTCACCCTGCTTATTTAACTTCTATGCAGAGTACATCATGAGAAATGCTTGGCTGGAAGAAGCACAAGCTGGAATCAAGATTGCCGGGAGAAATATCAATAACCTCAGAAATGCAGATGACACCACCCTTATGGCAGAAAGTGAAGAGGAACTAAAGAGCCTCTTGATGAAAGTGAAAGAGGAGATTGAAAAAGTTGGCTTATAGCTCAATATTCAGAAAACGAAGATCATGGCATCTGGTCCCATCACTTCATGGGAAATAGATGGGGAAATAGTGGAAACAGTGTCAGACTTTATTTTTTTGGGCTCCAAAATCACTGCAGATGGTGATTGCAGCCATGAAATTAAAAGACGCTTACTCCTTGGAAGGAAAGTTATGACCAACCTAGACAGCATATTAAAAAGCAGAGACATTACTTTGCCAACAAAGCTCCATCTAGTCAAAGCTATGGTTTTTCCAGTGGTCATGTATGGATGTGAGAGTTGGACCAAAAAAGAAGGCTGAGCACCAAAGAATTAATGTTATTGAACTGTCATGTTGGAGAAGACTCTTGAGAGTCCCTTGGACTGCAGGGAGATCCAGCCTGTCCAACCTAAAGGAAATCAGTCCTGAATATTCAGTGGAAGGACTGATGCTGAAGCAAAAACTCCAATCCTTTGGCCACCTGATGCGAAGAACTGACTCTTTGGGAAATTCCCTGATGCTGGAAAAGATTGAAGGCCAGAGGAGAAAGGGATGACAGAGGATGAGATGGTTGGGTGGCATCACTGACTAGATGGACATGAGTTTGAATAAATTCCAGGAATTGTTGATGGACAGGGAAGCCTCATCAGGTGGCCAAAGTATTGGAGCTTCAGCTTCAGCATCAGCCCTGCCAATGAATATTTAGGCTTGGTTTCCTTTAGGATTGACTTGTTTGATTTTGCATCTTTTAATGTCTTGGCTGCAATCACCATCTGCAGTGATTTTGGAGCCCCCCAAAATAAAGTCTGCCACTGATTCCATTGTTTCCCCATCTACTTGCCATGAAGTGATGGGACCGGATGCCATGATCTTAGTTTTCTGAATGTTGAGTTATAAGCTGCTTTTTCAATCTCCTCTTTCACTTTCATCAAGAGGCTCTTTAGTTCCTCTTCGATTTCTGCCATAAGGGTGGTGTCATCTGCATATTTGAGCTTATTGATATTTCTTCTGGCTATCTTGATTCCAGCTTGTGTTTCATCCAGCCCGGCATTTCACATGATGTACTCTGTATATAAGTTAAATAAGCAGGGTGACAATATACTAACTTGACGTACTCCTTTCCCAATTTGGGACCAGTTCGTTGTTCCATGCCTAGTTCTAACTGTTGCTTCTTGAACTGCATACATATTTCTCAGGAGGCAGGTAAGATGGTCTGGTATTCCCATCTCTTTCAGAATTTTCCACAGTTTTCTATGATCCACACAGTCAAAGGCATTAGCATAGTCAATGAAACAGAAGTAGATTTTTTTTTCTGAAATTCTCTGTCTTTTTCTATGATCCAACTGGTATTGGCAATCTGATCTCTGGTTACTCAACCTTTTCTAAATCCAGTTTAAACATCTGGGAGTTCTTGGTTCATGTACCATTGAAGACTAGCTTGAAGGATTTTGAGCATTACCTTGCTAGCATGTGAAATGAGTGCAATTGTGCGGTAGTTTGAACACTCTTTGGAATTGCCTTTCTTTGGGATTGGAATGAAAACTGACCTTTTTAGTCCTGTGGCCACTGCTGAGTTTCCCCAATTTGCTGGCATATTGAGTGCAGCACTTTCACAGCATCATCTTTTAGGATTTGAAATAGCTCAGCTGGAATTCCATCACCTCCTCTAATTTTGTTTGTAGTGATGCTTCCTAAGGCCCACTTGACTGCACATGTCAGCATGCCTGGCTCTAGGTGAGTGATCTCAGCATCGTGGTTATCTGGGTCATGAAGATCTTTTTTGTGTAGTTCTTAGGTGTATTCTTGACACCTCTTCTTAATATATCTGCTTCTATTAGGTCCATACAATTCCTGTCCTTTATTGTGCCCATCTTTACAAGAATTGTTCCCCTGGTATCTCTGATTTTCTTGAAGAGATCTCTAGTCTTTCCCATTCTATTGTTTTCCTCTATTTCTTTGCATTGTTCAGTTAGGAAGGCTTTCTTATCTCTCCTTGTTATTCTTTGGACAACTGTATATCAATTTGAAAAACACAGATGCCAAACACAAAAATGGATTGTATGCCTAATATAAATCTGTAAAATTCCTTGAAGAAATAATTAAGAGAAAACATGTGTGATATTGAGGCAGGGAGAGATTTCTTAGAATGAAAAAGTGTAAATCCCATAAAATAAAAATTGATAAATTGAACTTGAATAGAATTAAAAACCTCTGCTCTTGGAAAGATTTCTAAAAAGTAAAAAGGCATGCCACCAACTGGGGAAAATATTCACATGTCAGACCAAGGGTTTATATCCGAAATATATAAAGAACTCTTGTAACTCAATAATAAGAACACAAATTGCCAAATTTTTCAATGTTGGCAAATATTTAAACATGCTACATATAAACAAAAGATACGAGAAAGATCAGTAAGCACATGAAAAGACATTGATTGAGTATGAAACCATTGGAATAGTTAAAATTTAAAAGCTTGAAGACAGAAGTGCTGGCGTGGATTTAGAGTAAGTGCAACTCGCACCATTACTGGTGGGAACAACGCGCTCCCTGGTAGAGCCGTCAAGAAGGCCTTGTAACGTCCGAAGTACACTTATTACAAGGTCCTTGTGCTACACACCGCTGGCACTCCTAGATATTTACCCAAGGCAAGTGAAAACAGTCCACATAAAACGTGTGCATGCATGTTCACAGCAGTTTTATTCTTAATAGCCTCAACGAACACATAAAATCACGCTCTGATAATGATGCTTAAATATACAATTAGAGAGAGGTCGGGGGTAACTTAGAAAACATGATCAACAAAATGAAGTTTACAAGGAAAGGATAAAAAGGGAAAATATGGTACCTAGAGAAACAAAAAACAAACAGAAATATGCAGAAAAAAAGCTAAGCCTATCAGTACTTATAGTAAATGTAAGTGAGCTACATTCATGTCATAAACAGGATCTTACAAACTGGGTTTAAAACATCCTATTTTAAGTCAATTGAAGAGACACATCAAAACATGGAAGTTGAAAAGAATGGGAAGGATAAAGACAGGCTAATCAAATGTTAATAAATTGTAAGCAACTGGAGCAACATTGACGTGGAACAAATCAGAGTTCAGAGCTAAGAACAAAGTGGCTGAGGCTGGATACTGATATAACCAAGGGCACAATGCACTAAGAACTGCCATCAGAAACCTTGTTTGTCCCCAACAGTACTTCTCAAAAGGACACAAAATAAAGACAATGGAAGCATTCTCACAGAAGCAGCATAAACTTAAATTTCAGAAACTATTAACAACAGATTAAACAGAGAAAGTGTTTAATCCTGAAAAGTTGGACATCACACTTAACAAGCTATATCTACTTTGCTTTCAATATTAAAGTTGAACAATGAAAGAATATGCTGTCTTTTAAAATAATCATGAAACTGTCACAAAAATTGAGCATTTATTACTGCACATAGAAATTTCAATACATTTTAAATAAATCTTAGAGTAGACAGTCTCTTGATGGATATAAAAACTGATGTTTAGAAAAGAAATAAGATGAAAACTGCATAAGTTTGAATAAGAAAAAATGGGAAAACACAAAAAAACAAAATTCACCATGGAAGAAGAGCATAAATGATTAAAACTTTACAGAAACACATTTTAAAATCTAGACGTAATGAAATTATCATGGAGACATAAATAGACAATACTGTCTCAGGAACAGGTAGAAAATCTAAAACAATGGACTATTTTGCAGTTGATAAAAAGCAAGGAATTTGATGATATGAAAAGTTCTTAAAGGTTCTTTAATGAAAGAAGACGGCAGAGTATGCACAGCAGATTCTATAGGACCTACTGCATTATCTATTGAGTATACACCTATTATTTCACAGTTTGTGGTTCAGAAATCTGAGTGACTTAGAATCTCTGGAAAGGCTGTGGTGCTGCTGATAGCTGAGACCATAGCCATCTCACTGGGAGAAAATCTAACTTGATCCCACTGGGATCAAGGACCCTCCTCCAAGTTCAAAACATGTCTGTTGGCTGGCCATGACTCCCCACCAGGCAGGTTGCTTCGCAGAGAGCTGGTTTTCCACCAGAATAGGTTATCTGAGTAGCACAAGAGAAAGCGCACCCACAATGGAAGTGGCAGGCTTATAACTCAGACTTGGGAGTCCACCATTTATGCCATATTCTGTTCAAAGGCTTCCCAGGTGGTGCTAAGCGGCAAAGAACCCATCTGCCAATGTAGGAGATATAAGAGAGGTGAGTTCACTCCCTGGGTGGAGGAGATACCCTAGAGTAGGAAATAGCAACCCACTCCAGTATTCTTGCTTGGAGAATCCCATGGACAGAGGAGCCTAGCAGGTACAGTCCATAGGGTCACAAAGAGTCAGACATGACAGAAGGGATTTGGCACGCACATGCTAGCCAGTTAGTGAAGTTCTAGCTCCTGTCATATGTATGTATACACCTAACACGCCTGCACATGCATATGCACACGCCTGTGCCCAATATGTCTGTAGATGCATGTACATGCACAGAAATGCGTGGAGAAAGCTCCAAACAATACACGCTGACCCTGAAGTAAGATTGATATACTGGTCTGAGGTGGGTGTATAATAGCAGGCCTCAAAATCCACCCACGTCCTAATCCCAGAACCTGGAAATGAGACCTTATTTGGGAAAAGGGTCTTTGCAGCATCCTTTCTGCTCACACCTACAGTCAGCACCCAGCCACATGACCTAGCTGCATGGCATTCTGGGAAATGTGGTCCTTACTCCAGGAGACCATGGACTCAGCTAAACACCAAGGTTCTGTGTTTCTAGGACTGGGCGGTTTGTGTGCCGAAGGGTTCCAGGCTATAGCATTTCCCAGTCACGACAGTTCAAAATTGCGTCCTGTGGACGCCAGTCCTTATAAGAAGCAGGGGCTTGCTGATGAAAGGCAAACAGGTTTTGTTGCATCAGCCAGAAACAGTCCATCATTGAAATCATTCAAATAATGCGTAAGGATTCAAGACAAGTTACTATGGTGTTACCATTTAGCTTTCCATGGTTTTATTAATAGGATATGTGTAGATCACACTTGCTTTATCATACACAGAATCTAACAAGTTATAGAGGCGATCTTCACGTTTTATTTCATATATTACTGCTTCATCCTTTTTCAGAATCTACTTAATAGTCTACTGTTGGACTGAATCATAAGGTATGTGACTGAGGACCTATTGGCTATCTTTTTAAATTGTAAAATGCTACATACCTGTGGTAAAAATAAAAAAGAAGAAAATCAAGAAGTACACAAGCTCCTCCTAGTTTCCCTTATCCCATTCCTCAGAAGTTATTCATATGGAATTTAACCATACAGGATGAATCTTAACAAAAGCTTTCAGTGTGTGTATCAACTGTACAAACCACTGATCTTAGACTTGCCAAATACTCCATCCATGAACTCTTACCTACTGCGTTTCCCTGACAGTAGATGTTTACTTAATTTTAGGCTGTTACAGACCCGCAGTAAGAAATGCCCTTTTAAGCAATTTTGGGGGTATTTCCACAATTTAAATTTGTAGAAATAAGATTCCTATTTCAGAGATTATGAAGACTTAAAATTTTGAGGAGCACTGCCAAGTGGCCTCCAAAAAGTGTGACGAGTGTCTATCCATGCCCCGATCTGTAATGTCCGTTTCCCCTCTGCCCTGGTGGACACAGTCTCACAGTCACCCCCCAAATCGCTTGAGCTTTTCTCCTTCTTGTTGTTGCTAAAGTTGTTTCCTTTCAAAGTAGGTTCTTTGGGGGTTATTTTTTCATTAATATGATATTACGGTTGCCTATCTTTTATTTGGAGATTTAGGACATAAGTTTAATAAATTTTCTATGAATTTTATAAACATCTTTATTTGCTGAAAGTGTATATTCATAACATATATGTATATACAAATATATATTATATATGCAAAATTTCAATTAAGATATGTCACATAAAAGGCACTAGTTGACAGCTGCTACATGAATTCCTCTTAGAAAACTGTCTTTGTCAGCATAAAACCTTGAGAAACTTGAGACCGAAGCTGACTGTTGGCAGAAGCCCACTCATGGAACAGTGGTCACCGCGCCCTAAGAAAGAGCGCGCGCCCTGGCTTTTGGGACGCAGGCCCGGGTGGACGAGCACCGGGGCTGGGAGGGCCGCTCTGGCGGGGAGGGGGACACTCGGGGGAGGGAAGGCCTTGCTCTCGCTGCAGACCCTCCCCTCGTTCTCCCGTCGAGGCCGAGCCGGTCCGCGTGGGTCCCGCGGGCGGGCTCTGGGCGCGCCTCCCGGAGCGCAGGTGCGGAGCGCGGCGCCTCGGGGCGCGGGGTGGAGTCGGCCGTGGCCCCCGCCTCCCGAGGCTTCCAGCAGGCGGTGCGGAGTCTGGAGTGAAACTGGTTGAACCAGTTGCGCTCCGGAGCCTCTCCACCTGCATGCCGGCCTGTGGGACCGGAGGGCGCATTCCTGCGGCAGAGGAGGCTGCGGGCTGGAGAGTGGGGGGAGGGGCGAGGGGCGCCCCAGCGGGGGAGTGGGGGGCAGAAGACTCCCCACAAGCTGGAGCGGGCCCGGAATTCGGACGGTACCCTCCGCAGGCCTCCATGGGGACGGGAGAGGGGAAAGGCCGGGAGCCTTCCGCAGCCCGAGGGCAGAGCCGGGGCGGGCAGAGCCGGGGAGGTGAGCGCTCAGTCGGGGAGACCTTCGGGCAGTAGGGGGACCCTGGAAACCGAAACTGGAGGGAAGGGTCGGTGGAGACGTGAGAAGAGTCAGGGGAGTGCAGACCTGCTTCCCGCCGGCCCCTGCCCCTCCCCAGTGAGTCAGGGCGCTGTGTTCTGGGCTGCGGGGGCGGTGAATGTCCCCCAGATGCCAGCCGAGTCTGGGTGGGGACAGCCGCTCTCCCTGCTTTCAGAGCAGTCCTGAGTGTTCTCTCTCAGGACCCATTGGTTCTGAATTCCTCTAAAGTCTGTGTTGTTTAGTAGCTAAGTCTTGTCTGACTCTTTGCGACTCCATGGACTGTAGCCCACCAGGCTCCTCTGTTCATAGGACTCTCCAGGCAAGAATACTGGAGTGGGTCCCCATTTCCTTCTCCAGAGGATCTTCCCCACCGCTGGGATGGAACCCGTGTCTCTTGCATCTCCTGCATTGGCAGGCAGATTCTTTACCATCTGAGCCACCAGGGAAGCCTGTAATTTCTACATATTGTAGTTGGTTGAATAGACAACCCTCCCCGCCAAAAAATATAGATCCACTTGGCACCTCTGACTATGACCTTATTTAGATATAGGGTTTCTGCAGATGTGATCAAGGCAAGCATTGGCCTGGGTTAGGATGGGTCTAAGTCCAAGACCATGTCCTAAGAAGAGGATGCAGAGTGGAAGACCACGGAGCACAGAGGCAGAGCTTAGAGATGGAGAGTTGGCCCCAGACACTGAAAGAGGCCTCAGGAGAGAGCCTGCCCTGGGCAGCTGGGCGTCACACTTCTGATGTGAGGAGCTGTGAGAAAACCCACTCCTGCTGGTTTCAGATCAGCTCCATCACTCAGTCAAGTCCAACTCTTGCGACCCCAGGGACTGCAACACGCCAGGCTTCCCTGTCCTTCACCAACACCCAGAGCTTGCTCAAACTCATGACTCATGTCCACGAGTCAGTGATGCCATCCAACCATCTCATCCTCCGTCGTCCCCTTCTCCTCCTGCCTTCAATCTTTCCCAGCATCAGGGTCTTTTCCAGTGAGTCAGTTCTTCGCATCAGGTGGCCAAAGGACTGGAGTTTCAGTCTCAGCATCAGTCCTTCCACTGAATAGTCAGGACTGATTTCCTTTAGGATGGACTGATTGGATCTCCTTGCAGTCCAAAGGACTCTCAAGAGTCTTCTCCAACACCAGAATTTAAAAGCATCAATTCTTTGGCGCTCAGCTTTCTTTATGGTCCAACTCTCACATCCATACATGACTACTGGAAAAAACATAGCTTTGACTAGCCAGACCTTTGTAGGCAAAGTAATGTCTCTGCTTTTTAATATGCTGTCTAGGTTGATCATAACTTTTCTTCCAAGGAGCAAGCATCTTTTAATTTCATGGCTGCAGTCACCATCTTCAGTGATTTTGGAGCCCCCAAAATAAAGTCTCTCACTATTTGCATTGTTTCCGCATCTATTTGCCATGAAGTGATGGGATAGTATGCCATGATCTTAGTTTTTTGAATGTTGAGCTTTAAGCCAGCTTTTTCACTCTTCTCTTTCACTTTTATCAACAGGCTCTTTAGTTCTTCTTTGCTTTCTGTCATAAGGGTGTTTTCGTCTGCATATCTGAGGTTATTGATATTTCTCCCGGCTATCTTAATTCTAGCTTGTGCTTCATCCAACCCAGCATTTCACATGATGTACTCTGCAGAGAAGTTAAATAAGCAGAGTGGCAATAGACAGCCTGACATACTCGTTTCCCAATTTGGAACCAGTCCGTTGTTCCGTGTCCGGTTCTGACTGTTGCTTCTTGACCTGCACACAGATTTCTCAGGAGGCGGGTCAGGTGGTCTGGCATCCCATCTCCTGAAGTCACTTTTGCACTTTTGGAGTCACTGTCTGCATCAGTCACAGGCAACAAACACGCCGTGAACTCCGTCCTGCTCCCGTGGGACTGGACGTCTGCGCCCGCCTCCCCACACCTTAGGGACGCTCTCTCTCACTGTCCTCAGGTTCCTGCTTAAAGGTCTTCTTGTCAGCTTGACATCTGACAAGAGGGCCCTCTGATCACTGCCCTGTGGCTGGTCCCTTCCCCCATCACTTCCCCCACAGCAGAAAACCGGACGGATTCCATGGATCCTCCTGCCCAACCTCTCTGACAGTCTCCTCAGCAGACACCTCTCGGGGCCGGGGTCCAGCCCCGGAGACCTGTGCCTGTCCCTCCCTCTAGCCCGCAGCTTCCCAGGTCTGCACCTGCCGTGTATGAGGACCGCTGGGACCTGAGCACAGAGACGAGCCCCAGTTCTGCGCTCACAGGACTCAGGGATGCCCTGCAGAAGGATGTCGCTACACCCACAGAGCCCTCCGGAGGCCCTTCAGGGAGAGAGCCCCTCCTCATTCTACTCTAGAGCACAAGCCTGGACGTCCAAGGCAGTCGAGAAGGCCAGCCGCCTGACACACATGTCCCGGAAATGTTTTTCCCTCCAACAGCAGAGGAAAAGGAGACTCGGATGAGAAATGGTGCTTACCTCACAGGTGACTGAAAACCATGCTGGATTTTCTTAATTTCTTCTTGAGTAAATGGAATTTCCTTTGTTTACTGTCCCTTGCTTGGCTGCTTAGGCTGCAGTGTGGAACTGAAGATATGGTATTTGTTGCATATTTTTGGATGCTTTTGGCATTACCAGTGTGTGTGCTAAGTAGCTTCTGTTGTGTTCAACTCTTTGCAGCCCCATGGACTGTAGCCTGCCAGGGTCCTCTATCCATGGGATTCTCCAGACAAGAACATTGGAGTGGGCTGCCATTCCCTTCTCCAGGAAAGGCAAAGTGAAAGTCACTCAGTCGTGTCCAAATCTTTGCTACCATGGACCACACTGCTGCTAAGTCGCTTTAGTCGTGTCCGACTCTGTGTGACCCCATAGACGGCAGCCCACCAGGCTTCCCCGTCCCTGGGGTTCCCCACACAAGAACACTGGAGTGGGTTGCCATTTCCTTCTCCAATGTATGAAAGTGAAAAGTGAAAGTGAAGTCACTCAGTCATGTCCGACTCTAGCGACCCTGTGGACTACAGCCTACCAGGCTCCTCTGTCCATGGGATTTTCCAGGCAAAAGTACTGGAGTGGGGTGCCATTGACTTCTCCATGGACTGTAGTCCATGGAATTCTCCAGGCCAGAATACAGGAGTGGGTAGCCTTTCCCTTCTCCAGGGGATCTTCCCAACCCAGGGATCGAACCCAGGTCTCCCGCACTATGGGCAGATTCTTTACCAGCTGAGCCACAGGGGAATCCCAATAATATTGGAGTGGGTAGCCTTTCTCTTCTCCAGCAGATCTTCCCCACCCAGGAATCGAACTGCGTTGCAGGTGGATTCTTTACCAAATGAGCTATCAGGGAAGCCTTCCCTTCCCCCAGGGAACTTCCCAACCCACAGACTGAACGTGTGTCCCCCACGGCTCCTGAATTGCTGGCGGGTTCTTTATCAACTGAGCCACTGTGGAAGCCCTAGCATACCAATAACCACACTAATTCCTAAAAGCCAATTACCTTTTTCTTTATAACTTTCTTTGTAAAAGAGCTTTTATCAGACTGATGAAATGCATGGAAGCCCCAGCCAAGGTAATATATCATATTAATGTAAAATTTGCATTGCTAAAATATCGCAAATTTTGTTTGAATACAGACCAAAAGCACAGCAACATTAAAATGTTTAATTTGTTTAGATTATCATGATATACTAACAAATAAAGATTGGGATGACTATGAAAGAAACAAGCCAAAACAAAGCCAGAAACAAACAAAAAATAACCGTGTTGATACAGGTGAAGGGGAAGCTCACTGGAGATAAAACTGTGATGCTTTAATCTTATTATGTCTTTGTCCACACCATCAAGACCCTGCAAGACCCTGCAAGACCCAGGCACGAACCCATGCCCCGTGCAGTGGAAGCAAGGAGTCCTAACCACTGGACTGACAAGGGATTCCCGGAACTGTCATGCTTTTAGAAAAGAACAGGAAAGCACAGTCTAAACTCTAGGAAGATCAGCATATCCTTCAGCAAACCTAAGAGAGAATGAGAACACCCGGAGGACCAGCAGTGATGAGGGTGTATTGGTGTCTGCACGCGAGCGTGCCCTGGAGCACATGGGCTGCGTCGGGAAAGCTGGTCACCGCACATGACTCTGCATGAAGCGGCTGCAGTCACTTTGGATGTTGGCAGGAGGTTTGGACTCCTGTGCTGAAATCCCAGCGCTCTCTATTCTGCATAAGTTTATAGATTATATAACCTGGTGGAGCTTGGCCTGTGTGTCTCTCCAAGTCTTCTGATGGGTTTAAGAAGAAACTTGGTGCTGCAGTCTCTCTGCCCCACAGTGCAGAGTTCTTCTGCGCAAATTCAGTATAAGTGCATGGAGCACTCCAGTGCCCCCACTCATTCCAGCTTCAGTCTGCTCTCCTGTGAACACTGGTGCAAACCCCCAGAGGGAAGAGATTAGGTCTCATGGACAGCCCCTTCCCACCTAATCTGCAGGAAGCTCAGGCTGGGGTGGGGGAGCCCGCAGGCGGCTCTAGGTGTCTGCCACTAGCCCCCAGAACGCGGTGCTGCCTGGGGAGTGAGGGGCTGCTTGCCCACCTCCCACCCACAGGGAGCCTGCCAATAATCTGCCCATTGAGCACTGTGATTTCTGTTTTTGAGCCCATCTCAAGACAAATCAGCTAGGAAGTGTGACAAACTACCTGTTCCCTTAGCTTGATGTTGGGGTTGAGTGTGCAGATCATGGGGAAGATAGCGGTCACAGTCAGGAAATGCAGGCGGAGACTGTGTGCTGGGGAAGCAGTGCATTTGCATCCTTACCCTGGTGGCTCAGCTGGTAAAGAATCTGCCTACAGTGCGAGAGACCTGGGTTCGATCCCTGGGTTGGGAAGATCCCCTGAAGGAAAAGGCTACCCACTTCAGTATTCTGGCCTGGAGAATTCCATGGACTGTATAGTCCATGGGGTTTCAAAGAGTTGGACAGGACAGAGAGACTTTCACTTTCACACTTGTATCCTCACCCTTGAGCATAAACCCCATGCAACCAGACCACTTTTTTTCTTACTCATAGTAGCATTCACAGAGGCGGGCCTCGTGGCTATTACTTTGAAGGTGTTTGTATCATCTTGTCAGGCTGCCCTAGTGAAGTCACAAGACTGAGCAGAGTAAAGAATAGGAATTTATTTCCGCACCGTTCTGGAGGTCAGCAATCCAAGATCAGGGTGCCCACAAGGCTGCGTGGGTTGCATTTCCTTCTCCTGTGTGTCATGAGACATGTAGGCCTGAAAAATGATCATGTGATCATGACCAAGAGGAGTAGCAGAAGGGGGTGACAGAGGATGGGATGGTTGGATGGCATCACCGGCTCAACAGACATGAGTGAGCAAACTCCGGAGATAGTGAAGGACAGGGAAGCCAGGGTGCTGCAGTTCACGGGGTCACAAGGAGTCGGACACGACTTAGCAACTGAACAACTAACCATGACCAAAAGGCCAGGTTGGGCTTCCCTGGTGGTTCAGACAGTAAAGAGTCCACCTGCAATGCGGGAGACCTGGGTTCAATCTCTGGGTCAGGAAGATCCCCGGAGGAGGGCATGGCAACCCACTCCAGTATTCCTTCCTGGAGAATCCCCATGGACAGAGGAGCCTGGTGGGTTACAGTCCATGGGGGCGTGAAGAGTCGGACACCACTGAGCGACTAGGCACAGGGCACAAGGCAAGGTTGGTTTGACATTTGAAAGCTGATTACTGTAATGCATCACCTTAGTGGAATAAGGTTTTAAGATATGTTTAATCAGTAGATACAGAAAAACAATTTCCAAGAAAGTGCAGCTCCCCTCCATGCTTGAAAACTCTGGGCAACCTAGGAAAAGAGGGTGACTCCTAAGTTAAGGCCGTGTTCAGAACTTACAGCAGCATCGTGTTTGGTGAGGAAGGGCTGACCTTTCTAACTAGGGTCACGCCAAAACAAGGCTGCCTGCACCGCACTGCGGCTGCATAATCCCAGAGGCGCTGGCTGGTGCAAGAAAGACAGTGGCTGAGACAGCAAACAAGCTGGAAAGACTGAAATAAAACTTTATTCACAAAAGACATGATTGCTTATGCAGGAAATTTCAAAATTTACAGAAACCACTATAACAAATCACTGAAGTAAACAAGATCGAAAAACACGTGGTCAATATGCAAAAATCACTGCTATTTCTAAATAAGTGATGTCAAAATATGTCACACAAAGGCATTCCCAATGGCTTAAATAAGTAAATAAAATACTTAGTAATAACTTTAGTAAATCTTGTCCAAAATGTCTACACTAAAAACTATGAACGATTCCTGAGAAAACTTTTTTGGACTCAGTGGGAGAAGGCGAGGGTGGGATGATTTGAGAGAACAGCGCTGACACATGTACATCACCGACTGTAAAACAGATGGCCAGTGCAAGTCCCACTCGTGAAGCAGGGCACGCAGTGCCCTGGGACAGCCCAGAGGGGCCGGAGCATCCGGGATGGGGGGACACATGTATACCTGTGGCCAATGCATGTTGATGTGTGGCAAAAACCATCACAGTATTGCAATTACTCTCCCATTAAAATAAATTCATTTTTTAAAAAACCTAAATAAAAGGAAAGGTATACTATATTTATGGATTGAATAAGTCAATATTTTTTAAAAGACCAGTTTTCCACAAATTGATTTATATTATCAATTAAGTTCCAATCAAATTGTAGAATTTGTAGAAATTGAAGGACTAATTCAAAATTCACATGGAAATAAAAAGGACTTCAAATTTCCAAAACAATTTTATGAAAGAAAAATAAAGTTAAAAGACATACTACATAATTTAAGATTGTCTGTAAAGAGATAAAAACAAAACAATACGGTACTGAGCTAAGGACAGACAGGTCTGAAAGGGACATTGTTAAGAAGCCAGAAATACACCTACACTCAAATGGGCAATTGTTTTTTTTCTGCAAAAGTGCCAAGATAATTCACTGGATAAAATATGATCTCCAATAACTGGCATGATATAACTACATACTAGATGGGGAAGAAACAATGTTGACTCTTACCACACTTCATACACAAAACTATTCCAAAATGAAGCGTCATAGGTAAAGGTAAGAGCTACAATCACAGAAACTGCAGAAATCACATAGGAGAAAATCTCCATGACCTAGGATTAGGCAAATATTTCCTTAAAATAACACACATATACACATCAAAGGAAGAATTTTTGAAAACTGAATTTTATAAACATGGGAAGTTTTGCTTGTTGAAAAACTCCATTAATAAAATAAAAAGAAATTGAAAACTCAAGGTACAGATTAGGAGAAAGTGTCTGCAAAGCATATATCCGAGAAAGGACTTGTGGCCAGAATATATAAAGAACCCTTATAACACAATAATTAGAAGAAAACACAGTTTTAAAAATGACCACAAGAATTGTATAGCCACTTCAGAAAAGAAGGCACGTGGATGGCCTACAGCACAGGAACAGATGATCAACATCATTAGTCATTTGGAAAGTTCACCTTCAGCCATAATGAAATGGCCATTTTGTTCTGAAACGAACGTGCGGGGTTTTACCTCCGGGAGGTGACTGAGCTCCAACGCCCAGAGGTCAGTGCCATGGAAAGGAGAATTTATGGCTCACGTTTCACACATCAGACTAGACAACATGCCGAGTTTCTCCGAACAGTCTACACAGTCGGGATGAGGAGAAACGAGCAGTTATTCAGGCTGGTGTCTGAGTACAAAACAGGACAGGGATCTGCCAGTTCCAGGAAAAACCGCACCCTGTGACCAGACGTCCCAGGTCTGAGGGCCAGGTTGGAGCGGCGTCTTCTCCAGCAAGAAACAGCCTGGAAGAAAGCTGCCAACCGCAGCGCTAGAATAGGGCGCAAGCGTATCACAGCACGCGAGTCCTTCACCGGGGTCTGGGGCGTGCCTATGACGCAGCCCTGAAGGGAATGCTGTTCTGCTGTTTTGCAGAAGATCAGGTATATTTGGGGAAATCTGCAGAAAGGAATCCGTAGTAATCTCCTTGAGTTACTGTTAGGAAAACATAGCAAGTTTTGCAAGGATGCGTGTAACCTGAGAAAGAAATGGAGAGGATTTCTTGACTAATGGCCACGAACGTGTGCATGCATTTGCTCACGTTTGCAAAAAGAAATGCTGCGAAGACGTGTAGAAGCTAACGAGGGTGGAGAGGGACTGCTGGAGGGCAGGAGAAACGGAAAACAGGGCCAAGGCTGCACCGCACCTGCTCCCTGACTCTTAACCACGCAAGTCATGGAACCCAAAGTGCAGCTCCGCCAACACGGAGGAAAGTCCTGACACTAACTCAGGGCTGAAAAGCAAATCTTTGTATTAAACTAGTAACAGATGAAACACTATTTTCAAGTAATTTTGTAGATTGTTTTGTGAATCCCAAGTGTGATATTTTCTAGACATTAAATGATCTGCAAAGGAAAATAAAAGCTGTACTCAGTGATTTATTGTTAGTAGTCATGCAGATATTTATAGTTTTGAAGCATTTATGTATGTTTCACAGCAAATCAAATGAATGAAAACTGGTGAAAGAATGAAGAGCTTCAATATATGAGGAAAGATATAAAGAAACATTAAATATGAATTAAGATGTGTGCTTATCTCAAATATAATTTATTATATATAATAATTCAGAACATAGATGTATAATATATATATTTCTCAGACTAATGTAAAAACATATGAAAGTCAGAGATTTCAAAAGATAACATAAAAATATGTTTTTCTCATCTCATTATAGTACACACCCAACTCGTCATATTTGTGTATAATTTTTTAAAACTGAAGTCTAGTTGATTTACAGTGTTGTGTTGATTTCAGGTGTAAAGCACAGTGACTCAGTTATATGTATGTGTATATATATATGTACAGGCTTCCCTGGTGGCTCACACGGTAAAGCATCTGCCTGCAATGTGGGAGACCCGGGTCCCTGGGTCGGGAAGATCCTCTGGAGAAGGAAATGGCAACCCACTCCAGTATTCTTGCCTGGAAAATCTCATGGATGGAACCTGGTAGGCTACAGTCCATGGGGTCGCAAAGGGTCGGACACAACTGAGCGACTTTGCTTCATATATATGTACATGTATGTGTGTGTGTGTGTGTGTGTGTGTGCTAAGTCACTTCATTCGTGTCCAACTCTTTGCAAACCCTGCCTGTAGCCTGCCGGGCTCCTCTGTCCATGGGATTCTCCAGGCAAGAATGCTGGAGTGGGTTGTCATGCCCTCCTCCAGGGGATCTTCCCGATCCAGGAATAGATGCACCTCTTATGTCTCCTGCATTGATAGGCAGGTTCTTTACCACCAACGCCACATGGGAAAAAATATACATACACTTCCTCAGATTCTTTCCCATGATAGGTTATTCTAAGATACTGAGTATCGTTCCCTGTGGCATGTAGTAGCTCTTGGTGGTTTATCTATTATGTATATATATTAGATTCACTGATCCCAAATTTCCAATTTATCCCTCCCCAGCTCTGTATATAACTTCTTTAAAAATCATCAAATACTTATAAAAGTCCAAGATACGGAAGACAGTGTTCCTGGCTTGGCTCCTCCAGAGAGATGCTGCCTCTTACTGTCCCCTCTCACATGTCCTGCTTGCCTGTGCTCAGAGCGGGCACCGTACTCTGAGCCCCACATCTTCTGCAGCTCGAAAGCCTGAAAGGTCTCTGAAGACACAGACAATCAAGGTGTTGCCTCTCATCACCCTGAGGATCCCGCCTGTTCCTTTTTGTAAACACGCCCCCCTCTCTCGTACCCTCCCCCCGACTCCCCCACCTTGTCCCTGACAGCCATCAAGCTGTTCTCTCTTTCTAAATTTTTGTAATTTCAGAAATGTGCTCTTGGCAGAATCACGCAGTAAAGAAGCTTTGGCATCGGCTTTTGTCCTCCAGCCCAGTTCTCTGGAGATTTCATGCGAGCTGTTTGGACCAATAACTCACTTCTACCGTTGAGCGTTAGTTCCACCCACTGAAGGACATCTGGGCTGACTCCAGTTTCTGTTACAAATAAAGGTGCTGTGAACACCCGTGTACAGGGTTTATGTGAACACAAGTTTCTGTTTCTCTGGGAACAATGCCCAGGAATGCGATCGCCAGCCTGCATGGTAGTTTCAAGTCGAGTCTTTTTTTTTTTTTCTTTTAATTGATTTATTGTAATTGGAGGATAATTACTTTAGAGTATTGTGATGGTTTTTGCATCATCATGAATCAGTCACAGGCATACATTTGTCCCCTCCACCCTGTACCCCCGTCCCACCTCCCTCCCTTCCAGGGTGGGGTGTAACCGGCACTGGACCCCTGCGTCATGCATCAGACTCGCACTGTTTACCCTTATCAGAAACTGCCCAGCTAGTTCCCACAGTGGGTTTACCACATGACATTCCCACCAGCAAGGTGTGAATGACCTTGTTTCTTTGCATTCTCACCTTTGATGTTATTGCTACTTGATTTTCTCATTGTAGCCATCCTGATAGGTGCATATACTTCTCAGTGCTTTTAATTTGCATTTCCTTGATGGTTAATGACATTGAACACCTTTCAGGAGAATATTTGCCATCTGTATATCCCCTCTGGTGAAATGTCTTTTGACCAAATTCTAATTGGATAGTTTTGTATTGTTTTGTTTTACTATTCGGCTTTGAGTATTCTTTATATATTCTAGATACTAGTCCTGTGTTGGATACATAATTTGCAAATAGTTTCTGTCAGTCTGCATTCTTTTCATTCTTTCAGAGAATAAAATATTAATTCATGGATTCTGCTTTTGGTGTCTAGTCTACAGATTATTTGCCTTGTCATAGATGTTGAGATTTTTATCCTCTGTTCTTCTAAAAGTTTCATAATTTGACATGTAAGTCTGTGATCATGTCTAGTTAATTTCTGCATAAGGTACGGGAGTTGGGTTGGAGTTTGTGTATGTTTGTATGCGCATACTTGCTTTGTGCTCAGTTGTGTCCGAATCTTTGTGGCCCCACGGACTGTAGCCCACCAGGCTCCTCTGTCCCTGGGATTTCCCAGGCGAGAATACTGGAGTGGATCACTGTTTCCTACTCCAGGGGATCTTCCTGACCCAGGGATTGAACCCCCAGCTCTTGCATTTCCTTCATTGACAGGTAGGTTCTTTAACACGTTCAATTGGTCCAGCACCATTTGTTGAAAAGACTAACTTTCCTCCATTGAATTGCTTTGCATCCTGTCAAAATAAGTCAGGAATATTTATACATGTTTGTTTTGGGGATTTTCTCTTTTGTTCCAATGATGTAATGTCTTGGAATTGGGTAGACTGATTCTTCCCACTTTATTCTTCTTTGTCAGAATTGTTTTAACCATCCTAAGATTCCTGCCACTAAAAATAAATTTCAGAAGAAACTTGTCTGTTTCTAAAAAAAACCCTTGCTAGGATCTAATTAGCTTTAAACGGTCGGTCCCACTCTGAATTTTTCATTAACAGTATCATCAGTCTAGTTTGCTTTTGTTCACTTTCCTTTTTCACGAACATCTGTGTGCTGGGAATGGCACACATCATGCGGGATGCAAAAAACAACAACAAAATGCACGCTCGCTCTTCTCAAGGAATGGAAGCTTTGGGGCTGACTGCTAACTCAGGAATTTATTTTAAAAATGAAATGCTATTTTCAGTGTGCATAGCTATCGGGACTTAAAATTCAACGTGGCAATGCACCGCGCTTCATACTGGAGAGCCAGGGCTCCCGAGGTATGATCAGGTTTGCCTGGATCACTCGATATCAAGACAGTCATGTGCACAGAAGATGCCTAGCAGGGAAGCCGGTAGGACACGTACGCAACCGTGATTTTTCTGTTTCTGTCCCTCAGTATCCTGGGTACCTTTGAGAAGAAAAAGTGAGTGACCAAGAGCAAGCCATTCACTGACTCAGTCAGTCAATATGTGTCTAGTGCTCCACAGAGCCCCATGGCAGGGGGTGACAGAGCCCCATGGGCAGGACCTTTGCAAGTGGCAGGGACTGATGTGGAGGGATGTGTGGCCACAGGCAGGAGGGCCAGCAGGCCAGGAGCCTGGGCAGAGAGCTGGCCAGGTTCGGGCGGCAGTCAGTCCCCAGGGCCTTCAACCTCGTGGGCCCAGGGAAGCCTTTGGACATACAGGGCTCCCCAGGAAGCCATCCCCTCTCCAGGTGCAGCCCCCCTCTGTCTGATCTTGACTTGAATTTTCTAAGGCACCTTTACTGTGGGTAGTGAAAAGATTTCAGACTTCTCCAGGGCAAAAGCGCCCCTCCCCAGAGACGAGAGCGGCCAGCCCCCGAGAAGAACCAGTAGCCACAGGTGAGCCACTCACCTGATGGGCCCAGGTGAGGAGCCTGAGGGCCCGCGGGCAGCATCCTGCCCAGGAAGCCCCTCTCTCTGCCACGTTCTGGATGACACCCAGTGACAGACGCACCGGGGGCAGTCCGTTCAGAGGTCAACACTGCAAATCTAAGACTGTATCTTTACATTCTGAAGGATGGGATGGGCGAGGGTGGGGGGAGGTGAAGCCAGGAAGAAAGAGACAGAAACGTACATTTTTGAGAAACTATTTTTTTTTAAAGAAAGCACTCCTCAATTAGTTCCCTATACTTCTGCACTATGACACTTCTTTTAAAGGATAACACACATTCTTGTTTTAATTTTCCAAGTGTTAAATATTTCACATGCTAGGAATGTAGAGAGTGATAGAATCCATGTAACCATCATTTCAAGTTAACAATCTCTGGTGACATTTGCAGCAGATAGATTTTTCAGAAACAAAGCCTGACCACCAGCGTGGGGCCCCAGCCTCTCTTCAAGCACACAGTGGGCCTGCAGCCAGGGGAAGAGGCCCCATAGCGACACTGTCACCCCGCCTGTAAACAGCAGGTATATTGCTGGTTTGTTTTTCTTTTTGTCAATTGCGGCAGGACCTCAAGCTGTCCATATCCTTTTCTGAAAGTAGTATTATTTTCCCCAGCTCAACCTTATACCCCCAGGACTGGCTCCAGCGGATGCAAGCAGAGTCTGGGGTGGTTTCCGTCATCCCTGGGGAACACTCTGTTCCAGGGGACATGCCCTGGGCTGGGCTCTGCAGCCAGGCCTCCTCTGACTGCCATTTAGGACGCTTCCAGCCCTGCACTTTGCAGACAATGCTGCAAGGGCAGTGCCAGGGCTCAGTGCCCCCAGCCTGGCTTTTTCTCAGCGGCGGCGGACAATGAGGCAGGGATCTGGGGGTCAGCGGGGTGGGCAGCTCCTGCTTTTTCAGATATGGACAAATGTCTCCCGGATTCCTCTGTAGCAGTTTCAACGAGCACAGCAGGGAGAGCGCGCCTGATCTCCGCACACCCTGGGCCTTGTTTAGGGTCACACCGTGGCATCTGTCACATGGTAAGGTGTCCCCGTCAAGAACGAACGTGGGCCTCTGTCCTCTGTGCGGAGACTCCGCCGGCCTCCTTGGCCCGTCTCTCGGGCGTTTGGCTTCACCTGCTGACCTTGGGCGCCCTTCCTGGTTCTGTAGGGCAGTCTTTGCCATTTATGGTCACTGCAAACCTTTCTCCCCAGGTCAGTGCCAGCAATTTCTCTTCAACTGAAGTTTTTTACTTTTAATGCAATCAAATTTATCAAACCTTCCTTTCTGCATTTCCGCCAGTATTAACAACAACGACAACAAAAAAAAGGCCTTCCTTACCCGCGGCTCTCCCACCCAGCTGCGTCAGTGTGCGCCTGACCACGGTCTGGACGAGCCCTTTTGATGAAGAGTCAGCAGGCGGCTATGAAACGGGACCGGGACAAACGCCCTCTATAGCCTCTCTCGTCTAATAAAAGTAATGGGCAAAACACGGTTCCTTCTCCTCCGCTGGTTTTCTTGCGAGCGAGGATCCTACCCGCTCTGGCCGGATCCGAGCGACGCTCCGGGTCACTGCAGCCCCTGGGCGCGCTCACACCCGCGTGCACGTGCCGAGCTGCGCTCCGGAGTGGAAAACGGGGAAAGCAAGGCGAGTAATGGAGAGGCTGAGGACGGCCTGGGCGTCGGGGGGGCCGGGGGGCGGGTGGTGAGAGATGGGTGTGTATGAGCTAAGTTCTTCCAAAGGCTGTCTCGCAGAAACATTTAAAAGAAAAAAAAAAAAAAAAAGGGACACCTTTCATCTGTTTCCACTTGCCTACAGCCGCTCCCGCGGCGCGCGGACCTCCCCGGGCAGCGCGACTGTGCGCGCGCACGTGTGTGCAGGTCGGGGCGCCTGGCCGCGCGGCCGTGAACGCGGAGGGCAGAGCGCTCGCCCACACTGTCCTTCCAAACGATCGCCGACCGCTGAACGAAGGCGCTCGGGTCTTGGCGGCTTGGAAGAGGGTCTCGGGTCACTGGAATCCTTCATCCCATCCGCGGCGCGCGCACCGCCGCCCGCGCACCGCCACCCTTCGGCTCAACCCCGCTCGGCGCTCCCAGCTGGGGACGCGGACACCGGCGGGGACCTGGGCCCGGGGACGCGCGCACGGCTCGCCCAAAGGGGCTGCGGGTCGGGGTTCGCGGGGGGCAGGGAAGAACCGGAGCGATGGAAGCACGGGATGCGGAGAAGAGGCGAAGAATGCTGATTCCTGGGCCGTGGCGCAGGAGAAACTTCAGGAAGCGGGTCGGAGGCGGGGCGTTCGCGGAGAGGATGGGCCGTGTGCGGCCGCTGAACGAAACCAGGAGGAACACGTTAGCGGCCCGCACAGTTCTAGTCCTCCGACCTCAGGGGCTGGGCCATGGTGCTAGAACCGGGTCTCAGGCTGAGCCCAGAACGTGCAGAAGAGCGCGCCCCGGTCCAGGGACCCCTCCCGCGGCACTGCCCGCGGGGCCCGAGTCTTTCGGGCCGGTGGAAACCCAGGGGCCGCGTCCGCGCTCCAGGTTCACTGACTGGAGCGGCGGGGACCCCCTGGGCTTCGCCTCCCGCGGTGTTTTGCAGACACGCGTGGCCGCATCAGAAGACCGTGTCAGAGCTTCGAAAGGCCAAAGTGTCCAGAGACCCGCGAGCGGGCTCGACCCCGCTTGGAAGGCATTCTCGTTTCATTTGACTTAAACTCTGTACAGTTTACAGCGAAGTGTTCCTGTTTCCCAAAAAAGAAAACACAGACCCGGACTCGCGGCTCTTCTTGCCAGTTTCTGATGCCACTCGCTCCGCAATCCCCCAGGAAGAGCGACATCAGAGGGGACAGGTCCCTATACATGGCAACCACTTCCACTTGACACAGAACTTCACGAAGAGGAACCACGTAAAATGTGTCTTTTTAAATCTTAATTGACCCCCTCCCTTCGGCATATCTACACGCTCCAAGATGGTACCTCTTTGCCCACCCAACTCTTACAAACTCCCAAGACAGGGCAAAAGGCGGGAAGAGAGAGAGAAGCCGGGCTCGGCTAGGCTTTATTCAAACGCTCCAGGGTTGCTGTCCGTTTGCCCCGAATGCAATCGACGTGGGGGAGGCCGGGCCGGGGCGCCCTCAGTGGCCGGGGACGGCGCCAGGCCCACCGCGGCGGGGACGAGGCGGCATCTGCGGGCCACAGCGCCCCCTCGCCGCCCGTGCGCACGACTTCGGGCCGCGTTGCCGCTGGGCCTTCCCGCCTCCCGGGAGTCCCGGGAAAGGAGTGGAGGGCGCCTCGGTCTGCGCCACCGCTGCTTTCCGATGAGGACCTAGAGCCCCAGGCCGCCGTTCCCCAGAGCTCGGCCTCCAGGAAACCGCGGTTCCCGGAAACACGAGTGTCCTCGCCAACTCGTTCCAAAAGCACCGGCCACTGTGGGGACAAGAAACAGAAATGTGACGGTGTTAACCGATCCCTTTTTTTTTTTTTTTTGAATGCACACCTGGGGCAAAGTGTGTGTGTTAGGGGCGGGGAGGTGGAATCCACCGTAAATCCCGCAACCGAACTGCTCGGATCCATCGCGTTCAGGGCACGCACCCGGTTGGCCTGCGCGCCGGCTTTCTCTTCCATCCCAGTGAGGAGGGCAACCGAAAGTGACAGAGGCCGTGTCCGTCCAGACTCCAGCGCTCCACAGGCCTGAACAGCCTCCTCGCCCGTGAGCGGAGCATCCAGGTCCTGCTCCCCGAAAGCGACGGCCGCGGGGTCCGGGAGCTCCCCGCCGTGACCCGAGACGCAGTTGCAGGATTCCAGGCCACCCTCGCAGGCGGCCGCGCGCCCAGCCATCGCGTCGAGCCTCCGCATTTGCAGCCTGTTCTTTCGATTGAGTTTTTATAAAAGAAGACCGAGCCAACTTTAAGAAAAGGGAAAGTGATTTTATATATTAAAAAAAAAAAAAAAAAAAAGGCAGAGTGCTTTAAAGCGAAACGGAGTTTATATATCCCGGTAACAATGCAGAGCGTAAATGTTAATGTCTCTGCGTAGGCATTTTAATTTGCTACAGTCACCACCAATAAAAACAGCATGTAGTACGATTCGACTGTTTAATAGTGCAAGGTAGACGGCTTTTATTAGTAGCAGGCAGCAGTATGGAAAATTTAGATTTCAGTGGAGGAGTATAATTGCTGGGGGGAAAAAAAGACACTGAGCAGAGACTGTCTTCCGGATCAGCTGCGCTGAGCTGCGGGCAGCGCGAGAGCCGGCAGCCCTTTCTGGAGAAGCACCCTGGGCGACGCGAGACCCTCCAAAGCCACGTGCACATGTCTGGTTACACACTTAATTGATGTCAAAATCGAGTGTATCGGAGCTTATGCTCCCTGCTCCAAACTGGAGATGTTTTTGTAATAATTCGCTGTTTTCTTTTCTGCCCCTGGCAGAGATCAAGCCCTGGGGGTGGGGGGTGGGGGTGTGGAGTGGGGGAATCGAGGGAGGGGGAGGAGAGGGCGGGGGGAGGGGAGGAGAGGGCTAGGGGGGCGGCCCCAAATGCTAATGAGACAACAGCAGGAACTGGTCTTTAGAAATGGAAATACTCAGGCCCGTCCTCCTTGGAGATAAAAATTAGACCTGATTTTTTTTTTCTTTTTTCACTTGAACTATGTAATTGGAAGGGAACCGAAGGCCCAGAACCTGGTCTGGCGCTGTGAACGTTGGTCATCCGTCGTGTGTCTGTCTCATTTCGGCCTCTTCCTGGCCGAATTCCCTCCCGGGAAGACCACGGATGCCGGGAACCCTGGGAAAAGCAGGCTCCACGGGGCTGCTGCGGCCTCTGATTCTCCCCGCTTCCCTTTCCTTTTTAACGCAACAATAATTGATTTAAAATAACTGCCCTGAACTGAATTAGGGCGTCCTGCTTGGGGTCAACGCATTGCTGAAACTCACCTGCTGGGCCCTCGAGATGGCGCAGAGTGTGTGGGGTGGGGTGGGGGTGAAAGTTTGGGTGGGTGGTGAGGGGCTGGGGAGTGTTTGGGGGTGAGGCGTCTAGGAAAGTGTAGAGGGTGCAGGCTGGGGTTTGTGGGCGGCGCGGGGGCTCAGAGAGGAGAGCAGGTGTTGAGGGGACAGGCGAGGGCGCAGCGGTTTGGGGGCAAGTGGGGAGGCGGCTGGGGTCAGGTGCCTGGACCTCACCTACCGGGGGGCCACCGCCTGCAGGCGGAGGCGGGTGGGCTCTGCTCAAGTCCAATCCTGCAGTTTACAACCGGTCTCCTTGGATCTGGGGGAACGAAACACGGCCTCGATGGTTCCGCAGGCGGTCAGGCCCGAGGCTGGAGCCTCCTGGTCCTCGCGCTGCAGCCGCGCCTCGCAAGAGGCCGCATGGCGCCTGGGGTACCCGGGAGACCGAGACCCGAACGCGATCACCCTGGTCCTTCCGCGAGCTGCCCAGCCAACGGGCTGGGAAGTGGGCCAGGGGGGTGGGTAGGCGGTGGGGTAGGGGGGTGCGTAGGCAGTGGGGTTGCAGGGTGGGGGTAGAGGAGTAGGGGATGGGGTAGAGGGGGGGTAGAGGGGTGGGTAAAGGGTGGGGGGGGTCGGGGGAGGTGGGTAGGGGGGAGGTGGGTAGGGGGTGGGGGAAGGAGAGGCTGCGGCCTGGAGCTCTGGCCTACCGCGTTCCCCACCCCCCCGCAGGAAGAGGCACCTGTTGTGTTGACCACCACGCCTGGGCCTCGCACACCCGCCGCCTCCTTCCCCGTGCGCCCACTTCCTGAGCGTCCACCGGTGGCCCCATCTGCCCCCGCCCCAAGACCAAACCCCAGACGCCCTCCTCCACGGCCCAGTGGGGGAGGGTGGAGGAGGCCCGTGGAGAAGGGTGTCTCTGGGACTGGGTCCCAGAGCCTTTTGCCGAGCGCCTCGCCGCTGGGCCCCGAGAGGCGGCCCCCAAGTCGCCTGTTACCTGCGCTACCTGGGCAGCCGCGTGCGCCGCCCGCGCCCCCGGCCCGTGACTGTCTCGTCCCTTCCCGAGTGACAGCGAGGCTCCACGTCCTGCCAGAGGCGGTGTGTCCGGTGACGATCGTTTCCCCCGAGTGCTTTACAACACAAATCCGAAAGAGGCGTCAACTTATTAAAACAAAATAAAAAACCCTTTGGGGGAGGCGGCGGCGTCCTGGAGAAGCACTGGAGACGCGGGCTAAACCGCATCCGAGAGCAGAAGAGTCCTGACACCCAGGGCCCGCTGGCCACTGCGGACCTTGGGGCAGAGAGCTCACCTCAGGGCCCTCCTGGCGGCTCGCGACGAAAGCGCCCGGGATCCGGGTCCCGCGGGGGCACGCCGGGGCGGCGCGGGGCGGGCGGCCAGCTGCGAGGCCCCGCACGGAGGCTCGCCCCGTGCAGCAAGCAAGGACGAACCGGGGGAGGTGGGCGTGAGAGCCGCGCACGCCGCCCGCAGGAGGACTCGGGCCATGGCGCCGCACTCCCGCCGCATCACCCGTAGCTCCGATCCGGGCACGAGAGTCCGGCGCGCAGTACGCGGCCGGTGAGGGGGGCCCGGGCCGCTCATCTCCCCACCCCCCCCACCCCAAGGGGCAGCGGGCGGCCTCTGCGCGGGTCCTTGCGGGCCGATCTGGGGGCGGGGCAGTGGGAGGGGGCAGAGTGGCGGGCGGGGGCGTGGGGGGGCGGTCGGGAGGGGGGGGCGGGGGCGGGCGCCGGGAGTCCGCGCGAGTGGGAAGAGGGAGCGCGCACTGCCCGGTGCGGCCGGGCTGCGGGCCGGGGGCCGGGGCTGCGCGAGAGGCGACTGAGCCACAAAAGCCTGCGCGTCCTGCCTCTCGCTCCCGCCGCCCCTCCGCCCGCCCCACCCCCGGCGTCCCCGCCCCTCCCCCGGCCGCGGCCAGACAGCGGGAGCGGGCGGAGCCGGCGGAGCAGGGGAGGGGGCGGGCGCCCGAATATGCAGATGAGCCCGTGACGGACAGCTCCGCGTTCCAATGTCCCTCGGAAACTCGAGCGCTCCTTCCTCAACTCCTCACTCCCGACTCCAGACTCCCCCAAACCCCGACCGCCGGCCTGGCGCGCGGCTGCGCCCACCGGCTCCGAGCTGCCGCCGCCGCCAACGCCGCCGCCGCCGCCCCGCCGCTCCCCCGGCCCGCGGGGCCGCCCGGGCTAGTGCGCGGGCCGGCCTGCCTGGGCTGGCGGTCCCCGCGCCCGCCGCCGCCGCCTCGCGCCCCGGCCGGGCGTGGATGGAGGGCGCCGCGCGCCCTGCCCGCTGCTCGGCGTGACGCGGGCCCCCGCGCCCCGCGCCCACCATGTCCTACCCGCAGGGCTACCTGTACCAGGCGCCCGGCTCGCTGGCGCTCTATTCGTGTCCGGCGTACGGCGCGTCGGCGCTGGCGGCGCCGCGCAGCGAGGAGCTGGCGCGGTCGGCGTCGGGCTCGGCGTTCAGCCCCTACCCCGGCTCCGCGGCCTTCACCGCGCAAGCGGCCACCGGCTTCGGCAGCCCGCTGCAGTACTCCGCCGACGCCGCCGCCGCCGCCGGCTTCCCGTCCTACATGGTAACCGAGTGCGGGCTGGCGGGCGGGGTCGCGAGATGCCGGGCGCAGAGACCCTGGTCTGTGATCGGCGAGCTGAGGGTCGCGGGGAACGTGGTGTGGGAGGCGGCTCCGAAGTCGCGGAGTTGGGGCCGTGGCGCGGCCGGCGGGGACGAGAGGCAGGGCGGTCGGCCGGCGACGGCCGTAGCGCGGGGCTCCGCGCGCCCTTCCCCTCGGCTGCCGAGGTCATCTCCCCGCGAGCCCGAGAAGTGCGACCCCACTGGGGTCGGGACAGGATCTGGCCTGGGTGGCCCTCTTTCAGGCGCCGAAGCTGGGCGAGGAGTCTTGAGCGGGCCGGGGCTCGCTTCTTCCGGGGCGGGCAGCAAGGGTCGGCGCCCCTGGGCCTCCGGGGCGATCGCCAGGCGCTGGGCACTTTCTCGCGGGGCTTGGGGGTCACGGGGCTGGAGAAATCAGCGGAGCCTCGGCCGCGGCTCTGGGGCCCGGCCGGGCCGCCCAGATCTTCGCCTTCATCTGCCCCACAGGCCCGTGCTTTAGAAAAACATGTCGGCCGGCGTGCGGCCCGCTAAGTGCCGCCTCGGTCCCCGCGCGCCGAGAGCAGCCCCTGCGTTCCGGGCCCCCGGGCCGGCCCGCGCTCCTCCTGCTCCGCTGCCCGGCCAGGCCCAGGGGCTGGCAAAGCGTGTTTTAGACGCTGGAGGCCCGGACGGGGGGGTGGGGGGGGGAGCCCTGGTGGCCACCTCCCGCCCTCGGCGGAATTCCAGAGCAGAGACGGGGTAGCCGGGGCCTCGGCGCTGGCTGTAGAAGTCTCGAATTTAAACGTTGAGGGTTGAATTAAAATGCTAATTGCCGCGTATTTGAAGAATTCGAAACGGTGACTGGCTTCGAGTTGCAAATTGGATTTGCCGAGCTTTAGAGTGGTGAATAGCGGAGCGGGGGCTCTGGGGTGTTTTTTTAACCATTTAAGGGAGGGGAAGGCGACTAGGAGGAGGCGGCGACTCTTTACACCAGGAGAAATTTAGATATCAAGAAGCTACCTGCGGGCCCGTGTGTGCGGGCCTGTTTGTGCATGCCCGTACCGGCGGCTCAGGGGCATTTGGGGCCAGATGTGTCATTTTTAGTAAAATGAAATCGTTGGAAAATTTGGGAATAAAACTGCAGCGCTTTCCGAGATCCACAGCTGGCGTTAAACGACCCGCTGCGTCCTCCGGATCTGTTGCTGCGGGAAGGCGCAGCCCCAGCTCGGGGAAGCACCCTGGGAAAGGCGGCCGCGGGAGGGCGGAGGGGTCGCCGGGGCTCTGACACCTGTCCGGCCCTCGGACGAACGCTCACCGGGCTCTTGTCGGTTGCAGGGCGCGCCCTACGATGCACACACGACCGGGATGACGGGCGCCATCAGCTACCACCCTTACGGCAGCGCGGCCTACCCGTACCAGCTCAACGACCCGGCCTACCGCAAGAACGCCACGCGGGACGCCACGGCCACGCTCAAGGCCTGGCTCAACGAGCACCGCAAGAACCCCTACCCCACCAAAGGCGAGAAGATCATGCTCGCCATCATCACCAAGATGACCCTCACGCAGGTCTCCACCTGGTTCGCCAACGCGCGCCGGCGCCTCAAGAAGGAGAACAAGATGACGTGGGCGCCCAGAAACAAAAGTGAGGACGAGGACGAGGACGAGGGCGACGCGGCGAGGGGCAAGGAGGAGAGTGCGGACAAGGCGCACGAGGGCACCGAGACATCGGCTGAGGACGAAGGTGAGCGCGGCCGAGGCGGCGCAGGGGCGCGGAGCCTCCTTCTTCCCAGGCGGGTCGCCGAGCTGAGGCCGGAGAGGAGGCCGCCCGCCCCCCTCCCCGGCCCCCGGCCCCCGGCACTCCAGGCTCCGCCGCCTGGCGCCTCTGGGGCCCCGTGAGAGCGCCGCTTGGAGCTCGAGAGCGGGGAGGTCAGGCTGCCTGGAGCACGCGGCTCGGGTGGGGTCGGGGTGAGGGATGGCGGGGGCGGGGAGCGGTGGGCAGCGGGGCCCGGAGTGCCACAGACCGTGCCCCCCACCCCGCGCTTCTGCAGGGATCAGCCTGCACGTGGACTCGCTCACCGACCACTCCTGCTCCGCCGAGTCAGACGGAGAGAAGCTGCCCTGCCGCGCCGGGGACCCCCTGTGCGAGTCGGGCTCGGAGTGCAAGGAGAAGTACGACGACCTGGAGGACGAGGACGACGACGACGACGAGGACGGCGAGCGGGACCTGGCGCCGCCCAAGCCCGTGACCTCGTCGCCGCTCACCGGCGTGGAGGCGCCGCCGCTGCTGAGCCCCCCTCCCGAGGCCGCGCCCCGCGGGGGCGGGGGCGGCAAGACGCCCCTGGGCAGCCGGACGTCGCCAGGCGCGCCGCCGGCCGCCAGCAAGCCCAAGCTGTGGTCTCTGGCCGAGATCGCCACGTCGGACCTCAAGCAGCCGAGCCTGGGCCCGGGCTGCGCGCCGCCCGGGCTGCCCGCCGCCGCCGCGCCCGCCTCGAGCGGGGCGCCGCCGGGCGGCTCGCCCTACCCCGCGTCACCGCTCCTCGGCCGCCACCTCTACTACACATCGCCCTTCTACGGCAGCTACACAAACTACGGGAACTTGAACGCGGCGCTGCAGGGCCAGGGGCTGCTGCGGTACAACTCGGCGGCCGCGGCTCCCGGAGAGGCGCTGCACGCCGCGCCAAAGGCCGCCAGCGACGCGGGCAAGGTGGGCGCGCACCCGCTCCCGGAGCCCCACTACCGGCCCCCGGGCGGCGGCTACGAGCCGAAGAAAGGTAGGCGGCCCGCGGGGCCCCGGGGGCGGAGGGGGGCGGTGGGTCCCGGCGGGCGACACCCCTAGGAGCTGGGAAAGGGAACCGGGCACCTGTAGGTCTGGCCGGGGAAGCCCTGTCCCTGAACCGGGAATGGGAAGCGGATGGCTTTGCACTCCTAAGTTAGAAATGAAGGAGGGGGGGCGGAGCTGGTGAAGTCAGAAACAGGGTGGGGGGCCAGGCGATCCTGCCTCGAGACTGAGACAGGACTGACCCCCTTATTACTGACTTTTCATTTGATTTGTTATTATTCCTGTTGTTGGTATCGTCCTGACTGTTTTCGGTTTGACAAATACAAATCGACGCCAAATGTAGCTTCCCTCCGGCGTCCTGAGCGTCAGCCTCGGCGCTTTCTGTCGGTTCCTGGTCTCAGCTCAATCTCCTCTTCTGCCTTCGGCTGCAAGGAGATAAAGCCTTCTGCTTCCTCCCAGGGGTCTCCGGTTTTTAAATCTTCAGAACAGAAAACCAGAGTCCGTTTTCTCCCTCCCTTTCTTTGCCTCGCCTCTGTTGCTCCTAATGGAGGCTTGAGCCGATCAGACCTATAAAAGGAGGTCAAGGGGGCAGAAAATGCGGAAATGTGACGGACGAGTGCCTCAGGGGGCGGGTGAGGGGGGGCAGCCGGGTCCCCCAGACTGCTTGGGGGTTCAGGGGGAAGGGCACGGCGTTGTTGGGCGGCGCGGGGCTGGTGGCCGCGAGGCTGTCGCGAGGCAGATGGCTCTGGGGTCGGGTCCTGACTAACTGCCCCCTCCCCTGACAGATGCCAGCGAGGGCTGCACCGTGGTTGGTGGGGGCGTCCAGCCCTACCTATAGAAGGGCCGAGACAGCAATGCAAGTAAGTGGGCTCCCTGGGGTCCCCCCTCCCCACACCCCTTGCGGAACCTTCCACCAGTTGCCCAGCAAATTCGCTTAATGTGTATTTCTTGCTTCTTGCCATGGGGTCTGAGGACAGAGCCTTACTTCTCTCTCTCTCTCTCTCTTTTTTTTTTCTTTAAGTGGGAGAGGATTATGCTCTTTTTGAGAGCTCTTCTTCTTCTTCTTCTTTTTTTTTGTGCTCAAGTTCTGCTTAAAAAGAAAAGTCACTCCTTCAACTGGAATGTGTTTATTCCACCACTGCTGCTGTTTTCTCTTTGGAAAAACAGATTCTTAAAATCTGGGTATTTGTATGCAGTTTGGAACCTTAAAAAACTACACTTCAAAGGCACTTGCTTTCATGAGCTAGTGTTCCCGAAACTGGGGGTATCAGACCCATTTTTAGATGACATTTGCAGTCAGGCTGGAGAGACACAGAAATACTAGTCTTTTATCAGGCCTGTCCCCGTGTCCAGATGGAGTAGATAGTACCAGCAGTTTGCCTGGCTGACAGGAGTGTCTCAAAAAGAAAACTGCTTTACAAGTAGGCAGAATTACTCATCACAGATCTTGAAGGTGGGCAAGAAGCGAAACCTTTTGAGATGGACCCTTTTTAGAATGTGGTGATTGATACTGGTGGGGGCTGAAGGATTTGGGGGATGACTTGGTTTTTTCCTTGGTCCACAGGTAGGTGTCACAATTGCTTTGGAAAAAAAAAAAGTCAGCAGGCCATTCTCTCCTCCCAAGTTCATAAATATACAGATATATATATATATAAAATGACCTCTAAATCCCGACTGCGTCTTGTGCCACTGTAAACAGGAAGGATCCACAGGGCACTGCCAACCCACAGACTCTATCGGAGCAGACTTTTGTTGGACATACGTGAATTTGTTGGCATAGTATAGCTTCCCCAATGTATGTGTGACTTTTGAAAACAATCTTTTTTCTCAGGATATCTTGAATTGATCACTTCATTGCCACGGTATATATTCTATAGGTGTGATAGGATTTACTGTAAAATTTATTTGTAAAAGATGTACACAGTAGAAATAAAACGTGATTATAGAACTTGAGTACTTAAGAAGTGGAAACAAATTTGATATTTATTTTTATAATGATATAAAGCTTCTAGTAATTTATGCAAGTTGTATTGCAATGGAATCTAAACCTTTTGTAAATAAATTCTGCCTGGTTTTTATTTGAACATTGCTGGTTATACAATCTTTGTTGGTTGTTTAACAAGAATTCTTTACTAATTTATATCTTAAATTGTAAATAAAAACAAACTAGTCTACAACAGCGTGGTGTTTGGGGCTCATTTGTCCTGGAAGAGGCTTTGGGTAGGGAGCCCTGGGGACAGCAGCCCCTCCCCCCAGGTGATCTGACCTCAGGCTTTTTAATGAAAATGTGTAAAATAATCCCTCCCGTCTGCTCCTGCAAGAAGGCAGAGGCAGGAGCAGTACACTGTAGGGAGATACGCATGGTTTTACATTATTTATATACACATGCATTGTAAAAAAATCTGGATTTTGTGTTCTGAATATGCAAATGGATTGTTAGTGTACATTTTAAAAACTTGGCAAAATAAAGTGATCTGATACCCCATTCATTAGGATCCATTGGACATTTATTTCTGGGCTTACTGAGCCTCCTCAGTAACTAGAGTATTGTGAGTGGATAATGTGGATAATATGGGGTATAAATGATGCCCCCACCATAAATTATTGAGTGAAATAATTGTTTATTGTTTATTTGAATTATCCAGATTGGCGTAGATTATTCAGATTTATTGAAGGACTTCTTAACTCTCCTTTTCATATAACTCATGTTTAACACAAGGCGAAAATCTGGGGAGGAGAGATTTATTTTCCTTTCAGTGGCTCTTAGCCTTACCCTGGGGGGAAAGAAAAGTTTAAAGAACCCTAGACTATTGCCTCGTTATTGTGTGACTCACTACCTAATTCTAGGACAAGTCTACAATTTGTAGTCAAGGAACATATTCCCTTTGATTAGTATCATAAAAGCAGCAAAACTGTCACTTTAATTTTCAGCAAAATTATATGGATACCCATATAATATAATTTCAGAAAAGAAATGAACAATCGTTTATTTCCTCTCCAAAGATAAATTGAGTGAATATAACTTACGGTTATAAAACAAGAATAATAGCTTCTTAGATTGCCCTTTAATCAATCATACACTTATTTTTCAAGAGGTTCATCTATTTTATTCCATGATTAATAATGTTGCAGCCTGAGAGCATTATTGGATCCCAGCGGGGGTCGGCCCGGATGCTTTTAGCTGCTTTGGAATGGTCAGTTGGGGTTCATTATGGGCTGATATTGAACAATTTATAAAATCTTGTCTAAACATCTGCCGGCTCTGATAGGCCAATGTGTCTGAGGATGGGAAATTGCTGGACCAGTTGATATTGACAAACGAATCTCTCTCCAGTGGCTTTTTGTGCCGTGGAAATTAGTGGCCTCTTGCTGGGGTCTTGTTAGAAAGGGTATTCGAAAGTAATCTTAGCTACTTGAGGCAAAGCTGGGGGGCTGTGAACTGGTCACAGAGCCTTGCCTGTTATGGGGTCTGACTGCCCAGGAAGGCGCAGACCAAGGCTTCGGTTTTCTGTTCCTTTTCAGGCATTCTGTTGGCTTGGAGTAGATAAGCGATCAGAGGTTAGCAGAAAGCGAATCTTTGCGGGTAGAGAACTGTTTTCCTCCTTCCTGCCTCCCCTAGTAGGAGACCTGGACATGTTTGGAATGGAGCTATCTCTTGGCGACAGGGAAGATTTTTCACGTGGGAAGCCTGGTTGCTCTGTGGCAGCCGTCTGGAGGAAAACAGATTTGAGTCTGTGCACATAAAAGGGAGCCAGGAGCTCCTTTGCCTGTTTTTGTTTCAGATGGAACCTTTGTGGAATTACCGGGAGGATAATGATTTTCCCTCCAGATAGCATTTGACATTGCAGTCTGAAGATGTTAAGCGGTTTTGCTTTTATTAACATTAGCCATATTTCCTAAATCAGCAGAGAATCCAACCCTCGTGACAGCAGTATTTCCTATATGTGATATTCTAATTTGAAGACTTGGGTGAAAAGTATGAAAGTTAACAATATTTAACAAATAGGCACTGAAAGACCATGCTCCCTGATGAAGATACATAGTGACAGCCTCGGGCTCTTAAGGAAGCAGGGAGAACGAGGAAACCAAGTAAAAACTGATCTCCCTGCATATGTTCAGAAACTGAAGCCTGGATGAAAACTGCCTCCCTTTGGAACAGAAGATTGTTTTACCTGGATACATGATCCCTTCGCGGCACACACAGGCGTGCACGCGCGTGCGCCCACACACACACCACACACACACACACACACACACACACCCCAGACCTCCTTCTCAGGGACAATCTGCACCTTTCAATTGGTGCAAACTCCGAGCAGCTCAGGAGATTAGCTCACACTAACGAATCCTCTTTGATGTTTATATGCCCAACAAATTATCAAAGATTTCCATAACTTACCCACCCTGCCACCTGACCTGAATTTCTTTCGGGAAAACTTGATTTTTTTAAAAATGTATGCTAAGCACAGAAAACCTGCAGGTGTTTAGAGGGATCTTTTTTAAGGAAACGTAGAATGCAGTTTACGGTTCCTCCGCTGCAGCTCTTCAGGAAGGATGAGGGAGAAACAGAGGCTCTTCTCAGGGAAGAGGGTTACTGTGTCTGATTTCTCTCTTCTGCTTTAAAATTCAGCTAATCAAACATTACGTCCCGGCCCACGGAGACTTTCGCAGATGTTAGCGGAGGCCTGGGAGAGGGAGGCGGGCGGCGGCGAGCGCGGGGCCGCGGGGCCGCAGGATGGAGCCCGTGCGGCCCGGCCCGCCGGCCTCTGCCCTGCGCCGCCCGGGGCGCGTTAGAGCCGACTTATCGGAATTCGCGCTTTAATCTCAGGTGGGACCCGGGGGCCGGGCCGAGAGCAAGCGGGGCGCTGGCCCGGCGGCCGCTGCCTCCCGCGCCCGTCAAATGTCAACATTTGTTCCCAATAAAAGAGTTATTGTTTCTGCAAAGCTGCTGCGCAACTGCCTTTGAAACTTGAAAAGAACTTCATCCACCTTTGTCTGCGGCCAGGCGGCGGGGCTGGCGCAGGGGAAAGGACAGGGGCTCCGCGCAGCTCGCGCCGCCACCGAGCTGGTCCAGGAGGCGGCGAGCAGCCGGTCCCCGCGAGGCCCGCCCCGCGCGTGTTCAGCCGACACCTGCGGGCCTGGCCCGTGCGGGCCGCTGCTCGTTTTGCGGTCATCTCACACCGCATCGAGATATTATCAAAGAGGCTAAGAGTCAATTCGATCTTTTGTTTCTTAAACGCGGACAGAAAATATGCCCTAAACTTTCTCTGCTCAAGTCGAAGTAAACAATCAACCGTTTGCCAAAATCATCCAAAGCCATTTATCTGTGAAGTCAGAGCATCTCTTTCAAGTGTAAATAATACACTGGATTATTATAAAGTTCCTTCAAGTAACAGTCTCCAATGATCACCCACCATATAATTTTCCTTTAGTTCCCCAGTGCATTGACAATCCCAAGGAAAGCATTCATTTTAACCCCCAAATTAAGGACATAAATAGACCTTTTAAATATGTGTTTTTACACTGCTTTTTAAAAACAACATTGTAAACACTTAAAAAAATGTGTTAACTCAAGAGGCAGTCGGGAACAATACACAACAGCCTGTCATATGTGGATATTATGATTAACAGCATTTGAATTTCTACAAATCGCAAAGGGGACATGTCCCTTTGATGTATTTGCAAACCTTTATGTAAGTGACAAATCCCTACAGATATTTTAAAGGCTTATTATAAGGACAAGTAATCTATGACAATATAATTTTCCAGTTGCTGGAAATTACTTTCTATTGGCCATGACAGCACACGCCAGCCCTCCCCTGCCCTTGGGCTGCAAGGCCAACAAGCCGGTGTTTGATGCTGTGCACTTGGACATCAGGCCTTGGCAAGTGAGAGAGAAAGCATCCCACCCTGGGTTTGGGGAGCAAATATACCCCCTTCTGCACGCCCTACTCTGCTCTTTCACCTGTGTCTCCCTCAAACAGAGGGACGTTGTTTTAGCTGGCACCTCACCCTCCACCCTCCAGGCAGAGGACGGGCTTCTGTTCCCTCTACTGAGGGCAGCATGTTCACGCTCTTTCTAAGAAAGATAAAAACTGAAGATGTTAGGAAGGAGGACTCTCCTGGTAATATAATGCAAATAGGATGGCTTAGGAAACCCAAGGACCATTCTTTTGCAATCCCAGGTAAAAGGAAAGAGGAAGAATGGTCTTTGTTTGTTTAAGGGTGGCTCCACGATAATAAGGAAAGGCCTTTTAAAAGGCGTCCCCATGTTAGTCTGTTCTGGATGAAACTGAAAACAAATTAAATGGAAGGCTCTTAGAGAAGCAAGTGGGAAGCTTGGGGCTGCCTCCAGTGGCCGCAGCGGTGGAGCTTGGTAGGCAGTGACCAGGGGAAGGAGCGGAGTAACAGGACTTCACTCAGGGTTTTGTGGGGGAGATAAATTGGCAATTGATTGTGTGTAAGTCCTGATCAATTATTAACCATTAGTGTCAACAACACAAGGTTATAATTACCTTTGGTTATTTTAAAGACTTTTTTTTTTCATTTCTCTGGTCGCATAATTAAGTTAATGCTCTTGAGGAATGATTCAGAGGGGAGATGATCAAACCACGCCCCTCCTGTTGCTGACCTTTAGGGAAAACACATTCACTGCTCTCCTTGTCAGAAACCCCCTCTCTGCCTCCATTCTACTTCAGGCACATATTTTTTTTCCTTTTCCTCTGCCATAAATAATGATTGCGCAAGAAAAGGGAAAAATGACAAACAAATAGAGCGCAGCTGGAATTAATAAGGCTGATCAAAGTTATTGGGGCTGGGATTGCTCGCTGCTACAGGTCTAAGGCCCATAAAGGTGCCAGCAGTTCCCGCTTTTGCCCTCCAAGATCAAGAGAAAGGGCAGAGCGAACATTTTAACCCCCGACATCTTCTAACGCGGGAAGGGTGAGCTTGGGAGAGAACGCCGGTTTTCAGGCCCTGTTCGCACCAGCACAGCGAGGCCGCCTGGCCCGGGGGTGGGAAGGGTGCCGCGTGTTCGCCCGGCGCGGGCGCGGGTTCCGCTTGCGTCCGGCTCTCTCATCCACCTCCGGCCCGAGGGCGGGGGCAGCGTCCTCGACCCTAAAAGTTGGGAGGTGAGCTGGCAGGTCAGATAGGGACAAGTAGGTGTCCGGGGAAGATCGGGGCGGCAGATGGATGTCCTCCGGGGAGGCAGTGTCAGCCCAGGAGGCCGCCCCGGAGCGCGTGCGAGGAGGGCCATGGGCGCCTGCGGCCCCGAAGGAGGCGCGCGCACGCTGGAAGCGGCCGGGCAACCCGAAGTTCTTTAACGTCCGTCACCCCAAGTTTGGTTCGAGCCCACGTTTGGCTCCTGCACAACTACTACAATCATTTCTTCAGGGAACTGTCTCCTCCTTTGCCTCCAGCCCCCGGGGGGGCCTTCCGGGGTTGAGGTCGGCCCTCAGCGGACACCCCCAGACTCATTTCTGTCCCGCCGGCCTCCGGCGCAGCGCCACCGCGTGTGCGCTCCTTGGTCACATGGAGGCACCGAAAGGCAGCGACCAGGACCGAAGAGGGCAAGCCGAGCCGCAGGTCCCGGGAGCACGGAGACTTGCCCGGGCACTGGGAAGTGCGGGGCGCGCGGCCTGCTTAAGGCCTCCCGCCATTTCCGGGCCCCAGCCCCTCGAGGGGAGCGGGCTTGGGTCACCCTTCGAGGCCTCCTTAGGAGGCCGCAGCCAGGGCCCGGGCCATCCAGCAGCCTGCCGGGACGCGAGACTCCCGCCGGGTCCCAGGGGAGGCCCCATCCCGGGCTCCCCCGACGACGCGCGCCCCTAGCTCGGCTTCGCCGGCCGCCCCTCCTCCCGGTCCCTCTCCGCGCCCCCAAGCCCTCCAGGCCTGCTCCGGGAGCCCTCGCCGCCGGCTCTGGGTGCCACCCGCCCTGCCCCTCGGGAGCGCCGGTGAGCGCGCGGAAGGGGCGCCTAGTGCACACCCGGGGCCGCCGCAAACCGAAAGCTCTGCCTTGGAGCTCGGGACGATCGGCGGAGGCTCGGGCGCCCTTCCCACGCCTGCGAGGGAGGAGCTGCCGCCAGCCTCTGTCCGCCCCTTTCGCTCTGCCTCTGCGAGTCTGCGGCGCGCACGGCGCTGCTGCGCGGCGCTGGGAGCCCAGTCGGGATGACACTCGCTGGGCCGCCGGGAGCACTCTCTCCGCCCGTCCTGCCGGGCGGTGACCCGCCCCCCACCCGCCGCACCTCCGGGACAGCGAGTCAGAGGCCTGACGGTTCTAGAGCGAGCCGCTTGGTCTGGGCGCGACTTCCCACTGGCGAGGGGCCTGAGACATCTCTTCTCAGAGCACTTACCAGGAGAGGTCGGGGTTTTACAGGCCCGACCAGGCGAGCTGACTTACCTCCACAGGCTTCTTTTTAAGAACTGGTTGGAGGGCTGCCTGGAGGTGCTGAGGTGCCCGCGGGGACACAGCGGAGTTAGGGGTTCGGATAGGGGCGCCCTCGGGCGTGCCAGGTCGCCTGGGTGGCCACCAGCTACAGTCCCTCAGGACAAGCTCCAGAGTCAAGGGGTGGGGGGGTGCTTGAACCCTTGAACCTCCAACCCTTCACTTTGGGAACTTGTGCCTGCCAGACCCGACTGGGGCCCTCCTCTGGGGGGTCCTGGCGACCTTGGCTTGGCCTCTCAGAGCTGGCAGCGCAGAGGTGGGACCACAGAAGTGGAGTCCGGAGCTTCCCGCTGGGCTGGAGAGGGTCCTTAAGAAAGGCAGGACGTGCAGGAGGCCTGGCCCTGCGGAGGAGGCTCTGGGGCTGGGGGCGAGTGAGGGTTGGACCCCTGGAGGTGCTTTGTACCCTTTGGGAATCCTCGGATGGGCCTGTTGTTCTGGGTCAGCTGTGCCCAGGACATGACTTTGGCCTCAGCTTCCAGCCATCCCACTCCAGGAGGGAACAGGGCGGTGGTCCATACACATCCAGGATGGGGAGATGGTGGAAGGGGCCTGGACCAACCCGCCAAGGCCTGGAGGAAGGGAGGGCTGGGTGGGTGGAAGGGTGGGAGGAGTGGTGGAATTTAGGGCCCAACGGACCCCTGGGCAGAGCCAGGTCCCATGTGCTGGTTTATTTAGACAGGAGGCCCTGGCTGCTCCAGGTTTATTCTTTCTGACTCTCGGGCAGTGGAAAAGCAATTTGTTTTAAAATGATTAGTGATCCTCAGCCCCTCCAATAATAACGCCTTAGTTGGTAATGGGCCCAGATGTAAACAGGAGTTCCTGAAAGGCCCAGCTTCCTGGGGGTGGGGGTGGGGGGCTGTCTGTGGCAGGGGTTGGGGGATCCCAAGCCCTGATGAGAAAGGCGTTGGCTTAACCTCTGGTGGGGCTGGGCCTCTTGCAGTGAAAGGGGCTTACTTAAGGCTGCTGGGCTTTGAAAGAAGATAAAGCCCCTTGCAAGGAGAGAGTGGCACAAACGAGTTACAATGTAAACTTTCTGCTGACTTCAGATCTTTAAGCAGAAGCAGAGGATGTTCTCAGGGGCTTGCCCCTGCTGGCCCTGCCTGCCCAGCACAAGGGTGTCAGAGCCAGACAGAAGGGTGCGCCGCAGGTGGGCCGTGGGCTGCAGGCAAGGCCCTCTTGGCCTGTTCCCTGGTGATCAGGGAAAGCCGCTGGTAGTGAATCTGTGGGAGACAGGCCTGCGGTGGTCCTGACTCGTCATGGTGGTAGAGGCCTGGGAGGCCTCAGGCAGGATGCCCAAGGCAGGTGCTGAGTGCCGTGATGGCATCGTCATCTGGAGTGTGTCCCACACTAGATGACGGAGCGGAATGGGGTGCGCAGGCGGCCTCCTCCGTAGGGCTCCAGCGCTGGCTCTGGGCAGGGGTCCTGAGGAAAGAGGCAGGGTCTGCACTCCGGAGGCAGAGCTGCTGGGCAAACAACCCCAGATGAAGCGATGCCTGCCGGTGCCCACCACAGCTTGGGAGGGCAGGGGGCAGTGCTCAGGAGGATTCTGGGGGGTCCCTTGAGCGCCCCAGGCAGTCTGCCTCCCAATTCCCAGCTCCGCTTGCCCCGGAGGCTCTCCAAGGGGCTCCTCACTGGGTGATTCAGGCCACTGTCAGCACCCACCTGCCCTGTTGGCCTGTTCAGAGCCTGAGGCCCAGTGATGGCCACAACGGGTAATGAAGGGGCCATGAATGACGGCCATGAAGGGACCAGGCCAAGAGGGTAAACTGAGGCCTGTTTAGAATGCTCACCATTTTCAAATAAGGCTTATAAACTGCCCCGTGCAGTATGTTTTAGCTTTCTACCTGGGAAAAACACACCTTCAGCTGACACAATCACAAAATATGTGCAAAGCAAAATTTGCACAGAAATCATTACCATATCAAAGAGGATTGACTTTAACGATTACTCTGCACGTCTGGGTGTTTCCTTCTGAGGGGCGGCAATGCTCAGATTTGTAATAAAGACTGTGTAATTCATAAATTATATATTTATTCAATCTTTTTCTTGTCTTCTTTTCAGCAGGATCACTCCTTACCTTACAGTAATCAAGCTTTTCACATAATTTCTGTTCCGCTGACAATAATGATTCAAAAATTAGAAAGCAACTGTATTCAAAGTATACATTTAAGTACATTTTCAACAGAAACTATGTAGTAAACCAGATGCAAAAAAACCAAGAATACCCCAAACTGGGTGTTCTGTTTTTTATTTGCTAAATCTGGCAACCCTAATACTGATGAAATGCATTAAAAATATTTCTCAAATGATACTTTCTTCATACATGGCTTGGAACAGAGGTGTGTGGGAGGGGAATTGAGGCAGAATTGACAGGATTGAATTTAGTGACTTGCACAGATGGAATTAGAAGTGTAATGGGACTTGGGTTCAAGCCAGGATTACGTCACCCAGAGACAGAAAGCAGGCAGAACTTCTTTTTATACAGAGTTACTGCTGTTCAGTTGCTAAGTCATGTCTGACTCTTTGCAACCCCATGGACTGCAGCTCACCAGGCTTCTCTATCCTTCACTGTCTCCCACGTTGCTCAAACTCATGTCCATTGAGTCGGTGATGCCATCCAACCATCTCATCCTCTGTCACCCTCTTCTCCTCCTGCCCTCAATCTTTCCCAGCATCAGGGACTTTTCCAATGAATTGACTCTTCACATCAGGTGGCCAAAGTATTGGAGCTTCAGCTTCAGCATCAGTCCTTCTCATGAATATTCAGGACTTATTTCCTTTAGGATTGACTGGTTTGATCTCCTTATTATCCAAAGGACTCTCATAAGTCTTCTGCAACAGCACAGTTCAAAAGCATCAATTCTTCAGTGCTCAGTCTTCTTTATGGTTCAATTCTCAGGTCTTTGTATATGGAAAAACCATAGCTTTGAGTATACAGACCTTTGTTGTCAAAGTGACATCTCTGCTTTTTAATACGCTGTCTAGGTTTTCATAGCTGTCCTTCCCAGGAGCAAGTGCTGGTTGCTCACTCATGCCTGGCTCTTTCCCATGGACTGCAGCCCACCAGACTCCTCTGTCCATGGAGCTTTCCAGGCGAGAATACTGGAGTGGCTTGCTATTCCCTTCTCCAGGGGATCTTCCCAATCCAGGGATTGAACCTGAGTCTCCTACATTGCAGGCGGATTCTTTACCAACTGAGCAAGCACCTTTGAATTTCATGGCTGCAGGCACCATCTGCAGTGATTTTGGAGCCCAGGAAAATAAAGTCTGTCACTGTTTCCATTTTTCCCCTTTTATTTGCCGTGAAGGGATGGGACTAGATGCCGTGATCTTCATTTTTTTGAATGTTGAATTTTAAACCAGCTTTTTCACTCTCCTCTTTCACCTTCATCAAGAGGCTCTTTAGTTCCTCTTTGCTTTCTGCTTTAGAATGGTGTCATCTGTATATCTGAGGTTATTGATATGATTCCCAGGGGTCTTGATTCCAACTTGAGCTTCCTACAGAGAGACCCCAACAATTCTTTCCTCCAAAGGATCCCTCTCCAAACCCTCCATCTCACATTTCTCCAGTGAAAAGCTGCCCCCAATTCACAGTCTCTTCTCAGAAGTAAATGCTGCTGTTTCAGAACGGTCACCTGACGTCAGCATGGCTTTGTTGCCAGGCGCCCACATTCGGGGCTTTTACATTGTACATTAAGTGACTTCATATGTTACCCCAATGCTTCTGAGCCAGGAGAGGCTTGAATTCACCTATAGAGATCGGGGGTCAGTTGGTCTGGCGGGACCCAGGCGCAGGACCGAGGTGAGAAAGTGAGAACAAAACAAGCCGCAGTGGACCTTAAGGAGGCAGCAGGGGGTGGAGTCCTGCAGACAGGGCTGGCCCTGTGGCGTCTGTGGGCTTCCTCCAGGGTGGAGTGCAGACGTGATGACCCACATGCTCCCGAAAGAGCCAGGCATTTCCAAAGACCGCTGACATCGGGCAAACGAAGCTGTGTGGAGACACTGGGGATGGTGGCCTAGCGCGGCCAGCACGGGGTCGGGAGGCCCTTGGTGCCCGTCAGAGGCAGCGCAGTGTCTGTGTGTGGCAGATAGTGGTGCCCAGCATGGGGGCCGCCTCAGCCGGTGGGCACACAGACCACTTTCCACCCCACTCAGCAGGAAGAAGGGGTGCTGGCGTTCTTTTCTGCAGACGATTTGACCTACAAGGCTGCCTGTCCTAGCTCTGGCCAGCGCCGAGATCTGGGGACTCAATGGGCAGGGAGCCTCTCTGGGTTGGTCTTGACTCCAAATTGACACGGTGAGTATGTGTGGGTTTAGCTGTTTGCAGATAGGAAAGGAACAACAGGGTGGAACTGAAGCGATAGGTTTGGTCATGAGGCTTTTCCCTGGGTTCCTGGTGCATGTCTTCACCTCCACGAGCTGCTTTCACATTGGTCCATGCTGGGATCCTGGGCCCTTGGTAATAGACTTGGGTGTTTCCTGCGTACTTACTGTTCCATTCAACAGGAATTACAGACAGGAGATGTAGCTTCAGTTTTCAGTAATTTCTCATTGGATTTCATTGTGGTGGGACAGTCCCATTATGAATCCAGGTGTGTTATCAATAAGCCCCTTAGAATCCACCATGGACCTCTAGGGACTCAGGTTTCTTAGGAGCTTCCCACTGGCCTCAGTCACTGTGTAGCCCTGGACGTGTGTATTAAGAACACACCGATCTTTGTGGTCTGTGGTCTCTGTCCTCCAGCACAGAGCAGAGTAACCCTGGCCCAGCGCCTGGCCTGTGTCTGTTTCACGGCAGCTGCCTTGCTTGTCTGTGGAAGGACATCAGACTTTTAACTGCCCCAGACATAGCAATGGGTATTTTGGAGGTTGGTGTGGGATGGCTTGGCACTGGGAGGGCTCAGGGGCAGGAACCCAGGGTCTGGACGTTGAGGGGGCAGAGAGGTGAGGACTGCCCGCAGGGCAAAGAGTAGGCTGGAGAGTCAGCCAAGGGGGCAGAGGATGTGGGCCACGGGCACTGCTCTCCACTGGCATGTGTCTTCCCTCCAAAGCAGCTAAAAGCACAAAGTTCAGTATCTCTTCAGCCCCTGGCTTAGTGCATCTCTTGTTTCTTCTTCTCAATATTAGTTCTCTCTGCTTAGAGTGTAAATTACTGCTTGAAAGTCACGTTCTATTTGAACAAACCCTGATGTCATATATCAACCCCAATGGATACATCAGTTAAGCTGACAACTCTGTTTATCAATACTTTATGCATGAGTTATAGCCCAAAATTAAAAACTGCAGGTAACAGTGTGTGTGAAGTGAGTGTGCAACTGTCTGCACAGGCACCAGTAAAATTCTCACCTCCTGGGCCCCATTCCCAGCTCATGAGCCCCAGGACACACACATTTTGACTGGGTACAAGACTCTTCGGGCTTCCCTGGTGGCTCAGATGGTAAAGAAACCACCTGCGATGCAGGAGGCATGGCAAGAGCCCCGGGTTCAATCCCTGGGTGAGGAAGACCCCACCCCCTGGAGAAGGAAATGGCAATCCACTCCAGTATTCTTGCCTGGAGAATTCCATGGATGGAGGAGCCTGGTGGGCTACTGTCCATGGGGTCGAAAAGAGTTGGACACAACTGAAGCAACTTAGCACCTGGCACAAGCTAAAAACCCACATGGGTTTTTATGGCTAATGCCTGAACCTCAGTTCATTCCAGCGACCTGGGTGAAGTTCAAGAGTTGCAAGTTAGGTATTTTGACAGAGAAACTGGGGGATCTCACAGAACTTTCACGGAGTGGGAATCTTGGGGCTGGAGGCGCCCCACAAGCAGAGCTGGAGAAGACGCACATTGCTGTGGGACCAGCTGAGAGTGAGCAGCACCTGCCTTATCCCCTGCAGTATCTCATTTAAATGCCGTCCCTCAGGGCTCTCCGGGCTGACACCATGTTCTTCATTGGCGCACAGGAGAGCGGGGATGTTCCGAATGTTTTGTCTGGGGACACACCTTCGCTGGGAGAGGCAGTGGGTGCCCACGTGTAGTTGGTGCCCACTCTAAGAACTGACTCATGGGAGAAGACCCTGGTGCTGGGAAAGATTACAGGCGGGACGAGAAGGGGGCTACAGAGGATGAGACAGTTGGATGGCATTGCTGACTCGATGGACATGAGTTTGGGTAAACTCCAGGAGTTGGTGATGGACAGGGAGGCCTGGGATGTTGCAGTCCATGGGGTCGCACAGAGTCGGACACGACTGAGCGACTGATCTGTGCACTTGCTCTGGATCATCTCACCTACCCTTCCCAGCAGCCCTGAAGAAGGGTTGTGAGCTTCATCTCCGCTTTACAGGTGAGAAGCCCAAGACTTGTGAGTCGCCCGGATTAACTCCCAGTGGGGGCTGTGCTGCAGACTCTGCTCTGGGCCCCGTGCGCCCCCGGGGGCCCAGCTGAGACACCGCTGGCCTTCAGCTCTTCCAGACACTTCCCCCTCGCCACAGGCTCTCGGTGCTGTGCCAGCCCCAGTGCCAACGGCCGGCCTTCAAGCAAACAAAGGTTGTGGATGAAACAACAACAGGGTGGCCCATCCCCACGGCCCATCCTCGTTGGCCCTGGTAAATGTCCCCGGGACCTGGGGACACATGTGAACGCAGTCCCGTGAAGCTGCGCTTGCAGCGCCCAACTTCCCCCGCAGCTGGGAACCGCAAAGTCCCCCGCAGACAGGAACCGCAAATCCCCCGCAGCCGGAAACCGCAAATCCCCCGCAGCCGGAAACCGCAAATCCCCCGCAGCCGGAAACCGCAAATCCCCCGCAGCTGGGAACCGCAAAGTCCGTCCTGGTTTCAGCAGAGCAGGTGCCAGCATCCTCCTAAAACTGCTCTACAGCAAGTTCACAAAAGAGGGCTTCCGGGTTTGCGGAAATCAATGGATGCGCTGTAGCATCCAAACCACCGCCTGGCAGAAAGTCACAAATGATGCTGGTCTCAGCCCTCAAGCCAATGGGGCTATGCTCTGCTGTCCTTCTGGGGTGCTGGGTGGCCAGGATGTGCTCAGACGGACCCTGTGCTATGCCCCGGCTCTGCACATGGGGACCAAGAGGGACCCTGGCCTTTTCCCTCCTGGACCCGTTGGTTTCCTTCCCGAGAGCTGAGGTTTTTTGATCTGATGGACCTCTCTGCAGCCTTCCCAGGCAGCACTAGTAGTTAAAAAAAAACTCACCTGCAAGACAGGAAACATGAGAGACACAAGTTCGACCCCTGGGTCAGGAAGATCCCCTGGAGAAGGGCATGACAGCCCACTCCAGCATTCTTGCCTGGAGAGCCCCATGGACAGAGGAGCCTGGCGGGCTATGGTCCATCCATAGGGTCCCAAAGAGTCAGACACAATTGAAGCGACTTAGGATGCCTGCCTCTCGGGGTGTCTCTCTCTGCCTCTGTTTCTCTCTGTTTCTGTCTGTCTGTCTTTCTCTCTCTACTCATATACCATCCCTCACCCATGAAGTTTACATTTTCAAGAATAAACAAAAATCTGAAAGGAAGCTGAAGTCTAGAGCTGCAGCTTATGCAAACGTCGCTTGAATTTGCTCTCTTCTAATGAGTAAACTGTTGGCTTCTTCCTGACCTGAGATCAGCAGGACACCGGCCAGGCACCCTCAGCTTACCCAGGCAGGTCCCATCTCTTGCCCTCTCTAGTAAATTCTTCTCCTGTTTTAAAAATGAGTGTCCTTGGCACAAATAATAGTTGAGGTTGTGCAACCCTTAAAAATCAGGCATGGTGTCTTTGCCTCTTGATTTCTGTCACACACACACACACACACACCCCATTACGTTCCCCAGAGGACTGCAACACTCCCCTAATTGCGCACGAGGCTCAGATTCCTGCCTCGCCTGCACAATCTAATTTTGGAGCAGAAGTATGTCTGCCTGCTCCATGCTGTGGAGAAACAGCCCTTAAGCAAGACGAATCAAGTTGACCGCGTATCTCAGGAATACGTGGGGACTGTCACCCGTCATCCGTCAGCATCTCGACACCGTCTGCCTTGCACCAGCTGCCTGGGAAAGCCGGGCTGGGTGGGGTTCACACCCTGTGTGCTCCTCTGTCTCTTTCAAAGGCATTGGGAGCTGGTTGGGATCTGCAGGCCTCGATTCAGTGGACAGGCATCGCCAGATGTTTACACAAGCAAATACTCAATTTCCGGATGAGGGTTAGGTGCACTGACTGGGAGGTGGCGCCAACAGGGAGGTGCTGCTGGGAGCAGCGAGGAGGGCAGGGCGGGGGCAGGGGCGACCTCCCCAGTGTGGCCTCCTGGGGACGGGGGAAATCCCCTCCATGTGATCCTGGTGTCCGGCTCCCAGGCTTCTCCATGGGGGTCCCCCTCGCCCCATCCCCTTGGAGCGAGGCGCCCCCCCGACAGTGCCCCTGGGGTGTGGGTGCAGCCCCTCTTCCCGTGGGTGCCGGAAGTGTCTGGTGGGGCAGTCCCTTACCTGCTGTTGGCTCCACCCTGGGCCCCGTGTTGGACGCCTGTGTCCTGAAGGACTGTGAGAGCAAGTATTTTGAAAAGCACATTTCAAACATGGGTTTATTGAGTGTCTCCTGATCTGAGAGGACGTGGGGGGCACATTCGGGGGGGGTCAGACATGGCCTTCCCCTGCTCCCCGGACGTCCCATCTCTCCTGCACCAGGAGGAGTTGTACCAGACCAGCCCTGGAGCCGCATCCATGCGGAGGCTCTGGGACTCGGGGCCCTCTCAGGTCGGGCTGCCTGCAATTCTGCAGAACTGAGAGCATCAGACAACACACTCATTAGCTCACTATTTGGGAGGGGTGTCTGTCGTCATCCTAGAGTTCCTGCAAAGTGTACGCTGTGGTAACAAAACCAAGATTGTTTACTCTTGAAAAGGTTATTTTTTAAAATGGAGTCCATGTGAAAATACTAAAGAATGTGTATATATGTGTAACTGAATCACTTTGCTTTACAGCAGAAATTAACAATAGTGTAAATCACCACTACTTCAGATAAAAAAGAAAATTATAAGACTACTACTCAGCCATAAAGAGTAACAGAATAATGCCATTTGCAGGAACATGGATAGACCTAGAGGTTCTCATACTGAATGAAGTCAGAGAGAGAAAGACAAATGCAGTATGATATCACTTATATGTGGAATCTGAAATATGGCTTATGGAACAGAAACAGACTCCCAGACATAGAGAACGGAGCTGCGGTTGCCCAGGGGCAGGGAGCCTGGGGGAGGGATGGTGCGGGAGCTTGGGATTGGCGGATGCCAAGGACTATATGTAAGGTGGATAAACAGAGTCCCACTGTATAGCACAGGGATATATTCCATATCCTGAGATAAGCCATAATGTAAAGAATATAAAAGGAGGTCGTACATGTATGATTGAACCTCTTTGCTGCAGGGCAGAAATTAGCACAACATTGTCAGTCAACTATGCTTCATCAACAACCACCGGGTGAATAACACGGGCCTCATGCAAAGCACCCAGCAATCAAAAGGGTTTCTACTACTGTTAAGGATGGGATCAATTATTCAATTCATTGAGTATTAATAACTGTCGCCACTTGGTCACTTCAGGCATGTCTGACTCTTTGAATGATAGCCCACCAGGCTCCTCTGTCCATGGGATTCTCCAGCTAAGAATACCGGAATGTGTTGCCATTTCATACTCCAGGAGATCTCCCCCACCCAGGGGTCGAATGTGCATCTCTTGTGTCTCCTGCATTGCAGGCAGATTCTTTACCACTGAGTCACTGGGATAGTGCTAATTATAAGTTGAATCCTTTGTTGGAGAGATAACTCAGAAATACTCCTAAAGCTTAGAGACAGCAGATGGGTGTGGTATCTATTATCCATGAATGTGATCCCATACATAAAAGGAAACAGAAAAAAAAAATAATGTTGAAATACAGCACAATCCTTTGGTCCATAAACCCCATGTCCTACATCTGTCTTTTGTCTGTGGAAAAACTTTAACCAAAGAATAAGTTTAATCAGAGAAGTGAGAAAAATGTCAAAACAGAAGAAAGCAGTCAAACAGGACAAAACAATACTCCTGTAGTCACTGAGCAAAGTCAAGGCCTTTAGTTCCTTCTCAAGGGCTGGACATAATACTCGGGCTGTGTCTTGTGAGCTGTCCTATAGATGCTAAAACCCCTGCCAGGTTTGAGAGGTTAACTCCATAATGACCAGACCACAGCCAGGACATAAACTGCCACCATTCTGAGAACTGGCCTCAAGAAATGGGAACAAACCAACCCTGGAACCGAAGACCAACTGTACCTAAAACGATCAAGACGACACTCGTCAGACCACCGATGACCACTCTGAGGATGCCTGTCAGAGCTGACGGTACTGTTTCTGCCTGAAGCCCCCTCCCTCTGCCTGCAAAAGCTCCTGCCCCCGGATTGTTGTGCAGGGTTGGGCAGGAGGGGTGAGGGGTGAGGGGAGGCCACTTCCCCCAAAGCTGCCAGCCCGGCATCTGAAACACAGCAAGCTTTCCGTTCCTCCAACCAGACCTCTTTATGGACTGTTGAGCAACCAGCAGCCAGACCCCACTTTTGGTTACAAAGTGACCCCCTGCAATGGCAGAGTGCTCCCCACCCCACCCCCACGGTGGGAAAGAGGGAAGCCGAGACAGACTCTATAAAGGTGAAAAGAAATCCAGGAGAGCCGTATTGACTTAGGCCTCTGTAGAACAGAAAAATGCCCCAGCTAACTGTTCGTCTCTATGGAAGGTGGTCATGTATGGACATGAGAGCTGCACCATAAAGAAAGCTGAGCACCAAAGAATTGATGCTTTTGAACTGTGGTGTTGGAGAAGACTCTTGAGAGTCCCTTGGACTGCAAGGAGATCTAACCAGTCCATCCTAAAGGAAATCAGTCCTGAGTGTTCATTGGAAGGACTGATGTTGAAGCTGAAACTCCAATCCTTTGGCCACCTGATGCGCAGAACTGACTCACTTGAAAAAGACCCTGATGCTGGGAAATATTGAAGGCAGGAGGAGAAGGGGATGACAGAGGATGAGATGGTTGGATGGCATCACTGACTTGATGGACATGAGTTTGAGTAAACTCCAGGAGCTGGTGATGGACAGGGAGGCCTGGCATGCTGTAGTCCATGGGGTCGCAGTCAGACACGACTGAGTGACTGAACTGAACTGACTGAACTGATGGAAGGTGGGCTCTGGAGCTTCTCTGCTTCTATTTGAGAGGGGACACCTGAATTCACAGAGCCAGGGGCTCACGGGAAACAGAACTGTGGACTCATAACTCACAACGTGGTGATGGAGTGTTGCACTTAGCCTGATTCATATTTGCACGTTGCCTCCTCATGAGCTTTCCCTCTATGAGAGGAGCCATGTCGTTCCTGACCCTGAGACCCTCTCCAAGAGGCTCTCAGTACTTCACAAGTATAAATTCACCAACTCATCCACAGCTGTGGAGGCAGCAAGGCAGAAGCAGCATCGTCCGGGTTCCTGAAGCTGAAGCACCTTCGCTGAGGTCACTGGAGTGTCCCTGGGTGGGAGAGGAGCCAGTCACCCTCACCCTCAGGCATGGCCCTGACCACAGCCCAGGGGGCCCGCAGAGCCCCTGGGGATTCTGTGCACCCTGAACGGAATTTCTGCTTCTTTTCCTTGAGAACAATCCCTTTTTTCATAGTGAGGCGTTTTCACGATGTGGTTTTGAAGGAGAAAATCAGAAGCGATTAGGGTGATGGCTTGCTGTCTCTAAGACGCTTGATCGCTTGGTGTCGCATTGGGGAAAGGAGGGCTTCATGTCGACAGGCTATTTCCGCTGCACTCAGAGGTGATAAACTATACTGAAAGACATTTAAAAATACCTGTGCCCGATGGCGGGATGCTGGCAGCCAGGTGAGGAAGAGTTTAGTACGCTTCACGTGAAAGTTCTTTACTGGAGAAGCTGACAGGTGCCCCATTTGTATGAGAAAAACCAGCTATTGTTATCCAAACCTCTCAGATTCCTTAACACTCTGCTTGACACAGGCGGATGGATCAGGATGCTGTCTGATGGCATTGTTCACCGATTCTATTAATAATTCCTCACAAGCACTTCACTAGTGACTAAAATGACCTTGGATTCTACAAATGAAAAACCTTCCCAGCCACACCCAGGGGTGAGCAGGAGGCAGGAGGCCCGGTGGGTCCCTTCCCTCCGGTCACTCATGTGGCCCCTTCTCAAGCAGCTTTCTCAAGCACGTTTCAAAGACATGTTTTATCCTCCCCTGGAAATGCCATCTCAGGAGTGTGAATTGAGATTAAACAAAACTTCCTGTTTTCTCGCTTCCCGCAATCTAACCTCATCAAAACCTGGAGCTCATGAGACGAGGGCTGTGGGTTTGCCTTCTAGGTGAGCTTATGGGAGACGAGACTTTGGGGGGGTTGTGACCCCATCTCCTGTCTCAGCTCAGCGGCGTGGGAGAGCAGGCAGGAGTGCACAGGTGAGGCAGAGCAGTGGGCCTGCCCGCTTTGCTGGGAGGATCTTCAGGTTCGGGAAGCAGCGCCTTTACCAGCGTGAAGGTGAGCTGGGGCCACGGGCGAGGGGTGCCAACACAGAACTCGCCCCAGCCCGGGGCCTGCTGTGTGGCCCTGGCCTTGTCCGAAGGGTCATGCTCATTAATTCAGTTTGTATAACTGCCCTGCCGTTGCATACTGGGTGCTGGGTCAGACAATTTACTTCACAGATGCTTTCCTTTTAATGAATAAAACAAGCATTGGTAAGAAGGGCCAACTCGGTTTCTTCCAGAGCTAATAAGAGTTCATAACCCCGAGATCATCTGGATTGACATTTGATCTTTTTGAAGTTAGTAAGAGCTCCTTGAACAGAGGCGGTCCTATATGAAGCTCGCTGATAACTCCTGTCTGTCTCATTAAGCTGTTTAACTACCTTGGATAAAAGCTTGAGTTAAGTCAACTACACAAGGATGAAGGCTTCCCAGGTGGTGCTAGTGGTAAGGAAGCCACCTGCCAAGGCAGAAGACTTAAGAGACACAGGTTCAAACCCTGGGTCGGGAAGATCCTCTGGAGGAGAGCATGGCAACCCACTCCAGTATTCTTGTCTGGAGAATCCCCATGGACAGAGGAGCCTGGCGGGCTACAATCCATAGTGTTGCAAAGAGTCAGACGTGACTGAAGCGACTTAGCACGCATGCACGCAGACAAGGGCTCAGTCTGCAGTAGTGGTTGGAAACAGCATTGGGAATCCAGCTAAATGCCTCTTGGAAACAGGCTCCTTGTGGCCACAGAAATGGAAGTGTCTCACTCTATGTAGGGAAAACCTCATGGACAGATGCTTTGGGCATGAATCTGCAGTGAAGCAGCCATGAGCAAGCAAGATGGTCCAAGAAATTCAAGTCTGTTTTTGAATTGTGGGTTTCTCCCCACAGTGTGTATCCAGTTTTTCTTGAATGAAATAGGACAGAAGAGAAAGTAACACCCAGAAGGTAAGGGGCATTCTGTGAATGTGTATTTCAGCTGTATGAGAATGTGTGTGCAGATAATACTTCTTTCTGAGGACTGTGGTCGGAAGCCGCCGGTGGAGGCTGTGAGTGAATGACAACCCGTGCTTCTCTGACAAGGGTCAGGATTTCAGCCGGGCTCCGCTTGGGACGCTTGCTTTCCGTGGGGCTTCGTGCAGCAAAGCCCAGGCGCTGGGCTGCAGGGTCTGTGAGCCAGCAGGAGTCTGGGCCTCTGCTATTGCCCGTGTGTGGGGCAGCCCAGCCAAGCACCCCACACCCCTCCCCGGGCCTCTATCTCTGCCTGCCAATTAAGACAGTGAAAAGTGAAAGTTGCCCAGTCGTGTCCGACTCTTTGCAACCCCATGGACTATACAGTCCGTGGACTTCTCTAGGCAGGAATACTGGAGTGGGTAGCCTTTTCCTTCTCCAGGGGATCTTCCCAACCCAGGGATCAAACTCAGGTCTCCTGCATTGCAGGCAGAGTCTTTACCAGCTGAGCCACAAGGGAAGCCCCAGAATACTAGAGTGGGTAGCCTATCCTTTCTCCAGTGGATCTTCCCAACCCAGGAATCGAACCAGGGTCTCCTGCATTGCAGGTAGAATCTTTACCAACTGAGCCATCAGGGAAGCCCAATTACGACAGTGAATAGCCCTAAAAGGTGAGGCAAACAGACGCTACTCGGCCAAAGAGCTGTGGCTATGGTCGTTGTTGGTTTCAGTACATAGTTAATGGGCACAAACTTCACCCTTGAGCTGCTGGCGATGGCTGGCGCTGTCAGGACTTCTGCGTCCTGCAGAGAAAGTGTCTGGGGCCTGCGAACATTTCTGTGGAGCCCTTGTGGGTGTTCTTGCTTCTGAAAGTTCCCAGTTTTCCTGCTTCAGCCCTGCACACAGCAGCATGGTCTCACTCCATCATTCCACCAGCCACCACGGGGAGGTTATTTTATAAACTCTTGGGCACTATATTCTGAGAAGAGAAATCCCAGCAAACAGAGTAACCCAGACCTCTTGGCTGGCTCTGAGAAAGAGTCTTGAAACCGGGGGTGGGGGGGAGTCACACTGACAAGGACCATGTGACCGAAATCTTAATTTCCATGGTTGGCTCCCCACCCCTGCCCTAGCCCCGTGGGGCCCCAGGATGGATTCTCAGCCCCAGTTGTCTTCCAGGGCAATCTTCTTTCAGGAAACCCACTAAGGAATATTAGTCTTATTCCATTTAATCACCAGATCCGAACAACGAAGAGCCCTCTTCATTAAAGGCGCTTAGAAATTCTGGCCAGCTGTTTCCTGCCACTTGGTGGAAGATGGACTTGGGAGCTCTCCGAGGTGCTCCGCGTGCTTCAGCTGTGTCTTTAAACTTTTATCATCTCATTCCCAAATCCGGGATCCAAATCCAGGAGAGGTCCTGTGACTTATGGGCTTAACTTTTGACATGCTTTAATGCATATTACACACCCTAAAAGTTCTGGAGATTGTGAGAATCGTTTCCAGCTAAGTTTTGTTTAGTCATGCCAAGTCAAGTCAATTTAGTTACATTTACTCTGTGGCATTCATGAGCTTGAAGTCCTGAAACGGGGAGAGAAACCAAAGCCAAGCGCAACTGGTGGCTCGTGCAGGTGCCCCGTGTGTGCGAGGAGCTGTCCTCTCCGCAACTCTACTCTAGGACACAAAGGGCGCCTGTCCTCCAAAACGGCTCCAGGGCACCGTGCTCTCTCTGTGGTTATCACCAAACCTCTTGTTCTCTGCCTGCAACCCCAGAATGGTTGAATGGGAAGTTTCCATTTGTTTAAACCAGTAAGTGGACAGCTCCTGTGTGCTGGGGCTGGGCATCGCTGGTACACCGCGGACCCTGAAATGACCAGGGTGTGGGAGGGGCCCCCTGTCCCCAGACTCGGGGGTTTCCTGTCTGCAGACATCCCTCCTTCACTTCCATCGGCAAAGTCTCTTCTCTCCTGGGCACCCAGGTCAGTGGCCACTCTGCACGATCACGAGAAGGAATGACCTTCGTGCGCGTGGCCTTGGCTCCGGGTTTCTGTTCTGATGGGGAACAAGCCCTCTCCCGTGCAATGTGCAAGAATACATCAGTGCAGCCAGGACGTGCCTCTGGGGTGAGGGCCTGTCCCCTTTAACCCAGCCATTCTTAGTCTGGGGGCTCAGCGTTCACTAAGTGAGGGGCCCCTGGTACTCTGATGCTCTAGTGAAGACTGGGGCAGGCAAGAGCCTTCCAGCTGAGAGAGGAAGAGGAGCAGGCTGTAATCCTCTGGCCTGTCTTCTGTATACTTCACGTTTTCCTGATTACTTACAATAAATATCCACGACAATGAAAGCAGGAAGTAGGTATCTTGACTCTCGCTGCTGCATGGACAATGGGTTTTCTCGGGCATCCATGCAGGCTGGTTCAGGAGCAGAGGACATATTTAGGTCAGGGTGTGGGGACCACGTGGGGCTCTGACTACAGGGGCTCTTGTTTGGGGTGAGCGGGTGACTCCGTCAGGGAACGTGGCTCCCAGATGGGCCACGAGCCCAGCGTCTCACACTTCAGGCTCAGCTGCCTGCCTTGTCACATTCCCTTCATACCCAGTGGCAGCCCTTCCAAAGGGCTCCCCCTACTCCAATGGGGAGAAGGACGTCTCTGGAATGTGTCCTCCACTCTATGAGCACGTGGCCTTGTGTTCAGGCTCCACTTCTCCCTGGTGTTTCAGACAGTTGGGGGTGAAGCACAAGTCTGGTGAAGGGGCTCCGCACCAGGCTGCTGGTGGGGGTGGTCACCGCTGGACAAGCCCCATGGCCGTCAAGAGGGGCTGTGTGGCTGGCCCTGTGCCTGCCATGTGCTCAGACCCAGGCCTGCCCCTGCACACAGAAGTCTTCCAGTACATTGATGGAAGCCACACCTGCATCACCCCCGGAGCAGGTGTGGCCCCACCTGACCCACAGGACTGACAGTGTGTGCACCGGGGGTGGGACGGCACTCAAGGTCTAGGAAGGCAAGGCCAGCCCACACCCAGCCCATCTTGCAAGCCACCTCCCTGCTTGGTCCCCATTGGACCATCTTCCCAAAGCCACAGGTGTAGAGTCAGCCGGACTTAATCCTCATCACTTTCCTGACGGCAAAGCCCGGATTCTGCTGCTGAAGTAGCCATGAAACATCTCAGTGGCTGACGGGTGTGAACAAGTGGGGGAAGGACTGACTGACAATGTGCGGAATAAGAACACATCATCCTTTTCCTCAAATGACACAGGCCATTGTGAGTGTGTGGTCTTCTAACTTACGAGGGTTTTAATATCACAATAAATCACGGAATTTTACTTCCTGGGGACTGTATATGGAGCAATCAGCCTCAGGGCTCCCCGAGTGCTCTGAGATTCCAGCCAGGTCTGGGCAGGCCCGTCACCCGTCACCATGTGACAGAGTGACCGTGCAAAGCAGCTCTCCTCGCGTGCTGGGTCGTTCTCCTCGCGTGCTGGGTCGCTGGCGGAGACACACGTGTGGCTCGTTCCTTTCACCCACATATTTTAGGAGCTGGGATCTGTTGCCTTTTCTCAAAGATGCTTCGGATGCATGGATGGGCCTGACCTCAGTGCTGTTGACTCGAGGTCTGACCACCCTGCACCGGGCCAGAGCAGAGGGTGTGGGACTCAGGGTGAGGCTGTGTAATCGCTCCTCGACACTTGCTGGGCTTGAGGATTTCGGCTCTGACTCATCACATCATTCTTCATGCTGCTCACTTATTTGCAATTTGGCAAAAGCTAGAGAATATCATGGCTTCTATTTTTAAACGTGAGGCAGGGATACTCTGATCAGAACTGCTAAGTTCTAGGGACACCTGAGAGCCTCTGGAGACTGGGATAATTCAAAAAACACAAAGTGAAATTTGTAAATCATTTCATAAATGTGTATATTGGGATCCTGGAAAGTGGGACAAATCTGTATGCCTTTAAAGTATACATATTGTGAATCAACAAATAATATGTAAATGTATATGGTCACGTAACAGTTTTATTCTAGATCACGTGAAGGGTGAGTACAATGCAATGCTTTAGGCATGTCATTGCATTATGAAGGGATGCTTCATTTCTCAATCTGTGTTTGGTACTGCAAAGCCAAGAAGCAGACAAAACCCATCCTGAGATTGTGTTCCTGATACTCTGTACGGCAGTCACAGGTTTTTGCTGTTCGGTCAGAAGTGACAGGTTTTATGCTGAAGTGAATCATCTTTCCACACTGATTTTTCCCTCCAACTACAGATTTTTCTTTTTAAATGATCTATTTTATATTAATTAAGAAATATGTTTGGGAAAAAGTTTTCTAAACATTTGTAAAAATAATGTGGCAACTAAAGTCAAGCACTTGAAGCGCTCACCACTTGCAGCTATGTTGGATCGCTGGGTGCTCCTTTGATCGGGTGGCCCTTCAGGTGAGCCTTGATGAGGTGACGGAGGGACCTGGAACCTGAGAACCCCAACCTGCTTTCTGGCCACCAGCATGCAGCCCTTCCATCCTGGAGGTGAAATGGTGGAGAATGCAAAATGTTACGACAATCATGACAACATCTTCCCAAAGGCGCTGGGAACCGGTCGGCAGGAAGGTGGTTTCAGTGAGAGCCTCTGCAAGCAGGGTCTCTGGGAGGTGTCGGCCTTCATCACCAGAGAGGCCGTTTCCGAGACACGGGGAGGAAGCAAGCACAGCTGCCTGGGTGGGGGTCCGAGGCAGGCGCCGGCACCTGCACACAGTCCTGCCCGTTTCCAGAGCCGAGGACGGTGCCGGAGGGCTGCGGTCCACATCGCACCGCTGCCTCGTGCCCGGCTCCTCCTCGCCCCTTTCTTCCTCCTAGACTCTGGAAAAGCTGGGCGCTTACTCCACAGAGCTCCCTGCTGCTCAGCCCCAGCCACAGAACCCCTCCTAGTCAACCAGGCAAAGTGTAAATGGCTGTGCATCTTTTTTATTTATCAAGGACTTGGCTTTGCAGTGGAAGTCCTGGCTCCCATATCTCGTGGACACCCCCTTTTCTACGGCCGTTTTAAAGTCACAGCTGAGCAATGGCTTCCTGACCTTCAGCTGTGTCTGTCCTTCCCCCAAAGCTGTCTCCATTTAGGGAGAAATGAGCCAGTAGCTGGGCTTCTGTCTGTGACTTGAATGATAAGGAATCTCCCTGCAATGAAGGAGACCTGTGTTCGTTCCCTAGGTCGGGAAGATCCCCTGGAGAAGGAAATGACAACCCACTCCAGTATTCTTGCCTGGAGAATTCTATGGACAAAGGAGCCATTAACTAGATAAAAATTACAAAGATGGGCACAATAAAGGACAGAAACGGTATGGACATAACAAAAGCAAAAGCTATTAAGAGGTGGCAAGAATACACATAAAAACTGTATAAAAAAGATCTTCATGACCCAGATAACCACGATGGTGTGATCACTCACTTAGAGCCAGACAGCCTAGAATGTGAAGTCAAGTGGGCCTTAAGAAGCATCACTACGAACAAAGCTAGTGGAGGCAATGGAATTCCAGTTCAACTATTTCAAATCCTAAAAGATGATACTGTGAAAGTGCTATACTCAATATGCCAGCAAATTTGGAAAACTCCGCAGTGGTCACAGGACTGGAAAAGGTCAGTTTTCATCCCAATTCTAAAGAAAGGCAATGCCAAAGAATGCTCAAACTACCACACAACTGCACTCATCTCACACACTAGCAAAGTAATGCTCAAAATTTTCCAAAACAGGCTTCCAACAGTACATGAAATTCCAGATGCTCAAGCTGGTTTTAGAAAAGGCAGAGGAATCAGAGATCAAATTGCCAACATCCGATGGATCATTGAAAAAGCAAGAGAGTTCCAGAAAAACATCTACTTCTGCTTTATTGACTATGCCAAAGCCTTTGACTGTGTGGATCACAACAAACTGTGGAAAATTTGAAAGAGATGAGAATACGAGACCACCTGACCTGCCTCCCAAGAAATCTGTATGCAGGTCAGGAAGCAACAGTTAGAACTGGACATGGAACAACAGACTGCTTCCAAGTTGTGAAAGAAGTGCATCAAGGCTGTATATTGTCTCCCTGCTTATTTAACTTCTATGCAGAGTACATCATGAGAAACGCCGGGCTGGATGAAGCACAAGCTGGAATCAAGATTGCCAGGAGAAATATCAATAACCTCAGATATGCAGAGGACACCACCCTTCATGGCAAATAGATGGGGAAACAGTGAGAGACTTTAATTTTGGGGGGTTCTAAAATCACTGCAGATGGTGACTGCAGCCATGAAATTAAATGACACTTCCTCCTTGGAATAAAAGCTATGACCAACCTGGACAGCGTATTCAAAAGCAGAGACATTACTTTGTCAACAAAGGTCCGTCTAGTCAAAGCTATGGTTTTTCCAGTGGTCATGCATGGATGCGGGAGTTGGACCATAAAGAAAGCTGAGCACCAACAGAGGATGCGATGGCTGGACGGCGTCACTGACTCAATGGACGTGGGTCTGAGCAAACTCCGGGAGTTGGTGATGGACATGGAGGCCTGGCGTGCTGCAGTCCATGGTGTTGCAGAGAGTCAGACATGACTGAGCAACTGAACTGAACTGAACTGAAAAATACACTGGGCTAAAGAAGGTAATAACAGCCCGGGGATATGTGACAGAATGCTGTCCCAGTGCAGGCACGTCTGGGCATCTCTGGGAAAACTACACACAGGAAAACCGGGGTCTTGGTTCCAGAAGCCAGATGTGGTGGGAAAACCCTCCCTGGATTCTAGGAGCTTAGACAGAAGCGGGTGGAGCCAGAGGCCTCAGTCCGTAGCCGACTATTTCTCTACATTGATAATGATCAATATTTATATCACTAATACTCTCTTCAGGGACATTGGCCATGTCTTTTTGTGAGGTGACCTGTAAGCTCTTAAGAAAAGGGCTATATCCATGGGCAGACAAAAGGCCCCCTCTCTTTCCTTAGAAAGAGTTGTAGAGACTAGTTAATTATAATTAATCAATTATTTAATCATTTCATTCAGTCGTTTAATGCATATGCATTCAATGCCAACTCCAAGTGAATTTCCGTGTAAGTGGCTTTTCCCCTATGACCAAGAGCTGTAAGTGGAAAAATTGAGTTGAAATATTACTGAATATCAACATCAAACACAAAACCTTTAAATGACTAATTGTTCATTCTAAACCAGAAGATATTTTGAAGAGTGGTATAAGAAAGGTTTTGGATTTCAGAGTATAAAATAATGAGTGAAGCAGAAAGAACCCTGAGGAAGTGTTTTCAAAGTTCAAGACTTAAACCCTTGAAAATCATTTTTAAAAGATAAAATTTTATTTTATGGAAATCAGAAGCCATGTTACTACAAACCCAGTTCAACCTACTGCATATAAAAACTCCATCACCTTGCCTCAAGGTAAGAAAATAAAGTTTACCCCTATTGAATCAGACTAAAATATTCATCCATCAGTACTTTGTCAACCATGGTTTTGATGGCATTTAAATTGAATTTAATATAAATTTGAAGGCATCTCCATTTGGTATAATGAATAATGCGGGGTCACCATCAACTTCCATTTTCGTACCTCCAGTGAGGCCCGTTCCACCTCCTGCATGCAGTCTCGCTGGCAGTTCCTTGCTATAATGTATTTTTTAACACTTTGTTATTTTAAATTTGTGAATAATACTGAAGCCAGAGGTGGAATCCCCACCTTGGTGTTGCGCTTCTGAGTGGGTTCCACCAGTGACCGTCCTGGGAGTCCCTCTAGAAACTCTTCCTTAACACCCACAGAGGAGAGGAACCCCCCACCCTGGCCCAGCTACTGACTCTGAAAGTGATAATTTTAAATACACTGCTGGCAGGCACCCCACGCACTGGCCATCTGTAAATATCCCATCAACACACAGTAGGAGAGAACTATGCTTCTCTTTTTTCTTTTTTTTGCGTAATAATTTCTTTCTTGCTTTTGCTGTTTAATAACAGCTAATGGGACTCATTGACCATTTTCAGAAGTAGGAGTTTGAGCAAAGGTCTAAAGTGAAAGTTGTGGAGATCGTTTTGTGTCTGTGTACCTGTGAGATGACCCCACCCGTGGCATTCAGGCCGGATGGAAGCTTCCAGCAGCAAGACCAGGGACACGGTCTGCTGAAATGCTCGGGGTGGTAACCACGGAGGGCCCATCTCCCTGTGATGATTTATTGACCATGAGATAGCTTGCTGACCGATCACTGCTCCTCTGTGAATAGGGACCAAACACACATCTGGAGCTGTAAACTGTAGATACTTTGCTTAAACTGTGTGAACCAGCTTCACTTTTGAGGCCAAGGGGGTGCTAAACTCTGCGAACCCACACTTTGCTGTTTCTTTTAGACTTGGCTCTAGGCTGATTTTCAGGTCTACGTTTGCCTATTACACGGGAAAAGAAAAGTGACGACGTTTAAACTTGAGTGTGTATGGTACAGAGCTTCACAAAAATGAAATCGACTCTGTCGAATCTGTCTTCTGGTAATTCTGTAATGGTTTTGCTTCTCTGGGGAGGGCCTCTGATGTGAGAGCTCATGGAGTTACCCCAAACCCTGGAATCAGCTGGAGTGCCCCCCTCAAAGTGCTCTTAGGAGGGTGAGGGGCCCTGCCCAGTCCCGTCTCCCCATTTCCACCCTGGGTCTGAAATCGGGGACTTCGCTGTAACTCTTGGACCCCTTCCTGGCCTGAAGCCCCCTCATGTTGTTACCAAGTTAAGGGCTACAGGCAAGAGGCTGCTGCACAGATGGACTTCCTGCTGTCTGAAGGGGTGACGGGCAGCTGGTCACCCGGACCATGAGGACAGAGGGCTGTCCAGAGCTCAGGGGACCCCCACCCCTTCCCTGGACCCCTGAGGGGAAGGTCCATCCTGGACACGGGGTCACCTCTGGCTAATTGGCCACTCTGTGTGAACGGGGGCCTCTGTCCATCACAACACATGAGGCCTCCCCAGTCCCCCAACAGGGAGCACCCTTCAGAGGCACCCACCCTGTCAAAGGGTCTGGGCTCAGGGCATGGGGGCACCCTCTGTGCTCAGTGAAGATGTCCCTCCCTTAGGGGGTCCCAGAGCAGGTGTCCAACTTTTCTTCCAAAGGCAACCGCAGCCCAGGGTCTCCATGCTAGTCAGCCCAGACCAGGTGCCTGGGGTGGGGCCTGGGGGCAGTGGATGCTGAAATGCCCAGGACTGCCCTTGGTAATGGGGAGGCCCAGAGGGCTGCATAGGCCAGGCTGTGAACAGATGCCCTAGGAACCTCTTCCTGGGAACTGGCTGAAATGGCAGGAGGGAGCTGGCCTGGGAGGGGGAGGAAGGGGGGAGGGGGGAGGAGGAAGGGGGCAGATGAGAGGGGAAGAGAGGGGACAAGGGACATTTAGGAGGACACAAGCCTAACCTGGGGCTTCCCAGGTGGCTCAGTGGTAGAGAACCCACCTGACAAGGCAGGAGATGTGGGCTCAATGCCTGGGTTGGGAAGATCCCCTGGAGGAGGAAATGGCAACCCTCTCCAGTATTCTTGCCTGGAGGATCCCATGGACAGAGGAGCCTGGTGGGCTATAGTCCATGGGGTCACAAAGAGACACGACTGAGCGACTGAGAACACACATCTTTGTTGTTGTTCAGTCGCTCAGTCTTGTCTCTGTGACCCCGTGGACTGCAGCATGCCAGTCTTCCCTGTCCTTCACTATCTCCTGGAGTTTATTCAAACTCATGTACGCCGAGTTGGTGATGCCATCCAACCATCTCATCCTCCATCATCCCCTTCTCCTGCCTTCAATCTTTCCCAGCATCAGGGTCTTTTCCAGTGAATCAGCTCTTTGAATCAGGTGGCCAAAGTACTAAAGCTTTAGCTTCAGCATCAGTCCTTCTAATGAATATTCAGGACTGATTTTCTTTAGGATGGACTGGTTGGATCTCCACAGTCTAAGGGACTCTCCAGAGTCTTCTCCAGCACCACAGTTTAAAAGTTTCAGTCCTTTGGTCCTAAGCCTTCTTTATGGTCCACGTCTCACATCCATACATGACTACTGAGAAAACCATAGCTTTGACTATATGCATATCTTAGAAGGGCTGAAAACCATACATTTTTAAATGTTTTGAGTAGTCAAGGGGAGTGCCAACCACTAAGAAAAGTGGACAAGCAACATGAGAAGACTTTCACTGAGAATGCAAACACAGGTGAATTGCTTTCAACCCCAGGGACAAATGTTCCCAGTCACTTGTGTTAAGAGAAAAGAAATCCGTGGGGGATCGGGTGGGGGGCGTGGAATTGGATGAAATATGGCAAACCCCCCAGACAGTCACCCTCCAGCTCTCAGAAGCTCCTCTAGAAATCGCGCCCAGGGTTTATCTGCACAGCTGGAAGCAGCATTGCCAAACAGGGCAAGTCCACAGGTGCAGTGGCCTGAGCGGCGGCCCCCGGGGACGAGTCTGCATCCCAACACTCGGATCTGGGGGTGGAACCTTACTTGGAAGAAGGGTCTTTGAAGATGTGATTGAGGATCTTGGGATGAGAAACCTGCCCTGGATTACCTGGTGGGCGCTGAATCCAACGGCAGGTGTCCTTCTAAGAGGGAGGTTAGACAGACACGGGAAAAGAGGGACACAGCGGAGGAGGCCACGTGACAAAGGTGGCAGAGGATGGGGCGGGGGCCCCAGGGCTGGAAGGGGCAGGGAGGACCCCCGTCTGGAGCCTTGGGGCAGTGGGCCCCAGGGGCTGTAAGGGGCAGGGAGGACCCCCGTCTGGAGCCTTGGGGCGGGGGCCCCAGGGCTGGAAGGGCAGGGAGGACCCCCGTCTGGAGCCTTGGGGTGGTGGGCCCCAGGGGCTGGAAGGGCAGGGAGGACCCCCGTCTGGAGCCTTGGGGCGGTGGGCCCCAGGGGCTGGAAGGGGCAGGGAGGACCCCCATCTGGAGCCTTGGGGCGGTGGGCCCCAGGGTTGGAAGGGGCAGGGAGAACCCCCATCTGGAGCCTTGGGGCAGGGGCCCCAGGGGCTGGAAGGGCAGGGAGGACCCCCGTCTGGAGCCTTGGGGCGGGGGCCCCAGGGGCTGGAAGGGCAGGGAGGACCCCCGTCTGGAGCCTTGGGGCGGGGGCCCCAGGGGCTGGAAGGGCAGGGAGGACCCCCGTCTGGAGCCTTGGGGCAGTGGGCCCCAGGGGCTGGAAGGGGCAGGGAGGACCCCCGTCTGGAGCCTTCAGGCGGGGGCCCCAGGGGCTGGAAGGGGAGGGAGGACCCCGCGAGCCTTGCAGGGAGCACAGCCTGCTGCCACCTTAATGTCAGACTCTGGCCCCCAGAGCCGGGAGGGAACACATTTCCAGGGTCTGAAGCCCCTTAGCCCGTGGTGCTTTGCCACGGAAGTCGGGGAAAATGAACACAGAGAGCCCGTCGGGGAGAAGGTGATTGTAAACTCCAGTGGCCACGTGGTAGAGAGGGGTCAGAGGACCAGCCCCTTCCCCGGGCAGGATAGGGAGCACCTATCCCGGGATGCCGGGTGTGATGAGGTCAAAGGCGCGGGGCAAGGATGCTGCCTGCGTTGCCCGTTGTCTTCTGGGTCAGGGAGAAGATGAAATAAGAAGGTCAACCTACCTCTTCTTTGGTAAAATGGGAACAGAGGAAGGGTCCACAGGGACCGGTGGTCACTCAGGAGAGGACTGGGGATGGGATGGAGGGGACTCAGGGCAGAGTGCCAGGTGACAGTGCAGCATAATCAGAACTAAAATTGAAGAACATTTTCTTCTCTTGAGAAAGGAAACTTTAAATGCTTGGAATATTCCAGGCAGGAGTAGTGTTTGCAGTTCAATTATTATTATTTATTTAATTACAGAGATGCAGCAGATGTTGCTATTTCAAGGAAACACGTTTGTTCCAGCATCACGAACCCCATAGCCTGCTGTGCATGGAGAAAGTCGCAGCATCACGAACCCCATGACCCGCTGTGCACGGAGAAAGGCAACAGTGGTCTGTCCTCGGGGGGTGTGTTCCCCACCCACACTCCCCAGATTGCCAGGCTTTCCCCAGGCCCCTCTTGTGTGGCCATGAGCCTTGGAGATAAGGAGGCCTGGCCTCTCTAGGACTGACCGTGTCCCCTGCTGAACCTGAACCTGCGGAGGAATGAGAGCTGATGGTGAGAGCTCAGAAGAGGTTTGTGGAAGTAGCTGGGTGACACTTGGGGGGACACGGAACCTCTCTCTGTCTGGAGGGAAGAGGGATGAAGTCCTGCTGGGCACTGGCAGCCTTACTGTGACCATGAGGCCTTCCAGCCTAGGATAACACTGATGCTCCATGTCACAGAACCAGATTCCCAGCACGCCTGGGCATCTGTGGTCCCTGCTAAGGTCTCCATACAGCGCCTGGGTAATCCGTCTCCTGCTGCTCCATCCTGTTGGAGAAGGGCCTTTTCTCACAGCAGCTGAGAGCTTCCATCCACACAGATGAGCCACCCAGACCACCAGGGCTCAGAGAGCATGCCACGCGATTGCCTTCTGCGAAGGACTTCCTTGGTGGCTCAGACGGTAAAGCACCTGTCTACAATGCGGGAGACCCGGGTTTGATCCCTGAGTCGGGAAGATCCCCTGGAGAAGGAAATGGCAATCCACTCCAGTACTATTGCCTGGAAAATCCCATGGACAGAGGAGTCTGGTAGGCTACAGTCCATGGGGTCGCAAACACTCGGACACAACTGAGCGACTTCACTTTCACTTTCACCACTTAAGGAGGTACAAGAAGGCTGGGAGTTGAAGCAAACCAGAATGTGGAAGACAGACCCTGGCTTGGCAGTGAATCTTAGAAAATACACATCAGGTTAATCCAGAAAGATGCTGGAGAGGTGGTAACCAGCAGAATGAAATGGAGACCCCAGTTGTTCAAAGGAGGGTAATACGTGTCTCAACCCTCAAACTTTGTCTAGAAAATTTAGGGTGTGGAAAAACGGCAAAACAGTTATCTTGTGTGGAGGGATTAAAATGATTGCAGTTTCTCACTCTAACAATGAAATGTTAATTAACACACTTCTGAATTTAAAGTAGCCGTGTGAAAAACTGAAGGCGGGGGAAGTGTACTCTGCCATTTCCTGGAAGAGACGAGGCAAACCAGACAGAATTCTGAGAGCAAAAGACCAAAATATCAAAGCCTTTTTTCTTAAGTAAAAAATAATGGGCAGAAGGCCAATCATATTTGTGTGTGTGTGTGGAGGAAATAAAAGGAACACACCATGAAACCATATAAACCATAGGAAACTGAATTTTATTAAAAATATATGACTATAGAAAAAGACTGAAATGGAATATCCAGAGCATGATAGTTACAGATTAGTCAAATCACACAGGTCTTTTTATTCCATTTTTCAATTTTTTGGTAATAAATGAGTGTATTTATAATCATGAACTTGTCCTGAACATAACTGAACTTGAATATATATTTACTTATGATGCATGTTAATTGGTGGTGGTTTAGTCACTAAATTGTGTCCAGCTCTTGCAACCCCACAGACTGTAACCTCCAGGCTCCTCTGTCCATGGGATTCTCCAGACAAGAATACTGGAGTGGGTGGCCATGCCCTCCTCCAGGGGACCTTCCCGACTCAGGGACTGAACCGGGTCTCCTGCACTGCAGGCCGATTCTTTACCGTCTGAGCCTGAAAAGGACAGAGAGAGACTTCTGGCTTTACTCTTGTTGTATGTTTTGCTTCAGCTGTTTCAGGAACAACAGAGGGGCCAGGACTGAGGAAGGGGACAGACAGGCCCGGGCGGGGCAGCTGCAGCCTGAGTCCTGCTGACGCTTCCAGAGGGGATCTGAACCCCTCCCTCCACTCTGCCCCCGCGATCCGCCCCACTGCCCCCGAGCCCCACCAAGGGTCCCCACGTCTCCCCGACTCTCAGCCTGCACAGTGCTGACTGTCCTTTTGGTTTTTCCAGGAGGCATTTTGCTAAGGGCCCCCCGCTTCCTCTGTCATGCTTAACAGCCTCTCACAGTGACCCTGGAGCCGCTTCCGAGTGAACGATGCAGGAGCACGGAGCTGATCCAGGAGGCGATCCCAGAGGCCGGGTCAGGAGGCCCCGGCGGACGTGCCTTGGCAGGGCCTCCGAGGTGAGCGAGCTGGGTTTGAACCCCCTGGGTCCTGCCCAAGTGATTGCAGCCGGCTCCGCACACAGAGGAGAGCTTGGTGGCAGGAAGCTCGGCCTGGACGGGGCCCCTTGCACTGGGCGTCCAGGCTCCTGCTCCAGCCTCGTCGAGGGCCCCACGTCCTCTGTGCTGGGGACCCCCTGCCCTCCCGCCCCTCCACGCTGGCTGCACGCGCTTGCTGGGGTCTCTGACCTGCGGGCACACCAGCGCCCACCCTCCACCGCCTCCTGGCCCCGCCCCACCCCAGAGCCCAGCGGGTTTCCTTTCCTCCTCTGATGGATCCTAGAAGCAGCGTCCATGCTTCCTGTCTGTCCCCACGACAGAACACCTCTGGCAGTTCGAGTCCACCCTATCGAATTGTCGCCCCGGCGTCCAAAGGCCGAGCCCCCCACTCTGTGCTTGGCCCCGGGTCATCCTGGGGTTGTCACTTCGCTGCTCTCCCGGTGACCCTCTCCCTTTCTGTGGTGGCTCCTCCTCCTTGTCCCCCACAGGCAGGTGATTCCTGGATGGCACAGTCAAGACTGCCTGTGATATGGGAGACCCTGGGGTCGATCCCTGGGTTGGGAAGATTCCCTGGAGGAGGAAATAGCGACCCAACTGAACTGAACTGGACTCAGTAGTCTTGCTTGGAGAACTTCATGAACAGAGGAGCCTGGCAGGCTACAGTCCATGGGGTCGCAAACAATCGGACATGATTAAGGGACTGACATTTCTCTTCACACTGGTGTAGTCAGAACACGTGCCTCCAAACGGCCAGATGTGCAGTGTGGACGCCTGACCAGTGCGGGAAGCAAGGCTTGTCCTTCCTATCTCCTCTTCCGCTACTTGGGAGGCTGAGCTCTGTGACTTATCATCCCGTGCTGGCGACGGGCTGGCCGGGGACATCTGTGGCATGGGGACCACCTTAGCATGGAGAGATGCTTGCGGAGCCTGTTTCGGGGGGCCATTCCTGGCCGCAGGGGTTACCTGGGCTGGTGAGTACAGGGACTGACTAGGGAAGCGGGGACTCAGTCGTTGGTCTTAAAAATGCAGACACACTCTGCTTCGGTGTCATCAAAAGAGAACCTTAAAAAAAAAAAAGAGGCTCTATCCATTATGTTTCTGGTCTGTATCCCCCTCCCCTCTTTAACTGACCAGGGCCCATCCCAGCAGAGAAGAGGGACGTCTCCTCCAGGAACTCCGAGGGTCTCTGAACCACATCAGCGATACACGTCCTCCGCTCAGATCTGATAGAACACGGACTCACCCCGTTACCCCGTCTAATAGCACCATTTCCTGGCTGCCGCGTGCTTGTCTGCATGGGACACTCCCAACGGGAGGGGGTAGAAGCATCGGCCGGCCTGGGAGGCTTCCAGAGAGGCATCCTCACGCTGTATTGATGGGTTGAGACCTTCTTAACACATTTCTCTTGTGATCTTTTAAAGCTGTCAGACCGGAGTGATTTTCAGTCACTTTGCTCTGGAGTGGATTTGCAATCATGTCCCAAAGGTGGTAGATTAATAGATTAAAAAGGCAAAGTATTAATCTGGGGCATCGTCCTGTCTCCTTCTGCACGAGATACCGTATCACTGTCAGGCGGGCCTGGCAGCTCTGCAGTGAGGCATCAGCGGGCTTCGCAACGCTTCCAGCAACAGGGAGGGTTTGCACCCAAGGGCTCTGGGTCTGCCTGGACGTGGGGAGGAAGGCACATGCCCACTGCCCACTTCCCCCCTAAAAGCGGTTAGCTCTACACTGTATTCTCTGGACCCAGGGCAAAGCTGTCCGCTTGTTCCACGAAAGTCTTGAAACGATGTGACCCACTGTATTTGTCTGCCCAACTTTCTTAAAAGAAATCAGTGTTTTTCTTCGTTGTTTAATGCCAGATTTCCCAGGGAAGCAAGACGGAGCTGTTAGAGACATCTACCCCCCTCAACATGATGATACCCAGGATTCATGGGTAGAAGCAAGAGTCTGGATCAATCGCCGTCTGCAACCTCTCCAGCTGTCTGGGACCATTTCTGAGCTGACTCGGCTAAACCACGGCTGTGTTCAAGGAAGCCCAGGGTCTCCATCTCTCCTCTTACATTTTCCAGCTTCGGGTCCATTTCTGGAGCAGCAGGAGGCATTCCGCGTCATGCGAGTGAATGCTAGCTTCGAATCACCGCTCAGAAAAGACAGAGGTCTTCTGGTCCGAGCGGCTCTCGGTGCGGGTGTCGTTGAGTCTGGAGTGAGTCAGCCGCGTGGAGCCCGCTCTGTGTCCCTCCCCGGGGGGCCAGGACCCTCACGTGCAGGAGCGGTCACGGTCACAGGACGGACCCTCCATCTGGGCATGCGCTCTCCCCAGAGCTTGGGGCCAAGGGGAGAGTAGGTGCTCACTAAGTGCCCAGCAACACCAGTGTGTCTGGGTGAATCATTCCAGAATCTTCACACACCCGGAAGACTCACCTCCCCTAGAACCTTCTCTAGAACCTTCCAGAACCTTCTCTCCTCAACTGTGCTTTATCCAGAGACTTTTGTACGAGACTTTACACTTCGGACATCGCCTCTAGCGCAGCCCTTCCCCCACTTAGGACGGGGACGCCTGCAGACAGCCAGGCCTCCACAGCCCACATGCTCTTATTTTCTTAGAACGGGCACCAGCCAAGCAAAGCTTGGAGGAACTTTGCTGACAGTAGAGGCTCGGCTCAAAGGTGTGTTTTCTTGCTTCTGAAATTTCAGAAACAAAAAATTCCCTGCAGGAGCCCCTTCGCGGTCTCGCCCCTAAATCATGAGGATGTCTGAAGTTCGGTGTCACCGGGATCATATTTTCTATGGTGTTCTTTCAAAGCGTGCTCCTGGAAAAGTACTTTGGGAGGCAGAATCTGAAGCCTTAGGAATTATTAGTATTTTCATTTCGCCAGGAAGCAATGGGGCAGAACAGCCTGGCGGCCGCGTGCCCAGTACAGTCCCTGGGGGACTCCAGCAGGTTTGTCTGAAAGACCCCCCGGCCAGCTCCCTGTGGAAGGGCTGGCGCAGCTTGGCTTCAGCAAGCTTTGGGGTCTTGCTCTTTCCAAGGCCCGGCTCCCCAGTGCTGTCTGATGATGCCGTGGGGACACAGAGGGGCTTTACAAATACGAGGGCAGTCTAACTTCCAAGGCTCCATGTGTGTTACACAGACAGTCCTGTAGCTCTTTGTGCAAAGGACACAAATACTGAGTTAGGAGGCCGCCCAGCTCCATCCCTGAGGGCAGCCTGACGCCTGAGACCCCAGGACACACAGGAGACCTGGGAGGGGCTGGATTCTCCTCCCATGGTCCAGGCGGCTCTGCCCAAGGCCCTGGGGAGACAGTGCAGTTTTCAGGTACTTGAGGGCCACCCTCCAGGGTGACAGAAAGAGGAGGTACAGGTGGACGCTTGTCAGGACACCGGCTGGTGGAAAGGCCCTCGGCAAACGTCCTCTGATCTACTTGCGTCTGCAAAGGCGCCATGTGCATTACCAACACAGAAGAGGCGCTGACTGTCTGTTCTTTTAATGTCGGTGAGCTCAGAGTGCATGTGGAGCCTGCTTTTGTCCTTCTCAGAGGTCTGTGTTTAAGATCTGGTCTTCCTCAAGCTAGATAACTCGTGCAGGGTATCTTGTCCTTGGACTTTACACTGGGTGTCTCTTTGGATAGGTCTCCCCTATCCTGTGTGAGCTCCTGGTGGGCACCTTACCTGTCTCATCACTGCCCCTTCTCAGCCCCAGTACAGGGGTCCTGTGTGACGGTCACTTCCCAGGTGAATGAGTGAGTGAGTGAGCAAATGAATGCGTGAACGAATGACTGAGTGAATGAATGCGTTAGTGAATGAATCAGTGCTGCTCCAGCTGCAAACAGACGCCTGTGGTCCTTCCCTGGAGAAGCTCAGGGCACAAAGAGGGAACGAGCCCCCCTCCCCGAGGGCTGTGGAACAGCCTGGCGCAGGGCTGCAGACACTAGAAAAGGTTGCTCGGCCGGCTAGGCCTGGGGAAGGCAGAGAAGGCTTCCTGGAGGAGGAGACATCAGCAGCAGCAGGCAGGGTCCGTGGGCGGCTGCCAAACATTTTAATCCTGAGAGCAGGTTGACGTGAGGGGGTGACGTGGGGGGTCCCGAGGCCCCACCCATGGGTGCCGCTCGGCATGCGTGGACGGCAGGCAGGTGGGGGTGAGCTGGGGCCTGTGCTGGTCCAGATGCAAGGTGTCTACACGTGCAGCTGGCCCTCCAGCCTTTGGTGCGACATGGTGCCCGAGGGACCCCTTTCTTGTCCCAAATGTGTGCCCAGAGCCTCTGTGAGAGGAGAGGCCTCTATGCCGAGGGGCTCCCTGGGTACCATGGCGGTCACGTGCCCGCCAAGCAACGCCCCACACTGAGAGGGCAGGGTGGGAGGCAGCCCTGGCCGAGGTGGGCTCCAGAACCAGATTCCCAAGAAGGGGCTCTCTGTGTATCATCAGGTGGAGTTGGCGCTGGGTTTACTTACAGATGAGGAGGGGCATGGTGGGAGGCAGGGGACGACTTCCCTCATTCTCAGGCTCAGGCACAGGGCCCCATGCGGAGTGAAAGCCATCAGAGTGCAGCAGGGTGCGCTCGGGGTGGGGGTGAGGCAGGTTGGGCAGGGAGGCTGGGCGCTCTGGCTGTGAGGTCCCCAGAAACCAGCCTCGCTGACCCTTTCTGACCCTTCCTTCTCCCTGAGGTCGCCGGCCATGGCTGGACCTGCTGGGGGCCCAGGGTGGGTGGAGCCATCTGCGCAGGGGCAGGGTTTGGGGGGAGAGGGCCTGGGTGCCCCGGGGTGGCTCTCTTGTGGTGGGCAGGCTGAGGGGGGTGCTCCTGTCTTCATTGGGGAGATCCTTGCCAGGTGACCCCAAGGGTCTCCCCGAGCCTTCCCTCCCCTCGGGCTCCCAGGGGATGGGTTCTTGGGAGCAGGACCTCCAGGGCCCTCAGAGGCAGCTCAGGACCCCCACAACCGGGCCCTAGTCCCCTTCTGCACCCCGTTCCATCCTGCTGCTTCTGGGTCCCCTGCCCTCCTCTGGCCAGGCCCTCAGCAGGCACCAGGTCACACCCCAGGTCTGCCGGGAGGTGCCAGGACACACCAGATAATCCCATAGGACCGGGATTGGTGAAGAGGCAGCCGTCAGGGATGACTCAGAGAAGGAACTGTTGTCCCCAGCGGAGGAGAGGGTCCCCGGTCAGCCAGACACCCCCACCAGGCAGACGCGTCTCAGACGTGGGGTGGGGGCGACAGTGCTGAGAGTCCAGCTGCCTTCACCCCCAGGGTGGTCCCTCCTCCTGGCCTTCTCGCAAGGACTGGGCTCAGAGCCCTGCGCCCTGCGGCACATTGGGGGGGCCAGGAAGCCGGGCCGTGCCTCCTTGGAACCGAACTCACCCTGCTGACACCTTGAGCGTGGACGTCCAGCCTCCAGAACCGTGAGCGGTTCGTTCCACTGTGTACAGGCCCCCGGCGTGCAGCACGTCATCACAGCGGCCCCGACGGATGGTGATGCTTGCACCCTGAAGTCGCAGTGGACGTAGCTCTTGGAGGAATGCCGGACGAGCCTCTACAGTGAGGTGGAGCCAAATGGTGCCTCGCCCGGGAGTTGGAGGAGGCACCCCCAACACGAGGGCCTCCCACATCAGGCAGGCGTCCCTCACACCCTCACCAGGGCACTTGGCATCCTCGTCCCTGTGGGGACAAGCTCATCTCCAGAGGGAGCGAGTGAGAGCCACGTGGAAAAAGGAGGTGTGTTTTACTTCTTGCTTGTTCATCACACCAATGTGTTATGGCTCAGATGGTAAAAAATCCGCCTTCAATGCAGGAGGTCCTGGTTCGGTCCCTGGGTTGGGAAGACTCCCCTGAGAAGGAAATGGCAACCCACTCCGGTATTCTTGCCTGGAGAATCCCATGGGCAGAGGAGCCTGGCGGGCTACAGTCCCTGGGGTCGCAAGGAGTTGGACACGACCGATGAACTATCTGTATGTTGGCTATTTTCTAATATCAAATATCTAATATCAAATCATCATGATTTGAAGGGCAGAAATTGAACACACCTCTTCAAACCCAGTTTGCAAGAAACTTCTTGTGTGTTTCCTCGAATATTTCCTTCGGGCTGGTTCTGCTTTTTGTCTTGGGAATCCCTTGGGATACCAGACACTGAGGAGTCAGCGCTCGGAAACGTCCTGGGCCCAGCAGAGACCGGCATCCCTCGGCTTTGTTCTGGGGGGTCTCAGCATGGCTGGGGATCTGCTGACCCAGGTTTCTTTGTGGAGGGGCTTTCCTCTCCTTTAAAGCAGCAGTTAGTGAAAACGGAATCTTTCCGTTCACCGTAGTGATGTCAGGGTCATCAGATGAACACAGGGGTTTCATGCCTGAGGACCGGCGTTCCCCAAGCAGAGAGGCAGGCAAGGACCACACGAGGACCTCCCAGGCTCAGCAGGGGTGGTGTCCCCTGCCCCCAGGAGCAGGGGAGGGTCTGCTCTCTGGACCCAGGGCAGCAAGCCCCCAGCTCTGCTCCGGGGCAGCCCCGAGGGCTCTCGCTCTTGCCTAACTGGGTCCTCCACCGACTGGTAAACCACCAGAACACATCTTAGCTGTCCTGCAAGCACTATCAGGGAAGAAACACAGATTTGTCCAGAACAGCCAGGACTCTGGGTACTTTGCCTTTGAAGACTTGAGAAAGTTTAGATCACACGTCCAGCGCCATAATTTATACTTCAGAAGGCAGATGATGCTGATCTGGGGAAATGTAAATTTGACTAATTTATTGGCCATCCCTGGGCTTGTCCCCCTGCAATGCAGCTGCAGATAATTTCCCTCCACAGTCTGTTTCGGGGTTTCCTGGTTATCAAAGCCCCCCACACATCTGCCAGCCGCATGAGCCTGGGGGGAGCGCCTGCCCCACCGCGGCCTTCCCTTGGACACCCCAGGGTCCTCGCCAGATGTGGGCGAGGAAGAGATGGCCCGCATAGAAGGGGAGCTGCTGGCCAGCAGTCCTCTGGGGGCTCTTGTCTTCTTTTTCCTTCCTGTGTGTCCGTCTCATGTGTCAATGCAATAGACTCTGTGATGGAAACCGGAGGGCACCATTTCTGGTTAGTGCCAGGCCGTGCGGGCTTCCCAGGTGGTGCTAGTGGTAAAGAATCTGCCGGCCAGTGCAGGAGACCCAGGAGACCCGGGTTCCATCCCTGGGTCGGGAAGATGCCCTGGAGGAGGAGATGGCAACCCGCTCCAGTATCCTTGCCTGGAGAATCCCATGGACAGAGGAGCCTGGTGACAAAGGGTCAGACAGGACTGAAGGGAATTTACACACACACACTCAGCTCACGCTCCAGCAGCCCCAGTTGCTCGGGTCCCAGCCTGAGCTGACCCAGCACTGCCCACTGTCTGCAGGGAAGTCTACGGCTGCACACACGGTCCTGTCCATCTTCCTGGGGCTCTGGGCACCCTCCCTCCTCCCAGGATGCTCTCCTCACCTTGCCAGGCTGAGTTTCTCTCCATGACATCATTCTACTCCGACACTGTTGGGGCAACACCGTTTATCACTGGTTGGTACCCACTGCCGAGTGGGTTAGAAAGGACAGTTCTGAAAGTCTGAGTGCCTGTGAATGTGATTCACACACCTGTCCAAACTTGGGAGGCATCTGAACAATGAATAACGGGGCAACCTGAAAGGTGGCTTCACTTGGATCCCGATAATCAGGCAGGAAGTAAAAAAAAAAAGAAAAAAAATGCTGCAAGAGAGAAAAGCAACTCTCCCCACAAAAGCAAAAAGCGTTAAGCACTCAGTCGTGTCCCACCTCTTTGCGACCCCATGGACTGTAGCCCGCCAGGGACTGTAGCCCTCTGTCCATGGGATTCTCCAGGCAAGAATACAGGAGTGGGTTGCCATTTCCTCCTCCAGGGGGTCTTCCCGACCCAGGGATCGAACCCGCATCTCCTGCATTGCAGGTGGATTCTTTACCTTCTGAGCCACCAGGGGAGGCCCTCCCCATGAAGCCAGCAAGCAAATAAAACAAAACTGGAAGACTGTTTGGTGAGAAAACCCATTTCAGAAGCTTCCCCCTGAGAGCAGAAATCCAGGCCACGTCTCTTGTGGTCCTAGGTATGACACCCAGGGCTCCCCGCAGACCCCTGCTGGCGGCCATGCTGGGTGGACAAGGGCTGAGGTTGTGTCCATGCAGCCAGGGTCTTCAGGCCTCTGCGTCTCACATCAGAGACTTCCCTCTCACCGGGACCCCCAGGAACCCCCCACAGGGAAGCCCGCAAGGTCAGGGTGCTGGGCAGTGGGGTGTCTCCATCTCAGGCCAGCGTGTGCCTCCATTTCACAACTCAGGCCTCCAGGGCCGGGACCACCGGGTCGGGGGGCAGGAGGAGGAGGTCACCTGTGGCGCCAGGCTGGTTTCCACTCCCGCGGATGGAGGTGGTTGGAATCTCTCAGCAGCTGAGTCTTGAAGGTGGCATTCCCCCATCATGAGTACTCGGGAAAGCCTTCTCTATTACTGTATGGCTGATTCTTTCTCAGGACTCTGCTGGGGGTGAACAGCCAGGGCGAAGGCCAGGTGCTTGGCCGTGGCTGTGTGTGCGGGGACAGGCGTGTCCTCTGGACATGCGGGACTCCAGGGCCAGTGCTCCCCCCGGAGCTGTGAGTCCTCAGTGAATCCAGGAAAGTCAGAGCCCACCATTTCCATAGACAGTGTGGCTGTTCACACCCATTACGCCCCGGCCTCCCCGAGGTTACCTGAAGACAGGAGGAGCAGGACAGACGAAGGGACCGAGGGAAAAGGCCGCAGGCTGCGTGGTCCCGCGTCTGCTCGTGGAGCGAGAGGCAACCCCGCCTCCCGCAGGTGCGAGGGGAGTGCGTTCCCCAAACTCCACCTGCGTGTCTCAAGGGCTTCTAAGGAATATTAAGAAAGACAGACAGCAAGATGGAAGGCAAGATGCAAGGGACGGACAGAGGAACAGGACTGAAAGGAGGAAGAAATCCCAGAGTCCCGGGGGTGCCCATCTGCAGCACGGGGGCTTGCTCTAAGAGAACCCCACTGCAGAGAACTTACGAAGCCCCGTAAGCGAGCGTCTTTCTGCCTTTTTTACACTGTTCACGGGGCCCCCGGACGTGACTTAGTGACTGAACGATGACAACAACCAGTGAGTATCTGCTTGGATGATGGGGCCTGGAGGTTAGGTCTGCGCACGGGAGAGACGGGGTCTCATCCACGTGAGATGGCGTCTCATCCGTCTCCAGCATGCCCTGAAGTCTGGGGAGCACTGTGGCCCCGAGCCCTAGAGTCATCCTGGGTGCCGGGTGCCCCGTGAGGACAGCCTCTGGGCCTCTGACAGGCGGTCCTCGTGGGGCGCTCGTCCTGGCTGAGTGGGCGGTGGACACAGACCTGCTCCAGCTCTGCCAGTGTGCTCAGGGTGTGCCATCGCGGTTCTGGAGCCCAGCGTCCGAAACGAAGGTCCCAGCAGGGCACACGTGCTCCCTCTGGAGGCTTCCTGGCCTCTGCCTGAGTCTGGCGGCCGGGCCTCTGTTCCTTGGCTTGTGGCTGAAATTGCAGAGCCTGTTGCCCACATGTTATGGCTGGGACTGTAGAACCAGCTGCTGCGACCTCCTGTGAGACTCAGGCTTCCTCGTGGTACAGCAGGCTCCAGGCCCCAGAGCTCCTTGTCAGTGGCCCAGGGTCCATACTGAGCATTCCAGGGAGCCAGGAAAAGCCTGGGTCATCCCCAGGGACTAGCCTCAGGAACCCAGGCGTCTTTTCTGCTGTGTTCTTAGCTAAAACAACCAAAAGTCTTCCCAGATTTAAGAAGACAGGACAAAGACCCCATATCTAAAGGACTGTCAAAGAAATTCATATTCATTTTCCTTAAAAAAAATTACAGTCTGTTCTCTGATCACAAAACTGTTTATATTTTTCTCTTGTGCAAAATACGTCAAGACCAAGCCAGGATCAGCCTCCTGTGAGAAGGAGAGTTGTGTGTGTGGTTCCTTGCAGAACGTGAAAGTCGCTCAGTCCTGTCCGACTCTGCAACCCCATGGACTATACTATTCTCCAGGCCAGAATACTGGAGTGGGTAGCTGTTCCCTTCTCCAGGGGATCTTCCCAACCCAGGGATTGAACCCGGGTCTCCCGCGTTGCAGGCGGATTCTTTACCAACTGAGCCACCAGGGAAGCCCTAGACCTGTGCACAGAAGAGTCACTGGTCCTTTTCTGTAAGAAAGGGACCTGAGCTTGTAACTGAACAGCTGGGTCAACCTACTACTTGATGTCAAATAGTGCACTTCCAAAACACTTTTTTTGTACTATTTCAGTTCAACTTGATGCAATTTCTTTAAAAACGCTGTGGGTTTCTTTTGTATCACTTTTAATTCATTCCTTTAATCAATGGCACATCCTCAACATTTTCAAGGTAAGTCCTCCTCTACCCTGGGCTCCCTTTGAGCACAGTGTGGAGAACAACTTTAAGATTCTTAGAAACCCTATTGTTTAACCAGCTGGATCTGTGCCTTGAGATTCTGAGAAGATGGGTTAGTTTGAAAGAGTCATGAATCACTGCCTTAATTCTCTGGGCTTTATGTTTTCAAGGCCAGCAAGTCCTGCCTGTTTATTTTTCCTCTAAATCCTTCTTCAAAACTGAGTAATGCCTTCAGTAGCTCACTAGTTTTTCTCCTTACCTTATGATGTCCATTCTGTAATAGGTGAGAATTTCGACATTCTGCTTAACCATTTCTGTAGACAAATCTACCATTTTATTGCATGCATTATTTCAGGAATAGTTTTGCTAGAATGTCCACCGCTGAATTAGCAGGGTCTTCTTTCCTCTAAGAACCTTTTCCTCACTTTTTATTGAGATATCATTGACCCTTCTTGAGACATCGTTCTGTCTTCTGCCGACAGTCTCCTCAAGGCCCTCAAACCAGTATATCTCAGGTTTTCAGGATGGTGGTGTCTCATTTTCAGCTGCCAAATTCTGTTCTCATTCCTACTGACACAAACAAATCACCCAGAACTTGATGGCATAAATGACCATTATACTCTGCTAGTATACTCAGGGAGGTAGGAATTTAAGGAGGCCACTGAGGAGGCAGTGTGTCTCTGATTTGCAGCATCTGGATGGAAACACATGAAGTTTGTTCTGACCCATGGAATGGAGGTGGTGGGGGGGATGATTTGAGCAAAACATCCGAAAAGTTGTCTGTGCTGAAACAGTTGGCCAGGATGGGTGCACGTGGCTGAATTTCTTAAACACGACAGACTCTCCACCTCCAGGGCTCAGAAGGGCAAGCCGAAGCTGGGCTGTGTGTTTCAAACCAGCCTCAGACGTGGAACACGTGTGCCTGATGCTGTGCAGGGTGGGGCGGATGCTGACTGCCAGGGCTGGGAGAGGAGGGGGCTTGTGGCCCCCAGCCCGATGGGAGGCGCAGCAGAGACTTTCGCGGCTGTTTTTTTTTTTTTCCCCTTCATAAATTGCCTCATGCATTATGCCAAATTAGATTAACTAAACCAATTCCAAATAATGAAACTGCCAGATAGCTGAGGGCAAATGATTTTCTGCTCGTTCATTAATGGAATCCATCCATCCACCCATGTGTTTACACACATGTTCTCACCACGCGGCTCGTATGACAGGCTGTGCGGAGCTGTGGCCACCCTTCTGCGTCCCCACTGGCTCGGCCGGGTCTCCGGGGACCCCCTCCCACCGGGGGCGGGGCTGTCAGGTGTCCCAAGGGCCCCTGTCTCATCCACCCTCTGCCCAGCCACCAGGAAGCTCTCTCTACAACACAGAGCCGACCATGGTCTTTCTTGCTCACAACCTTTCCAGGGCTCCAGCTGCCCCTGTGACAAAGCCAGGTGCCCAGGAGCCCGGCCCGCCCCTCCGTCCAGTCTCAGGGCGGAGCCCCTCCTGTCACCGCTGTTCTCCGCATGGACCCTGGAGTGCGTCCCGGGAGCCCGGCCCGCCTCTGTCCAGTCTCAGGGCGGAGCACCTCCTGTCACCGCTGGTCTCCGCACGGACCCTGGAGTGCGCCCTGGGAGCCCGGCCCCCCTCCGTCCAGTCTTCAGGGAGGAGCCCCTCCTTTCACCGCTGTTCTCCGCATGGACTCAGGCCTCAAACACAGAGCTCAACCCCGACACTTCAGGGCTCTGTCTGTCTCTCTCCATGTCTCCCTTTTTTTCTCTCTCTCTCCTTGGTCTTGGGGACTTTGCTGGAGCCCTCCCTGCTTTCCCCTTTGTGGAGAACTCGCTTCTCCGCGTTGCAGCTTCTCCTATGTCCTCTGCACTTCTTTCAAGGTCTGCAGCTGCAGCTGGACGTGAAGAGGGCAGGACCAGCGTGTCCCGCACAGGGCTGTGACCCCGGCACCACCACCAGGCCTCGTGTGTGTGGGGGCAGTGAGAGCTGATCTAACCATTCCAGGAGCTGCTGCTTCTCTGGCTGACCATGGTCCCCTCTGTGCAGGCTGGAGCCTGCGCAGAGGGGAGGAGTCCACCCCGGCCTGCCACCCTGCCTTGCTTCTGCACCTCCGCCTGGCGCCTGGAAGCAGGATGCTCGACCCTGGAGGAGGACTTCTGCCCCCGGTCGGGGGGGTGCGGCACACGGGCAGCAAAGGACAGTCCTCTGTCCTCGCAGCGATGCTGGGAATCCAGGCTCTGCTCCCCACAATGCCCACATGAGTCAGAGGTTCTCTTTAGCTCGTTGGTTGACATCTCAGGCTCAATGGGAGTCAGGCTTCCGAGGGGACGGCAGAGGAGGCGAGGGAGGCTGAGGCACGGCCGTCACTCACCGTGGGTGCATCCCAAGTCCCTTCACGCATCCGTGGTCCAGGAGCCCGAGAAACAGCACAGGGTACCAGCCCGGCCAGGCGACGGTGTCAGAGCGAGGTCCGGTCCGTGAAGGCGCCTCTGTGGGCCCACAGTGGTTGTCCCCACATCCCCTCTTACTTCTGCACCGGGAGAGGGGCCGGCGTTCCAGATGGCTGCATATATACGGCATCTTTTCCCAGCTCACTGTTGATTTCAAGAGCAGACGGGCCATGAGCAGGACGTGCTGGCGGCCCCGTGGCGTGGGCCTGGCTGCGGACCCGCCTACACCCCAGCTGCGGTCTCCGCCAAGACTCTCTGGGCGTCTGGAGGCAGGTCCCAGGGGATACGTCGTGGGGGCCTCGTGGGCCCCGGCCTGCTTCAGTGGAGGAGCCCGATCCCACTTCGGCTCCACAGTTGAGTCGCGATGGGAGGAAGCAAGGGGCCTGGGGCACCCCTTCCTCCCCTCCACCCCTCCCCAGGATTTGGGCCACTTCTCATGGGGTGGGATGGGACCCTCCCGTCTCCCCTGTCCCCCTCCCCTCTCCCCTCGCCTCTCACCCCTCCTTCCGTCCCCCTGCCCCAGGATTTGGAGAGTTTGTCCCAGTGATGGTGATGCAGAGACACGGGCCCGAGTTTTCCGCAGAAGCTCCACAGCAGGAACCAGGGACCCGGAGCCCCATCCCCAGTGAGTCCGGTCTCCCTGGCTGGATCCCGGCTTCCGCAGGCCTCCGCTCTGCTGGGGCCCCGTCGTAGGTGCATCGCTGCCTGTGGCCCCGCAGGGGGCACGCCCCTCGGTGCCAGTGGTGAAGGTATGCTTCCGGCTAGTAGCACTCAAGGGTTCCAGGTGCCTCCCTGCCCCAGCCTCGGGGTCCCTGCACCTGCTCAGACGCACGCCTCCCGGGCACGTCTCTCCTTGACCAGTGAGGGGTCTGGCTGGGACGGGGGACTGTTTGCAGAGGAGCTGTGCTGCGCCCCCAGCCTCTTGCTTATCCCAACAGCAGCTGCCTTTCATTACTGCTGCACATGTGAAAACACCCCGCACGGCCACTTCTCCTTGAGCGAGACCGTGTGTGTGAGTGTGTGTGTGTGTGTGTGCATGTGTGTGAAAACGTAAACAGATTGTATAACAGAGTGTTCTCTAGCTGTCAGCAAGAGCTTTGGAAATAAAACACTTCCCTCCCAACTCACAATTGGCTGGCAGTAGGCACATAATGAATAATCGCTCCGGGGACCCGTGGAAAGATGTGTGGGAAAACTTTAATTAAAAGCTTGTCAGTACAGTTTTACCTGGGTGACATCACCCGCCTGAAATGCTGCTGGGGGCTTTGTTGTCTGCGGGATCGCAGGGCACACGCTTGTTCTGCTGACAGCAGACAATTCAGAGAGGCCTTTAAGAGCAGCGGGTGGGTGGACCGGGTGGGCGGGAGTGGTGGATGCCTGGGCACCCGTCGTGTGTGGGGTTCTGATTTCCTGAGGAGCAGCTGGACTCAGCTCCCCGGGGACTGGGCAGCTCTGGCCTGGACTGGGGCCCGGGTGCCCCGCAGAGCCGGCCGGGGTCCCAGCGACTCGGTAGGGGCCACAGAGGCTCCCAGGCCATGCCAGGGGCCAGAACTGCATTCACCCTAAAGGTGGTCCAGCTTCCCAGGGGTGACTGAGGCCCGTGCGCAGCCCCCTGGACAGAGATGTGTTAGAAAATACACGCCTGGTTTGAGCCGAGGTTTCAGATCTGCTAGAAGCCCCCACAGAGGGAGGCAGAGGGCATTTGGGGTTTGCGTCCCTGCAAAGCGATTATTTTCAGATGTGCTCTGAGCTGAAGACACCCACTCCTGCCTGCATCACCTCCAAGTGAGTCATCAGAATGGATCCCGAGTCTCCGTCTTAGCCATTTAGAATAACAGATTCCGAGGTGAGAAAGAGAATTTGGGTTTCGACCAGAGTAGAGACCTCGGGGCTCCTGACCAGCCCGTCAAGGCCGCGGGGTGGGGGTGGGCTGGGAGCGCTCTGCGTGATGGATTTGGCAAAGGACCTCACATTCCTTGTTGCTTTCTTTTGTGCCTCACTAATTTGTTACAAGCTTGCATTCCTAATATTAAGGGATTAATTGCAAGTTATAGCAATTAAATACTAATTAATCCATTTTCTGAACAATGACTTCCTTTTATCTATAACTGTTTACTTGACACACACCTATTTTGGTAGCAATTAAACACTGCGATACAACCTGACACTTTCCGAGCTGTGTTTAGACAAGTAAACACGCAATTGACTTTTATCAGTCACAATCGTGGGGTGGCAGAGCCGGGAGGAGTGTTGACACGGCTGAAATAATGACAGGCCTGGCTTGGAGGCAGCACGTGGCTCCTGAAAGACCCGCCTGGTTGTCATGTGACTTTATCTCGGATGGACCGTCTCCATGTCTGCACTTGACCATCAGGCCAAAGGCTGTAAAGGGACCACAGCTCACACTCTCCAGCAGGCGGGGTCCCAGCAGATCCAGCCCGGGAAGATCCAACAGTCTCCCCTGCAAAGCTCCAGTCCTAGGCTCGAAAGGAAATATTTGGAATCAATTAGGTTCACATCAAAGGCGGCTTTCACAGCCGCTGTACTTGCCACCCCAGGACTGGGCACATGGGTTTGTGGTGAGGATGAGCAGTCTTCAGCTTATGAATGGACTGAACTCCAGAATTCCATGTGCAAGTTCCCAAAACAGCACCATACATGGTGGTGAAGGTCCCAGGCCAGCCTGTAGAAAGCTCAGCTGGTCCTGTTCAATACAGCTGACCTCCCTGGAGCTTTTTTCAGGAGAAGCTTTTTTCAGGAGAAGCTTTTCAGGAGAAGACGCATCCTGAGCTCAGACGTGGACATGGATCTTGTCCCTCCGGCGCCTGGTGGAAGACCTGGGGGAACAAGGTCACTGCTGCCCATGGGGCTTCCCTCCCCTGTCACGGGGCTGTGACGGGGGCAGCCCACCCGGACGGGCAGGCTGCAGGCTAGAGGCCAGCTTCAGGAGGCTGAGAACACAGAGGGTCTCTGAGAGCCGGTGTGACGGCTTCATTTGTTCTTTTTCTGGCAACTCATCCGTGTGTCTGGCAATTCCAGAAAGCAGTGTGTTCGCTCCTTCTTTCCTTGTTCCTCTTCCTTGTCCTTCGCTCGCTGTTCCCTCTGTTCCCCGTCCTCCTCTGACTTCCGGCTCCTCTTTTCCTTCTGTCTCTTGTTTCCTAAACTGAACCAGTGTCTCACAGCAAGGGGGAACGTTGCCTCGCTGTCCGTCTCTGCATTTTCTGCAGAGATCCAGACATGGGTTCAGGTGAGGTTCTTGCCGCTTTCCTATAGTGTCTTCCGCTTCATGATCAACTTCAGCCTCTTGTGCCGCCCAGAAAGGTCTTCCTAGGTGGCCGCGTGGTAAAGAATCAGCCCACCAAGGCAGGAGATGCAGGTTCGATCTCTGGGTGGGGAAGATCCCCTGGAGAAGGAAATGGCAACCCACTCCAGTGTGCTTGCCTGGAGAATCCCATGGACAGAGGAGCCTGGTGGGCTGCAGTCCATGGGGTCGCCTCCCTTCCACCTGTGTTCTATCTCCCTGATGCAAGTGCAGATGAAATACTCTCTAGAGCATCTTTTGAAAAAGTATATAGATAATGGTTCATGGTCTTCTTATTAAAATATCATAATTTCTGTTGGTACAAGGGTTATTTTTCTAAAAACCTCATTTTGAGGGAACATGTTGAAAATCTAAAATACTTGTAAGGAAGACCTAGTCTAGACAGGGACTGTTACTTCCAAAATATTTATTGTGTCTCCCCCTTGAGCTTCAGTGGATGAAGACTGGAGCGCCTGCCCCAGGGGGCTGTTGGCTTCCTGGGGGCCCAGTGTGAGGAAGCCAGGGGCGGGGAGCTCAGAACCGAGGGGGAGCTCAGCTACCTCCGGTTGCCATGGAGATGCTAATTCCGCTGGTGCTGCCCAAACTCGCCCGTGGCTGATGCCGCTCTTGTTGTGACTTAAAGCCCCGGGTCTTTCCCACAAGAGCTGTGTTAATCCGGGGCTTTCCCTCCCCGCACACGTGGAGTCGGTTTGCCCGCTGGAAGTGCGCAGCATCGCGGTTATCCCGGGACTTCACCTTGCTAATGCTGCTCCTTGGCACTCTTTGTAAAGGAGGATTCTGTTCCTCAGAATTAGAGATCTCTCTTGACTCTGTGTCAACACGGTATTTGATAATCCTGGCTTCTGTGTCTGCTTCCAGCTTGTTGATACAAATGTTTCTCTTTTGCTTTTCTATTATTGGCTTAGTGTGATTTTTTTACATTAGTCATTACACATTTTTTATCCATAGATGACTTCTTTCAAAAACAGGTCTTTCAGAATTAGTCATGTACTGTGCAAGACCCACCCAGGTGGTCCAGCGGTTAGGATTCTGGGTTTTCACTGCCATGGCCCAGGTTCAATCCCTGGTCGGGGAACTGAGATCCTGCAAGCTGCACAGCACAGTCAAGAAAAAAAGAAAGAGTTCTAGTAATTAGAATCATGAGTACTTGCCTAGGAAAAGATAGAACAGCTAATGGAATTGTGTGCCTCATCTGAGGAAAGAGGACAGACACTCATCTACTAAAGTACAAAGGAGCATTTACGTTGACAAGAAAATGATGAGATATTGACTTCACAATGACACTTTTGGCTACTCATTTGGGGGGAAAACAACTCATATGCAAAAAATCTGAATGCAAATAGCCCATCTGATGAAATAGGAATATACATCTTACACAAAAATAAATTTAAGGTGTACAACAGTATTCAAAACACAAAAAATAAAACCACAGAGGTTTAGGAAGAGGAGTAAGTTCATTTTTGTTACATTGTTCTGGTTTTGGGAAGAACTGTCAAAATATGCACGCTAAGTCACTTCTGTCACTCGTACCGGAGTGGGTTGCCATTTCTTCTCCAGGGGATCTTCCCAACCCAGGGATCAAACTTGAATTTCATGGACCTGAATTTTTCTGAAAAAGAATGAAAAATTTGACTAGTAAAAATTTAAATTCTATTCAGGGCAAATAAAAGCAGAAATCAAGTAAGAAGAAGGGATAAAACGAGAAAAGATGGCATATGATAAATCAAGAAAGAGACATACATCTGAGAGAAAAGTCCTCAGGGTCAGGAGCAGATACTTAATAGCAGCTGAAACCATGCAGAACTCTTCAAACCTGTTGAAAGTCTGCAGCCTAGTTGTGGCAGGAAAGAATATTGAAATTGAAATGATAAATCCCTATTTTTAAGCCAGCAAACACATTACTAGAAGTGACACCCAGGTGGACACCCACATCACCATGTCACAGCTCCAGCTTCAGGAGGAGGGAGTTGATAAGATAAACTGGTGTTCAGTTGCTCGTCACGCCTGACTCTGTGACCATGGACTGCAGCACGCCAGGCCTCCCTGGCCCTTCCTCTCTCCCAGAGTTTGCCCAAGTTCATGTCCATTGAATCGGTGACACCATCCAACCACCTTGTCCTCTGCTGCCCTCTTCTCCTTTTGCCTCCAGTCTTTCCCAGCTTCAGGGTCTTTTCCAATGAGTCTGCTGTTTGCTTAGGTGGCCAAAGCATCTGACAAAGTACGTATAAATTCACAATGTACAAATTCATCAAAGGATGATATTCCCCTTTCTTCTTTGTTGTTATCTGCAACAAACTTGTCTGTATCTGTTATTATTTTAACCCGCATTCTTTTTGATAAACAGGCAGTGCTTTTTTAAACCCTGCAAGTCCAAAATCCCATTGGTGAAGAAACAGTGACTTTATAGTCCCGCCCCATCTTGGTGCTGGGAAACTGTGAAGTGGTTTCTGAGTCCACGGAAAGTGACACCCACGTCTCTGAAGGGGGAGAACTGGAGAAGAAGGGGACAGGAGGGTGGGGACGCCGTGGGTGGGAGGGAGGAGGGTATGAACTTCGCTTCCTGCTTCCCATCAGCTAATCTGGAAGGAAAAAACAAAGCAAAACACAAAACAAGGCATGTGTCTGGGAGATAAAAACCCAAAGGGCTTTTAAGTAAAATGCCATTAAGCTGGCTGAATCAGGTCAGAAGACCCTCTGAGGGCATTTCATAAGTAGGGTCCCAGGGGTGGGATTCCCTGCCACTGACAAGGAGAGAGGACTTTCGGCTGATGAGGGTGGGCCTGTCCCCAGAAGGGGGGTCGAGCTCCTCCTGGGCCCTCCCCACACTCGTGCTGGTGTCTCTGCCCATCCACGTGACCTTGGCTCTCCAGGCAGCAGCCAGATCCCTGTTCCTGGTCTGTGAGGTTCAGCATCCATGTCAGGCTGACCAGGGGTTAGCCCTCCTCATCGTTAGCTCAGCGACCTGCACTGGTTTTCTGATAACGGGGACTTGGGGGACAACTGGGAGCCCAGGCTTCTAAGCCCCTCACTCACTCGTTTAGCTTTTTCTGGTCAACCCATCGTTCGTGTTAAACCCTCAGCACAGAGACAACGCACAGAATGTGGATGGGTCCGCACAGCACGATGACACGAGAGCGCACACTGTGGGCGGTGCACCCACGGCCAGCGCTGGCTGAGCCCAGCTGGCCGCGGGGTGACCGCCGCAGGTGTCGGTCTCGGCCACCCACCCCTCTGGCCAGTGAAGAGCGGAGGACCTGCAGAACAAGAAACCTTTCAAGGCTGCTGGGCTCTGGGTTTGGGGAGTTGCACACCCCGTTTTTGGGGGTCTACCTGCCGCTTGAAGGGTTTGCAGGGCTCAGTGGAGCCTGCATGCAGAGCATGGCAGTGCCATCCTCACGGGGAGATTGGCCGGCTGGTCAAAGTGTCTCTGACCACATGTGTCCCCCCAGACTGGGCATCTCTGGCATGGCAGGACCAAGGCTGCGTCACTGCCCGGTGGCTCTACATGGCCTGACGGGTGAGCCTGTAACCCACTGGGCTGGACCCCGGTCCATAGCCAGAGGGATGTCTCCTCTTAGCAAGACCTCTTCATCCTCCTGAAGCCACGTGTCAGCATTTGCTGCGGATCCACCGTCTCCCCACCTCCACGGCTGCTCCCCACGGGTGCTTCATCATTGTGCTCTGAACGAAAGAGGGTGCCCACCCAGGGTGGAGGGGCTCAGGGCTCAGGGCTCAGGGGAGCCGTCCAGCCCGAGGCCAGCCTGAGCCCATGGAATGGGGGCTCGTCCTGCGTGTGTCCCTGCACAGGCCCTTCAGTATCCACCCCCCACGTTCCTCAAACCCAAGCCCCCGACCACCGGGTACAGTGTTCCCTGTGAGAACAGATCGGAGCTTCTCAATTTTCAAAAACTCGTAAAGAAAATAAGTGTATCGTAGGTTGCAGGAAAGGTTGCCAGCTTTTATTTAAACAAGAGAAGACATTAAAAGTCAACAGAAAACACAACTCTGACTCTGCTCTGATGCTGCCTTTGGTGAAGGAAAGGGCATTTTCTCTTCCTAACCATGGAAGGATGTGAACTCAGAAGAAGGAAGATGCTCTCCAAGCACGGTTGGTTGACTGCTCAGAGCCCTCCATGCTGCACACGTCTGACTTTCTGCATGGGCTCCGGATGCCGTGGGCTGAGCGGGCCTAGGGAACCACTGACCCACGACTTGCCCACCAGCCAGAGTGTTGTGTTTCCACCTCAGATGTAAATGAAATAAAACCCAGTTATTATTCAGTCTCCAGGCAGGAACAATTTTAAAATCCCCCCTCCCCTGATAGGCTTCTGTCCGTTGGAAATGGGGGAAAAACAAACAGGTAAGAGAGTCACTTCCAGAAGAATTGTCTCATTCATCAACTTTTACTCAAGGTCCATTTGCAAACTTCCACTTGAGCTAAATTCCACTCCTGAAGATCCGCTTTGATCTGCCATCCCAAGAATGTCACATCATGTGAGATGTGGTCTTTTGGCATTCATCTGATTCTCCTCTGGCTTTGGGTAATTTTGTGATGCGGAGTCGGCCGAGGACTCCATTGGCTTTGGATTTTATACTTCATGCACACCGCTGGCTTTGGGCAATTTGGAGCATTTCAAAGAGGCAGCCTTTAATTTCTTTGTCTGAATTTATTTTGGCCGAGAGGACTGTGTCTCTGTGCAGATCATGCCAGCCACTCGCTCATAGTATATCCTCATTTAAGGGTTGCAAAGCAAGAGAAAACAGAAACAGAGGCCCTGAAGAGAATGCAGCAATAGACCTGCAAGAAGATCCAGATGAAATGATCAGCCTGTGAGCACTTCACTCGTTTCTGCATTTCCAGACTGAGTTATACAAACTGTCTTTGAGGAAGTACATAATTGAATGATTGGCTGGATGAACTCAACCAGTCAGAATGATCCATCTTCAGACAACAGGTCTAAACAGAGGGCTCTTGTTCTGCAGCAATTTAACAATGAGAAGATCTTGGTATCCATCACAGCATACATAGTTTGCAGGTTGATCAAATCACTGTTTACCCAGGCACACTTCATTTCCAGGATGGAGCACTTGCCAGGCTCAGAGTTACTGGCTGAATAAACGACGAACTTCTCCCCTTTTCAGGTCACAACATAGCTCTGTTGGTGACAAAGAGTGCCCGCCATCAGCTGGACACTGGCACAGCTGCAGCGTCGCCCGGGGGACTCTGATGCCCCTCCATCGATTGGCCTGGCTGGCCATGCAGTCCTGCAGATGGTGACGGTGGGCCACACTGGCTGTGACTCGCTGCAGACCCACGGGAGAGAGGAGCGCGGCTCCCAGCCAGGCTTGCCAGAGGACCGGAAGGTGTCAACACCACCGTTACAGCTCGGGGGTCAGCAGAGCTCCAGGGCGGTCAAGGCAGCTGAGGAGGCCGCTGTCTGCAGACGGACCATGCTCGAACTCTGCTTTTAAATGTTTCTCTTAAAGAAGACATTTCCAGTGGGAAAGCCCATTTAACCCAAGGCTCATTTTTTAAGTTGTGGCACTGAAGCTCAGACTGGTCGGCATCTCCACCGTATTATGGTTCTATGTACTTCAGCGGCAGTGAACACTCTGTGGTTGAGAGCAGATTTAGCTCATAGAACCCACCCAAAGTCTCAACACTTAGCATGAAAAAAATCTAAGTGTAAAATCCATGATTAATAAGCCAATACTGCTAATTTAAGTCATTTAATAAAACGTGTTTATAAATAAGGAGGCTGATTATCTTTGGAATTTAAAATGCTTTGCAAAATGACTCCTAATGGAAAATTTTTTAAAGTTCTGAAATTTTAAAGCACTAGTTTTATTATCAGACTAGGTATCCACTAATTCTAGGGCTTCCCAGGTGGTACAGTGGTAAAGAATCTGCCTGTCAGTGCAATAGAAACAGGAGATGCGGGTTTGATCCCTGGGGCGGGATGATCCCCTGGAGAAGATGATCCCCTTCTTTAGTATTCTTGCCTGGGGAAACCCACAGATGGAGAAGCCTGGTGGGCTACGGTCCATGAAGTCGCAGCGAGTGGGGCACGACTGAGCGACTAAGCGCTCCGGCACACTGCAGCTAACCCCTGTTGCACACAACAATACGCTAACCACTGTGTTAAGTGTCTGCATAAGCTCATTTAATTTTTTATAGTTTTTAATCCTAGCTTATGGTTTCTTCAGAAGGACAATTAATCCTTCAAAGACAGTAAGTCTTCTTATTTATCAAAAGACACAGTAAAAAGGCAGTCCACAGAGGGGGAGAAAAATCACATATGGGACAAGAGTTTAATTTCTAGAATAGATGAAGAAGTGGTGCAACTCAACCATGAGGAAACAACTCGATCATAAAATGAGCAAGAGCCTTGAACAGACATTCCTCCAAAGAAGATACACAGTGGGCAGTAAGCACGAGAAAAGATGATGGACATACCTGAGTATTAGAGAATGGTGACTCAAAGCCCCAGAGACACCACTTCATACCCATGAGGGTGGCTACCATCAAGAAAGTCCAGAAGCTAACAAAGTGTTGCCAAGGATGGAGGCCAGTCAGCTCCCCCTGTGAACTGCTGGTGGGAATGTGAAGGGTCGTGGCCGCTGTGGAAGACAATATGGAGCATCCTTAAAACATTATCAGAACTGCCGTGTGGTCCAGCGACTTTACTCCTGACTAAATGCTCAGAAGAGTTGAGAGCCGAGATTAGAAGATACATTTGTACATCCATGTCCACAGCAGCACAGCCCATCAAAGTCTTGGCAGGGCCACTCACCTTCCTGGAGGCCCTTGACCTGCAACCACTTCCAAGCTTATTCCTGTTGCTCATGGAGTTCAGATCATCCTGCTGTGGAACGGAGGCTCCGTGTTCCTGCCAGAGACCAGCTGAGTCTGGTCACACCCCAGCAGGTACCCTGAGGTGCCTCTCGTGCCCCACCCCTGTGGCCCCCTAGAAGCAGCCACTCACACCCCTCTCAACCTTCAAATCTCTCCAGCTCTCCTGCCTCCAGGCAGAGACGGTGTCTACTTTAAGGGCTCACAAGGGGAGAGTCTCTGCCTACCTGGGGAGCCCAGAGGATGCTCCATCACCTTAATTCCCTCTGCAGAGTCTTCGTCATTGAGCACAACACAGCTGCAGGTTCAGGAGAAACAGGGCCTGAGCATCTTTGGCGGCCATGATCCACTGGCCTTGTCATCATGGACCAGAAGAGGAAAAAACAAAGGATAAACAATGCCATCGCCTCAGACAGTCCTCGCCTGCTCCCACTCAGCCACAGGGTTGCCTGATGCCTTCTGTACCCCATTCCTGACTCTGCTTCCAGGGCCCAGGTTGTCATCATCTGGGAGCTGCAGGGCTGAGTGGAAAGAGCCAAGTTCTAGATCTTTCTTCCTAGGAGGGCACTGACCCCTGGGGACCTTTGTTTACTTATTTGTAAAATAGAATTCCAAATTTCTTTGGGTTGCAAAAACCTCTTGCTCAACATTAAAAAAACTAAGATCATGGCATCTGGTCCCATTACTTCATGGCAAATAGATGGACAAAATGTGGAAACAGTGTCAGATTTCATTTTCCTGGGCTCCAAATCAATGCGGACAGTGAACTGCAATCACGAAATTAAAGATGCTTGCTCTTTGGAAGAACAGCTATGACAAACCCAGACAGTGTATTAAAAAGCAGAGACATCACTTTGCTGACAAAGGTCCATCTAATCAAAGCTGTGGCTTTTCCAGTAGTCATGTATGGATGTGAGAGTTGGGCCATAAAGAAAGCTGAGTGCCAAAGTATTGATGCTTTTCAAGTGTGATGTTGGAGAAGACTCTTGAGAGTCCCTTGGACTGCAAGGAGATCAAGCCAGTCAATCCTAAATCAACCCTGAATGTTCATTAGAAGGACTGATGCTGAAGCTCCAACACTTTGGTCACCTGATGGGAAGAGGTGATTCATTGGAAAGCACCTTGATGCCAGGCAAGACAGGGCAGGAGGAGAGGATGACAGAGGATGAGATGGTTGGATGGCAACACTGACTCAACGGACATGGGTTTGAACAAACTCAGGGAGATAGTGATGGACAGGGAGGCCTGGCTTGCTGCAGTCCATGAGGTCATAAAGCGTCAGACAGCACTTAGCGACTGAACAGCAACAACTGTTGCTCAACTCACAACATTCCTGGAAACTCAGTGTGTTCATACCTGGGGTGGGGGGCTCCCCGGGTGAGGCCAAGTGGACCGTGCGCTGCACTTCGTCCCCACACTGACCAGCCCTCCTCTTGTTAAGAGGCCTTGGGGGAAAACATCCCCTGCAGGGCCTCCGAGGACCTAGCCAGCTTCGCATCCTGGGATCCTGGAAACACGGTTTTGAGGTTTCCTGTCTCTGAAGAACCTTTGCCTCTTTGCATTTTGAAGGACTCTTGGGCCTCCCTCAAGGACACAGCCTGGCACTGAATCTTTCCGCTGCCTGAGGTTTTTGTCACTTTTTGAATCAGCCACTGGGTTTCCCTTCCAGGTCCGGGAGTGGGGATGGCTGAGGCACAGGAGGCTGCCTCCCTGATGGATCTCTCTGCCGCTGCGCTTTGATGGGGCTCATTTGTACTGTGCGGGGACTGTCCCGATCGGCCCCAGCTTCTGATGACCTGCTTCCCGGCACACACCTGCCGGGGCCTGCATGCAGCCGGGGGGCCTGGGCACCAGCCTCCGAGCTGCTGTGTCTCTAACAGATGAAAGGTCGAAGCCAAGGGCTTCACTGTGGTCTGCACACACTGGTTTTTTCTTTTTTAAAATACTTGTAGGAAGAAAACATGTTTGTGTTCCAACCGTACAAGTTTCCAATTGCAAATATGGCAATGCCGCAGGGAAACTTCGAGGGCGCATTTTATACCCTGCAAGGTCACTGCTAACATCTTCTTTAAGTTTCCTCCTGGCCCTGCTGTGGCCCATCCCGTTAAGGGGAAATGGCACCTTCAGAAAAAAACTTGAGTCTTTAATCTGCAGACAGAAAACTCCGTCTAAACCACAGAAATGTTGTCACCAGAGAGTGGAAGAGCAAATTTGCCTAAGATGATGGCACCAGCTGGGTGATACCAACAGAGACTCTGCTGCCGAGCGTCAGTGGTTTGGGATGCCGGGGAAGGGGTTGGGGTATTTACACCGCCGTGGGCGGGGCTCCTCGCCCCCGGTTGCCTGCCTGAGGCCCCCCAGCTCTGCTCAGAGGCAATCGAACCCGGCTGCAGTGGACGGTCATCTGGAACATCTTCACCACGACTCAGGCCACGGCACCTGGGGTGACCTCCCTGCAATGATGGGCTAGGTTTTTTCTGCAGCGGGCTGCTCTGCGGCCACTCCAGCACCCACACCCACAGCACATGGTGGGCTCCAGGGACCAAAGCAGAAGCAATTGCAGGCCAGGAAAACAGGAGGCTGAGCCCAGCCCCAGCCCAAGCCCCCCAGCCCCCCAGCCCCTGGACCCAGCAAGGAGCCTGGCCGCTCACACGGTACCTGCCCGTTCTGCACGCAGGCCCTCTGGAGCCTCTGTAGCAGCTGTCCGACCAGGGCCTGCCCTCAGTTAATTTTCATGACCAGACACTCATGTCCACTCTGAAAGAAATGACAAATAGTGCTTCCAAGCCACCTTCAATGTAGGTGAAGTCTGAAATTATGGCATTCCTGGAAACATTTTTGAGTTCATCAGTAGCAGCCTTTGTATTCCTCCCATTTCAACTGAAAAGCCAGTGATGCTAGGGGATTTAAGCATGGAAGCATCATTTAGGTTCACCTTTTATTAAAATTCTTTCTTAACCAATGCCCATTTCCTCTGGCCTGGTCTCGTCAAATTAGGTAATCTGACAGTCGGAAGATGTTCAGACAGACTCACCCCACTCTTCGTTCTGTATCACATGACTGGTGCCGTGGGGACGCCCTCTGTGTCCATCCGTGGCCTTGGGTTCTTAATAATGGAATGAGAGCGGGGTCTGGGCCGTGGGGCAGATCCCACGTGTGGTGTTAACCCGGTTCTTTCTCAATTGGTCAAACAGGGCAGTCAATGGGAGTTAAGTTACAACTTTGCCAGGATGCCTGTGATGAGGTGATGACCACCACCAGGCTGGGGATGATCGTTTCCAGGGGGAGGTGTCCCAGGGTGCCATGACCGCGGCCTGGGACAGAGAACTTCTCTCCTAGCCTCTACGCTGGGGACTTCCGGGTACCAGGGCTTTCGTTAATTTCCAATACTTAACTTTTTTACTATCGATGTGACGTTATTATAAATCATGAAGGTAGCGGGAAAAGGAAGACAGACACAGCCATCAAGCTGCCCGCAAATCCCTCTGTTCTTTCATTAACTCTTCACTCTCGGGGACTTCTTCACACCCTGTAACTGAAGTTCCCACAATTTCAACTTAAAAACACATATTTAATGGCAAATAGCTGCCACACTGCAAAAATCTGTTAAGAAAGATAAATTCTGCGCAGAGAGGGTTAGCACAGCTGGCCTGAGTCTGCTCAGTTTGGAAAGGCGGGTTCACACAGCTGGCCCTCGGCTGGCGTCTGGACCTGATGGATGGGCTACACCGTGACCGTCTTTGTGAGACTTCGTACAAAACCAAGACAGTCAGAGTAATTGACTACTGCAGGTGACCTCACAGTTGCTGGGTTTTCTGTGATCTTTGTGAGAACGTTGGCCTCTCAATAACAGCCACACTGCTGCTTTCATCTCGCTAGAACGCACCTATCAGCGTCAGCTCCCCGTGTGACTGCAGGTCAGGCTATGGTCTGAGCCAGCGTCCCAGCCTCTGGTGGGGCCTGCAGATCGTGAAGGGGACCTTTTAATTGCATCAGTAATGAAAGGAGGCTTTTGTCCTCACAAGTGACCTCCAGATTGCCACATGCCGTGGGGTCCTGGTGGCATAAATGCCACGTGACCCTCTCTAGAGGAAACACACTATTCCATGACTCCACTGGAAGAAAAAAATTCACTACTAACTTGCCTGGAGGGGGGACCAGTCCAAACTTTGTGAAACCAGACATTTTAGTGCCCCTAGACAACTCCAAACTTAAGATAAAATGAAATCTAATTTTTAACATGAAAAGTCCGGAAACCAAAGTCCAGTTCATTGTTAATGCATAACCGCTTCATGTGAGTTGAGTGAATGGTGCCCGCCCCCCACCCCCGCCCCCTTGGGTCCCGCCCCCAGGGTCCTGCACCTTGGAGACCAGAAGGCTCTGCAGGTGAGGCTGAGCCCCTGGAGAACCCATTTTCTGCCTTTCTGGCTCAGGCTGGCACTGGCAGAGGTCTACCTCTTAATCTCTGAAACTGTGAGCCACGAGGGAAGCCCAAGAATACTGGAGTGGGTATCCTAACCCTTCTCCAGTGGATCTTCCCAAACTAGGACTCAAACTGGGGACTCCTGCATTGCAGGCGGATTCTTTACCAGCCGAGCTACCAGGGAAGCATGACAGGTCTATTAAATAAAATATTTATAAAGAATGGCTAACAATGACAAGAGAAGGAATTCTATTTCTCTCCTTTAGAATCTCAGAAGGCAGTTCTCTGGCGGGGTATGGTGTGAGGTATGGATCAAACTGCGTCTTTGCACAAGTGCTGAACCCCACACCATTTATGAAAAAATTCCTTCTCCAAGGCAGTGATTGGAGAGGTCATCTTACCGGTGTTTACATTTTCATCTGTGCTCTATTTAGTTCCTGGACTTTCTGTTCCAATTTGATGAAATCAGAGTCTACACAGCAGGCTCCAACGCCATGAGGTGCAGCGACGCTAACGGCCCGTCTGGCTCCTCTCCCCGGAGGATTGTGTGTGGACAGTTGAGGTCCGTCTCATCTTACTGTGCTTCTCTTTATGGTGCTTGGCAGGCACGGTGTGTCTCCTTACTGGTAACTCTGCATCAGACGTGCCTATTGGCACCGTTTCCCCAACAGCTTTTGCTCACTTTGTGTCTCTGAGTCTTATGTTGCTGATTCTCAAAACAGTTCAAACTTTTTCACCATCACCGATGCCTCCTGGTGAACTGTGACCTGCAGTCTCTCGTTCTGCTTCCATGGCTCATTGGAGGCTCAGATGATGGGTCGCAATTTTCAGCAACAAAGTATTTTTAATTAAGGTACATGCATTGTTTTTTCTTAAGGCACAGCATTATGGTGCACTTACGGACTACACTCGGAGAGGGCGATCGCACCCCACTCCAGCACTCTTGCCTGGAGAATCCCATGGACGGAGGAGCCTGGTGGCCGCAGTCCATGGGGTCGCTAGGAGTCGGACATGACTTCACTTTCACTTTCATGCATTGGAGAAGGAAATGGCAACCCACTCCAGTGTTCTTGCCTGGAGAATCCCAGGGACGGGGGAGCCTGGTGGGCTGCCGTCTCTGGGGTCGCACAGAGTCGGACGCGACCGACGCGACTTAGCAGCAGCAGCATGGACTACTCTACAGTGCAAACCTATCTTTTGGGAAACTAAAACTCCTGTGCAATTCATTTTGTTGTGATATTTGCTTTATTCCAGTGGTCTGGAACCAAACCCACAATATCTCCAGGCTCTGTCAGGGTTTAATGATTTATAAAGTCGAGGATTTTTAGCTTTAGTAATCACTAGTAAATTAAAGAGTTGTCAGAATCACTGGGGTCCTTTGGTTAACGTTGGGGGAGGAAGTCCTGAAATCATGTAGCTCTTCCTATGGGCTGTGTTAGACTCTGGGGTAGACGCATTAGTGGGTGTATATTAGCTCATCCAATGTTTCAAAATGTTCTACTCTTGCGGATTAAGCAGGTTTTTCATTTTCTTCTCATGACTGAGTTCTATGTATATTTTCCTCCTCATAAAAGGCAAATCCTATTAACTCTCACTTATGGCTGACACTGCAAACTCTTTCAGATTAAAGGACAGTTGGAAAAACAAAGAATATGTATTAGAAAGGTACAGCTGTTGAAATATGACTGTGAGTAGAACTCACAGACGATCATTTATCTTCTTCTGTTAATTAAATGAGATGCTTCCACTCTGCAGACCCGATAGGAAGCTGGGGAGGGTCGCGTTCCCAGCGCAGCTGAGCCACTGGCTAGCTCCGGCTGCAGCCTCGTGGGAGGAGTGCAGTGTTTATCCGCCCCCCCCCAGCAAAGCGGGCACTCCCCGAATAAATCACAGGCTTTATCTGTTCTCAGTGAGGGGGGCCGCCTCCAGGGAGGGGAGAGACGGGGGTGGGGGCTATCCCTTGCAGGGAGATTTTGGCATTCTGTGGTTTCTGGGAAATAAATCTCGCTCTCTCTCGTCCGTGAAGAACTTAACCATGCCGCCACATGGCTTGAAACAAGTCAATCTCATTAAAAATATATATATTTAAAACCACATCTTTATGGAAATTGAACCCCCCTCCCCCAGAAATCAAACTGAAAGGACGATTTTTCTACCCCGATGAGTTTCTCTTCCCTTATGAAAGCAAACATTTCTAAAATACGAGGGTGTGTTTTGGGTCTCTATCTTTTCCTCCATCCTAAAATCTCCCTCTATTTGGAATTTCCTGATCACAATGTGTGGGAGGAAAAATGACCAAGCCAACTTCGAAAGGAAATGTGATTTAATAATTTACAAGAGAATGTTTAAGAATTGGTGCCAGTGAAGACCCTATACACGCGAAAGGATAGTAGCTGTGCTTTCTTCTTCTTTCTCGAGTAGAGAGGTTTTTTAAAAACTTTATTATGTTGATAACGTAAAAATGATCAATGCAAGCTTGCGCTGCTGTCCAGAGACGTCCCCGCCGGCCCCGAGCAGCTGCCCCTCACCCTCGTCCCGAGTGCACTTCTCCTCCTCGCCTCCCTTGCGGCCACCTCGGCATCTTTTCCAGATGTGTTCCTTTCTCCGGGTTAAGCTCCATTTAGCACGAGGCAGAGGATGTCCACTGTGGAGCGCAGCAAAGTTCCTCAAACAGAAGGGGTTTCCCCTCCTTTACTGATCTCTCTTTAATCAGGGTAGACACAATGCAGGTGGAGCGGCTGGTAGTTCTGTTTCCTGAATCTTTGGAAACAAAGGGAGTTCAGTGAGTGAAACAACATGCCGTTTGCATCGTCTGAAAGGTGCTTCCTCCGCACAAGGGGGCAAGGCCACCAAATACGAAGGACGAGCCTGAATATGTGACGATCAAATTGAAAAGGGGGATATTAGTAACGGCATGGTCTTCCCCGGTGGCTCAGCGGTAGAGTCTGCTTGCAATGCAGGAGCCAAAGGAGACTCGGGTTCAATTCCTGTGTTGGGAAGACCTCGTGGAAGAGGGCATGGAAACCCACTCCAGTATTCCTCCCTGGAGAAGCCCATGGGCAGAGGAGCCCGGTGAGCTACAGTCCATGGGGGGGTCACAAAGAGTTGCACCCAACGTAGCGACTTAGCGTGCAGCACACACGTTTGGTAATGGTAGTGAGTTAAAACTTCCTAACTCACAAACACAGTCAAATATTTCCTATTTTCACAGGTGCTTTTGGTGGAGGTGAGTGACAGAAGAGGAAGAATAACCGTCTGCAGAGCTGTATTTTGCTTGAGCTCATGACTCAAAAGGAGGCAGCAAAATCTGCCCACTTGTCCATGGGTGTGAATACCAGGATGCGAGTGAGGAGCGCAGACTCAAGGAAGCTGCCCACCCATGCGGCGGAGCCTGGGCTGGGGCCTACCCGCCTGCCCTTTGAGGGCCCAGCCCTGGAATGCAGGGCTTTCCTAACACAGGGGTGCGGTTGGCCACACTCACCAACAGTCTCAGGTCACCAGCCAGTTAGAGGAGGTCCTTGCATGCCCAGACGATTCAGAACCATTTGCAGGCTCTGACTTTGTTGAGTGTGGCCAAATGATCTATTTTTAATGTAACTCTTTTGGCTCCAATAACAGTTATCAAACTCTGAGGTTCTGCTGTTCCTACATTTTAAATGCGTTTGGATGATCCTTCGAAGCATGCTGGCCTGACAAGCTCTGCCAAGCGTTCTGAGGAGAGGCCCCCTTTTGGGGTTGGCTTGGTTTGGGCTGCAGTGTCTGCAGGTCTGGCCCAGGTGGCCAGCCCGGGAGAGGGTCGCGGGAGGGGTCAGCAGCCTCCCTCGCGGGATGAGTCCCCTTCCTGCAGGACGAGGTGGTCACTTGTGAGACTCATGCGGAGAGGCAGCGTTTGTGGGGGAGGGGGGAGCAGGAGAGGAAGAGAGGGGAGGGGAGGAGGGGGAGGGGTTAAGGGAAGGGTAAGAGGAATACATCTCTTTATTTACTGTTTAGAAAAAATATTTGCGCTTCTCAGTTTCCCCTGTTTGGGGATTGCGTGGAGTGTTGGAGGAGGTGGCTGTGAATTCTTGCAAGCGTGCAAACCACACCCAGATTCAGGGTTGGGGTCAGTATTGATGTTGAGGGCGGTCAGGAGGCTCCGCAGAGCCCCTGAGAACACCTTCTTCCAGGGAAGAGTGAGGATCTGCGGCCAAGCCTGTCCCCGTGAGGGGCCAGGGTGCTTCTGCAGAAAACCCACTATTCCCCGATTCTCCACCACGAGCAGGGCAGGAGAAACACCCCTAACAAGGACTCCTGGGGCTGCTTCTTTGGCATAGGACAGCTCCTACGTGACCTGGACTTCAGGCCCCGCCTGCATCAGAACTGCTCATAAACAGTTACAATCCTCCCCGACGGAAGCCCAAGTGCCTCCAGAAGTCATGTCTAAGAAATGGTTCAGATTTACTAATCCTTGTAAATTATGCTAAAGTTTTAGAAAATTCATTTTAGAATTTAAGGGGTTGTTTGTTTTAAATAGGCCTGTATTTGGAAACAGCAAATGATTCAGATTCCAGCAGTGACAAAGTTGTTTTAAATTAACTCTATTAAGTTAAAAACAAACGGCAGGTCTAGCTAATGCACATAGCAAAGCAGGCACACGGTGACCGGCCCTGGAGGGGCCTTCGGCGCCAGCCCACGTCCTGGGGCAGCTGCTGCAGGGTCCCGCCCCGGAACTGAGCTTCCCCTCCTGATGGGGGTCGGCCAGGAGTCCAGGTCCGGGGCATCTCCTAGTCTCGGTGCTGCTGAGTGATGGGGAGGTGCCCACAGACTCACAGGGCTGGAGTCTGAGCCTCCACAGCTGGCGTGGCCCAGGTCCCACAGCTCAGAAGCCTCAGGCCACACTGTGCCTGATTCACCGGCAAAGTCTGCTTGCAAACCATTCATTTACGTGAAAACCGTCCATCCAGTCAAAGCTAGGGATTTTCCAGTGGTCATGTATGGATGTGAGAGTTGCACTATAAAGAAAGCTGAGAGCCGAAGAATTGATGCTTTTGAGCTGTGGTGTTAGAGAAGATTCTTGAGAGTCCCTTGGACTGCAAGGAGATCCAACCAGTGCATCCTAAAGGAAATCAGTGCTGAATATTCATTGGAAGGACTGATGCTGAAGCTGAAACTCCAGTACTTTGGCCACCTCATGTGAAGAGCTGACTCATTTGAAAAGACCCCGATGCTGGGAGAGATTGAGGGCAGGAGGAGAAGGGATGACAGAGGATGAGATGGTTGGATGGCATCACTGACTCAACGGACATGAGTTTGAGTAAGCTCTGGGAGTTGGTGATGGACAGGGAGGTCTGGTGTGCTGCAGTCCATGGGTTCACAAAGAGTCAGACATGGCTGAGCAACTGAACTGAACATGTCTGGATGTGTCCCCCAGCCCTGCCCAGAAGTGGTCTCTCCTAAGTTAATTCACTTTATCCCAGGGATGCCTTTACTACAGGAGGCCTGTATTTTGCCAGATCCATTTGCCTCAGGGTGGGGCTGGGGGACTTTTTTTTGCCTTTTTAAGGAGAGAATTTGAAGGACTATGTAAGTTTTATTTCAGATTGTCATCTGCCAGTGGCTGGGATGGCCTGGCCTTGGCTTTTCCAGTGTGCTAGCCGCTCAGTCGTCTCTGACTGTTTGCGACTCCATGGACAGTACCCAACAGGCCCCTCTGTCCATGGAATTCTCCAGGCAAGAATACTGGAGTGGGTTGCCATACCCTTCTCCAGGGGATCTTCTCAATCCAGGGATCAAACCTGGGTCTCCTGCATTGCAGGCAGATTCTTTACCATCTGAGCCACTAGGGAGCTGGCGGCCACTAGGGAAGGCATCGCCTAGAATTGACCTGAAGGTTTCATGAGCCGGGCCCCCGACGCCGGCTTTCTGCTCCCACCGAGCACCAGCTCTCCGGGAGTGAGTCATTCCAAACCCAGGCTGATGCTGTGAAAATGGCCAGCGCGTGGATCCCGAGCTCTGCCATTCAGAGAAGGAGAATACACAAACAAGACACAATTTAATCCTTTAAAAATAATCAGAACTTTTAAGCCCTGTTTTCAGGAGCTCACACTCTGCGAAGCAAGAGCTGACAGGGAGAGATTCATTGACGCCGAATTCCAGAGGCAAGATAAAGAGGGGGTGGGAGCCAGAGGCATTCCCTTCAGCAGCTTGCTTTTTCTCTCACTCCCTCGTTGAGTTCGAGTCACCGGCTGTGCTGAGAGCTGGTGTGGTCCCTGGGGGTCCCTGGTCCTCTCGGGTGGAAGAGGGTCTGTCTTAGAGGCAGGCTCCCCCCCGGGGTGGGCCTAGGCGTGCCCCCCACCCCTACCCCATCCTCCTGGAGGAGGCAGCTGTGTGCTCCTGAACTTTCAGGTGGTGAGACGGAAAGGCAACCAGGGAGAGCCCGGCATGGAATCTGACATGACTTTCTTTTGCCATTGTTGCTTCAAGACTTATTTATATTGGTGTTATTTATAGGTTCCGAATACATATCATCAAAGACACTGTGGCTCTCATCATTTTTATGGGAGCCTGAACGTCACACATAATACTATTATCATAAGAAAAAAATCCCCAAGCAAATGCAGTTGAAAACCAGGCTACGGAATATAAAGAAGCAAATGAAAATGTTATCATCTGTAATTTCTTTTAAAAAAAAGTTTTTCTGATGCTCCGGACTCCCTCTGAGTTGGGGGTGATACCATGGACGTAAACATGACTCTCTTTGCTCAGGCAAAGGCTAATTTTTCAGCAATGGCAAAAATGAGGAAAACTCCACATTTTCTTCTTGTGAAGCCAATGGAAATGTAAATGGGCTTTGTGCCTCTGTGTGGCAATTCTCACCAGGCTTTATCACCCCTCTCCCACCCTCGCCCCCAGAATCCCATTACGTCCTGAGGCCCCGTGCATGCCCAGGGCTGCAGGGGAAGAGGGGACCATGGGGTAGCTTTCCTCCCCTTCCTCATCTTGCAAAGAGAGTTGCTAGCTTTAAAATGGATCTTATCCCCTTTAGAAGCTAGTGTGTGTGTGATGGGGAGTAGGGTGTGGAGGCAAAGATGGGATCCTAAGAGCAAATTCAAGCTCCTCCACCGCTGTTTCTTAGCAACCTGGTCGTCTTGGAGAGCCTTGCCTTTGACTTCGGTGGGAGGCACCTGCCCACTCCCCCCAACCATCCTTTTGCCTAGACTTCTGTCCCTCGCGGGGACCTTCCTCACCTTGACTCCGGTGGTACCCAGCCTTCCGAGCCACCAGGCCACGCAAGGGTGCTGGCCTGCGGGAGGCAGCGGCTCCATCTGGCGGCTGCACACCCCTGGGGACTCCCCGACTTGCCTCCTGTGTGGAGTATTTACACGATCTTTATCTCTTGTAGCTATTGTGGCAGAACCATCAATTAGCTCTGGACTTGCAAAATAACACCTGGGAAAGGTTCTTGCAAACTTGTTTCACCTTTTTTCCTCCGGTTCCCTTAGGTGACTGCGAAGATTTACGACTTTTAAAGACTGCCCGGCACCTGGGTTGATGTTATCATCTTGATGAGAAGTGCCTGGGGTCGGGGCTGGCTGTTGAGCAAGAATTGCACCTCATTAAGAAGGAACTTTACCCCAAGAGCAAATCCAGCCTGCCCACGACCAGTAGCTGTCTGGAGAAGAGCTGAATTCTGCCCGGGCAGTCTTGGGCACTTAGGTGGCAGGCTGCAAGCCCACCTTCCCTGCTCCTGACCCCTGAAGACCAGAGCTTCATTCCCCTGTTCCAGAGAGAAGACCAGGGGCCACTCAGGGCGCCCCCTCACATCACCCGGTGGATGTGGAGGTCTGAAACGGCGGAGGCCTTTTTCATCCTTTAAAATCTGGGTGCAATTTACTGGTCCTACAAACCACATTGGGATAACAGATTAAACGGCCGTCTCAGCTGGGCAGGCAGCCTGCACCTGACCCGCGGTTTCTCACATGGGGTCCCTGCCCCCCCCCCGCCCCCAGCGCCCCATCCTTAGCCGGGTTGTTAAGGAGGCCCCGGCAGTTCGCGGCGGGCGGTTCGAGGGATGAGCCTCCGGTTTATTGGAAAGATGTAATCTACTGTCCTTGTTTGTACTGAGTGTGCTCTGCGTGCACAGTTGTGGGGCCTCCTGTATCTTCTTTCATTCTGAGCTGTCAGCTACATCGCTCAAGCTGCAGATAGCCATCAGATCGTGTTTAATGGGCTGCGCACTTTTTTTTTTTTTTTTTTTTTTTTGCATCATTAAGATATGGCTAGGACTCCAAGAAGCCGTGCCTAAGCAGAGGATTGCTAAATTTGGAAGTCTGGAGCGGATCCAGCAGAGGTAACGCAATGAACGCAGTAGGCGGGGAGTGAGCATGAGCCAGGTGCGGGGGTGGGGGGCGAGGGGCCCTCGGATGTGCCCTCCCCACCTGAGGCGGGGCGGGGCCGTCGGGCAAACAGGTCCGCAAGCCGCGCCCTCGCCCCACTCCCGAAGAAACAGTATCTTTTTAAAGCATTTAGAAGAATTTACAGTAACTCTCCCAAGTACAAAATCAGCAAAGCAGAGGGAGGTGGAACCGTAGCCCCGCTGATCAGTTGGTTTGGTTTCCTTCCAGCGGTCCTCCACGTGCGTTATCCTGCGGGAAGAGTCCTGCTCGCTGAGCCTGAGGAGTGCCTTCTTTGTGACAGCCCCGGATGGAGGCCACTCGGAACTTCGGGAGCTCAGCTAGTTTTATGGGAGCCAAGAGATAACTGCGCCCAGGACCTCGTGGACAGGGAGACCTCGGGCGGCCCTGCAGGAAACTAGGTCGTGGCCTTTCAGCTTTATTGCCCGCCCCCTCCAAGTAGAGACCCGTGCCCCCTCCAGGGCTGTGAGAAGTTATGTGAGAACTTTTGTACAGAAGCATCAAGAACAGTGGGTCAGGGCCACCAAATTCTCCAAAGTGGTGGTCTCCCCTTTCCGCTGAAAATTTTATGAACATCCCCAAAGGCTCTGCATTAACAAGGTAAACAAAGCAAGTTTAGATTCCACCTCTATTTACAGAGCTGAGTGGCAGGCAGAGGGACATCCCAGACACTTGTCACCATCTTGGGTGAAACGCGGAAGACAGCAACTAGATAACCGTGCTTGCGCAGCAGGATCAGCGTCAAACCGCTGCGTTTCATTGACCGTCACACCCACTGAGGGTGAGAAAGCCCCTCCCCCGTGTCCCTCTTCCCTGCCAGGCTTTCAGGAAGAAGGCCTTGCATAATGGATTGGATTGGCTGGATTCCAGGGAAATGTCACAGGGTCTTTCTCCCTCCTGTCTCACGTGGCGGAGGCACATCTGGGACGGAGCCCCACCTAGAGCAGAGGCCGGTCTAGTGTGGAGGCCCATTTAGGATGGAGGCTCATCTGGAATGGAGGCCCGCCTGGGCTGGGGTCTGCAGACAGTACCTGAGTGCACCCCCACCATCTCAACCTCCTCAGGGGCCTGTCCTGCTGAAGGGCAGACGGTGCAGTGATTCAGGCTCTGACTCAAGAGTGTGAGAGGCCCTCTGAGACCTGGACTGGGTCTGGGCCCCCCAGGGCAGGTTCTCCAAGCTGTGCAGGGGGGCCCCAGTGCCCCCTCCCGGTCGGGTGGGCCTTCTTTGGCCTCTGGGCGCTGTGGGATTGCAGCTCCCGGTGCCTCAGCGGTGGGGGATGGGGAGGTCTCTGGTTCCCGGTCTGCCCTGCCCATGGCCGGCCGGATCGCCGCTCCTGTCTGCTCCGCAGTCCAGTCCTGCCGAGCATCCCCCAGCCTTCCAGGGCGGGTGAGGCGAGCAGGGGCTTCTGAGGGTGCTGGGATGAAATCTGTGAGCTGGCTCGATGGACACCTCCTTGGTGGCACCAGCCGAGACCACGGGCCTCCACGCGTGGTATCCGGGGGGCCCTCAGGTGAAGGGTCTGTTCAGTGGCTGTGACCTGAAGCCCCTTCCCCTGCCTGTGCCCGGCAGGCTCTCAGAGTTGGGGAGACCCACCGGTTGTCCCTGTGAGGGCTTCGGGGTCATTTCTCACTCTTTTTAGGCAAATAAAATTCACAGCAGCGACATCGAACCAACATCAGTTCCTAAACCTTCTCCCGGTGTCATATCAGAGCATCTAGAGTCCGGGACGAAAAAGCAAAACTCCAAGCTAATTAATTCAAGGTGCCAAACAGGACTTTTAACTCCCTGTTGAACCGACTTGGAACTTGAAGTGGCCCTGTTGGTGGGAAATCGGGCCCCCTCCCTCTGGAATGCCCATTTCCGCAGCCGTGGGTCTCTATCCTCCCATCCTCCTTGGTGATGAGCCCTGTGTCTGGGGAAGGTCCGACCGTGACCATGTACCAGGGAGGCCGCTCCGTCTCACTTGCCGAGAGTGTATCTTTGAGATTGTCCCCAGGAGTTGGAATAAGTCACTTCTTCTTGGGAAAGCCATCCAAACGTTTGCTAAGTGAGTGTTAGAGGCAGTTTTTAAGGGGGCTGGAGGAGAGAACAGAGGCCTGCGGGTGAGCTTGCCTCCACGTCACTCCGAGGTGAGAACAAATGTGGTTTATCTCACGCTGACATGAACAGAGAGATGAGCTTGAGGGAGGAAGTGACTCAGAGGCCCAGGGCTGGGAACACTCTTGGGAGCCAAGCGTGGGCATGGCTGACCAGGAGCTGGGGAAGCATGGGTGCCCTGGGCCTGGGCTCTGCCAGCGCCTTCCAGAAGGGCTTGTTTGCAGAGATTCACGCCCTCCGAGCTCCGCTTCCCCACAAGACCATCCCGGAGCAAGTCCACCGGAGATCCACGCCTCCTGCCTCTGACGTCTCGGAAGCAGTGTTGCAACTTCTGTCTCTTTGGATGCTTGAAGGGAGGCTTTCCGCTGACCTGAGTGTCCCTGATCATAACGTGATGACTTCTCAGTGGGCTCGGGATGCCTGCGGGGCCGTGTTCAGGCTGCAGCCTCAGCGGGCCTGTCCCGAGCCTCGTCACTGGTCCCCAGGATGCCTGCGGGGCCGTGTGCAGGCCGCAGCCTCAGCGGGACTGTCCCGAGCCTCATCACCGGTCCCCAGGTTGTCCTCGCACCCCCACCTCCTTGCAAGCTGCATTATTCAATGGATCGCCTTCTTCCCGGGACTTGCAGCATCCCCGGGGTGTCCTCTGACACATCATCCCCTTAACTCCTCTTTTAGACTCTTCCTCAGAGGCACATTTTTCTTGCTCTGTCCAGAGGCCAAGACCGAGTTTGGCCGCCTCTCCAGCGTCGCGTCTGCTTCAGGGGAGAATGGTCCCCTTTGAGGGAAGCTCATGCAACCCTGTGGCCCCAGCCATAAAAAAGAAGACAGCCCCCCGCCCCCATCAATTACCTATATGATCATAAAAGATGGTTTTAGTCTTTAAAAAATTACCTAGTGTGACGGTAGAGACCCCGAGGCTTGGGTCAACATCAGCAGTCCTCTCTGAAACAACACAGCAATTAATTCCACGAAGCTTCCTGGTTGTCAATGATGCCACTTGCCACTGAAGCCAGAAATCGTGTCCCTCTGAACGGAAGCACCTGTCAGCTGCCCAGGTCTGAAACTACCCTTCCCTCCTCCCACCAAGTTCAAGGCCGTTTCTCGATGCCATGTGTCACTCCCCATGTGGGGCGGCTCCTTGTCAGAACTCTTTCCACACATTCTCAGGTGTGTGTGCTGGAGAAGGGTGTGCAGCTTGTTTTTGCCCATGGTGTAGTGGTTTGTTCCTGCACAGCTTTGAGTAATATGTGGGTATCATCCATATGGATTGCAAAGTCAAGTGGGCCTTAGGAAGCATTACTACAAGCAAAGCTAGTGGAGGTGATGGAATTCCAGCTGAGCTATTTCAAATCCTAACAGATGATGCTGTTAAAGTGCTGCACTCAATGTGTTGGCAAATTTGGAAAACTCAGCAGTGGCCACAGGACTGGAAAAGGACAGTTTTCATTTCAATCTCAAAGAGGGGCAATGCCAAAGAATGCTCAAACTACCATACACTTACACTCATGCTAGCAAGATTATGCTCAAAATCTTTCAAGCCAGGCTTCAGCAGTACATGAACTGAGAACTTTCAGATGTACAAGCTGGGTTGAGAAAAGGCAAAGGATTCAGAGATCAAATTGTCAATATCCATTGGATAATGGAGAAAGCAAGGGAGTTCCAGAAAAACACCTACTTCTGTTTCATCCTAAAGGAAATCAATATTCATTGGAAGGACTGATGCCAAAGCTCCAATACTTTGGTCACCTGATGTGAAGAGCTGACTCATTGGAAAAGGCCCTGATGCTGGGAAAGACTGAGGGCAAAAAGGAAAGGAGGAAGCAGAGGATGAGATGGTTGGATGGCATTGCTGAATCAACGGACATGAGTTTGAGCAGACTCTGGTAGATGGTAGAAGACAGAGGAGCGAGCTGCTGCCTGGGGTCACAGTGTCCAACGTGACCGAGAGACTGGACAGCAACAAAGGGGTCTAATCATGTTATATGAGCACAGGAGCGCCTTAAAGTCAGGCCTTTGCAGAACACAGATTAATTTTCATATCCCGTTAATTTGATATCCTAACTTAATTAGCAAGATAGCAGATTTCCATTGCATACCACTTAACCTGTAATCAAAGCAAACAGCATTTTTGAGTGCCATTTAGGAAAGCTGGTACAGATGAAGGCATTCTAGGGGGCAGGTAGTTCATTAACTCAGTTTCTAAAGGCAACATTTGGGAAATCCTGATTCGCAAAAATGTTTATCACTTTATATTTAATGAATTAAAAAGACACAAGCATTTAAAACCACCGATGTCTATCGAGTAGAATGAATCAAAAAGTTACAGTTTTTTCTATTTGATAAAAAAGCTGGCTAAAATAGATGTCCTATTGTGAAATCATCTTTGATTTTATTGCCTTTTTCTGATGGTGCTAACGTTCTTGGCTTGTTCTTTCCCTTTTGTGATCTCTGCACCTCCCATGTTTGTTTCTCCCATCCATAGGATTGATTCTACCAGGTCTTGGGAGGTGGTTGCTCTCGTAGCCACTGAGGCATTTGTCCGTAAGCATTCTCATTCTCCTTAGGGACCCACTCCTGGGGCATCGCCTCCCTGACCCACTGCGTCAGGGGCGTGCACTGGCTGAGCTCAGCTGACAGCGTCTCTACCACAGGGACCCACATGGAGCTGCACGATCTGCACCGACTTTCTCAGAGCCCACGTGTGAGACACCGCATTCCCCCCTCACCTGCCACAAAGGCAGCTTGTGTGCAGCTGGTGGCTCCATCAGCCTGATGGTCCAGGATGGGCAGAAAGTGTGCCCCACCTCAGGCCACCAGCCATCCACATGCGCGTGTGACAGATGAAAGAGAAAACCATCACACAGACATGGGGCGAATGAATGAGAATCAAGTTTGCTCACTTAACCCACTGAGATTTTGCAGTGAGAGTGCCATCAGCCTCACCCCTCACTGACTGTCAGAACGTTTCACCCATTATTAAAAGAATTGTTGCTCAATCATTAAGCTGCGTGCATCTGCCGTAAAACCCCTTTGTGTTTCTGTTTAAAGTATTTCCAAGAGACTTTACTACAGAAGCTGCATCAGTTGGCTTTAAAATCGTATCTCAGCATCTGTCCTGAAGGACCTCTCAAGAATGATTTTTCAGGAGGACATGTCCACCTGGAATTCAGAGGGGACCTCAGGGTCCGTGGGCACTCACAGTGTGGACCTGTCTGACCCAGATACGGGGTTTTGTATAGACACAGTGGGGACGGGATTCGGTGGAGCTGCGGGGACTAGCACGCTGCGTAGGACAAGCCGTTAGCCACAAAGGAAAGGTTTTAGACATTTAGATGAAACCCGGTGATCGGCTGGACACGAAACCAAGGAGAACCGAAAGAGAACTGATATTTGAACAATGATTTAGTGATGAAGCCATCCATCTATCCTGACCAACGTGCTTTGGTGTGCAGCAATCTTGGGTCCAATTCTTGAGGCCTGTCAGCCCTGGGGAGAAGCAGGGACTTGACTTGTTAGGGCGCATTACCGTCCACATCTGGAAGGAACGGCCACAGCTTCTGGGAGGATGCTGAGTTCTCACAGGCTGGCGTGTTAGGCTGCTCATTAGTTCATATGCAGGCAGAGAGTGGGGTGTCCTTTCAGACCATCAAGGGAGCCCCACAGTGACTCACTCCTCGTGGTCTAGGGGTTAGGGCGAGTGATTCTAGAGGGAGAGCTTTTAATGTGGGGGAAGGAAAGCACAGTAGAAAGTAAGTAAACCTACGTGGTTCCTTTTATTCCTTCTTGATAAGGTCTTTCTCTTGTTAGATGCAAGGAAAGAGGTTGGGGGCTGCTGAACTCAAGTAGCCAGACATCAAGGAGAACCCTTAGATAGATCGTGGCAATTTTTGAAACTCCTAAATTAAAAATATATATATATATATACTGGCAGGCATTCTTAAGGAAAAAAAAAAGTAAGAGATTCAACTGGCTGTAGACTTCTGCTCTGCAGTCGTAGGTGATGAGTGGTCAGCGGGTCATTTGGGACCCAGAAGACTGGTGGGGTCCCCAAGTTTCATTGTCTTTGACATCGTCTTCCAGGTTGGGAGATGTTCTCAGTGAAAAGCCTCAGAAAGCAAGCCACCTGTGTACTCCGCATAAAACAAAGACTTGAGCACATTCTACATCCGTTAGAGAGAAAAGTCATGTATAAAATCAGGAATAAGAAAATCATACTACAGAAGGACATCTACGAAGCCTCGAAGCAGATAAACTAGAGGCGACTGGAGTCATCCGTTGGCCTGAAAACAAAGTACCCCTTTCATGTGACAGAGACTTTTAGAGAAAGTGTTGTATTTGGTCCTTTGCTGTTTGCTTCGCTAGTTTGTTTATATATTGCTGATTTATTCACTTTTCTTGTGTTTAAATCCAAGGATTTAACAGGATCTAAGTTACAGGTAAGGCAAGGGAAGAAAACAAAATACTGACCAATTTTGTGCTTAGGCAACAAACGCGGTGATGTGGCTTGGGTATTTCTTATTATTTGGAAACAGTTTTTCCAAACTGCAGTTTTACTTGTCTGTGCAGTGACAATTTAATCTTAAAAGCTGAAAAATCTTTTTAATCTTAAAACATCTGTTTTTAGTACAGTGCTGGTTGTTCACGTTTTTCAGTTGCCAAGTTGTGTCTGACTCTTTATGACTCCCTGGATTGCAACACTCCAGGCTCCTCTGTCCACTATTTCCCAGAGTTTGCTCAAATTCATATCCACTGAGTCAGTGACGCTATCTAACCATCTCATCCTCTGCCACCCTCTTCTCCTTCTGCCCTCAGTCTTTCCCAGCATCAGGGTCTTTTCCAGTGAGTCGGCTCTTTGCATCAGGTGGCCAAAGTATTGGAGCTTCAGCTTCAGCATCAGTCCTTCCAATGAATATTCAGGGTTGATATCCTTTAGGATGGACTGGTTTGATATCCTTGCAAGTTATTCATAACTGTGTCTGTTTGACATGATGTGGAGTATATTTTGAAGCTGCAAGTAAAGGAAAGAGAACCCGAGAGTGACACTGTCGTTGAATGCTGCCCAATACAATAGCACAGGGATCGTGCTCTAAGAATGTCCTGAAGGCATAAAAGCTTGTATTGTAAGACCCTGATACCTGGTCTAGCTTTCCAGCAGATCATCAAATAGCTACCAACCAATCTTTCTATTGATTTCCATTATCTGTGATGCATTATTATGGGTGTGGCATTTCTAAAACACGCAGCCCCTACCTTCATGAACCCATACCACAGTTGAAGAAGCAAACGCTTGACATATGAGAATTCTTATCAGATATAATCGGGAGATAGTTGTCCAAACCAGACAAACAGCCCAAGGTGGTCTGGGATGCACTGCCACTTGGAACACACAGATGAACTTTTCTGAACGTTTTCCAAGAAGGCAGAAATCCGGCGGCTTGTGAAACTAGGTGTAAGGAGAAGCTGAGTTGCAGCCACACTTGAGTGAGGAGAAGGCTGGTGGCAGGGACGTGGACGGGCCCACGGGTTCGGGCTGCGGCTGGAAGGCAGCTGTGAATGATCCTGCAGGACCTGCTGCGAAAGCTCGGGGGTAATGCTGGCGTGACGGCTTTCAGATGCTGAATCGCTGCTGATTAAAGTGGATTTTATTTCCTCCCAGGTTTGTTTTACTCTGTTTCTTTAAACTGTACTATAAATACGTTCATCATGACAACTGGCGCTGCTCAAAGGCCCGTAAGGGAAGGGCCAGTCTCCCTCTAGCCTCCACCGTCGTCAGCCACGCCCGCCGGGCCCCTTCCACGCCCTCCCCCCTCAGCTAGCACAGCACCCATACACCAAGGAAGTGATTTTCCCTACACAACCCGTGAACACAAACGCATGGCCCCGCAATCCCCTGCTTTCTAGATAGTGTACATTCTGGCCAGCCCACACGCCAATATGCAGAGGTGCCAATGCTGCTTTGCCACGGCTACATTACAGTTTATAGTAGCCATATGCCACTGCTGGGCAACACTTGAGTCAATTCTTTTCTTTCCTGGCCACGAGCAGCCTGCAGGATCTTAGTTCCCTGAGCAGGCCTCAAACCTGTGCCCCCTGCAGTAGAGGCACGGAGTCCTGGCTCGGGGACCTCCAGGGAGCTCCCTGAGCCGGTTCTGAACAGCATTTCCTCAGCACGGATCGTCACGGGGTTGTGTTTCATCCTCATTACCTTCATTACTTTTATATAAAATTTTCCCAAACCAGAACGCTAGGTTATACAGCAGGTGAGCTTTAATTTTCATTGTCACTGTTTAACTGTATCCTCAAAAGGCTGCGGCAATAGTAAGACAGAAATTGGACCTTTCTTCTGGGGGAAAGGGCACTGAAGCAGCGCCAGACTTCTCCTCCGCAGACCTAGAGGCAGAGGCGGAGGACCCGCGGAGCAGCCGGTGGGAGGCAAGGCGTCTGGACCCTCGGATGACAGAGCGCTCATCTTTCAGGACAAATGAAGATGATTCTGCACAGGTGAGGACACCAAGAGCAGAGGATGTCGTTGTGTTTGCTCTGTGAGGAAGGGAATCAGCAAGGAGCCTGTGTGTGCTAAGTTGCTTCAGTTGTGGCCAACTCTTGCAACCCCATGGACTATAGCCCACCAGGCTCCTCTGTCCGTGGGGTTTTCCAGGCAAGAATACTGGAGTGGGCTGCCATGCCCTCCTCCAGGGCATCTTCCCCACCCAGGGATGGAACCTGTATCTCTTATGCCTCCTGCACTGCAGGCGGGTTCTTTACCACTGTGCCACCTGGGAAGCCCCAGAAAGGAGCATACCAAATGACAACTGAGCCAGGAATTTCAAGATAGGAAAAGACAAAGAGTCTCAATCAAATGTGCAATGTGTAAAATCACGTCTGAACGTACCAAGATAATGAGAGATGTCTGCAACATACACGTTAGCTAAAGACGCTTGAACTAGAGAAGCACAGACCTTACAGGAAAGAAATGATGGAATGAAAGGAAGAATTTAAAAGTCCTCAACACAGACCCCCAGTTATCAAGCTCTTTGCTAGTGGGTTCAACATCTACGTCAAAACTCAGGAAGTGGTAGTCATGAAATCCAACTCTGTTGTTAGCAAGAAAGTCTTCAAAATCAAGTCATGAGGGAGGATCGGAAAATAAAGATACAGGCCAGTATGTAACACCAAAGTCAAACCACGTCAAAGCAAAATTATTAGTGTTAAGTGCAATGGATTTAACATACACACACTGCTGTATGTAAAACAGATGACCAACAAGGACCTGCTCTATAGCACAGGGAGCAACAATGTAGCAGCTAAAGGTAAGAGCAATGTGTATGTGTGTGTGTGTGTGTGTACAGTTCAGTTCAGTTCAGTTGCTCAGTTGTGTCCGACTCTTTGCGACCCCATGAATCACAGCACGCCAGGCCTCCCTGTCCATCACCAACTCCCAGAGTTCACCCAGACTCACATCCATCAAGTCAGTGATGCCATCCAGCCATCTCATCCTCTGTCGTCCCCTTCTCCTCCTGCCCCCAATCCCTCCCAGCATCAGAGTGTTTTCCAATGAGTCAACTCTTCACATGAGGTGGCCAAAGTACTGGAGTTTCAGCTTTAGCATCATTCCTTCCAAAGAAATCCCAGGGCTGATCTCCTTCAGAATGGAGTGGTTCGATCTCCTTGTAGTCCAAGGATTTCTCAAGAGTCTTCTCCAACACCACAGTTCAAAAGCATCAATTCTTCGGCGCTCAGCCTTCTTCACTATACACGTAAAAAGAATGCGGGCTATATTTACAAGGAGAGTCAGATACACTTTGCTCACAATTTGACAGATAAAGTGGAAAAGTTCTTTTCCATCTTATTTTTTTATCATTGCTTTTTAAATGAGCCTTTTAGACTCTCCGTAATTCCTACCCGCATAAAATTTAGTGCTAGAGGTATACAGTATATCTGTGGATGTGCTTTGCAACCAATTTTTATCCATTTTGGAGGAGTATCACGCCCACTGAGAATGAATGAAGTTGCTAAAATACAAACAGAAAAAATGTAGACAACTCAACTGGTGTTGTTACTCAGTTGCTAGGTCGTGCCCAACTCTCTGTGACCCCCATGGACTGTAGTATGTCAGGCTCCTCTGTCCTTCACTCTCCCAGAGTTTGCTCAAAGTCACGTCCACTGAGTCAGTGATGCTTTCCAAACCTCTTTTCCTCTGTCTCCTACTTATTTTGCCCTCAATCTTTCCCAGCATCAGGGTCTTTTCTAATGAGTCAGCTCTTCGCATCAGGTGGCCAAAGTAATGGAGCTTCAATTTCAGCATCAGTCCTTCCAGTGAGTATTCAGGGCTGATTTCCTCTAGGACTGAGTTGTTTGATCTCTTTGCAGCTGATAAAGTTAGGGATCCAGAGACAGCGTGCGTGATGGCTGACGGGGGACCTTTTTGAATCATGGGTCCTCGAGGCCCTTGAGGAAGAAACTTGCCGACTGGAGAGCAGGGTGCTGCTCGGGGAGGGGGCTTTAAGGGGGTGAGGTCCGTGTGGCACCCTCGAACTCCCTGAGCCATCCTGTGGTGCGAGGCTTTGTGGTTAGGACATGTAAGAAACTAGACTGGACTAAAGTAAACTGGTCTCTGCAGGAAGACGCTGGCCGTTTTTCCCCCCAGTATTTATTTATTTTATTTTTATTACTCGGCTGTGCCAGCTCTTAGTTGTGGCATGTAGGATCTAGTTCCCAGACCAGGAGTCGACCCCTGGGCCCCCGAATCTGGAGAGCAGAGTCTTAGCTACTGGACCGTCATGGATGTCCCGAGTCTCTGGTCTTTACTGCACTAACTTCCACGTGAAGGTCAAGGATGGAGACAAGGCAAGAACACTGTCCTGAGTGTCCAGGGACCCCATCAGGGAATCCACGAACTTGAAACTTCTACATCCATCTCCTGGGGCAGGCCTGGGGCATCCCAGGTGGGCAACGCTACCTCCCCTGTGACAGTCCTTACGGCTTCAAGCAGTAAAGCCGGTTCAGGCAGGAGCAGGAACAGGACTCAACAGCACCCCTTACTCTGAACTCCATTGACTTCCCAATCGGTGACTTCCCACCTCCCTTCCCCCATGCTCTTTCTTTCTCCTGAACTGATTTCCAAAAATGAGAGAGCTAGAGTTAAAAGGAAAACATTTACAGCAAAGGAGGAATCAGCTCTGAGGTCACTGACTTTTGTCATCTTACTCCCCCACGAACCTTTAGAATCAAGGCCTTCTAATCTGACCTTGAGGACAGTGGCCCGCAGACAGGGACGGGCCTGAGCTCTGCTTCCTGCTCCTCGAGCCCCCGTGGAAGTGACCTTGAGCGCGTAATGATGACCCGGTGACAGAGGCACGCCCAGAGGGAGCGCCCTTCTTTATTACGAGCGGAATGGAGCAAGTCAACTCTCACCATTAAAGCTGTCCCGCAGGCTCCTCTGCACCGTCAGACCACAAGCGCAGGGCCTGTGCTCCACGCGGGGCGGGATGAGGCGACGTGCGGCTCCGCTGAACCGTGCGGCTCGTTCCAATGCCTCCCATCTCGTTGCCTGAAACCGGCGCCGTCTCCGTGCGCCCCGACGGTGATTTGGAGCTGGGAAGCGAGCTGGCGCGGCTCACGCTGGCCTGCCTTCTGTCACTGCGAACACCCGGCACCGCGTGTGCAGGAGTCAGGATGGCCGCGGCCGGGGACCGCGGAGCCGAGGCCACCTGCTCTGGCCCTCTGCCGACGGCGGCTGCTCCTGACGGAAGCCGGGGCCCAGGTTCCAGACCCAGCAAGGCCCACTGGAAAAACGCCCTCCACCCTCCTGGCCACCCTAACGCCTGGCAAGCGGCTGTGGGAGGTGGGGAGGGCGAGGCTGAAGGTCCCGGGATCGCAACTCAGGGACATCCTCTGTGATCTCCACGTCAGCGCCCCTTGGGGTCTTCCGCAGTTTGGAACCTTATCCAGAGCTGGGGCGGAGGGTGCCTGAGGCCGTCCAAGACCCGTAGGAGCCGGCGTGGCAGATGCAGGGACCCACAGAGCACGAGACTCGCGCTGGCCACCCCTGCTGTCCTGATGAGAAATGCCATGCGTTGGACCTGCCAGCAACCCAACTTCTGCACTTAGAAACTCTCCCTTCAGCTGACATGAGTGCGTGCTCAGCTGTGTCCCACTCTGTGTGATCCTGTGGGCTGTAGCCGCCAGGTTCCTCTGTGAATACTGGCGTGGGTTGCCATTCCCTTCTTCAGGGGCTCTTCCTGACCCAAGGGATCGAACCCGCATCTCTTGGGGTCTCCTGCATTGGCAGGCAGATTCCTTACCACTACACCACCTGGGAAGCCACATCTGACATGAGTGTTCTTCAAATGATATCAGAGGGCATTTGAAATTCTCACAGAAAGTGGATTAAAATTTACTGGCAAATTGGAGATCTGTGAGCTGTTTGCGTTTGTCTCTTTCTGGCATTTGTATTTCTTTAATGCTCTAACAGCCTCCCTCAGCTTTTGTATTGGATTTGAAATCTAAAGGAAAGCATTTGCTAGGTCATCAGAATCGTCACCCAAATTTCAACACTGCTTTAGCTTTTAAAAGTCTCATTTCTCTGCCCTCACTCAGGTTTGTATGAACAGATGCACACTGTTATGTATAAAGTAGATAACCAACAAAGCCATACTGTATAGCACAGCATTGTAAAATACACAGTATTTTGTAACAACCTGTAAGGGGAAAGGAATCTGAAAAAGAATATATATTCATACACACTCATGTACACTCATGTATAGGTGAATAGCTGTGCTGCACACCTGAAGTTAACAGGGTGTTATAAAGTCAACTAAAAGCACCCCTAGTCTCCTAGGAAACGGCGGTTCTGCGTTCCTGGACTTTTCTCAGTAGAGATGAACGGAGGTCAGTGAGAACCTTTTTCCTAAGAAGCTGCCGTGGTGTATGTTAAAGTTGATGAAAAGTATCAGCGGGTCACAGAACTCCTGGATCTGTGAGTGAGCGCTAGACCACTAGATGGGTTTCTGGAGGGTCTCACTGTGGCATCTGTAGATGTGAACTGGTGCGTGTATCAGGAAACCTCTGGGGAAGAGGCCCCCGCAGCCTGTGTGATGTCATCGAAGGCAACAGGGGAGAGAGTCTGGGCTTCTCACTTAGCGGGACCCCTGAGGGCAGGGCGGGGCCAAGGTGGGGTTGGCCCTCCTCCCACAGAGCTCGCAGGAACTTCTGGGGGCTCCCCCTCCCTGAGCCTCCGATTGCCACCTCCCCAGGCACGGCTCTGCCATCACTCACTGCCGGCCAGGCCAGGCAGAACCCCACCACTTTGCAGGTGGGGCCGGCTGCTGCCCGTGGCAGAGACGAACGACATATTTATTAGCTTGTCAAAACCTCCCCTGTTTATGGAAGTCTCACCCAGCTAAACAAAACAGTCAGCTTCCCATTGGCTCCTCAAGAGGCCCCTGCTGAGAGCTTCAGCAAAGTGCTTGATGAGGCATAAAATGATGATTAATTAATTTACTGCTCAGTTGATCGTCTCACGGTGCGGTTGATGGTTCTCCCAGCGGTCAGCCCTCACTCTGCCAGGCACGGCCAAGCCTGCTTTTGCTCTGACCTGAGCCGGGAAGCTCCCTGGCAGGGAAGGAGGCAATGGGGCACAGAGGCTCCGGAGGCCCCAGGAGGCGGGCACAGGCGGCGGGGGGGGCCTCTCATAGCCAGCCATTAATCAAGACTCACTGGCCCTGGGAACGGCCGGCGCCCGGGAGGAGGCGGCCTGGGCGCTGCGGGTGCTTGGAGCCGCATCTCCAGCCAGTTCACTCTCCCGGGAGGCTCCTGGGCAGCCTGCTGTCCCCCCGGCGAGCACTGGCCGGGACGGGCTCCCTGTGCTCTTGCGTCTCTGTGAGGAAGGTGGCCTCGCTCGCCCGCAGGGTGAGCCGGTGGGGACACGGCTCTGCCTCCAGACTGTCAGCCCTCAAGGTCAACGATAGCAAGGCTTTTGGAAATGGGAAGACACAGAGATTTTCTGTCTTAACTTGAACTCCACATGGCACATTGTTGGGTTTTAGGAAGTTTTAGCTTTATCAAAAGTAAAGTGAGATTTAAAAGCAGAGGTCTCTGTCGATTTATCCTTTTCTAACTGACTGCAGAGAGTAGGTTCACGGCGTGTAATGCAGCCATACAGACAAGGAGCAGTGAACACTCTCTCCTGTGGGGCGCGGATGGAGAGCCCCCACCGGACTATAAGCCCACTGGATGGTAAACGATCTGCTGGGTGGGGCAGCAGGTTACAGGACTTGGAGGACACCCGGGATGCCCTGCCTCACGGGTGTAAGTTTCGAATGGACGGCCAGGTCTAAAGTCAGGCCCCTGGACAGCAGGCGGGACCCTGAGGGGCGCTGAGCTACCCGTCAGATCAGCACGGGGAGCAACACTACTTTAGGCCCAGACTCGGGGTGTGCAGGAGCTGGGTCCCTCGGGAAGGGGTGGCCCCGTGTGCTGCTGGCCCTGAGACCCTCAGGGACACAAGGCTGGCAGCACTGTGCCCCAGGGCCAGGGAAGGGCACGCTTGTCAGGGCCACTGCACGTGTGTGAGGTCCAGTCTCTGCAGAGACCTCAGGGACCCGCTGGGCCATGCAGCTGAGAAGAGGAGGCTCGGAGGCTGGCTCTCTGTCCCCAGCATGCAGTCCGAGGGGCCCACCCTTCCTGTCTGGTCTCTCAGAGGGTCTGGCTGGTGTCCAGCCGGGGGATGAATGGAAAGTGAAACAAGGGGTGGAGGTGCAACGTCGGGCCAAATTGCAGTCCAGCTGGCAGGAGGTCACTGCAGGCGGCCACCCCACTCGGGAAGGGTGCCGGCCAGCGCGGGCGGCTCGGAGTGGGCTGGGAGCGCCAGGGAAACTGCAGGGGTGGCAGGGCACGTGGGAGCCCTGCTGGACCAGGCCCTCCACCGGCCTCTGTCCCAGGGCTGACACTGCGCTTTCCCACCTGGACCGGAATGACCCTCCGCGTCTGCTCAAGCCGAGGTTTAAAGAGCAGAGAGTGTCACCCAGGCTGATGTTGGCGGCAAGCTGTAAACAGGGGTCGTGGTGCCTGGAGGTCGGATCAGATGGGGGTTTGCGGTGAGTGAGGCGGGCTGGGGTTGGACAGAGTCCTTGGAAAGGTGACGGTTTTCCATCCCCTGGGTTTTCCTGGGACAAAGGGCTCTGTGTCCCTGAAGGGTCGGGGTCTGCTGTGTCCTACGTACTGTGGAGATCCTCACAGGCATTGAAGTTGGAAAGCATTAAAGAACCCATCCATTAAGAGGCCAGTTTAACCTGTTTGTCTCGAAGTTCCCAACCTGGTAACATCAGGAGCAGCGATGCGTGAAACGGCTGACCCCTCTGGGAGGATGAGGATGGGGTCCCTGGGCACGCTGCAGGAAGCATGGCCCCGTAACCAAAGGTGCCACGACAGGAAACCAGCCTCAGTTGTGTGTCTCCGTGGACCACGCACCAGCATCCTGGCCATCCCTGTGGCCCGGGAACAGCGCAGCACCCAAAGGCCCACACCGAGGGGCTCTGCGTCAGCTCCATCTGCAGGTCTTGCTGGGATACAGGGTGGGGAGGGGCCCTGGTGGGCTCGATGGCCAGGGCTGGCAGTGGATGTCTGGGGCAGTGGGGTCGCCCAGGGGCTGGGGGGGCCGTGGGGATGAGTGGACATTGAGTCACGGAGAAAAGCAACGGATGGGCTGGCACTGAGGATGGGGAATCCACTCAAATGGGGAGCGGCCAGGGTGACCACGGGGGACTGACCTGGAGACGTCCAGGCTTTCACAGCTGGGGAGGGGAAGCTGGACGGTCGGGCCACACATTCGGCTCCTGCACCACAGGCTCGGGGTAGACAGCTGGACCTGCAGGTGGCCACTGCAGCCAAGTCGCTCAACCTCCCCGATGCCACGGTCCACCTCCTGCCTGGTGGTGGACCTGACTTAAGACACTGCCCAGGGGGCTGAGAGGGTCTGTGATTGAAACAGGCTCTGGGAACCCTCAGGGCAAGGCTGGCACCTACAGGGGCTTCCTTCTGGGAAGCCTGAGGCTCGCTTTCCTTGGGGGAACCAGAGGGTTCCTATGTCTCCACCTGTGCATGGATCATTTAGCTCCACAATCAGGAGCTGATAAAAACATCCAAGTCAGGGAGGTTATTGTAAAAAAAAAAAAAGAAAAATAGATCTCGTTCTCTTCTTCCTGGCCTTTCCAAATTATTACTTAACATCATCGGGCAAAATCAAGAATAAAGGCACCATTGCCAGAGAGTGGCCCTTCTGTGGGGTTAACCCCCCGACCTCCATGGGGCGTGGACACGGTCAGCTGGGCTCTTCTCTCTGCCAGTTTCCTCGTCTCCTGCCCTGTCACCCACGCGAGTCATGTGAGTGGGGTTGTCGTCACCTGTGTGGTGAGCAGAACATATCAGGGTTGTATTTTCCTCTAAAAAATGCCGAAAAGATGTGGACACTGGTGAAGGAAGCTGATGGAAAGTGCAGAATTTTCAAAGGTGAAATGAGAAAAACTTCTGGAAAGTGCAGGTGAAAGTTCAGAGAAGATCAGATGAGAGAGCATTGTAACCACACTCCCCTGCATCTGGGCCCAGGGCTCAATTCATCCACAACCAAGCGCTTTGTGCATAAAAGGTGTTGTGGAACCAAACTCTGGTCCACTCCCCTGACACGCAGCAAAGCTGATTTGTCGACTCCAAGCTGTGGTGAAGGAAAGTACAGTGTTTATTGCTAGGAGAACAGGCAGCAAAGCTGATCAATTGACACCAGGTTTTGGTGAAGGAAAGTACAGTGTTATTTGCAGGGCACCAGGCAGCTCATGCTCAAAAGACCAGAACTCACAGATGGTGTCCAGGGAAAGGTTTCTGAAGGCCATGTTAGGGGCGAGGGTTGCAGGATGCCTGGCCATCCTTCTGGACATCCATTCTCCTGGACATCCTTCTGACCAGGGGGTGGTGAGGTCACAGGGGATGCTTTGGGAGTCAGCATCATCCACCTTCTGGTGCCAACCAGCCTGCGATGCATGTGCTTGTGGTCAGCAGGAGGTCACCATCCTCCCTTGGGTGGGCGGTCTTAGCTTCATAGAACAACTCAAAGACTCAGATTGTAATGCGTATCCCTTCAGGAGAGACTAAGGGTCCTGGGACTCTGGCATCCTTAACATTAATTGCCTGACTCTGCTTTTTGGAACACGGGGAAGACCAAACGCAGCGGGGGAGACAGAGTGGCTTGTACACACGTGGCCCTAGGATCCTGCTCTGGAAAATGGAGCTTTCAGTCCGCCTTTTCTTTAACTTTCTTCAATCCTTAGGGGAACAGGGTGGAACAAGAAAGTTTTGGATAGAGAAGTTGAGCATAGACTTGGCAGGTAAGCTCGATTCTGGGGAGCTCGGTTTCAGGAGGCATTTCCCCCGAATTCCAGACCATGCAGGAGCTCCTCCAGGAGCAGCTGGGAGGCCCTTAACCATCTCTGCTTTGGATTTAACAAAATGGAAATGCTTACACTCTTCAGCCTGTCTTTGCATGAGCTCTAAGAGGTTCCCTAGAAATTGAAAGTTCTTTTCCCCCAAAGAAGCATCAAGAACTCGCTCTAAACCAGCAACAGAACAATGGAAACAACCGCGTGTGCGTTTCTTGAGTGAACGAGACAGACTGTTCCCAGGCGCAGAGGGCCAGCTGCACTCTGGCTGTTCTTCTGGGGGGAGACCTGGTTTTCAGAATACTGTAAGAATTGCGTCGCCCAGAGAGACAGTCAATGGCTTGTTATTTTGACAAAAAGGTCAAAAATTAAATGTCTATTTCTTTCATGTGATTTACTAGTGTTTTGGTAGGGGAAGTTTTTTTTTCCCCATAAAATATAAAACATAAGAGTCTTTCTTTTAAATTCAATAATGCAAGAAGTGACTATGTGTGTGTGTGCGCACGCGTGTTCAGTCTCTTCAGTCCTGTCTGACTCTTTGTGACCCTTTGGACTGTAGCCCCCCAGGCTCCTCGTCCAGGGGATTCTCCAGGTAAGAATTCTGGCATAGGTTGCCAAGCCCTTTTCCAGGGGATCTTCCTGATCTGTGATCAAACCTGGGTCTCCTGAACTGCAGGCAGATTCCTTACATCTGAGCCACCAGGGAATCCTGAGAGACAATATCTCATCTTAAAAACACAAGTGAGGTCTGCATGGTAGGAACAGTGGTGGGTGGAGACGAAACCATGAATGGGTACAGACTTATGGGGATCTCAGAGTCCTGACCTTGTTTAATCCTCCTGGTTTGTTGAATCACAGGCCACAGGAGTATCCGTGGTCTTGTTCTACAGACGCTGAGAGACCTGGGGAGCTACTGCTCTGGATCTGGGGCCAGAAGGTGCCCGAGTTCACTGTGCTGACTGACGGGACAGGGGCTCACAGAGGAAGGCGGGCCAGCGATCAGCAGTGACCCTCGAGCACTGACCACCCCTGGGATTGGTTGAGGAGCAGAGCAGGTGCTTGAGGGACCCCCAGCTCTGGGGATCCACCAGCATCATGGGCGACTTCTCTGACAGAGCCCAGGCTTAACTGGCTTTGCCATCCACTGGCTTCTATGTTCCTCCTCGATGTTCAGGGTTTCTGCTTCTGCTGAGATGCTCTCTGTAACAGAGACGGAGTGAGAGAAAGGGAGGAAGTTTGTATGCAGGACCGCTCCTGGCTCTAATAAAGATGCAACGCCTCACGTTAGGCAGAGATTTACTTGTATTGATGCAGATTTACTGCTCCAGGAAAAAAAAAAAAGAAGCCTTATTGTATGATCAAAGCTAATAAAAATAGAAAACAAATGACACCGTCCCCTGAATAGAAGCAGTGCACCAGTTAATGAACACTTATTGACCGGCAACCTGCAGCTAATGCAGCCATGGATTCTTACTTTGTCTCTTCGTGGTTTTAAGAAGCAATTGGCTGGGTCTCCCCGGACCAGAGGATGAGGTGATAGTTAACAAAGCTGCGTTTTATTTAGTGCTAAACAAAGCAGTCAATTTAAATCTGAGTTGGATGGGAAAACCATCTCTTTGGTTTATGTAAGCTGGGATCACTTGAGCGAGGCTGTTTTTAGATGGTTCTGTCATGGGATACTGATTGTTTATTATGTACGGCTGCATCCTGTCCATTTACAAAAAGTGATGGGAGAATCAGTCAGTGTCCAACAGCCCCGGATGGGAATTTAATGCCAACGTCCCCGTGTGTAGTGATTTTTAAAGCCAAGTCTACCTACCACTGGGCTGAGTCACCTATACCTAAACTTCACAGCCCTTATTGAAACTCCCTGCACGTCGAGATACAATTTGAATGAGTGCGTTGCAGCATCACACACAGAACTTAAAAAGTGCGTTGTCCGAATCAGGTTAATGGGACTTCCGAAGCCCTTGGGAGCGCGATGCCCACGGTCCGAGTGGTGCCCGAGGGTCGGCGCTTAGCAGCCGCCACAGCGCCTTTGCAGGAAAGCTGCCCGTGTCCTTGCCTGTCACCGCGAGCTCACAGGTTTGCCGGGGCGCCGTCTCCGAAGCGCGGATGGGGTCACTGGCAGGAATGTCTCCCCTGTCTGGCGCGGCCCTTCAGTGCAATGGGCATGAGGCGGAGCCTGTCTGCCTCAGCCCGGCCCCACCCCGCAGCCCACAGAGGAGCGAGTGGCGGCGATGCAGTTTTCCTGGGTCTTCTCTTCTTGGTCATGTCACCTTCCCCGCGTTTTCTTGTGTTTTATATTAAAACAATTTATTTAATTTTAATTTTACCTTTTAAAAATTGAAGTATATTAATAGTAGTTTATAGTGATTCAGGGGTACATTAAAGTGATTCAGTTTTATGTATATCTATATAGATAGATAGATAGCACTTCCCAGGGGGCTTCAGTGGTAAAGAACCCGCCTGCCGAGGCAGGGGACGTAAGAGACCTGGGTTCGATCCCTGGGTCAGGAAGATCCCCTGGAGGAGAGCATGGCAAGCCACTCCAATATTCTTGCCTGGAAAATCCCAAGGACCCAGGAGCCTAATGGGCTACAATCCAAGGGTCACCAAGAGTTGGACATGATTGAGGTGACTTAGCCCATATATGTGTACTCTTTTCCAGATTCTTTTCCATTACTGTTTATTATAAAATATCAAATATAGTTTCCTGTGCTGTACAGGAGGTCCTTGTTGATTATCTACTTTATATATAGTTGTTTGTAACTGCTAATCTCAAAGTCTTGATTTTTCCCTCCCCACCATTTGGTAACCATAAGTTTATTTCCAATGTTTGTGAGTCTATTTCCGTTTTGTAAATAACTTCATTTGTGGCATATTTTCGATTCCACATATAAGTGATATCATACGGTATTTACCATTCTCTGTCTGACTTATTTCATTCAGTGTAATGACCTCTGGGTCCATCCATGTTGCTGCAAAAGGCATCATTTATCCTTTGTTGTGGCCGAGTAACATTCCGTTTTGTGTGTGTGTGTGTGTGTGTGTGTGTACATATATATACTGGTTTCCTCATGGAGTCTCCACAGCCTGGCCCTCCCAGGAAGGGGCCTGCCATCCTGCTGAGCTCAGGGTGCATCTCTTCTCAGGCCACAGAGCCTCCGGCAAGCCGAGGACCCCACGTGATCTGTGGCATCTGACCTGTTCTGCCGTGGACGGCCGGGGCTCCCAATGGCGCGTGTTCTCAAAGGCCCACAGCTGGGGTCACTGAGCACAGGGGAGGCAGCCCCTGGTCCCCGAGGATTCACCCGGGGATTCCAGGTTGGGTGCCCGTTGCCTCCTGCAGCCTTGGCTTGCGTGGGACACAGGCGAGTTCTCTGGATGGGCAGGAGCGGGGTGGGAGGAGCTGGCTTTCTGCCGTCTCAGTGTCTACACTGGTCTGTACTTCTCCACCGTCAGGAAGGAGCGTGTCAGCCTCAGTAACAGGAGGAGAAACCAAGGGCCCAGCAGGCCGCCGGCCCTGAGGGGGATAACCAGGCACATTTCAATCCCTCCACCGGAAGATGCGTGCGTGGGAACAGAGGACACAGACGATTTTAAATGACTTTATGAACAGACTGTGACCTGCCGACTGCTCCTCAGAAGGAAACCAGCTCCTGCACGGCTGGCCCAGCATCCCTTTCTCTCCCCGCTGGGAGCTGGAGCAGCTGCTGGACGCGGACGAAGCTTCCTTCAGACGCTGGGAGCCCAGCATCACACGCAGCCACTGCAGCCCCTGCCGCCCTGGGTAAGGGCGGGCACACGCCCACCATGGCCGCCTCGCCAGCCCCCCTGAGCCCACAGGGTGGTGCCTGCAGCCAGGACCTGCCTGTCCCCCGGGGACTCCTTGGTGGACAAGGTCTGCTGAAGGTCGAGGGGGTGGAATCCCCAGGGTTTGGCTCATATGCTCCTGCAGGGTACTCAGCCATGCAGGTGCGACCCCCAGAAAAGGGAGATCTAGGGGAAATGAGAGCATTACAAGCCTGGCTCCAAAAAAGGTAAATAGAGTGGAGTCACTGCAGATCTGAGCTCAACTCTTTTCCTGCCCGAGAAGAGACGGTCAGGAAACTGTGGGGGGGGGGGGGGGGAGATGGGCTGAGAGGGGAAGGCCCAGGCCTCTGGGCACTGAAATAAACAGACACCTGGGAAGAACCCAGAGTACTTCTTTGGGTGCCCACTCCTGCCATGTGCCGGGATCCCTACAACCGAATGAAAGCAATGGTCTCATTTTCAGGAATAAAAATAAACAAAGTCTTAAGTGCTTTAAGACTAAATGGTGGGTTGTTTCCAATGGCCCAGTCACCTTCTTGGGCTTCTGCATTTCTTAAGGCTTCAGCCTGCAAACAGTACACCCACGTCCACCAGGCTGGCTGAGGGCTGGACTCCACCAGGGGTCTGCCTGGTTTGCCTTCAGGCTCGGCTTGCTCAGGTGGTAGCCCTGGGCTTAGTGAGTCCCTGAGTCTCTCTCAGTGGCGGCTGCAGCTGACGGTCCCCATCACTTCTCATCGTCACAACTGGTGACCTCACAGAGCAGCTGCATGTTGTCTGAGATGGAAAAACGTAGCTGATGGGCACAGACAAACCCTGCAGATGGGGGCGGCCGTTTCCTGGGCCGCTGGCTGCAAATCCTCACCAGTGCACAGCCTGCCTTCAGCGTCAGGCTGCTCCTCGAGTAAGGGAACCGGCGGAGCACGGACCCCCTGAGAGGTGGCGGTGTGGAATCCAGGAGCATCCATGCAGCTCGGGACCCGAGCCAGGGCCACCTCCATACTGAGCATCCAGGTTTCATTGTCAGGCACTGTCTTTGGATTGATCCTGAGTTTAGTTTTCACACGCCTGCCTAGAGGAAGAGGTGCTGCCTGGAAGAAAAATACACTTGCCTGTGATCTGTCTTCAAGGTGAATACTGCATGGCCTGTGGAGGGCAAGGAGATCCAACCAGTCCACCCTAAAGGAAATCAGTCCTGGGTGTTCACTGGAAGGTCTGAGGCTGAAGCTGAAACTCCAGCCCTTTGGCCACCTGATGCAAAGAGCTGACTCATTGGAAAAGACCCTGATGCTGGGAAAGATTAAAGGCAGGAGGAGAAGGGGACGACAGAGGATGAGATGGTTGGATGGCATCACCGACTCAATGGACAGAAGTTTGAGCAAGCTCTGGGAGTTGGTGAAGGACAGGGAGGCCTGGCGGGCTGCAGTCCATGGGGTCACAGTCAGACATGACTGAGCAACTGAATTGAAGACTTTTCAAAAACAAGCTAGAGATCACAGATGCTGGTTTTCTTCAGTGAGGAAATTCTTGTCCAGAGAAACGTCTTTGACTCAATATTAAGATTGGTGATTGGATGGATATTTACGCTTTTACATGTTTAGGGCAAGTTTGCATCCTTTATAGTTGGCTTACTTGTTAACGAATGAATACTGCTCATCCCAGCGGGGTGGACCAAGATGCAGCCTTGTGTCTGGGACCCCGTGAATGGTGTGGCTTGGCCATGGGGATGGACCCTCCCTCTGGCTCCCCTGTGGAGCCCCTCCCAGGCAATAGGCATATATGTTTTGCCCTATTACATCATAGTCGTTTTCCTTGTAATTAGATGTGTGTTCTTCACAATGAAAGGTTAGAGACATCAAGAGCTTCCCAGCAACATAATTGACAGGGATGAAGAGAAAATCCGTGTACACACAGAACAGGCAAGTTGCTGTGTTTCAAGGATGACAGATGCAAAGAACAAATGTTAAAGGGAGTTGTTTTCCAATATTGTTTGAAAAGTACATATCTAATTAGAGACGAATCTGTTTAAATTCACCAACAAAATAAGCTGATGAAAGGAAGGAAAAAAAAAAAAAACTAGGTCAGTCTGAGATCTGTGTAAGTTGGGTCTCTAATGGGACAATCATTAAAAATAATTTCAATTATTCACGTTTGAATGACTTTTATATAAAGCTTTTTAAATAACGTGAAATCTGCGGTATGAAGCCTAAATGAAAGAATGGCCATGTTAATCTCTTGACATATTATTTGAGCTTGTACATTGTGAAAAAAGAAAAGCACAGGAGAATGTTAAATTTCACATAAAATATTCTGGTTTCCTCTGGTTTATTTCAGAGCTAGGGTGTCATTTATGATTACATTTTATGAGAAGATAATTACAAGCAGAACTCCTTTTCTAAGCTTGCAAAAGGTAATCTAAATGCTAAGATTAACACATTTCGGGACATTAATAAGCTCAGTTCTCTTCACCTCGATGGATTAGTGACGTCCAATGGCGGCAGCGGCTTTCTCTCTGCAGCCAGCGCTACCCACAGAACTCCCTCCCACTGGTGGACAGGAAGGCAGGCATCCTGGGCTCATCGTTGGGTAGAACCCCACACTCTAACAGGGATGCCGACGGATCAGGGTGTCGAGTCCTACAGACAGTAAAGTGCTCTGCGAACGGTGCGTGTCATGTGGGTGTCTTTCCTGTGATCGCCAGTGATGTTCTGCCCAAGGAAAGGGGTAGGGGCAGCAAACAGAAGTTTAGAGATTTTCAGGGCTTCCCTGGCAGTCCAGTGGCTGAGACTCCGTGCTTCCACTGCAGGGGGCACAGGCTTGATCTCTGGGCAGGGAACTAAAATCTGCCTGCTGCACAGCATCAGTTCTGTTCAGTTCAGTGGCTCAGTCATGTCTGACTCTTTGTGACCCCATGGACTGCAGCACCAGGCCTCCCTGTCCATCACCAACTCCCGGATCTTACTCAAACTCATGTCCATTGAGTTGGTGATGCCATCCAACCATCTCATTCTCTGTCATCCCCTTCTCCTCCTGCCCCCAATCTTTCCCAGCATCAGGGTCTTTTCAAGTGAGTCAGTTCTTCGAATCAGGTGGCCAAAGGATTGGAGTTTTTGCTTCAGCATCAGTTCTTCCAATGGACACCCAGGACTGATCTCTTTTAGAATGGACTGGTTGGATCTCCTTGCAGTCCAAGGGACTCTCAAGAGTCTTCTCCAACACCACAGTTCAAAAGCATCAATTCTTCAGAGCTCAGCTTTCTTTATAATCCAACTCTCAAATCCATACATGACTACTGGAAAAACCATAGCCTGGACTAGATGGACCTTTGTTGGCAAAGTAATGTCTCTGCTTTTTAATAAGCTGTCTAGGTTGGTCATAGCTTTCCTCCCAAGGAGTAAGCATCTTTTAATTTCATGGCTGCAGTCACCATCTGCAGTGATTTTGCAGCCCTCCAAAATAAAATCTGTCACTGTTTCCATTGTTTCCCCATCTATCTGCCATAAAGTGATGGGACCAGATGCCATGATCTTAGTTTTCTGAATGTTGAGCTTTAAGCCAGCTTTTTCACTTTCCTCTTTGACTTTCATCAAGAGGCTCTTTAGTTCCTCTTCACTTTCTGCCATAAGGGTGGTGTCATCTGCATATCTGAGGTTATTGATATTTCTCCTGGCAATCTTGATTCCAGCTTGTGCTTCATCCAGCTCAGTGTTTCTCATGATGTACTCTGCAAATAAGTTAAATAAGCAGGGCGACAATATACAGCCTTGAGGCACTCCTTTTCATATTGGAACCAGTCTGTGCACAGCATAGCCCCCCGCCAAAAGAGAAATTTAGACGTGTTCAAAGGAGTAAAGAGTGCAACGAAGAATAAAACCTCTGCTACTAGTGAAGTCAAATCTACATGTAGATTAAATGAATGAACATCATAAGCAAAGTTTTAAAAATCTGGGCTTGGGGGAAATTCAGATTTCTGGGTATACAGCCCTAGAAAATGGACTTACCATTTCCTACACTCCTATGTTTACTGCAGAGTCATTCACAGTAGCCCGGACATGGAGACACCCCATGTGTCCACCAACAGATGACTGGATAAAGGAGATAGGAGATACACGTATGCACATGTATATGTATATGACTTGGCCATAAAAAGCGAGGAAACCCTGCCATTTTTGACATCATGGATGGACCTTGAGGTCATTGTAATAAGTGAAATAAGTCAGATAGAGAAAGACAGGCATCCTGTGACCTCACTAACACGAGACATCTAAAACAATTGGACTGGAAGGAACAGTAGATCGGTGGTTTCCAGGGGCTGGGGAACGGGGCAAGTGAGTGACGGTGTCAGAGAGATAAAAATCCAGTTTTCAGAGGAATAAGTTCTAGCAATGTAAGGTGCAGAATGGAGGCTATAGTTAACAATGCTATATTGTTTATCTGAAAGTTGCTAAGAGAGCAGATTTTTAACGTTCTCATCACACGCACACACACACACCCCCGTATGTGAGGTCAAAGGCATTAACTAAACCTCTTTGGCGGTTGTTTTGCACCATGTACACGTGTGCACACCTTAAACTTACACAATGGTATATGCAGATTCTCGTTGTTTTAGTCACTAAGTCATGCCTGATTCGTTTGTGACTTCATGGACGTAGCTGGCCAGCCTCCTCTCTCCATGAGATTCTCCAGGCAGGAACGCTGGAGTGGATAGCCACTTCCTTCTCCAGGAGGTCTCCCGCATTGCAGGCAGATTCTTTACCAGCTGAACCACCAGGGAAGCCCAGGAAGATGATAAGAGCATCAGATAAGACATTCTAGCTTACTAATCACTCTACAAGAAGCCAGGATTTTCAAGCCCTCTCTCCACACAAATATAGATTCCCCATCGGCTGATGAGGGGCCGTGAGGGGAATGTGCTGTTCACTGCCCCACTGTGAGTCTTCGGTGACACCCAGCTGCTCCCCTGAGACCAGAGAAAGTTTAGGTGGGAACAAGGGTGTCCTTCCCTCCAGGAGCCACCTAAAACTCCCTCTGCTCCATCCATGTCTGATCGAACTCGAGAAAGAAAGTGGTTGGCTTGACCCCTCACCTACCGCATATTCCTGGAGGGCATCTCAGGTGGGAACTGTGGACCTAGGATTTTGACAACAATCAGTTAAAAAAAAAAAAAAACCCTCTTGTTTTGTCTGTTGAAGAACAGACAGAGGCGTCGACCACTTCTGCTGGAACTATTGAGGCGGCACTGAGGTCAGCCTTGCATGTCTTCATCGTCACCCCTGTGGTGCCTCAGCCTCCACTGCTTTCGGGACTGGACACCAGGTGGCCTCACTCCAGGCCTGTGGGTCCTTGAGCTGACTTTATTCCATGGGGTGGGCCAGGGGCCCCTGCTAGGACTTGAATGGCTTGTAGCCAGCAGAGAGTAAATGAAGACTTCGGATCACGGACCTCCTATAAGCAGGAGGTTTTGAAGCAGATTGAATGTTTCCACTTTGGAGGATTTCTTTCTTTTTCCTCTTAAACTGTGAGTCAGCCTTACAGCAGCCCTGCCGGCATCTTCAGTTTCGCCTCAGCAGGTGGTGGGAAGGGGATGCTGGGGTTGGGGAAGCCTGTTTTCTTCTGCTTTGTAACCTCCAGGAGCCTCTGAGCCTCCAACACACATAACAGTGTATACATTAGGAGCTGAGCAACTGCACCTCTTCAGCTCTCACCCCAACTGCACTTCCCCAGAGGATCCCAGACTCTGCAGCCCAGACCCTGTGCTTCTCCCATCCAACCTCAGGGGATTCTATTGATGCAACTTTGACTGCTGCGCACCAAATTGTTACAGAAGCTTGAAAACACTAAGGAAGATGATAAGAGCATCGGATAAGATGTTCTAGCTTACTCTCAATTTACTTTAACACTTATTATCTTAAGACTGGCAGTGGAAAACCAGGTTGCAATTTTTAACCACAGGGAGAAATATTCTGAGTTTCTATCCTCTGCCACATTGCTTGGTTTTTCCGTTGATTTCTCCCAACACACTCTGAGATGAGGACTTACCCACGATGAGTCAGGAATGACTCTCCAGGTGTGGGGAGCTGGACGATGCAGGGTGAGAATCAGACAGCCTGATGCAGGGGGCAAGTAGGGAGGGGGATCTTGCCCCAGGTTCCTTCCTCCTCAGCACTGGAGGGGGCAGGCGTCCCTCCTCTGGGTCAGCACCACGGACAGAGGGCTGCCCTGGGGTGGGGGAGGGTAGCTTTGGTCTTTGGAGCACAGTGGTTTCAATAGTCTGTTGAAGTTGTCTCCGACTCTTTGCGACCCCATGGATTGCAGCATGCCAGGCTTCCCTGTACTTTCCTGTCTCCCAGGGGTTTTGCCCAAGTTCATGTTCACTCAGTTGGTGATGCAGATACTGGAGTGGGTTGCCATTACCTTCTCCAGAGGATCTTCCTGGTCCCGGGGGTTGAACCCGGGTCTCCTGCATTGCAGGTGGATTCTTTAACAACTGAGCCACCACGGAAGCCCATGGAGCTCTTCAGATGCAGAAAGTCAATGAGGACAGAGGTAGGAGACACGTGTGCTGCTCTCTCAGGGAAGTTTCGGAGGAAGTGAATGAGCGAGCAGATAGTCTTTTGAGTACACAGTATATTCAGGACAAGTTCAGCAGGTGTTCTGCAGTTTTCAATTCTAAAAATTCATTTCATCAGGGGACAAAGGCATCAGCAGAGGAAAGCCATTAATTTATGTTGTTGATACATCTTAGTTGATAAATGGACGTTTCTCATACTATAGAAAATGCTTTTGTTATTTTGCTAAGATGATAAATGTCTTTTAAAACTTTTTCAAAATGAGCTCGACTGTATCATGCTCATAAATAAACATAATTTGTGTTTCTTGACTGTAAGAATGCATATGGAAAAACAACGTTCAAAAATTGGTCAACATATTGCTCTGATAGTTTTCATATACTCAACTCAGTATAAGTTGGGAACTTCGTGGTGATATTTGCTTCAAATCAATTAGTTTTTAAACCAATTGTTTATGTAGTGGGAGGAAGATGATGGCAGTGGAGAGAATGAAGCCAATTATAGGCGAACAATTTGTTCCCTTGAATAAAGGGTCCATCTCTGACTTAAGTCCAGAGGATGAAGAGTTGGGTCATGTCTAAGCAGGTGAAACTTGGTGAAAGACTCAGAAATGTAGACACTCCAGGAAAAGCTGCCCAGCCAGCTGTCTCCCACAGAAGCCCTCTTGTCTATGACCAGCTGCCTTCAACACCCTTCCTTTCTTTTAGTCTCTGAAGAGATGAAAATTCCAGCATTTTAAAAGGAAAACAATTGCTTTCAAATCCCGTAACTGCCTTAATCCTATGATCTTCCACCTTTCAGCCTTTATCTGAGAAATACATGTTACATTCATGTTTTACAAATGATATTCTAGATGTTCTCTGAAGTTATATTCATAAAAATATAAAGTGAGTCACATTATTGAGCTATTTTCCTAAAGGAAAAATTCAATATTCACATTTTAACACATTTTTTAAAAAAATGGGTATGTTATTAGCTGCCTTAAATCCTCTTATGGAAAAAGTGTGGAATAAATAAATACAAATGTCAAGGCGTAGGCAAACACTTTTGAGCCTTTTCGTGTTCATGTTGGATTGTCCATGCGCGTGGGGCCGCCCATCACCCAACAGCCACCAGCAGCTGTGTCTTGTGCCCGGGGGGCGGGGTGGCCTTGCCTTTTCAGGGCTCCATATAAGCACACAGCCCCCTAGCTCAGCTCACACATGGGGTGCTACTCCAGCCCCGAGCAAGTGTCCCTGAGCTAACAGTACCTTCTGGCCATTCATCCTGAGAGGACATCTTCTCAGGCTGATTACTTAGATGAGCACAGAGACCATTATCAAACTAGATCAAATCTGATAAATCCCTGGTTCCCCCAGGGATGGGGGTGAGAAGACTCAAATCTCAGAGTGTCTCCTTGTTCAGGCCAACCCTGGGCTTAACCCACAAACTGCGGAGGGGGCAGGCTCAGGTGTTCAGACCCTAGGGCGCTTAAGAGACATCCTGGTGAGTCCCTGACGAGCAGCAGCCTCCGAGGTGCCGGGAGCCGGCATATTGCATATTGAGTGAGGATCTGTAATAGCTCAACTGGAATTCTATCACTGCCTGGAGCCAGCGTGAGGCACTCCGCCCATGACAAAGGTCATGAGGAAGGAGGCTCGGCATACGCAAAGGCGGGATCGAGCCTCAGGAGTCCCCCTGGAAATTCTCGAGCATCTACCCCCAAAACCAGAGTCTGCCTACTTTCTGCTTTGTGCTTTCACCTACACCTCTGACTTTACAGGGGGCTGTCCCCCACTACCTCTCTCTGAAAAAAAAAAGAGTTAGCTCACAGCTCCAGTTAATAATTCTTGGATGTGACAGTGTTTCAACCTACAAACTCCTTTGGAAATCCTCTAGCCTGCCTGAATGGGTTTTTCCGGCCACATGTGATTGTTCAGAGCCTCCCAACTGTGAGAGGCAGGAGATGTTCTAAACTGCCTAAACACAGATTCCTTTGAGTAGTTAAGAGATTGATTAGAAATTGTATTGGTGAAGGGTTTTTCACTTGTTGGGCCAATGTTTGCTGCTAAGTCTCCATACTCCTTACCTACTGTGTCCTTGGCAGTGTATTGATTGATATAATGGGTGTATAGAAATGTAAAATGCAGCTTTGTCCAATGCTTTTTGGAAGGCTGGTGCCTGACTTTGGAATAATCACCTTTAGAGAAAAATAAGTTTCTTAAAATGTTAACAGGCCTCCGGGCCAGAAGATGATGTCTATCACCTGAACTTTTGCATATGATAAGTTTACAGGAAAAAAGCCTGGCTTGCTGCATGACTCTACCCCTTCCCCCATTATCCTCTATGCATAACTTAAGGTATAAAAACTACTTTGGAAAATAAAGTGCGGGCCTTGCTCACCAACGCTTGGTCTCCCCATGTCATTCTTCCCTTTAACTTCCAGCTGAGCGTCCATCTGGAGCGCGGATGTCCTCTGCGACCATTTATTTGCCTGGGCTTCTAAGACCCACTCGAGAAGGTGTCTAAGGTGGGGCACCTTCTGCTATTCGAGAGGGCGCCTGCGGCCTCCGTGGTCAGAGCTAACCTGGTGTCACGGGTTATATTGATTTTCCGCGTAAACCAAGCCACTCAGCTTCTTTTCTCTACTGAATTTTCCTACTGAGCTATCCTTATTTCAGCCGCTTTTTTCCACTGAATTTCCTCACTGAGCTATCCTCATTCTATTACTCTTTATATCTTTGATGAATAAATAATTAAATAGGTCGCCGACGCCGTCCCCGCTTCGAATACCCTGGATCAGCCGGGGCTGGACCCCGGCACCGAGGCATGTTCTTTATTCAGAAAAGCAGAGATGGTCCCGGAGACCCCAGGCTTAGTGCCAGGATCAGAGGTGGCGTGACCAACGAGCCTGATGCCAAGGTGGTCACGGTGAGCAGCAGCATGGAGCCTGTCACGACCCAGATGTCACGGTGGCTGGCTTCTGGTGGGTGTACGGAGGAAAAACGTGAGACCATGGGCTTTGGGAAGAGCCCTGAAAATGCTCGAGGACTCGCTGAAACACCCGAGGCGCTTCACGAAGCAGCCAAAACGCAGAAACCAGTGCTGCCGCTGTGGTCGTTGATGACCCCGAATGGACGGCAAGACGGGCCACTTCAGATGATTTTAAACCATAAAGCCTCCTTTTTTAAGGAAGACTGAAAAGTGCGTGTAATTCTACACTTGTTTGCAAATGGACCGAACATTATAAAACATTTCAACATTGAAAGTATGTATTTATAAACATCTCCATCCCTGGAATTGCTTTTCTAATAAAATAAAATGCTAGCTTCACAGAAATAACATTTTAAATTTTGAGCTAAAGAGTACCACTTTTGAAATGTGACCTTCACGAAATCCAGACTGGCCAGAGCTGAAATTTCAGTCTAGGCCCTAAGCAGCATGTTACTCTGGGTAAACCCCTTGTTTCTGAATTTTCTAGTTTGTGGTCCTGACCCTGTGGACAACCCCACTCCCCACCCCCACCCACACCCCCAGCAGAATCACTGACGGGAAGACTCTGGAAGCTGGATCAATGGCCCCCACTTCCCACCCATCCCCTACCATGGCCTCAGTTGGATTTTGTTCGAAAGCTCACCTCAATCTGGAAATCTTTTTTCTTTATATGTTTCTTAAAATCAACAGCAGGTGTGAATGGTACCTAAATAATTCTCGGAGGTTACTGAAAATCATCAAAATTTGGTTAGCTAAAATTGAGAGAAGAATTAAAAACTTGCATCTGCTTAAAGAATCTAAGAATTTGTATTATAAAAAGCTTAAAATGCTTGTTGAATAAGTTTCTCTGCTAATTAGGGATTCACACTCAGAGAAAATCAAATGGTTTCAAATGACAAATGCTGGAGAGGGTATGGAGAGAAGGGAGCCCTCCTACACTGTTGGCTGGAATGAAAAGTGGTTCCTTCCACCACTGTGGAGAACAAATGGAAACACAGAGCTGCCATATGATCCAGGGACTCCATTCCTGGGCATATACTCAGAGAAAACTCTTCATTCAAAAATATACACGCACCCTAATGTTCAATCACTGGGTTGGGAAGATCCGCTGGAGAAGGGAAAGGCTCCCCACTCCAGTATTCTGGCCTGGAGAAGTCCATGGACTGTATAGTCCACAGGGTGGCAAAGAGTCGGACACAACTGAGCGACTTTGACTTCACTTCACACTATGTTCACTGCAGGACTATCTGCAATAGCTGGGACGTGGAAGCAATGGCACCCGACTCCAACACTCCTGCCTGGGAAACCCCATGGACGAGGAGCCTCATAGGCTGCAGTCCATGGGGTCGCACAGAGTCGGACACGACTGAAGCGACTCAGCAGCAGCAGGACATGGAAGCAACCTAAATGAGCACTGACAGAGGACTGACTAGAGAAGAGGTGCAAGTATACACAGCGGAATATTCCTCAACCTTAAAAAGACGGAAGTAATGCCATTTTAGTAACATGGATGGACCTACAGAGTGTCATACTGAGTAAGTCAGACAGAGAAAGACAATATCATATGATATAGCTACGTGTAGAATCTTACAAAAGGATACAAATGAACTTATTTAGAAAACAGAAAGGGACTCAGAGACATAGACAACAAACGCATGGTTACCAAAGGGGAAGTGGGGTGTGGTGGCTACATTAGGAACTTGAGTTTAACACACACACTGCTATATACAAGACAGATAACCAATAGCCCTACTGTGTCACACAGGGGACCATAGTCAATACCCTGCAATAAACCATAATGGCAAAGAATCTGAAAAAGAATGTATGTGCGTGTGTGTATCTATCTATATCCATATATATATAACTGATTCATGACATTACAAATCAATTCTACCTCAATAAAAGAGGAAAATCAAGTCGTATAAGAAATATGAAGATTAGCATTTGCTTCAGGAGGATGCGGAATTGCCCTAAACCACACCCGGATCTGTTTTCGGACAACTCACGCTGGATGGAAGCAGGTGCTTCTGCGGATTACAAGGCCGCGGATGAGCCGCGGCCGGATCCTCCCTGGCCGGCTCAGGGGGCTGTACCTCATGTTTTGGGATCTCTGCACACGGGGCTGAGTGGGAGCACTGTCCTCACTGGGGGTCAGGCTCAGGATGACCCAGGAGGCTTCTCACCTCGTTGCGGGTACTCGGGGTCTGCAGAGAGCTGTCTCAGTTCGCGTCACAGCGACAATTCCATCGACAGCGTTTGACCCCAGAGATTTGCACCACTGACCTCAGCCATAGAGAGGAGGCATCTTGACCTCCAAGGCAACAGGGCACCACAGACCTGAGCTCTGCGCACTCCTGGCCTCTCCAGCGGCCGGGGCTCAGCGCTTTCTGCAACGTGGAGACGGCACCGCGTCCCGGCGGTTCCCTCGGGCGGGCGGCGAGGCTGAGTCCTCCGTGAGGGTCAGCACGCGCTCCTCCGCGCAGGCGCGCTCCCAGCCCCAGGACACGTTAGTGAGTGACAGACAAGACAACGCCCGCTCTGTCCACGCGCACACAGATTAGCCTCAAAACCGCCAGCAACCTCTGGACGCTGGAGGGTGTTCTCTCACGACAGTCAGTCCCCAACCACAGTGGCCTTTTCGTTTGTAAAGCTCGTATGACCGTTCTCCGATTGTAAAGGGGCGGTCGCTCCATCCCTAACCGTCAGCGTCATGGAGGGCGGGCCATGCTCTGTACTCCCAGGGGCGGTCGCAGCCCGCGAGTTTCTATTTTCCGACAGTTCTTGATAAGGAACTTCAGAACCTGCCAGTGTGACAGAATTATTTCAGGTTTACTGGTTTATATGAACAGCGTTCTTTTTCAAGATTGACTTGGGATACTTTTATATTTGATGCAAGAATTACTAGACCTTAATTGGCTCAGTTGGTAAAGAATCTGCCTGCAATTCGGGAGACTCTGCTTTGATCCCTGGGTCGGGAAGATCCCCTGGAGAAGGGAATGGCTACCCACTTCAGTATTCTTGCCTGGAGAATACCATGGACAGAGGAGCCTGGAGGGATGTAGTCCATAGGGTCACAAAGAGTTGAGCACGACTGAGCGACTAACACATGCACAGTCCATTGCACCAAACGTGTTACTAGCTGATAGTCTTTCTCCTTGACGCCTCCTCTATTTTTAATTTTTTTAATTTTTATTTATTTATTTATTTTTGCCTCCTCTCTTTTTAAAGTCACTCTCGTGGTCTTTCTATCCCCCGACCCCAGGGACGTCTCCACGTGTTAGGGTCACACACACATTCAGTGTATGGTGTGACCCTGGGATTATCGGAGAAGATGTGTGTTCACCGGAAACATGAACAGCTTTTTGGTGGGTGAACAGACTTTTTGAGACTGTAGTTTTAGCCTCCAGATTGGAAGATTTTCTGTATTTCCTTCAGGCGTCCATGTTACAGATAAAAAGTTGGAGACAAGGTCATTTTTATTATCCCCTTCGAGAAGGATAATGAACAATATTTTATTTTTCTTCCCAGGACAATTATAGCAGTTTTCTCCATATCTGTATCATCTGAAAGAGTTGTCTGAAACAGCGGAAGAGGTGGTGGTCATTATTCACGTGCTGGGACTGGAGCGCTCTTGAAATCTGTGAACTCGGCCCTCAGTGATCGTGGCTTTCCTCCACGTGTCATGGTTGTGTCTGTTCTGCTTCCTCTCTCTTCGTTGGTGGTCAGCGGGGACGTACTGACAGAAAGTAACTGGTGGCTTGTCTAAAAGTGGCTGAAATGACCACGTGTCTCCCAGGGCACGGAGACTCACGAAGGCCTTCCTGACCCCAGGCTCCTGGACTCCCTGACACCGGGCGAGAGCGGGCCTTGGCACTGGGGGCCCCGTTCCTGCCTGGTTCCTGCTGTGAGAAGCTGCCCCCCGAGTCAACGGGCCCTTGGTCCTGTCCCTTCTTTGGCCGGTGTAACGTCCCCCAGGCCTCATCTACCCAAGGGCTGGCCACGCTGACCCAGAGGATGGAGGGGTGACGTTGGAGGGGCATGTCAACTGTTGACGTGCGGGCTGGGACACTCCCGTGTGTGGATGGACCCCGGGTGGCAGAGAGCAGACGGACTGTGGGCCTCGGCCAGCTCTCATGGGGCCACCAACTCTGGTTCCACTGGTTATGAGGATGCGTTGGCCACGCAGAAGGACAACCCTTTTCTGTTTTTCCTCGCTATCAAGAGTGTTGAGACACATGAGGCATAAGTAATGTGTTAAAACTGGCTCATATCAGCTGGCAAGACACACCTGTCACCTTTGCACACACTTTGTGAACCATTGGCAGCTCGACACCAGCCTGGAACATTTCTAGTATGGAAACTGGCAGCCACCAGAAATCAGGTACCCTCCCCGGGAGCTGGCCCTCCACTGCCCGAGGCCCCCTCTCTCCTCCTGCTCCAGCTGCGTGTGTTAGGGCTGACCTGGCCCCTCCCTGGGAGTTCCCCACCGGCTTCTGTTCTCATCGTTGCCTCATGGTCACAGCATGGCTGCCGCAATGCCTTTAAGCCTCACGCCCAAGTTCCAGGCAGGAAGAAGGAGGGAGTAAAGAGGAAGAGCCCTACCTCCTTGTCAGCTCCCGCTGATGAGTCACTGGCTGTACGTCTGCCTTAGCTGCAAAGGGGCCTGTATCCTTTTCTCCTCTCCACCTGACATGTGCAGGGAGTGGCCAGCATGACGGGGAAAGGGCTGAAGTCAGTGCCTGCTACAGGATCACATGTGGACACACGATGCAAGCTCTTTCCTTCCCCTCCCAGAACTGTGGGCTTAGAACAAAGACTCAAGGGCCCCTGGGCCCCTGACTGAAGGGGAAGGGTGTGTGAGCCGGGGCAGAAGCCCCTTCCACGAGCAAGGGTGTGCAGGCGGAAGGACCACGGTGGGTGCGGGGGTGGGGGGAGCGTGGGGAAGATGCTCAGCTGCGTGTGGACAAATCATCCACTTCCTATTGTTAGTCTGTAGGTATGTCCCTCGAAGTTCCCTGGCCACCCTGGATCTTTGCAATAAATTTCACATTTTAGCTTTATCCAACCTGATTTGCTTTCTGTTATTAGCAATAAGGGGGCTTCCCTCATAGCTCAGTTGGTAAAGAATCCAGCTGCAAGGCAGGAGACCCTAGTTCAATTCCTGGGTCAGGGAGATTCACTGGAGAAGGGATAGGCTACCCACTCCAGTATTCTTGGGCTTCCCCTATGGCTCAGATAGTAACGAATCCACCTCCAATGCAGGAAACCCTGGTTCAATCCCTGGGTTGGGAAGATCCCCTGGAGAAGGGAAAGGCTACCCACTCCAGTATTCTGGCCTGGAGAATTCCATGGACTGGATAGTCCATGGGGTCATAAAGCGTTGGACATGACTGAGCAGCTTTCACTTTCACTTCAGTAGCAATAAGAGTTATTTTAGTTAATTATTTTAAAATTGAGGCAGATTTTGATTGCCTTTGTGTAGAATAAATTAACTCATAAACACTTGGAATTCCTATAAAAGTGTCTTACCAAATTAAAAAGGTTTTTTCACTCCATGATGAAGAAAGAAGAATAGAGACAAGCAGAAGACATCTGGCTTGTCAACAAAGTAAGACGAGGAGTCTCTGACTCAGAGAAAAAGCCCGATTCCCCAAACTTTTCAGGGCTATCTCAAAATATTCTCTTAGGCATATCCATGTGCTGGTAACATAGAGGGAAAGAACAAATTTTCCATATTTAAAATTAAGCCTGGAAGAGAGATTGAAAAAACATCTCATCTGCCCCTGGGCCAGACTGTCCTGAGTCCAGAGACACGGAGCCTGACAGGTGTCATTGCATCATGTCCCATCACCCGCTCTACAGCTGCAAGTCAGAGCTTCCGTATTTAGGAAGACTCACATCTTATCCAGATTGGCAGTAACTTATCCTTATCTTGCAGTAACTTACCCTTGGACTGCAAGGAGATCAAACCAGTCAATCCTAAAGGAAATCAATTTTGAATATTCATTGGAAGGATTGAGGCTGAAACTGAAGCTCCAATCCTTTGGCCCCCTGCTGTGAATAGCCAACTCATTGGAAAAGACCCTGACGCTGGGAACGACTGAAGGCAGGAGGAGAAGGGGATGACAGAGGATGAGATGGTTGGATGGCCTCACCGACTCAATGGACATGAGTTTGAGCAAACTTCGTGAGACCGTGGAAGACAGAAGAGCCTGGCATGCTGCAGTTCTTGGGGTCGCAAAGAGTCAGATGAACGACACATCTTAGCAACTGAACGACACATCTTCCCTGATGCCGTGACAGATCCAGCCACGCAAAGTCACGCAGCACATCTTTAAACCACAACAGGTTGAATTTAATGGCTGTGTTTGACGGAATATTGAGTGAGTTCTTCAGAAAACAGTGGGTCCTCCAGGAAGGTAGCTTCAGGCTGTGGGTCCAGACGGTGCAGCAGCTGGAAGTCAGGGACGTAACTGGGAGGAGCCCCTCAGTGGGGGCAGAGGTCAGTGCCACAGGGACCACGCCTGCAGAAGCACACGGATGCCCCCAAGGGTGCACGGCCACGTCTCAACAGGAGGCCAGCTCCTCCGCTGGTCCTCTCCCTTCTCCAGCCCCCTCCATTCTAAAGGGATGATGCTAGTGGTCTTGGGGGCTTAAGTCAGGCATCTTGGGCAGCTCAGGCACTCGGGGCCATGCTCACCCACCTCGAGGCGTGAGCCAGGAAGCGTGAGGATCCAGAGGCTTCAGCTCCAGGGCGTGTTCTTCCCCAGAGAACTGAGGGGTCCTTGGACTCCACCGTGTGGTGCATCCCGGGGCTTCTGTCTCCTGGAAATACAGGTAGTTTGGAAGATAAAAACGAGAGGAAACTTTGATTAGCAAAGTGGCCCAGTAAGGAGGAGTCTGGGTAATCAGGGCCCTGGGTGAAGGAGGCACATTTCTAGAAGGTGATCCTTGTGACCCAATGGACTTTAGCCCTCCAGGCTCCTCTGTCCATGGGACTCTCCAGGCAAGAATATTGGAGTGGGTTGCCATTTCCTTCCAGGGGATCTTCCCAGCCCAGGGATCGAACCCAGGTCTCCACATTGCAGACAGATTCTTTACTGTCTGAGATACCACGGAAGCCCAGATCCTGAAGGCAGACTCTACAAGAACCTTGTGTTGGAGGAACTGGGAGACAAGAATCTTGAGCTGTCTAAGGGTAGCCTGGCTGGTGATACAGGGAGATGACTATCTACCATGATGATAGATTAGACCAAATGAATGGAGGACAAGGGGCAGGAACTCCAGGCTTTAGGAAATCCCCAAGTAGGGCAACAGAACCAATTTACAAATCACTGTCACCAGTCACTTAGGTGAAGAATAGATCCTCTCCTCGTGGATCCACTGAAGACAAGCTCCCCACTCACCCTCAGGATGGGCAAGCCCAAACCTCCCAGGCCAGCCATCGCAGGGTGGGCAGACAGGCGGAGGCAGCCGGATGAAGGGTGCATTGGCAAACATCACACTTTCATTCCACGTGGGCTTGTGTACTTCATCTCAGGTTGGCGGTGGAGAACCTTCTTGTTTAATATATGAAACAAAGAGGCATAGATATGTGTGCCCGAGAGTGGGTGGTCTTGAATTCACTGAGGAAGGAGTTTAACATGAGATGAACTCCCTCCAAGGCAGAAGGCTTTCCAAACAACATCCGTCAGGGAAAGGGAGGATAATTATCTGGTTGTGCAATGGCAGCCACTTTGTTTTTAGAGAGGACACCAGATGCGCAAAGACTTTTATGTGGAACAAAGTGTGGCGGGGCAGAAGACCACTGCGTGCTCCAGAGCAGGGGGTCGTAGCCGTGTTTCCTCTGTGGAGCTGAAGCCAGAGGTGAGGACTCATCTCAGGAGAGCTCCAGCATGCATTCAAGGTGGCCACGACACAGAGAGGGTTAGTGACCGGCAGACAGCGCCAGAACCTACTGGCCTGGGTGTGAAGAAATCGGCGGCGCTCACTCTCCGAGTACCGGGCGCTCTCTGAGGACGTATGCAGTCAGCACAGAAGAGCCGGGAATGGCTGGGCTGTTGGCCAGAGAGGCCGCCTGTGGGGTTCCACGGACAGCCTCTGCCGAGCTTGGCTTTCCAGGCACCTGAGGGTGGCTGTCTTGTGCCGCCCAGGTCGTTCAGGGAAAACCCCCTGGGTCTTCTCGGCCAGCACTGTGTGGGGCACGGGGAGCCCTGCCCACTGTCCTGCCGGCCAGCGTAAACCCCAGCTGGCGTCAGTGAGGGCCCTGTGTTACCCAGCGGCCAGCACGGGACACTCCTCACTGCCCGCTCTTGGGATTTTCATGCGTGTGATGGACGTTTCCGGCTCCACTTGCTAAACTCCAGCACAATGAGTCCGGGCACTTAGCATGGACCCCTCTCTGTGCGTAGGTGATGGGCAGAGTCCTTCCGAAAACTGGAGTGCTGTTTTATGCTCTTCTAGCTACTTGGCCATCTTGGGCAGGTTTCTGAAGCTCCCCTCAGTTTATTCATCTGCACTTGGGAGACGAATGGCCTCCACCTCACCGGATTGTTGGAGAGATTACCCCGGATCACGTTTGCATAATGCCTGGCATCTTAAACAGCCCAAGGCCTTGAGGAAGAAATACTGCAGAAAGTGTTTCCATAGCAATTCTTTCCCCAAATGAACAAAACTCCTATTTACATAAAGGAGACTGTAATTTCCTGTTAGGATGATGGTTTTGGGTTCCTCTATAATATTTATCCCAGCATTTATTTTTTAAAAAGCCCATTTTTATAAATTCAAAATAAAATCAATGAGGATTACAATTAATGGAAGAATGATATCAACGCCCACGTTATTTGTGTGCATTTCCCCCAAACTGAGTAGACTGTGCTTTACAAATGACAAATATGAACAATGCAATCATTTAAAGGTCGTAGTGATTGCTAGGTAGTCAGTAAAAAATACATAAAGTGGTAAAAAAAATTATTCGAACATTAGAATTTTTGTGGGTTCCAGTTACTTGTCTTCCTTGTATGGAGACGAGACTCCAGAAAAAAATAACAGAGCTCAAAGCTGGAGGTGAGGTCCTTCATACCTGTCGTGGTAGGGAGATGAAGGTGCGGGGACTGAGGTCGTGTTTGTTTCCAGCTGAGTCTTGCCGACGTCCCGTGAAGCCCCTGAAGCATCTCTGTGCCAGAGCGGCTTAGCTGTTTCCGGGAACCACGTGGAGCCAGAGTTTACAGGTAGGAAGAAGGGAGACTGCAGAAGGTTCCAGAAGGAGAAAGAAGGAGGGAGTTGGCAGAGCTCCGCCCTGCAGACCCCTCCAGGAGGCAGTGTGTGGTCAGCCTGGGCGGCCCCGCGATGGTGGGGTGAGGACCGGCTGGCGGGTTTGGGATGAGGCCCTGCTGTCCTCCTGTGCCCAGGCCCAGGGTCATCCTGCTCACATCACGGCAGGCCCGTCAACCGGAAGACTGGGTGTGGGGGCCGGGAATGGTGATTTTATTCTTAAAGCCGGCAGACCAAGAAGATGGTGACTCCCGCCCCAAAGGACGGCCTCCCCCGGGGTTAGGGTCCAGGCTTCTTTTATACTAAAGGGGGAGTCCTGGTTCCGGTCAGACTGCGGAGGGGTGGGACTCATCCTCCCCGCGGTCGGTCACAGGTGGGCCTGGGCAGGAGGTTTCCTGTGAGCTGAGCACAGTGCTCCTCCCCTGGAGGCCAAGCTCTGCGGCGAGCCATCGTGCAGAGTGTAAGCTTCTGGGCAATACCCCTTTAGCGATGAACTTGGAGCAGAAGCAATGGGACACACAGGTTAAAGTGAAAGAAACAGGTCCAAACGGAGTCAGAACTGTTCCTCCCTGTTACTCTCAAACGAGCCGGCCCAGGGGGTCTGAGTTGTCGGGGGAAAGAGTTGGGGAGAAAGGGAGGGGTGTCTGGCCTTTAAAGGAAGGAGGGGTAAATGCTTTCACTGAGCTGCTGCTGCTAAGAGCTGAGGGGGTTGGGGACAGTGTTTCCCAGGGGCCCGTGGATGGCCTCCTCCCGGCGTCCGTCCTCGGCTTGCCTGAGCCTGCTCCTCCCTCGCTTCAGCCCCTGGCCCTGAGATGACCTCCCGTGTCCACCTTGAAGAGGGGTCCCCACCCTCATCCTGCTGCAGGAGGGAGCAACACGGACTCTGTGACTGGCAGCTAGCAACGTGTGGGGTTTGATGAGCAGGCATTCTTCTTCCTCCCTGTCCAGTGGGGAGGCAGGACAGGCATGGACTGTCCCTCCAGCCGGGGCAGGATGAGGGCTGGGGTGCTGTGCCCGACTGCCCTGAGCTTGGGCCACAGGCAAGAGGCAGGGGTGGCATCTTACAGCTCCAGTCATGGCTGTCTTCCTTCTCCAGAGACCTGAGCTAGAAGATCAAGATCGCGTGAGTGAGCAGGTACCACGGCCCCTTCTCCTTAGGGGCTTTCCCTCTTGTTGAAAAGAGGACACTTTGTGCAGGAGGCAGAGCGCGTCTGGGGGATGGAGCGGGGGCAAACAGGTCGGGCTTGAGGGAAAGAGGCAGGAAGGCGTCAGCCGGGGGCATGACGGTGTTGGCCCTCTGTCCCTCGTTGGGGGCTCGTGTTCAGGTTCAGCCTCTGACCCTGGCTTGCTGGGAGGCCAGGGGATGTAGCGCTCTTTCCCTTCTTTGGTTTCACTGCTGACAAAATGAGATTCGATGGGAACTGCCCCCCCCACCCCGACAATTTCCAGGATTGTTCCTAGCTCTGGAATTCTAGAAAATCCACCAAGTCTCTAATGGCCAGTTGGCAATCTGTTTTCACACTCAAGCCAAGAGTTTATGAAATTTCGTATTGTCATTTTGGGATTTCAGAAAGCTGAACTCAGACGTTGCCCGCTTCGTCCTTGTACATTATATAATCTGGCTGAGTAAGCTTGAGGTTTTTGATAACTTTTAAGTAATACTGAGGATATTTATTCAGCAACCTCTGGGGACCAGACACAGCTCTAAGTGTTTTATGTATGTTGGCTGATTTAATCCTTAAGATAAGTCTTTAATTAGGGGCAAGTCTCTTGCTTTATGGGCTTCCCCAGTGGCTCAGTGATAAAGAATCCACCTAAATGCAGGAGACGTGGGTTCGATCCCTGGGTCGAGAAGATCCCCTGGAGGAGGAAATGGCAACCCACTGCAGTATTCTTGCCTGGAGAATCCCATGGGCAGAGGAGCCTGGCGGTCCACAGTCCATGGGGTCGCACAGAGTTGGACACGCCCGAGCAGCTGAGCACACACAGCACTCTTGCTTTATGGAGAAGGAGATGCCTAAATAGATGCCCTATGTCACAGAGAGAAAGAGGGAGAAGGACTCCAACCGAGGGGTCTGCTTTGCCACATTAAATACCTTTGCCTTTTAGCTTGAATTTCGTCTTTCCTCAGGGATCTTTGAGTTTGGCTCCCAGGTTTATAAATCTGTTTCGTCGGTGATGCCATCCACCATCTCGTCCTCTGCCGCCCGCTTCTCCTCCCGCCCGCGATCCTCCCCAGCAGCAGGGCCTTTCCCAGTGAGTCGGCCCTTCGCAGAGTCTGTGGCTGTGAGTCCACTGAAATGTGTCATTTCTCCCTTCCTTCCATACTTGCAGGTTGGTGACTCCAACAAGCTCTCACTGAAGAGGCTTCAGAGCTCACTTTAGGGAAGCTTCTTTCACTGCCCTGAGGACGTTTCTTTCCTGGTCAGAGTTGCCAGGAACGGGTGACGCATTCCACTCAGCTTTGGGTTTCAAGTGTGGAATTTAACTTCTGAATTTCGAATGCTTGTGGCAGTTGACTACAAGTACCATTCATTTAAAATTTTATTTTCTGTGAACAAGAACCTACAAAAAGACAATGGGAGACGTTCTCTATTTGCTATATTTGAAGAAAATCCTTGGGGAAGCTAAATTCTTCTTGAATAGCAGCTCAAGTGTGGAGACTTGGCTTCGCGGATGGGAACTCACAATTTGGTGGACGTGGCCAGCTCCTGGTTGGTCACCCTTTTTCAAGGTAAATCGTAATTTCTTAAGAACTGTCAGGTTCCCCTTGGAGAGTCAGCCTTCAGAAAGATGATTGGAGATGGCTTTTCGGAGACGCTGTGGCTTCTACAGTCTGCGCCAGGATGGATGGAGAATAGGAGTGATGGGTGGATTTCTCAGAATTCAGAAGACCACCTGAATTTTTTAAGGTAACGGAATGAATGAAATTCACAGAACACAGTGTTAGCCAGCTTAGACTGCACAGTCCAGAGACATTTTGTCCAGGAATCACTGGTTTCCCTGGAAAGTAGAACTCGGTCATGTTAAGCAGTTTCTCCTTGGTTCCTCTTCTCCTCCAGTCTCTGGCAACCGCATCTCTTCTTTCTCTTTCTCTGGATCTATCTGTACTAGATATTTCATATCAACAGAAGCCTGCAGATCTGTGCTTTTTGAGGCCTCCATCACCCAGCATGATGACCTGGAGGTCCGTTCACCTTGCAGCTCACGTTGATATGTTAATAATTTTAAAGGATCCTGTCTACCACTTTCATCGTTGTCTCTGGAGCTATCAATTTACAAGACAAAGAAGTGGACTCTGGCCACGTGACCCCGCTACCTACCCACGTCCGCTGAGACCTGAGGGTGGCTGGGTGTGCGTGGCAGAGATTCTTGGTTTGGGCTAGCTGCCCAGACATTGCTGCTCCAGGAAAAGTGGAGTTGAAATACTGTCTCCGCTTGATCTGGGAAAGTCGCAAATGTGTCTGAGAAGAGAGCAGCCTTGTCACCTGAGATCAGGGACGAGGAGGCTGGAGGGGCCCCGTCAGCCCCTGCCCCAGCCAGCAGGGCTCTGGGTTCGGGGAGGCTCTGGGGAGTCTTAGGGTTCAGAAGTGGGAAGCACAGATGGCCCTGGGGCCTCTCTGTGCACCCTGCCCCTGCCCGGCAGGCCCGCCCCACTTTGGGGGTTCCCCAGGCTGCCACAGCAAAGCACCTCAAGCTGAGTGTGTTCAAACAGCAGAAACGGACCCCCTCCCACTTCTGGAGGCTGCAGCCCCCTCCGCGCCCTGGTGGCCTGGGGGGTCTCTGCACATGCATGGTGTCTCCACCTTGTCTCCCCTTTAGGCTCGTCTGTCTCTAGTGTCCCCGGTCACTGCGTGAGGCCCCCACCTCATGAGCTCGTCTTGCACATGACTGCACAGGCCCTGCTTCCAGGGGAGGGCACGCTCACCGGTGCAGAACCACGAGTGAGGACCCGATGCCCTGCAACTGGCGGCAGAGGCCTTTGGGGCAAGGAGAGATGGGGAGGAAGGATCCGGAAAAGCGCTTCTGTGAGATCCGAGCTCCGAAGAAAAGGGGGGGCTGGGGAGAACAGCCCTCACCACTCCCCTCACCCCAAAACTGCTTCACCCATGGAGGCAGCCGGATCTGTCCCCATCTTTGGGGAGAGGCGTGTCCAGGCGTCCGGGGGTGTTTCTCAGTAGGATGCTGCCCGCATTGCCTTGCCTCGCTCCTGGCTGGGAAGTGCGCGGCTGCGGTGTAGAAAGCCGGCCTTCAGGCAAGCGTGCCACAGCCCAGAAGGCTCGAGTCCACAGCCGCCCCTCATGCCCCTGCAGTCTGCTGATCGGCCTCCTGCGTGGCTGAGATGGGCTTCAATCAGTGAAAATAGCGGACTGTTGCACAACTGTGTTGGACTGAGCTGACCAGAGATGCCCCTGACACATGGCTGTGCTTCGATCAATATTTGTCAAATACATGGGGAAAAAATGCATGCCTGGCAAATCTGCCTGCAGAGCTCAGCCCCAGCACTTCCCTTTCCCGGCTGACCTTCTGTCAGTGGATTTCTCAGTCTCTGTCCATCCCCCAGGCTGGTTAATTTCAGTTGGAACCGTGATACCATGCTATGACATTTCCATGAAGACACTTAAAGTTAGAACTCATTTGGGGGGTTCCCTCCTCTGGATGCTCTATGTCCCTGCATGTGGGGTAACTCCCTTGGGTCTGGCCCCTCCAACCCCGGGCACAGCTCACGGGGACATCCCACCTTGCCTTCGGCCTCCTCCCATCACTGGGAGCTCTCCTCAGCCAGGTGAACGCCTTGCATCTCTGGCCAGGGGTCATCAAACATTGGTCCATGGAACAGTCTGGCCAGGCACCTGCTCTTGTAAGTGAGGCTCATCGGAGCACAGATGTTCATTAACCCACTGTCTCTTCTCCCAGCTAACGGCAGAGTAGAGTGGTCACTGCCCGGATGGTAAGGGCTGAAAACCTGCAATTACTATTTGCTTCTTTGCGGAAGTTTGTCCACCTCTGATCTAGGACACAGGAGACGCTAAACGATGCTTGGGTGTCTGGAGGAATCCTGCAGAGGGTCGCTATGAGAGGGAAAGGGGCACGAATATGGTCCAACCCTTTGCTGTTCCCTCAAAACAGGTCTATTTAAAATTACAATATAAAGAAACAGGTCACACAGAGTCTGCTATTCCATCGTATCCATGCCACAGACTCCAGAGTTGGAAATTTCAGCTGTTTCTTTGTAATACCATAATTATGCCCCAACTCTGTGCCCCAAATGTTCTAAATGTTGTTGTTGTTGTTGTTTTTTAATTAACAGGAAATCCCAAATAAACAACTGGGACAAATTTTGCTGTGAAATGTATCCTATGATTAATGGGAACTTTCAAAATTCATCATTTTACCAAGTCATATTATTTTAATTTGCCCTTAAAATGGATAAACAGCCTGAGAAGTTTCCAACTAGGGTGATTTTTATTTGACACCAAGACTGAATGTGTGCACTTAATATCCTGCAGGAGAAGCTAGATTTCCGAGGGTCTTGAGAACAAAGGTCTGGACCCCTCTAAGTCAGAGCCAGCATCCTGATAAGGTGCTCTTTAGAGTCCAGGCTTCTCAAAGCATGGAACCTCTTTATGCAGAAAAGGAGACTTTTTCCAGTGAATGCAGAGTGGCTTACCTGGGGTATAATCATTTATACAGAGTTGAAACTGAATTTACAAGAGGAGCAAGAAGATGAATATCAAAGGCAAGGTCATTAAAAACCATTAATTAAAACACTTGCCCTTCCCAGGGCACCCCGAGATTGGGGAGCTGGAGGAATTCCCATGGGAGGTGATTCTGGGCCGGAATCCACCCAGGTGCAGGGCAGGGGAGTCACCTGGGAGGGCCTGGCCTGGCAGCAGGGGAGCGGAGCGCCTGGGGGCTGTGTGAGCCATCTGTCAGGAGAGGAAGAGGCCCAGGAGACAGAGTGGCCTCATGGGGGCGGGGTGGGGGGGCGGTGTTGGAGCCAGCTTGCTCCCAGCCTCCCTTTAGAGCTACATTTGCTGATCCAACTCATAGCAAGATTGTTTTCTTCTCTGATTTTTAGGGGTTCAGTTCAGTTCAGTTCAGTCGCTCAGTCATGTCCAACTCCTTGCGACCCCATGGATGGCAGCGCGTCAGGCCTGCCTGTCCATCACCAGCTCCCCAAGCTTGCTCAAACTCATGTCCATTGAGTCAGTGATGCCATCCAACCATCTCATCCTCTGTCGTCCCCTACTCTTCCCGCCTTCAATCTTTCCCAGCATCGGGGTCTTTTCCAATGAGTCAGCTCTTCGCATCAGGTGGCCGAAGGACTGGATTATCCATCCAGAAAAACTGAGACCATGTCTCTCACCCTATTTCTTGTCAGTCTCTCTTTCACACTTTAGCAAAGTGATACATCAGCATTAAAAATCATATGTGTATTATCTTATGATTAATGTTACTTTCTGGGCATAGTCGGACTTGTGAAAAATTTATGTAAGCAATTTTTAAAAGGTATTTCTTTCATCTTCCTGAACATTTGGTATGCACACAGTCACTGCTTAAAATGACATTGATTTAAAACGTACTCAGTGATCTGATTTGTGAAGGGGCTGTCGGCAGCTGTGGGCGAGCTCACCCATAACATAATCCCCTCCCCCAAATCCCTGTGATCACATCTGGAGGTTTCTAATATATAAGGGAAAAAAAAAGTTTAGGGAGAGTAGGTCCCTATTGAGGTGAATAAAGTTATGTAAAATCAGGAATATAATATGGAATAAAGTTATGGAATTAAGCTAGTACATAAGTTCAGGGTAAAAGTAGTATAAATCATCATCATTTCTCTTTTTGTGTAATCCTTGTAATAATGACAACAAATAATTCCTGTTTTCTATGCACACACACACACACACACATGTTTATGAAAACCCGTCCTATACTATGGCCTTTCCCTGGTGGCTCAGTGGCAAAAATCCTCCTGCAACACAGGAGGCAAAGGTTTGATCCCTGGGTGGGGAAGATCCCCTGGAGGAGGGCATGGCAGCCCACTCCCGTATTCCTGCCTGGAGAATCCCATGGGCAGAGGAGGCTGGCGGGCTACAGTCCACGGGGTGGCAGAGAGTCAGACACGACTAAAGCGACATAGCATGCGTGCACATCCTATACTCCAACAAGAAGAACAACAGGAAAACAACTCCACCAAAAACTGCAAGTAATACATACTCTCTGGGCACTTGCCGCACGCCAGGCTGAGGCACTGTCGTCACCCGGAGCTTGCCTTCTCACGAGGGAAGGAGGCAGCAAACGTGGGAATCGGTGAAGGGCCCGGCGTGTGCTGCGGTGATAAATGCAGAGGACGGAACGCGAGGCAAAGCCTGTGATTCTGAGTCGGGGGGCCGGGGGTGCTCTCTGAGACGACCTGTGAAGGAAGAACTGAGGGATGAGCCATGAAGATCCCTGCAGAACGAGCATCCCGGGCCTGGAGAGCGGGTCCCGCCCAGAAAGAGCCAGGAGACTCGTGCACAGTCCCTGCACGGTTAGCGGGGATGGAAGACCCAGGACGGGTCCAGCGGACAAGTGCTGAGTCCCTTCCCACCTGGCTTCTCCTGAGGCTGCCAGATCGGTGGAGGGTCACACCGCCTCCTCCTCTCTCATCCTCACCCCTCTCCTTCTGTACCTGGGATGGATCTTCTGGTCATCCCACCCCGAAGCTCTTTTCAGACTATATGCTCCTGATTTTCATCTCTAATAATGAATGGTCAGTGTGCTTATTTGCTCAGTCATGCCTGAGTCTTTATGACCCCATGGACTGTAGCCCTCCAGAGGACACGGACAGGCTTCTCTGTCCATGGGGTTCTCCAGGCAAGAATACTGGAGTGGGTTGCCATTTCCTTCCCCAGGGCATCTTCCTGACCCAGGGGTTAAACTCTGATCTCCAATATCGCAGGCAGATTCTTTAGCATCTGAGCCACCAGAGAAGCTCCAATGATTGGTGAGTAGCACCTAAAATTCTCGGGGCATGGCCTCTATTCTCTGAGAACAGAGCATATGAGACAGTTTCCAGAGGTCTAAGTTTGTGGCTCAGGCACTAACCACAGCAGGCAGAAGGAGTAGAGGCCACGGGTGCTCACAGGGAGGCTGGAAGGAGGGGGCAGGGATGAAGGGGCAGTGTAAAAGTGACAGCCTCCCCCAGGAGGGTGCCCAGCACTGACCATCAGCAACACTGGCTTGTCTTCACGATGTGCTGGGCAGGGGGCTACCGCTGCTGATGCAGAGATAAGACACCCCAACCCAGGGCACTGAGACTCTCTCTCCAGCTGCTTTGACAGTGGAAGACCAAAAAAAAAAGAAAGAAAGAAAAACACCCAAAAACTGGCAATGGAGATGCCACCGCCAGAGGCTGTACCCCGAGTGTTTCCGTCTGTCAAAGTCAGACCCAACACGCAAGAGTGCTGTACGTGCTTATGGAGTGAAGCATTCTTATGAATGAACAATTCGGGCTCCGATGGTCTTAATGACATCTACATTATGTTCTGAAAATCCCCTCTTCACTTGCACAAGTTTCCAGGCTGGGCCAGTGGAATGTGTGGGTCCTCTTGCGCTAGCAACCCTGGTAGGCATTTGTGAACCTGTGTAGATGCTGATATCCTGGAAGGCTCCAAAGTGCGGACACTGAAAACTTCTACCTTTAGCCCTTCTAATAAAGAGATTTCAAAGCATTCATTCCAAGGTTCACAAATTATACGGAGCAGAAACGACCAGAACACTAGGCGTGGCTGACTCAACAGGGAACAAACTTATTTACTTGGTCTTGTTGGAGTCTAGGGCATTCAGTTTCCTGCGTGGAGGCTTGTTTATTAGTTATATACATTGGGTGGATTATGAAATTCCCTGAAACCAGATATTTTTATGCAGAGGTTGATAGGGTCACAAATAAGCTACAGAACAGAAATCAGTGGTCACTCGCCAGAAACCATTATAGAGAAAGATTAGGAAACAGCAGTATTTTGTGTGTGCTTCATGTGCACGTTTATTTTTTTCAAAGACCATTCACGCTCCAGCCACGTCCTCCCCACATGAGCCCAACTGCGCAGGTTTTGGGCTGACCTGTAAAGTGTCCTTAAAGTGGTCCAGAAGGATACGATCATTGCCATGTGAATTCACCACCACATCAGCCCAACCTTGCCACATACCAGGAAAGCCCCTCTCTTTCTTCTTATTTTAAAATAAAACTTTAATGTGATAGTGGGGAAAAGCAAACAAAACAACTGGCCCTAATTATGAGTGGTACCTTGCTCATTATCTGGAAGCTGGGAGCACAGGGCAGGTGGATGCATTTTGAATGCCTCTCCATCCATGCACTAGGAATACTAGAAAAGAAACCAGACAGGGCCCCAGTTTACACTGTGAATTAACAGGTGCCAGGGAAGTTCAGCTCCTCCCTACCCATTTCTCAGTTCAGTTCAGTCACTCAGTCGTGTCCAATTCTTTGTGACCCCATAGACTGCAGCATGCTGGGCCTCTCTGTCCATCACCAACTCCCGAAGCTTACTCAAACTCATGTCCATCGAGTGGTGATACCATCCAACCATCTCATCCTCTGTCTCCCCTTCTCCTCCTGCCTTCAATCTTTCCCAGCATCAGGGTCTTTTCCAATGAGTCCATTCTTTGCATCAGGTGGCCAAAGTATTGGAGCTTCAACTTCCACATTAGTCTTTCCAATGAATATTCAAGACTAATTTCCTTTCAGATCGACTAGTTTGATCTCCTTGCAGTCCAAGGGACTCTCAAGAGTCTTCTCCAACACCACAGTTCAAAAGCATCAATTCTTCGGGGCTCAGCTTTCTTTGTAGTCCAACTCTCATATCCATACATAACTACCCCAAATCTTCTGCACTGCACATAGGTTTTTCAATTTTTCATGGAAGGAATATGTGGGCTTTTACATTTTTTCAAATGACCTATATTTAGATAGACAGCATTAATGTCAGAGATGGTGAATATTTTTACTGCTACCTTACTGTCAATTTATCAGATCCTTCCTAGTCATAGATCAATACCTCTGTGATGTTTTAACTTTCATCACCTTAATAAGAGACAGAACTGCATTTTGATCAAGTAGAATGTGAGACTTTTTATTAGAAATTCCCCATGCAGGGCACTCTGATGTCATTACTTGAACAGGAACAAAAACTCATTATCAAAATAGCTGCCTAAATGTTAGCTTTTGACACAGAACACATTCTACTCTGGGTAAGTATTTCTGTCCAGTGATTGAGTATTTGCATGTTGACAGACACCCAACACTGCCAGTGATGTGGAATGTTGCAGGCTAAGAATTAGAGGGTATCATTGAAATGCAGACAGATGAACAGACCACAGACAGTACAGCTTAAAATGCATGGAGGCTCTCAGCCTCAGCATTTTCCTCAAATCAGGAGAACGTTTCCTGCAAGCTGCACATGTTAGCATCTGGGATTAGCACAGTTCACAGTATGAGCTGGAATGATCCATGGATGCATGTGTGTTTCTGCACAATTTTATTGAAAATCCTCCATAAATGGTTTTTCACTGTGAAATATTTTTACAGTAACAAAGATGAAAAGCTTAAAATCACTGACCTATGTTTCCAATTTGAGAACCTAGGGGGAAAAAATATGAATTAAATGTAGTTCAAGTAGAAGGGAAATGAATAATAGAGCAGACATCAATAGAATTAGAAAACAGAAAAAGAATTAATAGAGAACAATAACAAAGTCCAAAGCTTGTCATTTGAAAACAGTTTATAATCTCCTAGTGGGGTTTAGCTGAGCAGCCCACCAGGCTCCTCTGTCCATGGGATTCTCCAGGCAAGAATTCTGGAGTGGGTCCCTTTGTTCTCCTTCAGGGGATCTTCTCAACCCACAGATCCAACCCAATAGTCTCGTGTCTACCTGCACGGGCAGGTGGATGCTTACCACTAGGGGCACCTGGGAAGCCTTGGCTGATGTATAATGGCCTTTGGTATTTCTAGGAAATGTATAGGTATAGCTTGGAGATGTTGCAAGTTTAGTCCAAATTGCTTCAATAAAATGAATATCACAGTAAAAAGAATCACAGTCCTTTTTTGCTTTCTTAGTACATGTGTAATGGTTATGCTTACATTACACTGCAGTTTATTACGTGTGGGTCAGCGTCACAGATCTAAAGGACAATGCACAAGGGCTAATTTAAAATAGGTTATTGCTAAAAAAAAAAAAAGCTAACCATCACCTAAGCCTTCAGCCAGTTTTAGTCATATTGCTGGTGAGGGGGCTGAAATTTGTAAGGATTACCAAAATGTGACACAGAGACTTGAAGTGAGACAATAAACAGTCTTTTTTGTGGAAAGTGACGTCATTAGACCTGCTTGAAACAGAGTTCTCACAGCCCTTCAATGTGTCCAAAAAAATTGCATTATCTGTGACACACAATAAGACAAAATGCAGTAAAATGATATCTGCCTGTTTAAGTGTTTCTTCTCACGTGGCAGTAAATGTTATAATACAGAGGAAATGGACTAATTACTAGAAAAGCATAAGTTATCAAAACTGACTCATGAGGAACTAGAAAATATAAATAGTCCTATAGCCATCAGAGAAGTTCAATTTTTAAATAAAGAACAAGAACACTCCAGATACACATTCTGCCACTGGTTGGGCTTCCCTGGTGGCTCAGCTGGTAAAGAAACTGCCTACAAAGCAGGAGACGCAGGTTCAATCCCTGGGTTGGGAAGATCCCCTGGAGGAGGGCATGGAAACCCACTCCAGTGTTCTTGCCTGGAGAATCCCATGGACAGAGGAGCCTGGCAGGCTACAGTCATGGGGTCACAAAGAGTTGGACACAACTGAGCAACTAACACACAAGCTTAAGTAGATAATTAGAGAAGAAATAGTGGCAGCTTCATACAAATACTCTCAGGAAATAGAGGAAAGGTCTATTCTAAATCATTCAGTGAGACTAACAGTAAAATCTGAAAAAGACTTTGCAAAAATACAAAAAGGCAGTATTTCTCCTAAAGCCAGACACAATTTCTTAGTAAAGGGTTGGTAAGTTTAATTCAACAATATCAATGACATTTTGGTAAGTTTTATCCAGAAAAGCAAGGCTGATTAACATTAGAACATCAGACATTAAAATTCATCAACTCACGGGAAATAATCTATCTTCTCCACAAGTTCCATGGAACCCACAGCTCCTATTAGAATAATGAACACACATTTAAAACACAAAACATTTATCAATCCTCCATGAGGCCTTTGGCTTCATGAAAAAAAAATCTAGAGAAAAACTTTGGGTATAGATAAATGAGCCACAAAATCCAAACTAAACACAGAGTAGATTCAATAGTAACTGTATAAGAAAGTATTGTAGATTTTGGGTTTCACCAACCCTAGAATAAAGTTTCTTGTGGATATGGGTTTGCGTATGTGACTTATTTCCTTGTTTTATTTATCCTTGTGAATTTTGAGCTGATCTTTTTGGTGTGTAATTATAGCTCCAGCTCTTCCTGGTTTCTCCAATCCAGAGAGGACCTTGAGCCTGAAAAAGTAGGGAATGCCTAGCCCTGAGTCAGCCTTCTCCCAGTGACTTAGAGCTAGACAATTTAGAGATGGGGTTGCTAAGGTAAGTGACTTCTGAAGTTGGATACAAAACACTCCTCTTGCCATGGCTGCCAGTAATTCCTAGCATGTCTAATAAATAAACTGGAATTCTAAAGCATAGACACAAAGTTTTTTGATTCATTTCGATATTTGGCAAAACCAATACAATATTGTAAAGTTTAAAAATAAAATAAAATTTAAAAAAAAGAGAAAAAAATAAAATAAAATGCCATTTATATAAAAGTAAGTGCTTTAAGAACCACTGTGTGTTTCATTAATTACTGGCTTGTGTGTGTGCACGAAGTTGGTTCAGTCGTGTCTGATTCTCTGCAGCCCTATGGACCGTAGCCCACCAGGCTCCTCTGACCATGGGATTCTCCAGGCAAGAGTACTGGAGTGGGTGGCCATGCCCTCCTCCAGGGGATCGTCCCCACCCAGGGATAGAAGCCGAGTCTCTTCTGTCTCCTACGTTGGCAGGCGGGCTCTTCACCGCTAGCACCACCTGTGATACAGGGGTGTGTGTGTGAGTGTGAGTGTGTGTGTGTGTGTGTGTGTGTGCCCCCTCCTAGACAAAGAAACAAATGCATACTAAGCCTAAGGAATGTATCTGCTTTTAATGCCAGAGCTGAAACCAGAACACGTGGAAATTGGCTACCTCGTCCCATGAAGCAGGCAGGTTCACGAGGTCAGGGAAGGCACGATTTATTTTGGGAATGACACTCAGTGCTGGTCTGTCATTTAGGACAAAGTGGCCCTGAGCTGTCCATGCCAGGGTCAGATTGGAGAAGGACAGTAGGGAGAGGTCGGATGTGGGAAGCTGCACACAGAAGGCAGAATGCCCAATCCTGGTCTTGAGATCAGACTGCACCTTGAACAGGACAAAAAGAGTCTTTAGATTCTTTACTGGGGAGGGAGATCACCCAGTCGTCCAGCAAGATACGAGAATGTGTGTGTGTGTTTAAATAATTCATTTTAAATTTAAATAATTCACACATCGTTGACAGCTGTAAGTATAAAAAAGGAAGCTCTGCTTGGTAATATTTATACATTTCCACTAATAAGTTTGAAACACAATACAGATTTACACAGAAAAAAAAAATAACTGGTTTGGGATTGGGTTCATAAGTTTCCTTGTTTGATGTGTAGGAAATGTCTTTAAAGAGCTGAATAGTCACTTTTTTTTAGAAGCAGAAATGTAAGCCCAGATGTCCACCATCCCTGCCTCAAAAACCAACAGTGATAATCAAAGGAGGCTAAAAATAGATTCAATGCAGGAATTCAGGAAAGGGTATCATCAGAATGCCAGAAAGTTTAATGAATTTCTTGTATATAAAGTGCAGATGGGCCTAGATTAAAAGAAGCCCTGGGTCCCCACATGTGTCCTTCACAGAGCACACTCCTGCCTCTTGGCAGAACTCCCAAACTCTCTGAAATGCATGTGCCGGAACGGGAAGAAAAAGGCCCCACAGCTTCTCTGAGGACAGACGGATAGCATTCAGAAGTAGCTGTGCCGGAAGCTCCGAGGGAAAGAGAGGTGACCCAGGTGGATTCTCACGAGGACTGGATTTCTTCTGGCTGAAAACTGCCCCTAAGCAGCTGAGGCTTTGGCAGCCTGGAAGGACTCTTCCCTGACCCAGTGGGCTTGCTCTCAGAACATAAGGGAGCAAGACCTCAGTGAATGTAGCTACACAAGAAACTGAGATACAAGAAACTAGCCAGACAGTATCAGTCCCTGCAGCGACAGTCTCAGTGAACACTGATGGAAACGCCCAGGAAGGCAGATGCGCTTGGTTCTATTCAGCCCTCCAGACTCCTTCCTTACGTCGTTGCATCCCCGAGCAGGGAACCTGGGATCACTTCACCCAGCTGTCCAGTTAGGAATGAAGATCATTTGAGCAGTGTCCAGGGGACCTGTATAGAGAACCACCTGTAATCATGCATGCCGAGATATGCTTCTATTTGGCAGGAAAACAATGTGATATATATACATACATATACATATATACACACACATATATATGTATATATATATGAAATTTTTACTAAAGGAAGAGCATGTTGTGTGCATTCAGAGTCTTTTTCATGCTCCCACTGAAAATGACGAAGTTTCAGATTATGAACCAAGAGATCAGTGATGAGAGATGAAGGTGAAAGGAATCTGGTAGGTTCAAGAGAGAGAGAGAGAAAAATGTCACCTTCTGATGATTTAAAAGGCAAAGGACATGAAGGTTCAGGACCAATGACAAACACTGTGTCAGGCTTATCAAAGAGAGCCTAGACAAGCCAAAAGAATGTAAATCGGACAAGGACGTGAACACTATCAAAGAGAAGAAGAAAACAGAGACACAACAGCAACAAAAATAATTGGGTTCCTGAACATGAAACTTTCTTAAGATGGTTCAAGTTCTTCCTCCTCCCTTTTTCCTCTTGATATTTCCAATTCCTTTTATTTTTTTCTTGAAGAAATGAGTTTCCATCTTATGTCATTCTCCTTCAGTTTGGAGAGCTTTATTTAGCATTTCTTGTAATGAAGGGAGGCTGACAACTTGAGTTCATTTTCTTTTATCTGAAAAGTATCTTTACTTTGCCTTCTTCTTGAACAATTTTGATTGAGTTCAGAAGTCTGGGTTAGCCTATATTTTTAAAATTCCAGCTCTTCCAGGTATTAACCTCCTCTCTTGAGACCTCCATCATCTGTGATGCTTCTGCATTTGCATTTGATCCATGAGTTCTCCAAGGTGTCATTTTTCTCAGACTGGTTTAGAAATTTCTCTTCACTTTGAGTTTATACCAGGCTTCCCTGATAGCTCAGTTGGTAAAGAATCTATCTGCAGTGCAGGAGACCCCGGTTCATTTCCTGGGTCAGGAAGATCTGCTGGAGACGGGGTAGGCTACCCATTCCAGTATTCTTGGGCTTCTCTTGTGGCTCAGCTGGTAAAGAATCCACCTGCGATACGGGAGACCCGGCTTCAATCCCTGGGTTGGGAAGATCCCCTGGAAAAGGGAAAGGCTACCCACTCTAGTATTCTGGCCTGGAGACTTCCATGGACTGTATAGTCTATGGGGTCACAACGAGTTGGACACGAATGAGCGACTTTCATTTTAGTTTACACCAGATGGTCTATAATATGCCTAGGGACGCTTTTCTTTGTATTTATTTTGCTGGGGTCCACTGAGCCTAATGAATCTGTTAGTGTATTTGTTCCACCAAATTTGGGGAAATTCTTGTCTTTAAATATTTGCTTTTCCCTTAGCCTCCACTCCTTCCACTTTTAGATCCCAATCACATGCATATTAGCCTTTTTATACTGTAAAATCTTCATATCCTCCACTCTTTTTTCTTTATATTCTTCAAATCTGATAATTTCTATTGATTGTTTTTTAAATGGTGAGTTTTCTGTCATCTCCTATTGTTAAGCCCATTCAGAGATTTAAAAAAATTCTGACATTGTCATTTTCTGCTTACACTTTTATTTTTTTTTAATTTTGTTTTAGTTTATATTTCTCTGCTAAAGCCCACTGTTTTTATATTCATTACTAACAGGCTCTCCTTTATAACCTTGAGCAGGAACAGTGGCTACGTTAAAATCCAAGTCTGCTAATGGTGACCTCAGGATCACACGGCTGCTCCTCACTGATTGCCTTTTCTCTGGAGAACATGTTAAATTTTCCTGTTTCTGCATTCTGGATATCATGAGGAACATCCTGTGGACGTTCTAGATCATTTTACATGCCTCAGAAGACATTTGCTTTATTTTTTAAGGATGTCATTAACTCGGAAGGACTCAGAATGCAAATTGCATCCCCACTGGAAGGGACAGCAACTCAAGAATCCACACAGCTTTTTGGCTGGACTGCTTGAATCATTCCCTGTATGTGTACAATTAGTTGAGCTGCCCCAAATATGGGCAAAACATGGACATAGACGTTGGCTGTCTTGGCTCTGTTTCCCTAACAACACGATATGAAATAGTAGCAGAGAGAGTGGACTTCATATTTTATATGTGACTTCCATAGCAAAAGTCTTATAATGTTTAGGAATTACCCATCTATCCCTTTCTCGGGTATTTTAATATGAATTGGGATGAATTCCTATATCTCCTTTTCTCTGTCTCTAAAGAAGATCGTTAATTCTATTTGATGATTCTGGTAATATTGAACCACACTTACATTTTTTGGAATTTCCCAAATTGGCCATGATGTCTTGCTTAACACGTATTTTACACTTTTCTAAATACCTTTTTAAGAGTTTTTTGACTTTAGTTTTTTAGAACAATTTTAGGTTCACGGAAAAATTTCCCGTACGCTCTCTGTCCCCCACACACGCATAGACTGTCCCACCCACCATTTGCTCCCCCATCAGAGTGGAACGTTTGTTACAGTTGATGAACCTGCATTGATGTATCATAAACACCCGAAGTGCATAGATTGTATCAAGGTTCACTCTTGGTGGTGCGTATTCTACGGGTCTGGATAAGCACGTAGTGACGTGCGCTCAGCATTACAGTGTCGTGCGGGGCCTCCCAGGTGGCGCCAGCACTGAAGAAGCTGCCCGCCAGTGCAGGGGACACGAGGCATGACCCCTGGGTGGGGAAGGTCCCCTGGAGGAGGGCATGGCAACCCCCTCCAGCACCCTTGCTTGGAGAATCCCCTGGGGGGCGGCAGTCCATGGGGTCGCAAAGAGTCAGACACGACTGAGCAACTTCACATGCGTGGCCTAAGTCTGCGTTCTGCCTACTTACCCCTCTCTGCTTCCCTGGCTACCATTATCTTTTTTCTATGTCTGCATAGTGTTGTCTTTTCCAGAATATGACACAGTTGGATTCATACACTGTGTATCCTTTTCGGGTTGGCTTCTGTCACTTAGTAATAAGCATTTACTATTCTGGAGTCTTTTCAGGGCTCAGTGGCTCACTATTTTTAAGCACTGTATAATATTTCATTGCATTGGATATGGATAGACCATAGTTTTTTATCCACTCACTGACTGAAAGGTATCTTTGTTGCTTCCAAATTTTGTCAGCTGTTAAAAAAGTTGATATAAACATTTGTATGCAAAATTCTGTGTGTACATATGTTTTCAACTCCTTTGGGTCAATGCCCAGAAATGAGATTGCTGGGTCTTAAGAGCATGTTCAGTTTTGTAAGAAACTGCCAAACGATTTTACCCAGTGGCTGTACCATTTTGCACCCTCCCCAGAAATAAACGATCTCTTGTTTCTCTACACCCTCACCAGCGTTTGCCGGCAGTGTCTCAGATTTTGGCCATTCTGATAGGCTGTTGCATCTCATTGCTGCTTTAATTCATACCTTCTTATGATATATGAAGTGGGGCATCTTTTCATATGCTTATTTCCACTTGCATATCTTCTTAGGTGAGGTGTCTCTTGAAGGCTTTTGCTCATTTTTTAGCCAAGTTATTTGTTATTGTTGAGTTTTAAGTGTTCTTTGTATACGTTGTAGAACAGTCCTTTTCAGATGTGTCTTCAGCAATTTTCCTCCAGTCTCTGGCTTATTGTCTATTTATCTTGACATTGTCTTTTGCAGAACGATTATTTTTTAAATTTTAATGAAGTCCAGCTTATCAATTGCTACACTCGAGGCCATCCAGGGTTTCTCCTATGTTATCTTCTTCTATGCTGTGCTCCTCTCAGGAGTTTCATAATTTTGAATATCACATTTAGGTGATATGATCCGTTTTGAGTTAATTTTTAAGAAGGATGTAAGATCTGTATCTAGATATATTCTTTTTCTTTTGCATGTAGAATTCAGTTGTTACAATGCCATGTGTTAAAAGATAATCTTGGCTCCATTGCGTTGACTTTACTTCTCCATCAAAAATTAGTGGACTCCCTATGAGTGTGTTTCTGGGCTCCTTATTTTGTACTATTCATGCATTTGCCTGTTCTTCATGTTTTCTTGACTACTATAGTTTTATAGTAACTCTTGAAGTCCTATAACATCAGTCCTACAAAATTGTTCTTCAGTATTGTGTTGGCCAAACTGGATTTTTTTTTCCACTCCATATAAACTTTAGAATCTCTCTCTTGTTCTCCCTCTTTTTTTTTTTTTTGGCATACACAAAAAAATTTGCCTGGATTTTGGCTGAGATAGCACTTAATCCACAGGTCAATTTGGGAAGAACTGACACCTGACAATGTTGAGTCTCTCTGTCCACACATGTGGAATATTTCTTCATTGTTAAGTTCTGTGATTTAATTCATTAAATTATTGCATTTTTTTCTCATATAGATCTTATACATATTTTGTTAGATTTATACCTAACATTTCAAATTGTGGTGCTGGAGAAGACTTTTGAGAGTCCCTTGGACTGCAAGGAGATCAAACCAGTCCATCCTACAGGAAATAAGTCCTGAATATTCATTGGAAGGACTGATGTTGAAGCTGAAACTCCAATACTTAGGCCACCTGATGTGAAGAGTCAACTCATTGGAAAAGACCCTGATGCTGGGAAAGATTGAGAGCAGGAAAAGAAGGGTATGACAGAAGATCAGATGGTTGGATGGCATCACTGACTCAATGCACACGAGTTTGAGAAAGCTCCAGGAGATGGTGAAGAGCAGGGAAGCCTGGCATGCTGCAGTCCATGGGGTCACAAAGAGTCGATCACAATGAGTTGTATTTAACATTAGGTGAATTAGATTTATATCTAAGTATTTCATTTTGAGGGCTGATAATGTAAATAGTATTATGTTTTTAATTTCAAACCCCACTGTTTATTGATGAGAGATAGAAAAGCAACCAATTCTCCTTTAAAAATTTTGCATTAATATACATAAATTAGATTGCTCAGTAATTTTTCCTTTATTGTTTCGTTAACTAAATCTGTCATATTTTAGATCAGTGCTATTCTTCATAAGATGAAATTGTAAGCTTTTCTTCTTTTCCTATGGTCTGAAATTACTGGAATCATAGAATCCTTAAAGGTTTGGTAAATGTCACCTGAGGAATCAGAATATACAGTTGCTTTTGTGTCAGCTTATTGTCTTTCTCAGCTAGTGTCCCGTTAGACTTTGTATCTCTGTTGAAACTGATATCTATAAGTAGTAATTTTATATCAATTACTGGATGTTACAATTTTTTGTTTATTTTTCAAAATGGTTTCCTGTGCATTTTTTTAAATTGTCATTTTGGATGTCTCTTCTTGCATTTAACTTTGAATTTTGGGTCTTAGTGATCTCCCTCTACTTTTTCTTGAGTAAGTTAGGTAATTTTTTGATTTTTTAACAAACCAATTTATACATTTAACTGTTCTACCTATTTTACCATTATTATTACTATTTTTGGCCTCTTCAAGTCATGTGGGATCTTACTTCCATATCCAGGGATTGAACCTAGGCCCCTACAGTGGAAACACAGAGTCTGAATCACTGGCCCACCAGGAAGTCCTTGTTCTACTTGTTTTAAACTCACTAACCCATTTGCTTATACGTCCCTTCCTTATTCTTTGGTATGATCTTCTTTTAACTTACTTTCTAATTCTTTCCCTTGCTTTTTCAATCAGGTCCTTCATTAAGTCACCCTTACTTCTCAATGTTTATTGATACTATTATTTATTTTACTCTTTTATCTGATGGTTAGTTTAGCTGTGCCCTGCTGCCGCTGCTGCTGCTGCTAAGTTGCTTCAGTCGTGCCCGACTCTGTGCGACCCCATAGACCGGCAGCCCAACGGGCTCCACCGTCCCTGGGATTCTCCAGGCAAGAGTACTGGAGTGGGTTGCCATTTCCTTCTCCAATGCGTGAAAGTGAAAAGTGAAAGTGAAGTCGCTCAGTCGTGTCTGACTCTTAGCGACCCCATGGACTGCAGCCCACCAGGCTCCTCCCTCCATGGGATTTTCCAGGCAAGAGTACTAGAGTGGGGTGCCATTGCCTTCTCTGAGCTGTGCCCTACTGATTATAATATTTTTGTTTTCAAAAGATTTTGTCTTTTCAAATTTTCTTTTGATCCATATTCATTTTGTGATTGTTTTTGTATGCAAAAGTAGAAGAACATGCTTTCTTAAAGTTTTAAAAGGTTTCATGTTATTTTTAACATGTTATGATCAGAGAATTCTTATTTCATCTTTTACTGTACTTTGAAATTTCTTAGGTTTTTCTTTGTTCTGAGATATTTTGTAAATGGTGCTCATCATCTCACAGAGGAATTTCCTTCTTGGCTCTTGGAGATTGGGGATCAGTATGTGCTCATTAGATTTTCCTATTGAGTCTATTATTTAAAGATTTTATGGTACTATCCACATTCTGTTCACATCATGTCTTCTAAATGATTAAAAATGCATTAACTCCTACTATCTTCATGTGCTTTATTTTCTTTCTGAATCTTCCCGAGTTTTTGCTTTGTAAAAGTTGTTACTGAGGCCTTAAATATTAATTTCTATTATATCTTTCTTGTGCTTGCAGTCTTTATTGGTGTGAAATGACTTTTTTTCTTCAAATAAAAAAGTGTATCTACTACTTTCTATTTTTGTGTGTGTTTGTCTGATATATCCTTGTCCATTTTCTTTGTAATCTTTCTGAGTATTTAAGTATATCTTTATGATAAATATAAAACATAATATTGGATTTAGCTTTGTTACTTTATTTGAAAAAATATTTTTAATAGATATGAATTAGGCTGATAGATACAGATATAAGCACTGAATTTAGTTTCAGTTCTGTTGTGTAAAATATTCGGTTGTATTTTTACAGGCACATAATCCTCGCACATAGTTACTCACTAAACGGTCTACAGGTTTTGCCTTATCTTTCTCTCTCTTTTTGGTATATGTTTTGAATATTTTGAATTTTGAATTTGCATTTGATTTATGTTTGTGTTGTAATTCTCGTTATACCAACTCTCATGACCAAATGTCATGTTATGTCATTCCTTTTTTGTTTTTTGCTATGAGAAATAATAATTGAATTAATTATAAAATCTCCCTCACCCTTCTATGCTCATAATCTTTCTAGCAACTGATATGAGGCAATATCCTTTTTTTCTCTCATTAATATATTTAAGGCAATGACAAGCTTATTCTACTTTCCATATGATCTCCTGGTCACACCTCGATTTTAATGGTTGTGATTTGTCTACATTTTCAGAGCATGGAGCCATTACACATTGCAGTCTAGATGGTAGTCATCATTTTTCTTTGTTCTGCAGTTAGATACACTTTTAATAATCACAAATATATAGAGACTGCCTTGCACAACATTGGCTTTCTGAAACTGATTTTTGAGTGTCTTCAATGCTCAAGAGAATAGTTCACTCTGAATTCTTGCATGCCAGTAACCAATTTAAAAATGCCTTTTGTATTTAAGCATCAGCTGAACTAATGTAAAGTCCTGAGCTCCCTTCTTTCCTTTGCATATCTAAAACGTGCTAGTATTTTCTGGCATAAAACACTGTTGTCAGAAATTCTCATAACACTCTGATTTTCCGTATAAGTGAATCCTATTTCTGAATAAGTGAATCCTATTTCTACAGAATTTGCGTGTTACCGTTTGTTCCTACAGAGTCCAACGGCTTCGCATTAAAATATTTCATTGCTGATCGTCAGGACTTGCTCTCTGTTTCCCACAAGTGCACGATTTAAATACCAGTAGAGAGAGTTTTCTTTTTTTAATTTCCCAAACTTTTCACAGATGATAAGATTTAGTGTTTGTTCTGTCACATTTCTTTGAGAGCTCCTTAGTGATCATGCTTAGACTGGCCAACCCCAATCACCGGCACCTTCACATCCTTTAGAAGTTGTTTATTGTTGATATTTCCTCGTGGCTGCTCTGACTCCTTTCAGCCACTATGTTTACGAACCCTTGTGCTACTTGTACTTTAATCCTCTTTTCAAAAATGATTTCTTCCAAGGGACACTGATGTATAGAACAGTCTTATGGACTCTGAGAGAGAGGGAGAGGGTGGGAAGATTTGGGAGAATGGCATTGAAGCATGTAAAATATCATGTATGAAACGAGTTGCCAGTCCAGGTTCAATGCACGATACTGGAGCTTGGGGCTGGTGCACTGGGACGACCCAGAGGGATGGAATGGGGAGGGAGGAGGGAGGAGGGTTCAGGATGGGGAACACATGTATACCTGTGGCGGATTCATTTTGATATTTGGCAAAACTAATGCAATTATGTAAAGTTTAAAAATAAAATAAAAATTAAAAAAATAAAAATAAATAAAAATAAGTGATATAAAAATAAAAAAAATTAAAAAATGATTTCTTCCTTTTTCCTTAGTCTTTCTTGAATTCTATCACAGTTTTTAAACTTTTATAACATTGGTTTGTTCTATTTTTTTTAATATATTCTTTTATCCCCTTGATTTTTTAGCTTGTTCTGAAATTCACTAAAACACATACCTCACACCTAAAACTACCATAGCAAAAGCAAAAGGAAACAGCCAACTGGGAAAAAGGTGTTTGAAACACACTTATTTGTAACTAATAGTCTAAATATGTAATGAGATTTTACAGATAAATGAGAATAATTTTAAGAAACCAATATAATGAAAGATGCATATAAACAATAATCATAAAAATATTGGGCCAATTTTTTCTTTCACACTGGCACATGAAAAAGAAATTAAGTGTTGGCAAGATTGACGATTGAATAAAGACTCTCAAAATAGGGACAAATATCCAAGAAAGGTGTATTAGTTTCTATTATTTTTAGAAGACTGATAAAAGTAAAAATTGACATTTTTCTAGAAAATATCCTTTGTGCCCTAAGTAAGGACTGAACAGCTAGGAATTTAATATAAAAATAATCAGAAATGAAGACAAAGTTATTTGAGTAAGATAAGATTAACTTTTATGTTTATTATAAATTATTAGGATCCACCATAGAATGTTTATGGACTTCCCTGGTGGCTCAGACAGTAGAGAATCTGCCTGTTATGCAGGAGACCCAGATTCAATCTCTGGGTCGGGAAGATCCCCTGGAGAAGAGAATGGCTACCCACTCCAGTATTCTTGCCTGCAGAATCCCATGGACAGAGGAGTGTGGCAGGCTACAGTTCATGGAGTCACAAAGACTTAGATATGACTGAAGAGACTTAGCACACGCATACAAAAAATAGATGTTACTTGAATAATGTACCTCTCTATCATCTAACTTAACTGTGGTTCTGGAGAAGATTCTTGAGACTCCCTTGGACAGCAAGGAGATCAAACCAGTCCATCCTAAAGGAAATGAATCCTGAATATTCATTGGAAGGACTGATGCTGAAGCTCCAATACTTTGGCCACCTGATGAGAAAAGCCAACTCACTGGAAAAGACCCTGATGCTGGGAAAGATTGAAGGTGGGATGAGAAGTGGACAACAGAGGATGAGATGGTTGGATGGCATCAGTGACTCAATGGACATGAGTCTGAGCAAGCTCTGGGAGTTGGTGATGGACAGGGAGGCCTGACGTGCTGCAGTCCATGGGGTTGCAAAGAGTTGGACATGACTGACCAACAGCTATCATCTAACTTAAAAAAATCTAACCTGAAGGGAAAGCTTATTGGGGCACTATTTTTTCACCCTAGGTTTCTCTTTTGCCAACTATTTCTGTTGAAAGAATATAGACATTTTGTACCCTAGGATTTAGAATAAAAGCTTCTATGTGAATCAGAACATGCAGCTATATTTATTCATTTTGTGAGTGTGAGTGAAGTGAAAGTCGCTCAGTCATGTCCAGCTCTTTGCAACCACATGGACTGTACAGTCCATGGAATTCTCCAGGCCAGAATACTGGAGTGGGCTGCCATTCCCTTCTCCAGCGGATCTTCCCAACCCACGAATAGAACCGGGGTCTCCTGTATCACAGGTGGATTGTTTACCAACTGAGCTATGAGGGAAGTCAGGAATGTGAGTGTGAGCATTACATCATTAGCATAGGAATACAGGAGAGTCACGCTGCATTTTCAGATAATTGGCCACTTTGTTAATGATGCTACCTTTTCCTTAATTAAAAATACTCCAGGAGCCATAATTAAAACTGAAACTGCACTCGCCCCTCCCTCTCAGTCACATCCATCACATCACAGTTACTGCTGAACAGGAAAGTGGTTTTAGAGGGAAAACTAAGAAATATTTTGGCTTGAATGCAAGTGATTCCCTTTATGGTCTGGAAACGCTAAGACCTGAAGTTATCTAAATCAAGAGAAGTTTAAGTTTTAGGGCCACGTACTGAAAACCATTTCTCTTCCTACTCCCGTGACCTCTGACTGTTATGATCACATGAAGAAGTGAAGTCACTCAGCCGTGTCCGACTCTTTGCGACCCCATGGACTGTAGCCCACCAGGCTCCTCCATCCACTGGATTTTCCAGGCAAGAGTAACTGGAGTGGGTTGCCATTTCCTTCTGCAGGGGATCTTCCCAACCCAGGGATTGAACCGGGGTCTCCCATGTTACAGGCAGACTCCTTACCATCTGAGCCACCAGGGAAGTCCCTTGCAGATATGATTGTGTCGGCAGGGGCAGGCAGGGTGGGGGGTGGGTCTCAAGAGGGTGCTTGTGAGGCTTTGCCTTTCAGAGCTCCCTCGGGCTGTGGGCTGCAGCCTCAGGGTCATCTCCTCAGGGCCCAGCATCCCTCCTCACGTGTCCTTCCCCTACCCACAAGCCCCTGATGGCGGGACCTCAGCCAGGACCCGTACCCCTTCCATCTCTGCCTCTGCCAGCAGGAGTCCCTGCTGGCAAACCCTTCCCTGTAATTTACGACTTGCTGATTTTTAAGTAGGGACATCATTCGAGGAAGAAGTGGTACCCTCTTGACTCCTCACCCAGAGTGTGCCGCTCACCGCTGAGCAGCGAGGGCTCTCACTGTCTGCAGAGCCTGCTGGCTGAGGGCGCCAGCCCGGCTCCCTGTCCTGAGACAGCTGCTCGGGGGGCGCAGGGCCCCCCCGCCACCTCTCTGGATTTCTGTCTCACGCTCTCACGCTGTCGTCCCATCAAGGACTTTATAGCAAGAAAGTCTATCATGAGGTCTCTATGTCCCTCCTCCTGGTCTTTCTTATGTGGAAAGTTCATTTTTTCAGGGAAAAAACCCGCAGCCCCACCCATAGGAGCTATTTCTAGTTCTGTGAGAGCAGAACAACACCTTCCCAGAAACAGATGACACTGATTTCCTTGCAAACAGCTCTCATGTGGGCCTCTGTTCAACACGGTCAACCTCAGCTACCCCAGGTCTACCCGTGTGCGCAGGGGCAGCTCTTATGGGTGAGCAGCATTTTCTTCCCTTAAGCAGACACGGCACACACACACACTCACTCCACACTCCAGACACACACAAACACAAAACATACACACATACTCCACACCCCGGACATGCACAAACACACAACCACCACACACACACATTCCATCCCCTAGATACAAACACATGCACAAACATCACACACACACACACACACACTCTGCACCCCGGACACACAAACATCACACACATACACACACACTCCACACCCCAGACATACACACACACATAAAAACCACAGACACACACTCTACACCCCAGACATGTGCACACAAATATCATACATGCACACACTTCACACCCCAAACACACAACATCACACACACATACTCCATACCCCAGATATACAAACGTCACACACACACAGAGTCCACACCCAAGACATGCACACACACACAAACATCACACACACATACTCCACATCCCAGACACGCACATACAAACATCACACATATACACACATACTCCACACCCAAGACATGCGCACACACACACAAACGTATACACGCTCTCCATACTCCAGACACGCACACACACAGACATCACACACATACACTCTACACCCCAGACACATACACACAAGTATCATATACACATATACTTCTCACCCCAAACACAACATCACACACACACACACGCTCCACACCCCAGACATACAAACATCACACCCACATGCAGCGCATACACAAATGCACACAGGCTCTCTCTGAGGCAAGTAGATTTTGAATGGTAGGCGTTGTCCTCTTGGCCTGCAGCATTCTCTCCTCCCCATAAATTAAAACCATTTCAATTAAGGACTGACTCAAAGGTGTGCACCTGTCCCTACATCAATCATTTCTAAACGCGTTGTCATTAGGAAGCTCTTACAAGACGCCCCGGCGGTTGGCAGTGCGGCCTGTTTGCTTTAATTGAGGTGTTAGGTGAGCTAGCGATGACATCACCGGACAGAAATGGGCGAGCGGCTGGACGTGGGTCTGGGCTTCCTCTCTGGAGAGCAGTGCCCGGGGGCCTGGCGCTGTTCATCTGCTAAAGGTTCATGTGTTCATGCAATTACAAGCAGCCTCGAATGCAAGCCTCCACACCCTTGCGGCAGGCTCCTCCGTCAGGCTGAGCTGCTGCCGCGTGGAGCACTCCACGAGACGCAGCGTTCAGCAGGCCCGCGAGGCTTATTACAGCGCAGCCTGTTTCATCTTTCCCGCCGGAGCTCTCAAAGATCGTCTTCTCGGGCTCAGTTTTCACTGCCTTATTTGTACGTGGAGTTTATACCACTTACGTTTAAGTCTTCAAACCACTTTCTTGTGTCCTGGGCTTTATAGGAAACCGTGAACTGTACTACCCGTGAGTGGAGGAAGCTTACTTCCCACCACAGCGGCCAGACATCCCAGAACCTCACTGATGGGCAAGCCCCGGCACTTCTCTCCTCAAAGCCTCCCATTTAATGCTAAGAAGACAATGCTGCAGGTTGCCGCAGGATAGGGGGCTTCAGACACATCCCGGTCGGGGACGGCTGAGCCCCGCAGAGCTGAGGGATGGAGGCAGGGGGGTCCCAGGGGCCATGGCCGCTGGCTACCTGGAGGGGTGCGCTTACATCGCCGGCTTAACAGAAGGCTTGAGCTCAGCGATGGGACCAAAGGCGGGGCTGCGAGGGCAGGGACTCAGGCGGAGTCTGGAAGGGACCCAGGCAAGTGGGTGGGCCCGGCCCTGCCTGATAGGGAGGGCCGCGCAGGTGTGCTGCCCGGGGCGGCCCTCCCTGACACCTCTTCCTAGAACCCTCTGTACCGGCTTCTGTGCTACATCGTCAGAAAACAGGTCTCCTTCTCCCACTGCGGCTTATCTCCGTGCCCATCTGCATCCGCAAATGAAGGGGCTCCCTGGGTCCCGGGTCCAGGGGCTTCTGCCGAGACGCAGGACCTGAAGCGTGTGCGGGCAGCGTCCTGCGCTCCAGCGGGCGGCCGGGCCGAGCCTGGGGACGCATCCCCTGGTGTGGGCGCCTTTCGCTGCTGGGGGTCTGTGAGCTCCCAGAGTGTGCGCTGGTGGTGGGGGGAGGGTTGCGGGGGCCGGTCTACACAATGACTCGCCTAAGCCACTGTCTCCTGGGTCCCGGAGGAGACAGCCCCCGCCAGGTGTGTAAGCTCAGGGGTCTCGGTCCCCGCCCTGAGGGAGGATCCCAGACGGGCAGGACCCTAAGCTTACCTTGTCTCTCTTTCCCTCCTCACCTCCTCCATGTCCAGCCCACCTCTGATCCTGCAGATTCAGCTCCAAGTGCAGCTCAGACAGCTCACTTCTTTCCCTCTCCGGGGCCTCCTCGTTCCACTCCACCTCCTACTGGGATCCCTGCACCCACCCAAGACTGTCCTCCTCGAGTCCATGCCTCCCCGCCCCCAGGGCTTCTCCACCAGGGTCTGAATGGTCTTTGACCTTGATGGCGTCTCCCTGCTGTTTCAAACTTGTGGTGGCCTCCCCACAATTGCAGGGGTCAGACCTGAGCCCCACCCCTAGGCCTCTGGGCTCCCTCCCCGGCAGCCTCCAGCCCCACGGGCAGGTCCAGCCTTGAGCTCCGGCTCCCTCCTCCCCCGTGCTGGCGGCTCCCTGTGGGGACCTCCCTGGACTGGAATCAGGTTTTTAACTTTTATGGCTTCGGTCTTGGCGGAGCCCCTACTTCCAGGTCTGGACCCATGCCAAGACTTCCTCTTTCTTAACTCTTGCCATGTTTCCCTTCTTCCTTTTCTCTGGTAGCTTCTTCTTTCAGCAGACACACGTGTGCAACTATTACCTGTGTCTCCCTCGCGTGCGAAGTGAACTTGCACACACGCACGCACGCGCAGACTCCCACGCACGCATGCGCCCACTCCCCACTGGCCACTGCTGCCTGCACGGTTCTCTCCTCCATGAGTAGCTTCTTATTCCCACGCTTCCCATCTTCACCCCAAAGTTCCACACCCACAGATCAGCTGAAAACTTGACAAAGGTCATCCCAACTTCCTATTCACCAAAGCCAACAGAGGATTGTTCAGGTCTGATTTTCAGTATCGATTTGCACCATTTGCCCTCCTCGCTCTCCCTGTCTGGAAATCCCCTCTGGTTTTCTAGGTGCCTGCCCCGCCTGCCCTGCTCTGCCTCTCTCTCCTTTCCTGGCCCTTCTTGGTCTCCCACAGGGCTGCCCTCTTTATCCACACCTTGGTTTCCTCTGGCATCCCTGCAGGGCTCCTTAGGCCTTTGTCTCTTTCTCAGCGGCTGAGTTTCTTCCTGGGGGGTCCACAGGCAAGAGCCCACCCTCTCAGCTACTTGCGGAAGGACAGAACGGCTCCAGACCACTGATGGCGCAGTGGAGTCAGGCAGAGAGAGGAGAGGTGCATTTCTTGAGGAAGTGGCAGCAAAGGTCAATTCAGGGGAGAGAATGGGGATAAGTTGCACACGACCAAGTCTTAGAAGATGGAGGTGATACCTTCCCCATGTGACTCACTGCCTTGAAAGGATGGGAGTCGTGTTACTTTCCTGTTGCTGCCTTGGCCCATCACCCCATGCTCCCCACTTCACACAGCACCCATTCATCACCTCATGGTCATCTGAGTCTTGCTCCAGTTCCCCCATTAGGCGAGGTCAAGATGCCACTGGCTGGACCTTTATGTGGAAGCTCTGAGAAGGGTTAGGGTTAGGGTTAGGGTTAGGGATGGGTGGGTGGATGATGATGGATGGATGGATGGTAGATGGATAGATGGGTGGATGAATGATGGATGGTTGGATGGGTGGGTGGATGAATGGATGGATGGATGATGGATGGATTATGGATGGATGATGGATGGTGGATGGATAGATGGATAATGGATGGATGGTGGATGGATGGATGGATAGATGGTGGATGGATGGATGGATGGATAACAGATGGATGGATGATGAATGGATAATGAATAGATGGAAGGATTGATGGATAGATCATGGATGGATGGATGACACATGGTTGATGGATGGATAGCTAGGCATGATGGATTTGAGGGTAACCCCAGATGTGTGACTTTCCCTTTCATACCCTATGTCCTCAGGAATCCTGGGAGAGGTCAGGCCTGCTCAGCATCACTGAATTGCTCCAGTGAACACCTTGCCTCTTTGGAGATGGGATGCAGTCATGACTTGTAGCCTCAGGGACTGTTCTAGTTTCTTTCTACTCTAGATTCTTTCTTTCCTTGCACTTGCTCGGAAATCACTTGCAGTCCCACAAAATATTCTTGTTTGTAGGAGCCTCTGGGGGCCATTATGGGCCACACTAGAACTCCTGAACAGCAAAGAGAGCCCAAACCTCACCTTCCTTATCTGGAGAGGACTCTCCTAGCGTGGACTGAAAGCACAGTGCCCTGTGTGGGCTGCAGAGAAGGGGCCCCTGCTCCCTCCCTTTCTCTGCCCAAGTCCAGCTTTCTTTCTGGTTGGTGGTTGGAGTGTATGTAGCAGGTTGGCAGGTAACGTCCCCTGCGTGGGAATCAGGGGCCTCCCGGAGCAGTGGTTGGGTGCACAGCATGGGAAAGGGCTGTTCTGACCCAGCTGGCTGTGTGGTGATGGGCAAGGAGCCTGGCTTTCTCACTGCAGGGAGGAAAAGTTGCCATCTCCTGGTCTGTGGTGACTGAGGGGCATGGTGCGTGTGAAGTCCTGTGTATAAAGCATCCATTGATGCTAGCCGTCCTTAATCCTCCGGGAGCCAAGAGCCACCCTGATCATGAAACTGAGACCCCGGGATGGTCCTTCGAGGGCAGAGATTCAGATGGGGAGGTTGGGCTCTCAGCCCGAGTCCACTTGCCTCCCACACTGTGTCCCTCCAGTGGTGAATTTGGGGGCGGAAGGAAGGAGTTAAGATTTTGCCTTTAAGATTAAAGTGGACACACACCTCTTCCTCCACCCCCTTTGGAAGAATTGAAGATAGTCACATTTTCCCAAAAGAGCCCTATTTAATGATGCTAGAAGGAGCCACCAAGAAAGTGATTCTGGAAAACACAAACATTATTAACACCGGCGGTTTCCGAGAGACGGTTTTGTAGCTGGGCAACTGGCTGCAGGTGTGGGGGTGCCCGTCCTTACCTTGTGCCTGACACGCTTCCCCTCTGGGTGGACTGAGATTCCGCTGAGCTGTTTCCACTCGTCACCCCAGTTTCCCAACTCCTCCACAAACTTGTCTCAGGTGCCTCTTGTCTGCCAGTTCTCGGTTGATTGGACTCAGACCTTGTCCCACTCACGCAACCTGAGAAACTTCCAGAAAGCTACCAGCTACACCTGGTTCCAGTTACACACAGAGGGCATGCCCCTTCCAGAAGCAGAAGGAGAGAGGACAGGAAGCCAGCAGGGAAGGGTGGCAGGTTATGAGGGTCTGAGCCAGAGCATGGGGGGCCTGGGGGATGAAGACCCCTTCCTTCCCGGTCTCAAGGACGGGAAGTCAGACCCAGGCCCTGCAGAGCCTGCTGTCGTCAGATGTGGCCGCAAGCTGGCCGTGCTGTGAGATGCGGCATGTCACAGCCGAGCGCGGGCAGGGGGCGGTTTCCAAGCCTGCCGATGGACAGGTGGACCCCACATCCTGTGCAGTTAAGTCCCTGGAGCTTCCGTGACCTAGTCTCCGCAACTGGAATGTTCTGTCTCCCAGGCTGGAGGCTGGACTCTGAGATCCAGGAGTCCTCGGGGCTGGTTCCTCCAGGGACCCTGGGGGCAGTCCAGGCCTCTCCCAGCTCCGAGTGGTTCTTGGGAGTCCGCAGTTGGTGGCTTTGCCCCAAGCTCTGCCCTCTTCCTGTGTGTCTCCTGGCCCCTCATCCCTTCTTATGAAGATCTCAGTCCTGATCAAGTAGGACTTCATCATCACTTGAGTTCATCTGTGATGGTCTTATTTCCAAGAAAGGTCATATCTGATGTCCCAGGTAGACCTGAATTTTGGGAGGAAACCCTTCAGCCCACCGCAGGAAGAGTTTGTAGACTAATAGGATTATTTCTATGCAGATCATACCACTCTAATGGCAGAAAGTGAAGAGGAACTTTCTTCACTTGATGAGCCACTTGATGAGGGTGGAAAAGGAGAGTGAAAAAGCTGGCTTAAAAGAAATTAAAAGACGCTTGGTCCTTGGAAGAAAAGCTATGACAAATATAAACAGTATATTAGAAGGCAGAGACATTACTTTGCTGACAAAAGTCCATATAGTCAAAGGCCTGTATAGTCAAAGCTATGGTTTTTTCCCAGCAGTCATGTATGAATGTGAGAATTGGACCATAAGGAAGACTGGGCACTGAAGAATTGATGTTTTTGAACTGTGGCGTTGGAGAAGACTCTTGAGAGTCCCTTGGACAGCAAGGAGATCCAACTAGTCCATCCTAAAGGAAATCAATTCTGAATATTCATCGGAAGGACTGATGCTGAAGCTGAAGCTCCAGTCCTTTGACCTGAAGGTCTGACTCATTGGAAAAGACCCTGATGCTGGGAAAGATTGAAGGCGGGAGGAGAAGGGGGTGGCAGAGGATGAGACGGTTGGATGGCATCACCAACTGAATGGACATGAGTTTGAGCAAGCTCTGGGAGTTGGTGATGGACAGGGAAGCCTGGTGTGCTGCAGTCCATGGGGTTGCAAAGAGTCGGATATGACTTAGTGACTGAACAACAATAATGCAAAAGACTCAGCACAATACTGCATTGTATCAGGTAACTGTTTTGGTGACTCATGCTAAACTGAATGGAAATCCTAACAGGATGAGTGAGTTCACAGGTGCTCCATTGAGGTACGCAGTAAGTAGCAGCAAATACTATTAAGCTGAGACTTACAGGGGGATTGTGTGTAAGGCTTATCACTGCACGTGCGTCTTGTGACGCTTGGAACATCTGACCTGCTGGGGGACATTCCTCCGGTGCCTATTACCACTGGATGACCTGAATCCACACATAGTTATGATCCAGCACTAGCTGGAGAAGAGACCCAGGATACCAGGAGCAGGCTTCCTAACCACTCCGGGTCCCTGTGACCGCCCCCTCCCCCGGTGCAGACTGGGTGTGTTTCATCTGCTCTGCCATTTCACAAGAGCGGTTGTGAATGTGTCTGTTGAGAGAAAAGTGATCCCTTTGATTTTTATTTAGTGTGTCTTCTACAAGGGCCTTTCTCCTTTTGGTTACCTAAATGAAATATTAATCCTCCGTCTGTGAAGATGCTTTAAACTCGCCTGTTCCCTAGTTGGCGCTTGACCTGCCGTCACTCACCATTAGCACGGCCGCCCTGATGCTCCGTGGGTGCCCGCGGTAGCTGTGGTCCAGGCTGGGAGGTTCCCAGGGAGTGTGGTCCATGGAGAGGGTTCTGCCGTGTGAGCCTCAGGGGAAAAGGGGTGTGCCATTTGGTGTGAAGAGGGCGGTGGGAGCACAGATGCGGTTGCCTCACTCCAGTGAGACACGGGAGACGGAAGGCCATGCTCCCAGTTAGCCGGTGCCTGCAGAGGAGCCTCCTCCTTGGGGCAGCGTGGCACCAGTGCCCACCACTAGACTGTGGGTGGGTGAGGCTGGTGTGTACTTGTATTTGAACTAAAGGATGGGGGTGTCATTTAATTTATAATGCAGCTCAATCAGGTCACCTTGACTTGCTGCCAGAAATGCTCTTATTTCCCTCTGCAAGCTCACGCCCACAGGCAGTTAACCCAAGTATTTTATTAAGCAATTTCCAAAGCATTCTCAGCTTTTAAGAGTTTTCTCTTTCCGTCTTTCAAGCACAGCTTCTGTTGAGACTGCTGGGTGGTGCCCTCTACTCGCCTTCTCGGAGTTTCTGAACACACCACGCCCTCCCAAAGTTACACGCTCGTAATGTACAACAGCTTGGCCATCTCTAATAACAATCAGACATAGTTCCCACACCAAGCATGACTTCAGGTTCTTCCTGTTTATTAATTAGCCTTCAATTTGTTCTCAGTGCCAATTTCAAATCTCCTTCATTTTTTACCCAGTCTTTTTTTTTTTTCCCCTTTCCATCAATCAACTCTTCCTCAGGTTTAATTAAAAGCACATGCACAGCTCTGTGAAATATGCTAAGACACACAGGTGAGGGGAGTGGGAAGGTCGCCTCGGGGTGGGATCCAGAGCACACCATGAGCACCCACCTTCTGTAAACAGCGTTACTGATCAGAGGAAAGTCACGAGGCCGATTGAATGCGGGTTAAGTCAATCACCAGACCTCCGCAAACACTGAATTTCTAAGAGGCATTTCCAGAGTCTGGAAAGTTCCCCTGCAACAATCAGGAGAGGCGGTGAGGAGCGATCTCTGCCATCCAGCTGCAGGGCACGCTCAGAAGGCTGATCTTGTCTCTCTCCCCAGTTGAGGTAAGCCAATTTATGAAGAAAGGATTTCACAACCTCGCTGCTAAAGACGTGCCGGTAAGCCAGCTCACTGGTGTAGGAGGGAAGCCGGCTCTAGGAGATGGGTCAGGGCATGTCCCTGCTCCCCGGAGACCGTTGGGCAACGAGGTGAGAGATGTACTGTTTCCCGGGTTACCCCGAAGACTGCCCAGGGGTGTGGGGAAAGTGCAGGAGCTGACCGATCATTATGCCATGCGTCTCCTTACCTGTTCCTTTCGACCTCCTTTCTATAAATAGTGTGCGTGAGCTCAGTCACTCAGTCGTGTCCGACTCTGTGACCCCATGGACTGTAGCCCGCCAGGCTCCTCTGTCCATGGGATTCTCCAGGCAAGAATCCTGGAGTGGGTTGCCATGCCCTTTTCCAGGGGATCTTCCCGACCCAAGGGATCAAACCAGCATCTCCTGCATCTCCTGCACTGGCGGGGGATTCTTCACCAGGGAGCCACCTGGGAAGCCCTCTGAAAGTGGAGGAACTACTTCAGAATACTGGCTCGAAGAAAGTACAGAAGGTCCAGGTCTGGGAGAGGGGCTGCTCCTTCCATTCACTGTAAAGGAAAACTCTACAATCGGTGGAGCTTAAAATAAACATGCGAAAAATAAAATAATAACTAAAAGTAACCATGCCAACCCCAGAAATTATTCACATTTTTGAGAAAAGTGAAAGCGTACATTATTTGTGGTTAACTCTAGAGATTATTCAAAGTGGCAAAGCCAGTTTAGGAGACAGAGACTTATCCGTCTCATCATGTCACCTGATTAAGAATGATTTCCGTAAACAATTATAAATGTCCTGCACAGCAGAACCACTACTCTTCCTTCTTCCTTAAACTCCTTCCTCCTCAGCACCAACACATATGAGCATGCACACAGGCGCCCCGTGCGCACGCCTGCCTCCTCTGGGAGCTGCGCCTCCAGCCACGCCAGCCACCGGGGTCCCTGGGAGCCACCTGCGGGGTCTGAGTACCCTCTGTCCTGGCACAGATGTCTGGTCCTGAGAAGCCACGTGACCCGGCTGGACCCTGAAGAACCTTCTCTGGGAATTGGAAGTTCTGACTCTGTTCTCTAGAAAGCATGAGCTGTGACCTAAGGGGGTGTGGGTGACCCCCTTGGCGTCCAGGTGTCCTGGAAATCAAGAAAGAGGACCTAGAACAGAAGACAGTGGGTTGGCAGACTCAGCGGGGGCCAGGGTGGGGGGTCCCCACTGCACGCCAGCCCAAGCTTTTCTCTTACTCTGAATTCTGAAGGACACACAAACAGCCTTTTATAAATTCTTCTATGGTTTTAAGCCAAGTCCAATTAGATTTCTCTCACCTCCATCCACTGGAATCCTCTCTGAAACCATACACGAAAAAAAAAATTCACCGGAATATTCATAGTGAGTATTTGTTTCTAATGGAATTGAAGTGATTTTTATTTTTTCTTGGTTGCATGGCAAGAGATTCTCGAAGTTTTCATCTGTCTCCTCGCAGTTTTAGTGGAAGAAGAAAATCAGAAAAGCAAATGTTTTTCTAAAAAATAAAAAAGATTTTAAAGCCATTGAATACATCAGCTATGTAGCTTGTATCTTACAATGCTCATTATTTTATCACAATTATTTTTCCATCAAGTAACCAGACAGAACAATTAGCATTACATGGGACAGATAGCGTTTACTTGAGAATATATAATTGAACCATTGCATAAGTACGTTCTCAAGCTATAGGAGCAGCTATCCTGGAAACAGGTTGGCATAAAATGATCCAATTGTTCTAAGGAGAGAGAAACTGGTGCCTTACGACTGGAAAGAATGTTCTGGAAGGTCTGATGCTGGAAAATCCGGTCTATAGCCAGAACCAGTTCCAGGGTTTTTGAATAATTTCCAGAGGTTGGTCTAAAGATGCAGCAAGGTGACTCCCTCAGGGAGTTTGCAGAGAGACAATGATGTCTATCTACAGCAGGGACGCACCGGCTTCTGTGATTCAAAATACAACAAGCTACCTTTTCTTCCCAGGTGTGAGTGTGCAGAGACCCGACGCACGCCGATTCAGAGGTAAGAGTGCCATCTACTGAATGTGAGACCTCATTTCCGGCAGCCCGGCAGCCAGTCTTCCGAGACCTCCCACCTGGGAACCGGCTGGGCGCACAGAACCGAGACAGCAGGAGGGTCCGTGGCCAAGGTGTTTGTAGGTGAGCAAGCACCCCGAGTGGAGGGCTGCTGTTCGCAGGTTCAGAGGATGGCTGTAGTCTCTGATTTGAGAAGACACACCAATGCAGGGTGCCGAGAAGCACTCAGGAGAGAGATGTGCCTGTGGGCCTGGCGTGTCCAGGAGAGCCCGGGCCGCAGGGCACAGCTCAGGTCGAACGAGTGGGTCACGGATGAGACAGGCTGTCTGGGGAGCAGGCAGGGCCGTGCGGTGACTGAGGCCCCAGCTCTGTCCCGAGTATGTGGTGTGTGTCTGGTCTGAGACATAACACAGCGCCTTGCCCTTACTGTCTCAGGGTGCAGATCACAGGTGGTAACCTACCATCCACAGCCTTGCAACACTAGGTGGAGATTAATTTGCTCTGCTTTAAAAGGTCTTTGAAGATGCTAAGTGTGATTATTATAATTGCTACATAAAGTTCCTGAAAGAGCATGAGGGCAGCCTGAACTCGATTTGTTCCACTTTAGTTTATGCTGTGGAACTTCCCACCCTCTTTAATTGGCTCAGCCACATAACATCTGAGATAGTTACTCCCAACAGAGATGCAGGCTCCTCTGTATGGTTGGGGGTCTGGACTTGGGGCTGTTTGCAAGTGTGTGTCCACAACCAGAGGGTTCTGGAGGGGTGTGGAGGGGAGAGATTCATTCATTACGAACCTCCCTGATTTTCTGGATAGTAGGACTGAGTTGGTCCCTGGGTTGGGAAGATCCCCTGGAGAAGGGAATAGCAACCCAGTCCAGTACTCTTGCCTGGACAATCCCATGGACAGAGGAGCCTGGTGGGCTACAGTCCATGGGGTCTCAGAATCGGACACAAGTAAATGACTAACACTTCACTTTTCTTTTTTCAGCATTGAGTTAGTAGAACGAGAAAATTGGACCAACATGGGACACATAGTATCTTGGGAAACAGCTAGAAATCCCTGGTGGAAAATGCATGAGGAGTTTCTCCCCTGAAGAGAGGGTGCAGAGGGGCCCGCCTGCTGGGCTCAGATGCAGGCGCAGAGGCCCCCGGGGTTCACGGTCTGGTTGTTCCCTTCTCTGGTGAACCTCCGGGAGACTGATGCTAGCTCATGCCTCTCACATGGATGAACCACACTTCAGTGGCGAGCTGGCCTTTGGAGCTCAGAGGAACACTGATGGAGGTGGCTGGGGTGTCTGCAGCTCAGGTCTGCTATCATGGGGGTCCTGGGGTCCAGAATGGGACCACCCTGAGATACAGCCATCAGACAACTTGTGGGCACCTCTAAATTCCAGAGAAGGCTCATTCGTTCATTCACTCAGCATGCCATTGGTGAGTGTCCAGTAAGTTGCTGGGGACAGCAGAGACCCAGCAGAGCTGACACTCCAGCTGAGACACAGGTATTTTAGGACCGATAGAAAACAGTTATTGAATCACTAGTACGATAACTTTAGGCTCCCCACTCCAGTGTTGTTGGGCTTCCCTTGTGGCTCAGCTGGTAAAGAATCCTCCCGCAATGCGGGAGACCTGGGTTCGATTCCTGGGTTGGGAAGATCCCCTGGAGAAGGGAAAGTCTACCCACTCCAGTATTCTGGCCTGGAGAATTCCATGGACTGTATAGTCCAATGGGTCGCAAAGAGTCGGACACGACTGAGCGACTTTAACTTTCAACTTTCCATAAAAGAGAAAAAGGAGTGTTTTGAATGCATTAGACAGGATTACTAGACCTAGTCTGTTCTTGGAAAATCTTCCTGGAAGGAGACTTAACATGATGGGGAAGGACATGAGGTTCCAGGCAGAGGGGACAGCTGGTGCAAAGGCCCCAAGGTCATAAGGAGAGCACGTGACTGAGCAACGGCAGGGCGGCTAGTGTTCCTGCAGAGACAGAGAGAGTGAGCCCAGATGGGGCTGGGTGCAGCTGCTGCTGCTGCTGCTAAGTCACTTCAGTAGTGTCCAACTCTGTGACCCCACGGACTGCAGCCCACCAGGCTTCTCTGTCCATGGGATTTTCTAGGCAGGAGTACTGGAGTGGGGTGCCACTGCCTTCTCCGTGGGTGCAGCTAGGAGCCCGAGGATCAGAGGCCTGCAGCTCAGGGTGAAGACTGGGTATTCATCCAACTGTAGATAGGCTGGACAAGCCTTCAAGGGTGCTTCTGGAGGGGGCAGGCAGGGCGTCGGAGAGGGCAAGGACACCATCGGGTGGCTCAGGAGACTGGAGACATGGGAGAATTTGAGAATTTAGAGGTAAAGTTGCCATCACCGCCTCGTTCCTGGGGTGAACACAGAGCTCTCTCCGGGGAGACAGGAGGAGAAGGGGCTGCAGGCCATGCCCTTGGAGGGCAGCAGGTCCCGAGCAGCTCCGGCCAGGCTCTGCCTACTCTGCTGCCTCTAACATCTCTTCTTCCTGCCCCCCAACTATTCATGGAATTGAAGACCCTGCCCTGTTCTTCACACGCCTGTTTGTTCTGGGACGGGTGTGTGATCAAAGGCAGTTGGTGTCTCTGATGCCACAGATGACACCGTGCACAATGCTTTTCCTCTTAGGGACATAACTCTGTCCCTGCGCCCCGCCCCCAGGCACCTCAGGACGCTGCCGGGGCTCTGTCACCTCCTATTTGTCTGCATCCCACACATACCAGATTCCTCATGATGCCAATGCTGGGGCGAAAGACAGAACTTCTGAAAGCCGATACTGTTTAACGTGCATTCTGAAATGGCTTCACCTTTTCTGTTTTTTCACTGAAGGTGTGCAAAAAAGCTCATTTCTCTGCAAACTTGCCAACATTTGCCATTATACAGTGTTAAAAAATGCCAATCTGAAGGGTAGGGAAGAATATAGACATATAATCAATTTACTTTTTCCTGATACCTGGTGAAGCTGAGTGCCTCGTGTTAGGTTTATGAGTTAATTTCATTTCCACTCCTGTGAATTTCTTTGTTCACATCCCTGCTGCCTGGATCATTCGCCTTTTATAATTGACTTGCTCTAACTCCTCAGGTACCGTGATTATCATTTGTTTTGTCTGTTACACGTATTGTTTTCTTCTGAATGTTTAATTTTATTTATGATGTATCTCTTATTTAGAAGTCTTTGTTTTTTTTGTTTTTTTTTATCTTAAAAACCAGGTATGTCCATTTCTTACTTCTTGGGTTTAATATTTCGCTAAGGAAATCTTTTTCATTAAAAATTATTAAACCTTTATATTTTCCTCATTTATATTCTATATGTAATTGCTTCTCTTTATAACAGGGGTGTCCCAGGTGGCCCTAGTGGTAAAGAACCTGCCTGCAAATGCAGGACATGTAGGAGACTTGGGTTCAATCCCTGGTCGGGAAGATCCCTCGGATGGGCTTCCAAGGGCAACCCACTCCAGAATTCTTGCCTGGAGCATCCCATGGACAGAAGAATCCAAGGTGTCACAGAGAGTCGGACACAACTGAGTGACTTAACACATCATGCTTTTGCTAACGGTATACCAACTTTGGTTTACATATATTTGTGTTCTCCTTGTTCACTGACTTACATATTCGTTGATGGACCACAGTCGAGCCCTGTGGCAGCTGCGGGGACAGAGACTCGCAGCTCTCTTGGGCCCTAAGATCCATCCTGAATGACAGAAAATGAACAGCTGAGCCATGAATCTCTCAGGTGTGACTAGACCCTGACACCAGGCACAGACCCGGGGGGGGGGGGGGTGGGCAGGAGGCTATGTGGGTGCTGCACAAGGACACAGGAGCCCCGCCGTGATGCCCGGCTGACCCGACCCCGGCCCTGGGACAGCAAACCCTCTGCCCGGGAGGGCCTCGGACGCACTGCAGCCGCGGTGTAGCTCTGTCACTGCGCTACGAGTGCCCTCGGCGCCCAGGTACTCCAGGAGGCTGGGGACGCCCTTGAACGCCCGGGCGCTTCGGTGGACTCGGATGAGAAGCAGCAGGAGGGACGCAGGGAGCCCGGCTGGAGGGAGGCAGGGCTAGAAGGACGGCGCACGCGCTGCGGCCGCCGGAAGGACCCTCCCCGCGGATGCTCCGAGGGCCTCCGACGGCGCTGGAGGTCCCTGTCCCGGGGCCGCGCGTCCGCGTCCCCAGGGCAGCGTTCTCATGGCCGCCACTTCGGAGGCCCTCCCTTGGGGCCGCGCCTCGTGCCTGAGACATGTTCTTTTATCCAAGGCGATGAATCTGAAGGGAGGGGCAGGGCGGGGCAGGGGGCGAGGCTGAGAGAGGAAGGGATGGCCGGGGCCTTGGGGGCTGGGGCTTGGCGGACGGTGAGTGTGCCCGTGAGCCCCACGACGCGGACTCCCCCCACGCCCCCCGGCGCGGCCCCTTGATGCCCCCGTGGTCCTCCAGGAATGCGCCTCCGCCTCCAGGCATTCCGGAACGGCACCCTCCAAAGTTGGGCTCCTGGAGGCCTTTTCTTCGCAGCTATCTGCTGGGAATTGTCTTCCGGCCCCGTCGTTTCCAAAGTCTGGTGTGTGTGTGTGTATGTGATATTAAGTCATATATAGTCATGCATGCACACGTGTATCTATATTGTACTCACATATATGACTCGATGCTTCCCAGCGCGCTCTGCAGGACTTCCGTTTCCTTCTCTACTCTGCTGGTCTGTGGGTTGTTCCTAAGCCCAGGAAATAAGCTAGCAACTCACAGGGCCCCAGCTCAGGCTGGCAGGACTTTGGGCACCAGGGAGATGGGCTCAGAATTCACACCCTGGAGTGTACGTTGCTCCTGATGAAGCAGGCAGGTCTGTGAGAAGGGAATTCAATGGGAACCTCAGAATCCACATTGCTTTTAAGACTTTGTTTGCATGGGAGCCTCCATTCATCCACCTGCGGGTCTCCAAGCCACCAGGAGAGCGGTAAGCCTGGTCACCTGGGACCTGATGAGGCAGGAGCACCTCACGCCGGCTACAATGGCCATGTGTTGCGTCTGTAGGTAAGCACAGGTGTCCGGAGCATCGGCCAGGTCTGGGGCAGGTGTGCCTCCCGGGGTGGGGGAGTCCGGACTGTCCCTGTCAGCAGAAGTCAGCCCGGAGGTGACCCGACTGTAAAAGCTAGTGGAGACCCTTCCAGAATTCTAGATGTGAATTTCCACTCCTCATGTCTTAAAAACATCTAAGGAGTGTTGACAAGATATGGGGGGCTTGAGGCATGAAGCAAAGAGACTCCTTGCAGTGGGAGTGCTGGGACGGAAGACAAACGGGATGTCCCCCAGGGCGGCTCCAGGCTGTGTCCGCAGGCCCGCAGAGCCCACACAGGGCAGAGAAACAGGAGACCGGAGTCCCAGATCAGGGATTCCCAGCAAAGCCAGAGCCGCTGGAGGAAAGCAGCTCCCTGGGAGGCAGGAGCCGGGCCGCCAGCACTCACACAGGAGCGGCGACCAGGTCCTGCTTCCAGGCCCAGGCTGGTGTGGGAGGCAGGAGCCGGGCCGCCAGCTGGTGGGCTACAGTCACCCTTGTCACCATGCTGGCACGCAGGTGACCTTCTTCCCCCCGTGTCCTCACGTGGTCGTCCCTCTGTGTGTGTCTGTGTCCTGATCTCTTCTTGTAAGCACACCAGTCACACTGGATCAGGGCCCACCCTCCGTGAGTCAGTTTTAACCAAATCACTTCCTCAAAAGCCCCTATCTCCAAATTCCATCACTTTCTAAGGTACTGGATGTAGGAACTGGGGGGCAGCTCGGCCCAGAGCAGCAGGGACAGCGGCAAAGTGAAGTGGTTGAGTCACCAAGTTATGTCTGACTCTTGAGACCCCATGGACTGTAACCTCCAGGCTCCTCTGTCCATGAGATTCTCCAGGCAAGGATACTGGAGTGGGTTGCCATTTCCTTCTCCAGGGGATCTTCCCAACCCAGGAATCGAACCTGGGTCTTCTGCTCTGCGGGCAGATTCTTTACCAACTGAACTACAAGGGAAGCCCTAAAGTGAAGTGAGACACGTTTAATTTTATTATCCCATTAATAGCAGAACGTGACAGAGATTCTAAGTTATTCCTCCAGGTAAAGGACCTAAATAAGAAAAAGAGACAATTTTTTGCATCACCAAACTCTCATTACATTTTCTTTGATGTTTTATTGCTAAATTCTTTTTTGCACGGTGGTATTCTGATTTAAGAAGACTGAACAGTGTAGAGTGCAACTGAGAATATCTCCAAGCTGCTATAAATATGTTGGCTAATATTTCTCTTTCCAAATTATTTTGGTGGTAATTGATGTGTGCATTTTACGGCTCACTGCATCCTCAGCCAGATGAAGTTCCCAAGGAAAGGCGATGCTGAAATGTTTGCAGTGGTGAAGCCTTCAGCCTTGGTAAACTGTTAGGCTCGTTTCAAACTTTCCAGAAGTGCACGTGTACTTCAGGTCTCTCCTTCTGATTCAGTGGCTCAGTAGCCTGTAAAAGTATGCAAATCAGTTATGAGCCAAATAATTTGGTGAGAGTTATTAACTCACAAAATAACTTTTCCCCTGGAATCTACCGACTATTCGGAATAACTCATCACACGGGAGCAAAATAAATGCTTAGTGTTGCAAAAAGAGATAAAAGTCATTGAGCCGTGTGCATAAAAATCTATTGCAAAGCATCCACAGTCTTGGAGATAAAGTAGATGGCATTTGGATGCTGGGACGGCGTGACGACTCTCTACACCTGCCTGGGTTCTCTGCTGCCTGCCGCCCATTCTTCAGAAGGTTAGTTGAAGAGTCAGATTAACTCGTCTCTTGGAACTCACAGCCAGAAAGCTTGCAAACAAGACTGTGCATTCTACCCTTGAAGGGTTACCTCATGTGGGGGAAAGTAATTTTGAACAATCTGGACAACACTGGGCCTCACTTTCTCCTGAAATGTCCTGGGGAAGGTGTAGCCAGGATTTGGGGGACAGCTGACTGCACAGACCGGGGCTGGAGAGGGGGCTGGCCTTTCTCTCAAGGTCGATGGGCTGCTTCCTCAGCCCACCTGCAGCTGGGCTCCGGGGGCGGCTCCCCCTGGCAAGGACAGGGAAGCGGTGGCCAGGCTGGCTTGGGGTCCTGCCTGGCTCTGCACCGGCAGAGACCTGCCGGTGGGATGTGCACCAAGAAACTGGCTTCACTTCTCTCAAGGAAGGCAAAAAAGTGACATTGGAAGTATTTGGGGGAATTTCTATTCAACACACAGTATATATTTTCAACGCAGCGCAGGACCTTTGTTATTTTCAGATACTCTGGTTATTCGGTGCCTTTTCCCCTGGAGCATCATTTCTTTCCTTTTTTGTCTGTACTTTATTTGGCCGCACTGGGTCTTTGTTGAGGATCTTCGTTGGCACGTGCAGGATCTTTTAGCTGTGGCATGCGAACTCCAGTTCCCTGACCTGAGATCAAACCCTGGCCCCGCTGAACCACCAGGAAAGTCCCAAGCATCATTTCTTAAAGGGACAAAAGATTCTGAGGTTCATGTCACCACCATATATTCCACCCACTGGTTGCCTCTGGCATGGCTATCCTGGAATCACACAGCAGTCTCCTGGGTCTCCATCCTGGTAGCATCTCTCTAATTCCTTCTCCAGCTGACCGCAAGGGTGACTTCGGTCAGTCCTGTCTGCCGAGGTCTGGTGTTTGTACGATGACACTCATCCACCGTGGGGGCACAGTGTAGTGGATTTTGACACATGTTCGTGACCCTGTGACCACCACCACTGGGAAGATGGCAGCGTTCCCTCCAGACCCCAAGTTATTGTGTGCCCTTCTCCAGCCAGTCACTCCCCTGCCCTGAGCACCCCTGACATGCTTCTGTCACTCCACACTTGCTCCTTCTAGAATCGTGCGTGCAGCCCGCCGTCCTCGCGCGCCTGCATTCCTTCACGCCCCCGCGTGTTGCTTCAGCACGGGGCAGCGTTGCTGCTGGTTTCCCCGTGGGCTGGCCAAGCTACAGCCCACTGTGTGTGCGTGGGCGTGTCACACTGTCTTCTCATTCGCCAGAGGAGGGACGTGTGGATTCTTCCAGTCTGTGGGTACTGAGAGCAAAGCTGCTGCGGATGTCCAGGGCCCGTGTCCAGGCTCCGTGTGGTCACACTTGATTTCCCTTCGTCACGTCTCAGGCCTGGGGCTCCTGACTCAACGTGGTGAGTGCGCCTGTGTAACTTCCTAAGAATCTGCCAGTCTGGTTTCCAAAGTGCCTGCCCCCTGATGGATTCCCACCAGCAGTGGATCAAAGTTCTATCAATCCATGTTGTCACCAACATTTGGTGTTGATAGACTTTTTAGTTTTTGACCTTCAAAAAGTGATTTTAGTTTTCATTTCTTTGAAGACTAGTGAGGTTGGGCTTTTCTTTTTTTTTTTTTTTTTTTGCTTATTAACCATTTTAACTCTTTTGTTTAATATTTCTTGTATTTTCTGACTTTTTTTTTTTTTATTGGATTCTCTTAATATTGAGTTGTAAGAGTTCTTTCTTTTCCAGGGAGCAAGAGCTTTCAAAAATATGGTATACGTTTTATAAATATTTTCTCCTAACCTGAAGCTTTTTACTTTTCATTTTTCCTAAAAATGTCTTTGGCAAAGCCAAGTTTTAAAATTTTAGTGACTTTGAAGGTCATAACATCTGCAGACATTTATTATTCATTCAACAACTTCTTACAGAAAGCCACTGTGCCAAGGATGGTTATACATCCTGGAGACAAGACAGGAACCAAAAGTGGGTCAAGTCCCTGCCCCTGCCCCCTCCCACCCTGGGCTCACACTTTTTACAGGAATATCCATGTGTAAACCAGTCATTTGAATAATTTCAGATGGTGATAATCGGGATGAAAAAATGTATTTATTTATTTCCATGACATATAGTGATGTGCAGCATAATGTTAATCTCAGGTGTACTGCGGTGAATTGACATCTGCGTGTGTTATGAAGTGATCCCTCTCTAAGTCTACTGACCATCTGTCCCCCACAAAGTTATTAATGATATCATTGGCCGTATTGCTTATGCCGTATTTTATATCCCCTGGGCTTGTTGATTACATAACTGGAGGCTTAAATCCCCTTCAGGGTGATAGACATTTAAAAAGAAAAGCAGGAAATTGGAAAAGAGAGAGGTAGGGTGGGAGCCTGCAGAATTAATGTTGACTAGGGCGACCCCGGTGGGCTCCGTGGGGAGGTGCCTCTTAGCTGAGCCTTGAATGTTGAAGAGAAAGCCCCGGGGGGCGGGGGGTGGTGAGGGGTCCTCGGCAGGAGGAACGGCAGGCCAAAGGCCTCCAGGTGAGAAGGGACGTGGGTGCCAAGCAGCTCAGGGACCGGGGTCCTAGGCGGCAGAAGACGAGGTTGGAGGGACAGCCACACTGCACTCCTGTGCTTGGTTCCTTGTGTCCAGGGACAGGAAGACAGGGGTCCCGCTCGGTTGCAGCAGCTCATTTTATAGACGGCTTCTCATTTTCTCATCTGTAAGTGAAGGCATCTTTCTTCTTTAGAAAGAAGAAATGTGTATGTATGTGCTTCCCCCAGCCCCGTATTTCTGTCCCTACTTGGCTGAGCATTTTTGTCATGAATGGGGTTCAAATTTTGTCACCTTTTTTCCTGTATCTGTTGATATGATTGTATGACTCCTTTAGATAAATGCTTAAATACATTAATTTTCAGCACTGATCCAATTTTGCCTTCCTGGGGTGTATCCCACTTGGTCGTAATACATTGCCTTTTTTATAAATTACTGCATTTGATTCACTAGCTAGGAACTTTTCCCCTCTTTTATTGAGGTTTCTCTTAGTTTCAGGTGTGCAGCACAGCGATTCGGTATTTCTACAGAGCAAACTCCACTGTGCATGTGTGTGCTTAGCCGCATCAGTCGTGTCTGACTGTCTGCGACGCTATGGACCATGGCCCGCCAGGCTCCCCTGTCCATGGGCTTCTCCAGGCAAGAATACTGGAGTGGGCTGCCGTTTCCTTCCCCATTAGAAGTTATTATAAGATAATGGTTACAATTTCCTGTGCTGTACCATGAGGCCTTTCTGTTCATCTACCCTGTTGGTTATCTATTTTATACATAGTGGCTTGTATCTCATAGCCCATATCCCTGAATTGTCCCCCACCCATTTCTTCTGTCCTCTGATACTCAATAGTTTGTTTTCTATGTCTGTTAGCCTGTTTCTGTTTTGCAGAAACATAAGCTTTCGTTTCTATTATTCTTTAGATTCCACCTATAAGTGACATCAGACAGTATTTGTCTTTCTCTTGATTATTTTTCTAGCATAATTTTCTCTAGGTCCATCTACAGGACTGCTATTGGCGTTATTTCTTCTTTTTATGGCTGAGTAATATTCCACTGCACACATGCACGCATCTTCTCTGCCCGTCTGTCTGCTGATGGGCGCTCGGGTGGCTCCGTGTCTCTGCTGTTATAAATAGTGCTGCGGTGAGCACTGGGGCACGTGTGCTTTCCACTCGGTGTTTTCACTTTTCCAACTTTGTGTGTGACCAGTGGTCCTGCAGCATGCTGTTCCCTTCAGGTTTTGGTCCAGGGGCCACTGTGGAACTGTGTGCCCTGCTGAACAGCAGGGGCCTGACTGGTGGACCGAGGTCCCCTTGGGGTGTGTTTCCCTGGTTGCTTTGGGAAAGGCTCCCTGGAGGCTGGAGGAGGGCATGGTGCGGGGCGGGGGTCTGGGCAGGATGAAGACACCCCAGGACCTGGCGGTGCCTTGGGGGTGAAGAAATGGCAGCCCACTCCAGCGTGCTTGCTGAGTGAGCTCCACAGACAGAGGAGCCTGCCAGGCTGCAGTCCATGGGGTCTCAACATGTCAGGTACGACTGAGCGACTGACACCTGGGGGTGGTGAAGGGAAAGAATTCACGTTTCTCCTCGAGCAGCTAACAGTGGGTGATTCTTCCTGAAAAGAACACATCGGAAGCTAGTCAGAGAGGGAGAAGGAAGCTCGGGCCAGAGGCTGTACGGATATCCCAGGACGTCTGGAGGAGGGAGTCACAGGTCACAGGACTCAGAGGAGGTCTCATGGCTGGAGGCAGACCCGGGAGTATTTAATACACAGTGAAGTCCCCAAGGGAGACGGGCACGGGGGCGTGTGCCTGCCTGTGAAGGGGCCCTGCTCACCTGGACAGCTGCGGGGCTGGGGCAAGAGGGCGCCAGGGGCCCAGCGTCTGCCTCCTGGGAGGGCCTCCCCTCGGAACCCCAGGCCCACCCTGTGCCCCCTCATTCCCCATCCCTGCCTCCCATCTCGGGTCCCAGCATCCCCAGGCAGCACAGGTTTCTGGCACAGGCGATGCATGCAGGACCACAGCCTTCTTTCAGCTTCTGTATCAGCTTCTTAAAGGAAGTCTCTCCCCCTCCTGAGGTCCGTCATTTGGCAAGCGGGGACCCCTCCCTCTTAGGGTGGCAGTTCCTGCATTCGCCTTGTCTTTTGAGCCTTACTTTGTTTCCTATGAGAACGCTCTACCTTCTGGATGGCTCTGCGGGGTCTTCCGTCTGCATTTTTTTTTTTTTTTGTCTTTTTCTTCCGGGGGAGGGCAGAGGTAAGCCGCTGGTCTCTGAACAGTTCATGTATGTATTTATCCGTCTGCTGTTCTCACAGGACCAGGACATGTGTGCACAGACCCCCTCGCACGTCACACACCGGGGGCCGATTCCATGCAGGATCGTCTCCTGTCTTCTAATCTGCTCTGTGATCCCAGCAGATGCCCGACATCTGATTTTCTCTGGGCTGCTGGATGGAGGCTTTGTCTGTGCCTCAGCTGGGGCCACCTGGGTTGACAAAAGGGAGAGTTTTGTTTGAAATCGTAGAGAAATTATAACAATTTCAATCAAGCAATTGTCTAGAATGCACCATCTCATTTATTTTTGGCACATCTGTCTCACTTGACACCAAGAGCAACGACTAAGCCTGGAAGAGTAACTGGTGCCCGCTCCTGGCTTTATTTCCTTGGGCTCTAGAATCACTCCAGATGGTGACTGCAGCCATGAAATTAAAAGACGCTTGCTCCTTGTAAGAAGAGCTATGACAAACCTAGACAGTATATTAAAAGCAGAGACATCACTTTGCTGACAAAGGCCCGTATAGGCAAAGTTACGGTTTTTCCAGTAATCGTGTTTGGATGTGAGAGTTGGACCATAAAGAAATCTGAGCGCTGAAGAATTGGTGCTTTTGAACTGTGGTGTTGGAGAAGACTCTTGAGAGTCCCTTGGACTGCAAGGAGATCTAACCAGTCCATCCTAAAGGAAATCCTGAGGAATCCTAATGGACGTCCTGGGTATTCATTGGAAGAACTGATGGTGAAGCTAGAACTTTGTCCACCTGATGCAAAGAGCTGACTCACTGGAAAAGCCCCTGATGGTGGGAAAGATTGAAGGCGAGAGCAGAAAGGGACAACAGAGGATGAGGTTGGATGGCATCACCAACTCCATGGACATGAGTTTGAGCAAGCTCTGGGAGTTGGTCATGGACAGGGAGGCCTGGCGTGCTGCAGTCCATGGGGTTGCAAAGAGTCAGACACGACTGAGCGGCTGGACAACAAGGCTTTCGTGAAGCAGGCACTGGGGCGGAGCATCCCAAGGGTGGAGCATCGCTGGTAGGAGTCGGATGCCGTTGCCCCTCAGTTACACATTCATCAGCTCGCCCCTCCTCCATGTTGAGGACCTAACATTTGTTATAAAGCCCTGTGGTCCTGAGTCCACATCGAGCTTCATGAAACCTGCAGGTCCAACCCAGCTCGTGGCTGAGTCATCTACAGGCTGCCGGGCCACTGGTCGGTTCATCCTCCTTCTCTCCCTGCTTCCTTCCATCCCAAGCTCAGTCCAGCCTGGACCCAGATGCCCAGCAAAGCCCCCCACCCATCCTCACCCCAGCCACCATGTTAGCTGAAGGTGGTGGGGCGGGGGCTTGAGAACGTCCTTGGGTCCGGAAGTCTCCCTGTGAGTGTTGGAGCCAGTGCACCCAGCTGGCGCTTCCTTCTGCTGTGGTCGCGGGCATCCTGGCTCGCGGTGACCCGCAGGCCGAGCCCACAGCCCCCACACCTCTTACTCTCATCTCAGCACATGGTTAGCTCATGGTGAACATTTGTTGAAATGAAGTGAACTCTCAGAATTACTCAAACGTGGTTAGACACTTTTTGATGACTGGAATTCACCAGGATGGACCATAGTTAAGTTCTGTTGGAGGGAAGTAATGCCCAGGGTGGGTTATCACAGCCAGTGCTCCCAGGCTCCTAGCGTTTTCTTTGAATGGAGAGGAGGATCCCAGGACACTGCTCAGAGAGACCCCCGGCAGGAGCTGAGCCCCCCACTCAGCCTGACCCTTGGTGGGCTCTGCAGGGCTTCACCACTATGCAGACTTGGGCCAAATACTGTCCAGCTGAGCTGGGCCTGGGGCTGTCTGTGGCCTGCCCCAACCCCCAGCTGCCCCTGAAGGCCCCTGCCCTCTGGTTGCTGGCCCCGGCGTGATCGCAGCAGATACAGGGGCACACAGATGCTGGTGGGAGACCAGAGGTGGGAGAGGGAGGCGCGAGGTCTGTCTCCTCCTCCTCGGACACCTGCGTCACCGGAGGCTCCGTGAGCTACAGGAGGCCCCTTTGTGAGGTCTCGGTGCTAGGTTCCATCTGCCCAGTGGGGCTGGGCCCTGGGGATATCCCCACCCTGAGCTCCCCGCGCTGGGTGTGGGGGTCAGGCGGCCCACGCTGTGTCCCAGCGCCCAGTCCCAAGACTAAGTCTGTCTGGCGTTTTGTAACCACCCTCCCCCACCAGGGGGCTTGGGCTCTGCCCCCTTGATGGGGCTGAGATGGATACCAAACTTCTGAATGACCTGGAACTTAGAGTCTATAGTTTGGATCCACATGTTTAAATGTTTATAGAGAGATTAGCGGAAGCCAGAGGCAAGCGAAGGTCAGTCCCCGTCAGCCTCTTGGAGCTGCTGCTTGTTTTTTCATCTCTCCTAAGGGACAGGTCTGTCTGCTTGCAAAGGGACCTGGAATCCGTTTATTTCCCAAGGCGCAGAGCTTAGCAGGGCTGGTGCCGAAGGCACAACGGTGGCGGAGTCGTGGCTGACAGCAGCGTGGACACACGCTTGGGTGGGTGGGGCGCTCACGCCCACGGGGCTTCCCCAGAGTGACGGTTCATGTGCACTTGCTTAAGGGGGTTCAGGCCCAGTGAGGGGAGTTCACGGGAGCGGCCCCCAGCCCCGCGCCCTGGAGTGTTCTTAGCTGTGCTCAGAACCAAGCAGGTGCCAGAATGTGAGGGGCACTGTTGGCACGACTGAAATGCACTCACTCACATTTTAACACCAGAAATACAGTGAGATCTCACCCAGAAGCTTTGAAGTGCAGTCTTGATAAAGAGGAAGTGAAGTGAAAGTCCTCAGTCGTGTACGACTCTTTGCAACCCCATGGACTATAGTCCATGGAATTCTCCACAGCAGAATACTGGAGTGGGTAGCATTTCCCTTCTCCAAGGGATCTTCTCAACCTTGGGAGTAAACTCCGGTCTCCCATGTTGCAGGCGGATTCTTTACCAGCTGAGCCACGAGGGAAGCCCCAATAAAGAGGAAATATGCATACAACGAGGTCCTCTTTCCTGGAATCCCCCTTATTATATACCAGAGGAGGAAATAAAATAAGCATCTCCATGGTGCATTTAGTTATTTAAAAGTTCCTTATTTGCCTTCTCACTTAAAATAGTGGAAAAAACAAAAACAAAACAAAACAAAAAAAAAAAAACAAAGCAAGCAATGACAAGCACAGGAGAAACGTCTAACCTCAGGAAACTCTCCTGCCCTAGAAGTCATGTGTGCCCTGCACGTGGTAACTGCCCTGCACCAGTTCCCATGCTGGTGCTGGGAACTGACCAGGGCTCTGTGTGGCCCCCGTGGGTCAGCGGTGGAGAGATGGGCTGACGTGGATGCCCGTCAGTGGTGCCCTTCTCTGTAAGGGGGCATCACGGGTGTGACCGTAGGCATGTCAGCTGGATTCCAGCTGCCCAAGTGGGTCTGTTGGCACTAACACAGAGGCTCGTGTTTTTAACACCTGTGAAACCCAGCATGTTTTCGGCCTGTATTCAGGGAAGTGGGAGCTGCCCAAGGTCTACTTAGAGAGGCCTCTGCCCCGTGTGAGGAGCTGATCGTTCTCGGCGTGCACAGGGAGCTCCCCAGAGTTCATCTCGCGTTAGCCCGTCCCTCTGTGGGCCTTGTCCTTTCCCTCCCCGTCAGGAGACAGCAGCCCCGACCAGGGCCGCATCCTGGCAGGAGTCAGATGTAGAGAAATGCCTCCCCCAGCCCTGCCTTGTCTGCCTTGTCTGCCGCGATGGTTTTCAGCTCTGCTTTCAGGCTCTTGCTGTCATCTTAACATAAGAGTGAAGTCGCTCAGTCGTGTCCGACTCTTTGTAACCCTGTGGACTGTAGCCTACCAGGCACCTCTGTCCATGGGATTTTCTAGGCAAGGGTACTGGAGTGGGTTGCCATTTCCTTCTCCATCTTAACGTAAAGGAAATCTTTAACAGGCTGATGCCTTGCTCACGCCTTCCCTCTTCAGCTCTTTTTCACACTCTCAGGAGTCCCGGTGCTCTCCATGCAGATGCCGAGGTGCCCAGGCTCCTCCTGAAGCTCGCGGCTGTCCTGAACAACTCTGGTCTCCACGTGGTGGGGTGCTGCCAAGGGGGCAGAGGAGCCGACACCAACCGAGGCGTCGGGCTGAGCTAACCCTGAGTCCTCGAGCCTTGGGCATCACCGCCTTTATGTGCCCTGAGCCCATGAGCTTCACATGCTTAGAGTTCCTGGACACGGCACAGCAGCAGGAGCCCCCCAGCCTTTGCTTCCTCAGAGAGCTGCAAAGCGAGGCAGCATTCTCTTGACTCACCTTCCCGGCAGCATTACGGCTTGTCCAACTCGTTTGATCAGAGAGCACCCCTCTTGTCTGAGCACAGGCCCCGTGACTTCCCTCTGATGAAACTGAGTTCCATTCACAAATACGGGTTCTGTGGCTTCCACTCCATCTTGAAAGTGAAGGGGACAGATGTCCTTCAAAAGGACACAGAGTCATGGGGCTGGGGTGCAGGCAGGGGCAGAGATGGGGGCATTGATCAGGGATGCAGAGAAGCAGCACGGACAGGAGATACGTGGATGATGGGTGGATAGGTAGGTAGGTAGATGGACAGATAGGTACACTGATAGACGTCCCTATCTAAGTCACTAGGTCGTGTCCAACTCTGTGATCCACGGACTGTACCCTGCCAGGCTCCTCTGTCTATGGGATTCTCCAGGCAAGAATACTGGAGCAGGTAGCCATTCCCTTCTCCAGGAGATCTTGCTGACCCAGGGAACGAACCTGGGTCTCCTGTATTGCAGATGGTAGATAATGGATAGGAACATAGACGGACAGGTAGGCTTACTCTAGGGAACCGGCTCCTGTGCTGGTGAAGACCGAGATGGCCTGGAGCCTCAGGAGAGCCGGCACGGCAGTTCCAGTCTAGTCCAAAGGCCTGAGAACCAGGGGAACTGACCTTGTGAGTCCCAGCCCTAGGGCAGGAGAAATCCAGGGTCCCAGCCCACCAGCCCAGTGGAGAGCAGGACTCTGCCCTTTCTCTGCCTTATCCCTGTTCAGACCCTCCAAGCACTGGGCGAGTCCACCAACCCTGGGGACTACCTGATTTGCTCAGCCCACCAATGCAAATGCTAACCACATCCAGAAACACGTCACAGGCACACCCAGGGTCCTGTCTGGTCCAATATCGGGAGACACATGGCCCGTGGAGCCGTCATCCATCGCCAGTGGACGGGCACCTTGGGTGTGCCCAGCCCTCCCTTTCCATGGTTTGGGGAAGCGTGATGTGACCCTCACAGGCTTCCAGAAAGTGGGGCATGCTCCTTCTGCCATCTCTAGGGTATGGTCAAGGCTCTGTCCCTCAGCCTCATCCTCGGTTCCCCCCAGGCTCCAGCTGGGACCCTCTGTGCATTTGGGTATAACCCTGGCAAGACAGGGAGCTGGGGTCCTGGGGGGCAGAAGTCCCAGCCTCTTCCCAGGGACCAGGGGGCTGGCACGTGGCCACGAGCACAGTCTCCATTGATGGAGGAATAAGGACAAGAAGGGACCAATCTTCTTGGTTCTCGGTGAGAACAGACGTGGCCCCATCCTTGAGGATGGGGTGGTGGTTGAGGGGAGAGGCTAGATCACCTCCCGAGGGCATCCGGAGCTGGCCCGTAGCCTCTCAGACAGAAAACGCCGTTCTGCGGGGTGCAGCCCACAGCTGAAATGCCAGAGTGACCAACTCTACTGCTTCATGAGGAATTCTGCTAGCCTGACGACTTATTGCCCACACTGAGCTCAGTTCCACACTGATCCATTTCAGTCGGTTTTCGTGGAACTGTCTACCCTTTGGCAGGGTCTGCTGGAGAACGTAATTAAGTTGAAAGAACCTACTTCCCACTTTCTGGGAGGCTTCTGAAAAAGAAGACAGGCACAGTGCCCAGCACCAACCATCACCTGCATTTCATGTTCTTTTTCAGTACTTTTTGGTAGTCAGATCTTCCCCTGCTTCAGTTAACTTGACATGTTGTTGGTTCTGTCTTAGTTTATAGCTGAGACACCTCCCAGGCGGCTGGGAGCAGCACGGCCCATTCGAGTCTGTAACGAGCTTGGTGTGGAATGACAGTGTCTGAGATGCTCGGACATCTCAGACTCCAGTCCTAAGTGAGATTTGCTTCCTTCCTGCAGAAGTGACGTGAATAAACGAGTTAAACTAGGAAGGCGTCCCAATCCATTTCAGTCCTGCTGTCAGAGGGTCCCGTGTCCTTGGGGGTGACACACGCAGGGAGGCTTGGGGAGCCCGAAATACCCGCTCACCACCCGGGGTGGCCTGAACCCAGCCAGACCCTGGACTCCTTTTTTGTCGTGAGACACTCGGGAGCACGTGTCGGTCTCTAGACACAATGACCGCATCTCTTGTTTGCCCTGAGATGGCGTTTCACACGTTTTAGGTTTCGGAGCTTAAATTAGCTTGTCTGATAAGAGAGACTCGTCTGCTGTTGTCCAAGGGGCAGCCGGTGGCGCCTGCTGCGGCCAGGACCATGACCTCCGTGAGGTAAGGCGAGTCTCCGCTGGAAATTATTTATCACCCGAGCGGGTCATTCCGTTTCAGCCTCCCAGCCTCATGGGCATCTCATTGACACAGCAATAATGGCCTATGAACTTCTGGTCCAATTAATTGTTAATGAGAGGCTTGATGAGCAGAGAAAGGGGCTATTAGTTTAGCTGGTTGTCTTTCTCTCACAGTAGCAGGGGTCAACATTCTGCGAAGGGGGAAATGAAAGCACTCACACTGATCCACTCTTCTAAATGAGCTGCATCATCTTTGATGTTAAGTAAAATACAAAGTTTGGTCACCCCCGAAAATTCACATGTAAACACACAGATCCGCTGTATTTTTTAAAAGTGAGAGCACAGGTGCTTTTAAAAAATCATGATAATTCTTGTGAGTTTCATGATGCTTGCTTCCTGTGAATATAGTTTAGAATTTTACAGTTCAGTTCAGTCGCTCAGTTGTGTCCGACTCTTTGCGACCCCATGGCCTGCAGCACACCAGGCCTCCCTGTTCATCACCAACTCCTGGAGCTTGCTCAAACTTATGTCCATCAAATCGGTGATGCCATCCAACTAGAATTTTACAGGCCCAGTACAAACTGCAGAAGAAATCATAGTTTTATCTCATGTGTTTGGTTCCCTTATTTTTTTAAAAAGAGAAATTGAATTTGTACTTTTCTGATTATAAAAGTAGTGTGTGCTCAACCCAACAGATTAAGAAAATCAAGGAGCATATTTCTAAAAAGGTGGGCACTGCCCATAATTTTGCCACTCAGAGGTGGTAATTGTTAACAGACTCGGTGTCAAGTGCAGCTTGTGCCCTGAGCACCGCCGGGTGGGTGCTGCTCCCGCCTTGATCTACATGCTCGGCACAGCCCACACTGGACAGTTTTGTACACGTGAGCACAAGTGGGTGCAGAATATGCAGTGTAGCCTGTGTGCCCACTCCAGGATTCTTGCCTGGAGAATCCCATGGACAGAGGAGCCTGACAGGCTGCAGTCCACAGGGCCGCAAAGGGTAGGACAACTGAGCACATTTCACTGTATGTGAACATGTGTTTCTATGTAGTTTTGAAAATGTGCTTGTGTTGCTTAAATCCTTCATTTTCCAGCACAGTAAATATATCATTTGCTTCCCCCAAAGAGATATTTTTGTCATGTTCTGAATCCTTGACAAAGAATGTAAAGTCCTGAAACTCCTATGCTGCTGTCTTTAACTGGTATCTGGAAACCGCTTCCGTAATAGTCTGTGGAGTCGTGGAGGATGAGACCTATCCAACACAGGACTGTCTTTCTGCTCTGGCTGAAAAGGACGAACAGGCAAGAGGCACTGGTCCTCACAAGGATCACTCCCACCTGGGGATATCACTTGTTGTGTGACACGATTGCAGCACACCCAGAGAGAAGGTTCTGCTGAAATTTCACCCTTAGAGCCTTGCATACATGATGCTAATACATTTCAGAGAGTTAAGGCATCAAGCTGTCAATCAATCCAGCTCTACGTTTTGCTCCACTCCAGCTGCGTGACAGTACATGTGTGACCTTCTCCAGGGAGCTCAGCTCCTTGAAGCCTTATAAGTGTTCTCCAAGGAAAAGATTTCAGTGTTGACCATCTGGTGATGTCCATGTGTAGAGTCTTCTCTTGTGTTGTTGGAAGAGGGTGTTTGCTATGATCAGTACATTCTCTTGGCAAAACTCTATTAGCCTTTGCCCTGCTTCATTCCGTACTCCAGGGCCAAATTTGCTGTTACTCCAGGTGTTTCTTGACTTCCTACTTTTGCAATCCAGTCCCCTATAATAAAAAGGACATCTTTTCTGGGTGTTAGTTCTAAAAGGTCTTGTAGGTCTTCATAGAACCATTCAACTTCAGCTTCTTCAGGATTACTGGTTGGGGCATAGTCTTGGATTACCGTGATATTGAATGGTTTGCCTTGGAAATGAAGACCATGGCATCTGGTCCCATCACTTTTTGGGAAGTAGATGGGGAAACAGTGGAAACAGTGTCAGGCTTTATTTTGGGGGGCTCCAAAATCACTGCAGGTGGTGATTGCAGCCATGAAATTAAAAGACACTTACTTCCTGGAAGGAAAGCTATGACCAACCTAGAAAACATATTAAAAAGCAGAGACATTACTTTGCCAACAAAAGTCTAGCTAGTCAAAGCTATGGTTTTTCCAGTAGTCATGTATGGATGTGAGAGTTGGACTATAAAGAAAGCTGAGTGCCTAAGAATTGATGCTTTTGAATTGTGGTGTTGGAGAAGACTCTTGAGAGTCCCTTGGACTGCAAGGAGACCCAACTAGTCCATCCTAAAGGAGATCAGTCCTAGGTGTTCAATGGAAGGACTGATGCTGAGGCTGAAACTCCAGTACTTTGGCCACCTCCTGCGAAGAGTTGACTCATTGGGAAAGACTGATGCTGGGAGGGATTGGGGGCAGGAGGAGAAGGGGACGACGGCAGACGAGATGGCTGGATGGCATCACCGACTCAATGGATGTGAGTTTGGGTGAACTCCGGGAGCTGGTGATGGACAGGGAGGCCTGGCATGCTGCGGTTCATGGGGGTCACAAAGAGTCGGACACAACTGAGCGACTGAACTGAACTGAAGGACAAGACAGACAGTCAGGTGGGTGAACTCGAAGCCAGCCTGCCGTCAGGATGTGTGTTTGCCTGTGCATTCGGTTGTGTCCAGTTCTTTGAGACCCCATGGACTGTAACCCTCCAAGCTCCTCTGTCCATGGGATTTTCCAGATGAGAATACTGGAGGGGGTTGCCATTTCCTTCTCCCAACCCAGGGATCTTCCCGACCCAGGGATCAAACCCACGTCTCCTGCATCTCCTGCATTGGCAGGCGGATTTTTACCACTGTGCTGCCTGGAAAGCCTTGTTGTGAGGGATGGGAGCCCAGAAAGCAGTTCAGCAACAATAGCCATCAGCGCTGTTCTTATTTGTAACACTATTCCATTAAGAGATGTCAGCGTCTGCATGCCTGTGTGGTTTAGTCTAATCAAGTGGTGGCCATGACACGAGTGTGCATGGTGTAGACAGAAGGAGGGAGGGCGAGCAGTTAACACAAGGAAGCAGCAGGTGTGGGCCACCTGAACTGGATATGTGTCCGGAGGGTTCCTATTCACTGGAAGGACTGATCTTGAAGCTGAAACTCCAATACTTTGGCCATCTGACATGAAGAGCTGACTCATTGGAAAAGACCCTGGTGCTGGGAAAGATTGAAGGCAGGAAAAGAAGGGGACGACAGAGGAGGAGATGGTTGGATGGCATCACCAACTCAATGGAGATGAGTTTGGGTAAACTCCAGAAGTTGGTGATGGACAGGGAGGCCTGGCGTGTTGAAGTCCACGGGGTTGCAAAGAGTTGGACACGACTGAGCGACTGAACTGGACTGAACTGGAGGGTTCCACCAGCCCTGGGCAGCTCACAGGTGACCGTGGTCAATCGTGTTCTTACACTAGGTCAGGCTTGTTCTCTGCACCGAGGTGATACTTTTTTGCATATTGAAGCCATTTACCCAGAATGACAAAGCCAGGCCAGGAGGGCGCCGCTCAGAGCCCACCTCCACCGTGGAGAGAAGAGTCCAGTGTGTTTCCAGAGCTCAGCCCAGGACCAGAGGGCCCTGACATAGCAGACATATCTCTGGAGAAGAAGCGGCCTGAGCTTCCCTGGAGGAAGAAAGGAGAGGAGAGAGCGGGAGAGACACAGAGACGTTCAGAGCAGCCCCTGGTGTCCGGGCATGGCTCAGTGTTGGAGCAGGAAGGAGCAGCAGCCGGAGGGTCTTTGGCAGAGCTCTGGGATGCCTGCGATGCTCCCACGGGACAGGGTGGCCCTGCGCAGGGGCATGGGGTGCAGTGGAGAGTGGGTGGCACGAGGGGCCACAACCTTTTGGACAGAAAAGGAAATGGTTGTACAATTGCCCCTGGAGAAGAAGGCCAGCATCTTGCTCCAAATGCCAGCCAGCATGTCTGTGTCTCAGCAATCATCAGTCTGTTCTCTGGACCCGACGCTTCACCACAGGGACCTGACCTGGCACCAGGCTCCTGTCCATTCCTGCCCCCAGGAGACGGTTTGCCCACCCCCCACACCCAAATGCCATCCTGGACCAGAGGTGGAGGAAAGTCTGAAAGAATGGCTGGGTACTCCAGAGAGGTTATATTGAATTTCTTAAGAAACTACCGCCTGTCTTTCAAAACCGAGGCACTGTTTTGCATTTCCAGTGGTATGAGAGTTTGTGTCACCCCACGTCCCACTAGAATTTGCCATTGTCGGTGTTCTGGATTTTGACTACTCTAATAGGTATACTCTTGCCTGGAAAATCCCATGGACAGAGGAGCCTGGTAGTCTGCAGTCCATGGGGTCACTAAGAGTCAGACATGACTGAGCGACTTCACTTTCACTTTTCAGTTTCATGCATGGGAGGAGGAAATGGCAACCCACTCCAGTGTTCTTGCATGGAGAACCCCAGGGACGGAGGAGCCTGGTGGGCTGCCGTCCATGGGGTCACACAGAGTCAGACACGACTGAAGTGACTTAGCAGCAGCAGCAGCAATAGGTATACAAAGGTATCTCATTTTAGCTTGTGTTTCCTGATGACATAGGAGGTGGAGCATCTTTTCATACACTTAGCTGCCATCTGTGTATCTTTTTTGACAAAGTATCAGTTAAAATCACTGGCAATTTTTTTTTTTTTTGAGTTGTTTTCTTATCATTAAATTCCAAAGAGTTCTTTGTGTATATTGGCTAGCGATCCTGTTTGAGACATGTCTTTGTCCTTGGCAAACATTTCCTCTCCCTCCGTGGATTGTCTTCTCCCTCTTTTGACATCATCTTTCACGGAGCAGAATTGTCTGATCTGAGCCGAGTCCAGCCAGTCAATTCTCTCCTTCATGAGCTGTGCCCGTGGCAAATCTGAGGATTCATCTGCACACCCAGCGTCATCTAGGTTTTGTCCTGTGTCACACTTTAGGAGTTTATAGTTTCAGGTTCTACAGTTCGGGCTGCGGTCTACTTGGAGTTAGTTTTTGAGAGGCTTTACGGTCTGCATCCAGGTCCAGTTGCTGCCTGTTGATGTTGGCCTCCCCCAGCGCCATTTGTTGAAAAGACTGTCTTTGCTCCATTATTTTGCCTTTGTTCTTTTGCCAGAAATCCATTGACTGTGTGTATGTGGGTGTTTTGGGGGCTCTCTGTGATGTCCCATCTATCTATCTGTCTATTCTTTCTCTAGTACCACTTTATGTTGGTTATTATAGCTTTACAGTAAGTCTTGAAATCCAGCAGTGTAAGCCCTACAACTTTATTCTTCTCCTTCAGTAAACTCCAGTACTTTGGCCACCTCATGCGAAGAGTTGACTCATTGGAAAACACTCTGATGCTGGGAGGGACTGGGGGCAGGAGGAGAAGGGGACGACAGAGGGTGAGATGGCTGGATGGCATCACTGACTTGATGGACGTGAGTCTCAGTGAACTCTGGGAGTTGGTGATGGACAGGGAGGCCTGGCATGCTGCGATTCATGAGGTCGCAAAGAGTCGAACACGACTGAGCGACTGATCTGATCTGATATGATCAGTATTGTGTTCGCTATTCTTTTTTCTTTTCTTCTTTTTTTGCCTCTCCAAATAAACTATAGAATAAGGTTTTTTGGTATCCACCAAAATTACTTGCTAGGATTCTGACTGGTATTACATGAATCTCTTGATCAACTTGGGAAAAACTGATGTCTTGACAATTTTGGATCTTCCTATCTGTGAGCAGGAACATTGCATTTATTTAGTTCTTTAATTTCATTCATCAGAATTAGTAATTTCCCTCATGTAGCTCTAACATATATTTTGCTTGGTTTATACCAAGCTGTTTCATTTGCAGGGAGTGCTTATGTAATGTTACTATATGTATATTTTTATTTCAAATTCCACTTTTTTATTCCTGGCATAATGAAAAACAATGGAGTTTTTCATATTAACCTTGTATTCTGAAACTTGCTGTAATGGACTGTTAGTTCCAAGAGGTTTGGGTAGAATTTCAGATTATCTATATAGACTATCATGTCATCTGTGATCAAGGTAAATTTTATTTTTTTCTTCCTAGCCTGTATGCTGCTTTTTTCCCCTTTCCTTTTCTTGTCTTACTGCATACATAGGCACTGCCATGATGTGGAAAGGAGTGAAGAGCGAGGGCACCCTTGCCATATCACTGATGAGAAAGCCTCAGGCTTCCCACCCTAAGCACGATGCTTGTCACAGGGCTTCTGGTAGATGCTTTTCATTAAGTTGAGGAAGTCCCCCCTCTGTCTCTAGTTTACTGAGAATGTTTATCATGAATTGACTTGTTGGATTTTGTCAAATGATTTTTGTCCATCTATTGATCTCATCATGTGATTTTTGTTTAGCCTGTTGATGTGACATCCACAATTGCATTCATTTCACACACTAGCAAAGTGATGCTCAAAATTCTGCAAGCTAGGCTTCAACAATATGTGAACCAAGAACTTCCAGATGTTCAAACTGAATTTAGAAAAGGCAGAGACCAGAGATCAAATTGTCAACAGCTGTTGGATCATAGAAAAAATCAAGAGAATTCCAAAAAACACATCTGCTTCATTGACTACACTAAAGCCTTTGACTGTGTGGATTGTACCAAACTGGAAAATTCTTAAAGAGATAGAAATACCAGACCACCTTACCTGCCTCCTGAGAAACCTATATGCAGGACAAGAATCAACAGTTAGAACCGTACATGGAACAATAGACTGGTTCAAAATTGGGAAAGGCATCCATCAAGGCTGTATATTGTCACTTTGCTTATTTAACTTCTATGCAGAGTACATCATGTGAAATGCCATGCTGGATGAAGCACAAGCTGGAATCAAGATTGTCGGGAAAAATACCAATAACCTCAGATACACAGATGACACCACCCTTATGGCAGAAAGTGAAAAGGAACTAAAGAGCCTCTTGATGAAACTGAAAGAGGAGAGTGAAAAAGTTGGCTTAAAGCTCAACATTCAGAAAACTAAGATCATGGCATCTGGTCTCATCACTTCATGGCAAATAGATGGAGAAACAATGGAAATAGTGACAGACTTTATTTTCTTGGGTTCCAAAATCACTGCAGATGGTGATAGCAGCCATGAAATTAAAAAACGCTTGCTCCTTGGAAGAAAAGCTATGACCAACCTAGACAGCATACTAAAAAGCAGAGACATTACATTGCTGACAAAGGTACATGATTTTTCCAGTCATCATGTATGGATGTGAGAGTTGGACCATAAAGAAAACCGAGCACTGAAGAATTGATGCTTTTGAACTGTGGTGTTGGAGAAGACTCTTGAGAGTCCCAGGACAGCAAGATCAAAGCAATCAATCCTAAAGGAAATCAGTCCTGAATATTCATTGGAAGGATTGATGATGGGTAAGATTGAAGGCAGGAGGAGAAGGCAACAACAGAGGATGAGATGGTTGAATGGCATCACTGACTCAATGGACATGAGTTTGAGCAAGTTCTGGGAGTTGGTGATGGACAAGGAGGTCTGGTGTGCTGCAGTCTGTGGGGTCATGAAGAGTCAGACATAACTGAGTGAATAAACTGAGCTGAATGTGAGGTATTACAGTAACTGATTTTTGAGCATTGAAGCAGCCTTGGATAACAGATAAATTCCACTTGACTGAGGTGTTAATTTTTTTATACATTATTGGATTTACACTGGTACTGTTTTATTGAGAATTTTTTGCATCTAAGCTCATGGGAGATATTGGCCTGGAGTTTTCTTGTAATGTGTTTCTCTGATTTGATATTGCTCTAATGCTGATCTCATAGAATCAGTCAGGAAACATTTCCTCTGCTTCTATCATCTGGCAGAGACTGCAGAGAATTGGTAAGTTTTTTTGCTTGATCGTTTGGTAGAATCCATCAATGAACGCATCTGGGTCTGGCAGTTTCTATTTTGGAAGGCTATTAATTATTTAATCATTTTTAAAGAGATTATGGGCCTATTTATATTTGTTGTGAATTTTGGAAGATTGAGTCTTTGAAAAAATTGGTTCATTTCATCTGCGTTATCAAATTTGTGACCATGAAATGGTTGTTTGTTTGTTTTTTTAAGTCACTCAGTTGTGTCTGACTCTTTGCAACCCCATGGACAATATAGTCCATGGAATTCTCCAGGCCAGAAAAGGAGTGGGTAGCCTTTCCCTTCTCCAGGGGATCTTCCCAACCCAGGGACTGAACCCAGGTCTTCCACATTGTAGGCAGATTCTTTACCAGCTGAGCCACAAGGGGAGCCCCCAAATGCTGGAGTTGGTAGCCTATCCCTTCTCCAGGGGATCTTCCCAACCCAGGAATCCAACTGGAGTCTCTTGCATTGCAGGTGGATTCTTTACCAACTGAGATACCAGGGAAACCCAAAGCGGTTCATAATATTTCTTTATTATCTTTTTAATATCCACTGGATCTGTAGCTATGTTTTCTCATTTCTTTCTGATGTTAGCAATGTGTGTCCTCTTTTTTTCTTGGTTATCCTGACTAGAGTTTTATTGCTTTTATCAATCTTTCAAAGGACTAGTTTTTTGGGGTTTTCTGTTGTATAGATTTGGTTTGTGATTTTATCTATTGGTTTTCTATTTTAAGTTTTATTGATTTCTGCTCTAATTCTTATTATTTATTTTCTTTTGCTAACTTTGGATTTAATTTGCTTTCCTAAGATGGAAATTTAGATGATTGATCTTGGCTCTTCTTTCATTTTAATATATGAGTCAATGCTGTGTATTTTCCTCTAAGCACTGCTTTTACCACGTTCCACACATTCTGCTAAGTTCTGTTTTCATTTTCATTTAGCTAAAAATACTTTTCAGGTTTCCCTAATGGCTCAGCAGTAAATAATCCACCTGCAGTGCAGGAGCCGCAGGAGACTTGGGTTCAGTTCCTGGGTCAGGAAGCTCTCCTGGAAGAGGGCATGGCTACCTACTACAGTATCTTGCCCGGAGAATCCCATGGAGAGAGGACCCCAGCGGCCTACAGTCCACAGGGTTGCAAAGAGTCAGGCGTGATGAAGTGACTAAGCACTCATAGACACATTTTCATTTAGCTAAAAATACTTCTTACTTTTGAGATTTTTCTTCAAGTCTTCTGTTAATTAGAAGTGTATTGTTTAATATTTGGGGGTTTTCCAGTTATCTTTCTGTTATTTATTTTTAGTTCAATTCTAATATGGTCTTTTACATTTTTAAAGACATGTTTTATGGCCCAGTGTGGTCTATCTGATGAATGTTCTATGTGAGTTTGAGAATGTGATGTTATTGGATGAAGTAGTCTATAGATGTCGATTATATCCAGTTGATTGATGGCGTTGTTGAGTTCCACTCTATCCTTACTGATTTTCTGCCTGTTACATCTGCCCATTTGTGACGGAAGGATGCTGAAGTCCCCAGGTTTGGAGGGGGACTCATTTCTTTCTCCTTGTGGTTCTGTTAGCTTGTCTCTCAGGTAGTTTTATGCTCTGTTTTAGACATGCACATGTTAAGGATTTTTATATTTTCTTGAAGAATGAACCTCTTTCTCATTATGCAATGCCCTTTGTCCCTGATAATTTTTTTGCTTTGAGGTTTCTTTTGCCTTAAATCAATATAGCCACTCCTACTTTCTTTTGATTAGCCTTAGCATGGTATATTTTTCTCCCTCTATTTACAGGCATATCTCAGAGATATTTTGGGTTTGGTTTCAGACCACTGCAGTAAAGCAAACATCATAATAAAGCAAGTCACACAAATGTTTTGGTTTCCTGCGGCATATAAGTTATGTTTACACTATCCTGTGGTCTACTAAGTGTACCATAGGATTATGGCTAAAAAAACAAGGTATATATCTTAATTAAAAATACTTTTTCACCAAAAAATATTAACCATCCTCTTCGCCTTCAGCAAGCTGCAATCTTTTTGCTGGTGAACGGTTTGTTTTGGTGTTGATGGCTGCTGGCTGAGCAGGATGGTGGCTGCCAAAGGCTGGGGTGGCTGCATCTTAAGGTAACATAATAATACAGCTTGTCCCATTGACTGACTCTTCCTTTTACTAACAATTTCTCTGTAGCATGTCAATGTTATTTGATAGCATTTTGCCCACAGTAGATCTTGCAAAATTGAAGTCAGTCCTCTCAAGCCCTGCTGCTGGTTTATCAACCAAGTTTCTATAACATTTGGGATTCTTTGTTATGCTATCAGCAAGTTTTACATCTTCACTAGCAGATTCCAACTGAAGGAGCCACCTTCCCTGTTCATCCATAAGAAGCCATTCCTTATGTATTCAAGTTTCATGATGAGATCACAGCAGCTGAGTCACACATTCAGGCTCCACTTAAAATTCTAGTTCCCTCACTATTTCCACCATCTGTGCTTACTTCCTCCTCTGAAGTCCTGACACCTGCAAAGTCATGTGTGGGGATTAGAATCAGCTTCTTCCAAACGCCTGTTAGTGAGTGAGTGAAGTCGCTCAGCCGTGCCCAGCTCTTTGCGACCCCATGGACTGCAGCCCACCAGGTTCCTCAGTCCATAGAATTTTCCAGGCAAGAGTACTGGAGTGGGTTGCCATTTTCTTCTCCAGGGGATCTTCCCAACCCAGGGATCGAACCCGGGCCTCCTGCACTGCAGGCAGAAGCTTTACTGTCTGAGCCACCGGGGAAGCCCAACACCTATGAATGCTGATATTCTGACCTCTTCCCATGAATCACAGACGTTGCTAATGGCTTCTGGAGTGGTGAGTCTTCTCCAGAATACCTTCAGTTCTCAGACTTTTTAGCACAACTTGTTCGTACTGAGCCCCCAGCAGTTCTTCATTTGCAGCCCAGGTTTTCCTACCTTGACACCGGTCTCAAGGAAGGTCTCTGCTTCTGCGTCTTCTCCAAGAAAGTCCTGCGTCTCTGTATCACGTCTCTGACTCCCCAGCCTTGATGGCAGCATTTCCCCCTGGGTCATCCTCCCCCTTATAGTCTCAAGAAGAACTGCTCATTGTTCAGTCTGCCCAGCATTTCTCTTGTTGACAGGTTGGATTGGCAACTTCCAAGTTCCTTACTGAGAAATTCTTAAATCAACAAAAATAATTTGCCTAATAACACATACAAATGTGGGACTGATAGTGCGTTAATAGAAGGAGTGGAGAAAATAATGTTGAAGCTGTAATTATTTTCTCAAAGATTACATCTCAATCTATGTCTACATGATAGCAGGTACAGTGGAGATTCAGTAGGTATCTTGCTATTTAGTCAAGATTTAGTCAAGAAGAGTCAAGTTGATTGTATCAATCCAAGTAATTTAACTATAAGAACATAATGACCTGAATCAGTTATCTACCTGGAATAAATCAGCTAATTGTTACATTTTTACTTAATTTTCTCTTGTTGCAGCTTTGGATTAGATAATACAAACTCATTACTTCCTGCAAGCCACAAAACATTTATCTTAATTCCCAAGGTTCATTTGTTATTGTTGTTCAGTCGCTTAGTCGTGTCCAACTCTGCAATTCCATGGATTGCAGCACGCCAGGCTTCCCTGTTCTCCACCATCTCCCAGAGCTTGCTCAAACTCGTGTCCATTGAGTCAGTGATGCCATCCAACAATCTCATTCTCTGTCACCGCTTTCTCTTCTTGCCTTCAATCTTTGCCGGCATCAGGGTCTTTTCCAGTGAGTCGGCTCTTTGCATCAGGTGGCCAAAGTACTGGAGCTTCAACCTCAGCATCAGTCCTTCCAATGAATAGTCAGGGTTGATTTCCTAGAGAATTGACTGGTTTGATCTCCTTGAAGTCCAAGGGATTCTCAAGAATCTTCTCCAACACCACAGTTCAAAAGCATCGATTCTTTGGTGCTCAGCCTTCTTTATGGTCTGACTCTCACATCCATACATGACTACGGGAAAAACCATAGCTTTGATTAGACAGACCTTTGTTGGCAAAGTAATGTCTCTGCTTTTTAATATACTGCCTAGGTTGGTCATAGCTTTGTCTCCAAGGAGCAAACATCTTTTCACTTCTTGGCTACAGTCACCATTAGCAGTGATTTTGGAGCCCAGAAAATAAAGTCTCGCATTGTTCCCATTGTTTCCCCATCTATTTGCCATGAAATGATGGGACCAAATGCCATGATCTTAGTGTGTTGTGTTTTTTTTTTATCAAAATGATCAACTAGATTTTATCAGCTTAAAAATGTCATGCCCTTCAAAGGACAATGTCAAAGGCATAAAGAAGCAAGTCACAGCCTGGGAGTAAAGAGCCACAGTGCATAATTATGACCCAAAACCTGTATCCAGAGTGTATATACATTGCTCAAATCTGGGTACAAGTCTTTGTCCCTATGTGAATATATATATTCATATATATGCATATATTTCACAAATATATGTAAATTATATACATATGTCCACACAAATATATGTATATATTTGTGGACTTTGAAGTTAAACTCACTCAGTTGTGTCCAACTCTTTGCAACCCCATGGACTATACAGACCATGGAATTCTCCAGGTCAGAATACGGGAGTAACCTTTCCCTTCTCTGGGAGATATTCCCAACCCAGGGATCGAACCCAGGTCTCCCGTATTTGTGGAATACAGAGGTATATACATACATATATACATATATGTAGACAAACAAAGCAATGATGAAAAATCACTTCTCAAAGACAAATACCATATTATTTCATTTATATGCAGATCTGAAAAAAAATACAAAACAAACAAAAAAGCTTGTAGATACAGAGAAGAGATTGGTGGTTGTCAGAGGTAGGGGGTAGGCGGTAGGCAAAAATGGGTGAAGGGGGTCAAAAGGTACAAACTTCCAGTTGTAGAGCAAATGAGTTCTGGGATCTCAGGTCAATGATATGCGCTGTACAAAAAACTGGTAACAGGACAAACATTCTAATTAAAGAATGAGCAAGCTATTTGACTAGCTATTGCTTAAAATAAGATATATGATGATGATCAGCAAATGAAAGATGCTTCCCATTCTGAGTTGTCAGGTATACACAGGTTAATTTATAATGATCCCAAATCTCACTAAAATGTAAAAGATTAACAGTGTGAAATGTTAAAGAGGGTAGAGCAGATTTTACTCTGCTGTTGGGAGTGTAAAATGGCATGATCATTTGTGAAGCAAGTATAAAATTAAACACATATTTAGTACAGGGCCCACTCTTAACTAATTATTTCAGTGGAATGAAAAGTTTTGTCAAAAAAAATGATGTGTATAAGAATTTTGTGTGTATAAGAGTATTTCCCAGAGTGGATATAGCCCACTAGTTTATCAGTAGATGGATAGATAAACCCAGGGCAGAGTACTCAACCATGCAACAATCTGTTGTTCAGTCCCTCAGTCACGTCCAGCTCTTTGCAGCCCCGTGGACTGCAGCAAGCCAGGCTTCTCTGTCCCCGTCTATCTCCTGGCATTTGCTCAAACTCATGTCCTTTGAGTCGGTGATGCCATCCAACCATCTCATCCTCTGTCGCCCCCTCTCCTCCTGCCTCAGTCTTTCCCAGCATCAGGGTCTTTTGCAGTGAGTCAGCTCTTCACATCAGGTGGCCAAAGCATTGGAGCTTCAGCTTCGGCACCTGTCCTTCCAATGAATATTCAGGATTGATTTCTTTTAGGATTGATGGGTTTGATCTCCTTGCTATCCATGGTACTCTCAAGAGTTTTATTCAGCACCACAATTTTAAAGCATCAATTCTTTGGTGATCAGCTTTTGTTATTGTCCAGCTCTCATATTTGTACATGACTACAGGAGAAACCACAGCTTTGACTATACGGGCCTTTGTTGGCAAATTGATGTCTCTGCTTTTTCACATGCTGCCTAGGTGGGTCACAGCTTTTATTCCAAGGAGCAAGTGTCTTCTAATTTCATGGCCACAGTCAGTGTCTGCGGTGATTCTGGAGCCCAAGAACATAAAATCTGCCACTGTTTCCATTTTCTCCCATTTATTTGTCATGAACTGATGGGACTGGATGCCATCTCTTAGTTTTCTAAATATTCAGCAATAAAAATAAATGACTTACTGATCTCATGCCAGGGACTAAATACGGTGTAATTTCATTCACAAGAAATCCAACAACAGGCAAAATAAATCTGCACGGAGAGAAAGCTAACCAACGTTGGCCTGATGAGGCATCTGTTGGTTGGTAGGAGACCCAAGAGCTCTTCCTGGAGAGGTTGAAGGGTTGTGCACTGTGATGGGAGTAACTTCCCAGGAGACAATCAAAAGCCATCCAGTTGCGCTCTTCGTGTGTGTGAATTTTATAGCATGTAAACCACACTTGCGGAGAAGGCAATGGCACCCCACTCCAGTACTCTCGCCTGGAAAATCCCATGGACGGAGGGGACTGGTAGGCTGCAGTCCATGGGGTCGCTAGGAGTCGGACACAACTGAGCGACTTCACTTTCACTTTTCACTTTCATGCATTGGAGAAGGAAATGGCAACCCACTCCAGTGTTCTTGCCTGGAGAATCCCAAGGACGGGGGAGCCTGGTGGGCTGCCGTCTCTGGGGTCGCACAGAGTCGGACACGACTGAAGCGACTTAGCAGCAGCAGCAGCAAACCACACTTGAAGAAAGTTGATGTGCAAGTTGTTAGGTCAGGTGAGCGTTGCCTAGACCAGCCCGCCTCTCTCCTCTCTCCGTGGTGGTCTTTGCAGTCAGGGGTGGGCTGTCCTGTATCAGACCCCTGGGTGAGGGCTGTGGTCTCTGCGTACAGCACAGCCACTCAGGCAGCAGAAGCGAGGGTGGGTGATCACCTGCCTTGACTGTGTTTGGTCAGATCTGAAGACACATGGTCACGTGTTTTAGGAAGGAGGCATTCAAGGGCTAGTCAGGTTCTAACAGAATCAATAAATGATCTTATTTGCAAAACAGAAATAGAGAGACATATGTAGAGAACAAACGTATGAACACTAAGGAGGGGAGAGCGGTGGGATGAACTGGGAGACGGGGATTGACGCATATATATACTTCTATGTATAGAATTAATAACTAGTGAGAACCTGCTGTTTACCTTAACAGATGCAAGGTTTGCCCCCTGAAGTAGGAGGAGGAGGGGTCTGAGATTTTTTTTTTCCCTCTCTGCTAATGCTAAGCGTCATCTACCTAACAAAACTCTAGATCCACTCTAAATTAACAAATTAATAATAATAAAAAAACTCTACCAGTTTCTCCCTGCTGCCAAGCTGCCAAGTATATTGAGAATAGACTTATTGTTTGAAAAATCTAACAAGTAAAATTCTTTCATCCAAGACTGACTCATCTACAGGATGTGACTCTACTAATCTATTTTAAAACACCATGAATCTTTGCTGATGATCACACATGACCGGGCACCATGGACTCCCTATTAGGAAATATCTAAATTTTCCTTAAGGATGTAATTTTCTTGTAGTTACCTGAAACATCAGTTATTAAGGCTCAATGAAATTTTGCCCAATTATGCTTTTGATTTACTGCTTAAAGCAGTCAGCATTTTCTCGAATATATTTGTTAGCTTCACCCACAATTTAAGCTGTCTAGAGTTTACTGGCTTGATAAATTCAGAGGTGTTCCTAATGTTGCTTCTTTATTTTCTTCCAAAGCCCACAGAGCCTGATGCTTTCTACTTTGCTTAGATTATTGTTTTGTCATTAAAATTTGTTTTGGCTCCTTCCCAGCTCTTCCATCAGTATGTTATAATCTCACAATTAAAATGTCTAATTTATTTCCTCGTGTTCCTGATGTTATTGAAATTGGCTAGCGCTCTCTAGAAAGGAAGCCAAAGTCTTAATAGGCACCAAGGTAACAAAACATTTTGTCTGCTCTTATATTTCTGTTTTCATCGTGCTAACAAAATAAAATATTTAACCTAGAGTCAGATGGAAATCATTTCCTTTATTTATTTTACAGAGAAATTACGGGTGGCTTCAGTGTTGATTTCATGATTTTCTACTGAGGAAGGAAGTATTGCTGTAAAATGCAACATTAAGATGTTAATTTTATTAATAACAAAGCAGTACCTCTACAAGATAGTTCATGGCTGGAGGTAACGCTTAAAAGGAGGGGAGCGTTCTATCTTCATTGTCTCTTTAGGCTGATATATCTATAAATTATTCACCTGTTAAGCAGAATAATAGTTTTGAGATTTGAAAAATGGAACTTCAGACTTGATGGTGTTGCCTTGCCATTCAAGGTTGCCCTTGTGAAGTCTTATTCACCCCGATACAAACTTTTAAAAGTAATTGAAATCATGGTTAAATTCCTCCCCACAAGGCTTGGGTCAGAGCATGCTGGGCCGAGCAGAGTCCGGTGGGTGTGGAAGGTCTGCACCTTGGGTGGCCGGTGGGGCTGCGAGCGGCTGAGGCTCCCAGATTCATGCTCTGGCTTCTGGAGTGCCACGGGGCATGGACACTGCCCATGGGCCAGGAGGGGACGTGGTGCCATAAACCAATTAGAAGCAAGCATTTCTGCACTCATTGATGCTGCAAGTGTTCACGGAGACCCTGCCAGGTGCCGGCACACCCAGGGCTGAGGACGAGGTGGTCGGCCCTGCCCTGAGGGAGGCTCCAGTCTGGAGGGGGCACAGCTGGGCGGTGCCGGAGGAGATGGCCGGGAAGAGAGAAGGCCATCCCAGAGGCCACAAGAGCCTGCTGGGCATCTGTCCCGACTGCTGTGGACCAGGTCACCCCAAACTCCTGGCTTCGGTGCTGTGAACGCCCGGGTTCCGGGGGCTTCTGGGGCCTGGTGGGACTGTCGTTGCTCCTGCAGTCAGGGGTTCCTGGGGCTGGGACAGGCCGGAGGCCTCCAGGCCAGGTGTCCGAGAGGGCAGCTTGGCCACACTCGCCTGGGGTTGACTCTGGCCATGGCCTGGGTGCTCGCTCAGAGCCCACAGCTGGCCACTCCCTAGGCTTGGCTCCCTCACAGTACGATGCTGCCAGAGAGAACATCCCAAGAGTAAACACTCCAAGGGGCAAGAGGAAGCTATCAGGCCAGCGAAGGTGGCAACCAGACTGTTCCAGTGCCACCCAGGTGGGACTGGGCTAGCCCAGGACCCTCCCCATTCAATGGGGTAAAAAAAGAGAAAGAAACCCTCATCTCACGATGGGAGAGGGCTCTGGTCCCTTTGCAGAAGGAGGAAGTGGTGCAGTCCACACTCTGGAAAATAAAGTCAGCACGGGATCTAAGAAATTTCCTGTGGATAAGTGAGATTTATCCTGAGACCATCAAGTTTGGTAGGAGGCAAGTTAAACACTTATCTTGCTAGTCTCCAAAGGGGCCACACACCTTTGCACATATCGTCCCGTCTTTGTCAACTCCCCGAGAGGCGGCTACTGCCATTATCTACATACTGCGGAAAAAGAAGCCGACACAAGAGTCGAGCAGCTGCTAAGTTCGTGCGTGTGCCCAAAGGTCAGAAGCCACCTGCGGGCTGCTGGATCACGCCGTGCAGTTTATCTGGGCCATGTGGTCACGTGGACCCCACTGGGCAGGGACGGCAGGAGGAGTGGGAGGACGAGGCCTCCAGGACACTGCACTCATGGACCGTCCTGACGCATCCTGACACAGAGCTGGGCAGGTGAGGAGGGAGCAGGGAGAGAGGCCCTGAGCAGCTGGAGGAAGTGGGCAGGGGCGGGGCACAGGGAGCAGGGGGGCCGCTGCACCCGGAGGCTCTGGAGGCACCTGGAGTTTGGATGTTGTCCTCGGTGGGAAAGAAGCGGAAATATTCTACAGAGGGGGCTCTGTGACCAGAGGCATCATTCCCAAAGGCCAGCCTGGCTGTCGTGCGGATCAAAGAAGGGAGGGTGTTGAGAAAGAGGAAGACTGAGGCGAGACCAGGGTGCCATCGGGAGAGGTGAGGGCAGTGGGCGTGTTCGCTGTCCATACCTTCAGCACGCGTGGATGGAGGCCAGAGTGGGGGGCCCTGCGCTCTCTGCTCTCAGGCTTCCACGGTGAGACCTGGGGTGATGGAGACGCTGGTCTTAAAGATGGAAACAGGGTATAAGGGGCAGACCTGGAGAGCAAACCAAGAGCTTGTTGGTCTCCTTTCTGGCTTTACCCCGCTGAGCGTGAGCACTGAAGCAGGAGGATCTTATGAGCATCTCCACCGCAGATGAGGCTATGTGCTGTGAGCTCCTGAGCTCAGGCACGCCTCCCCAGGCACGGATCTCTCAAATCTTGGATACTGTGGCCCAAACTCAAGCCCACTTTGGCTTGAATGGGAGTGAGGTTTGCAGGTAACACGGGGCCAAAGGTGACATCATCACATGATTCTTCAGGATGCTGGCCCTGAGGACCCGGGGCCCCCTTTGCTGGGCGTCACATGATCTGGCCAGCTGGAGGCTGGGTCTCCACAGAGATGCTCAGACTGAGTGGAGGGAGGACGGGAGTTCGCGGGGTTAGAAGGTGGTGAGAGGGGTTTGGGGGGCAGGCGGGGGGCAGGCAGAAAAGGAAGCGGGGACAGGATTCATTCCTGTCCTGCCGTGTTGAGAGTCCCTTGAATAGTGTGTCTTTGTGGCAGTTTAAAAAAGGCTGAAGAAAACCCCGTGCCCATCGTCGCAGTTGTAGATGAGGCCAACTCTGCAAATACAAGGGGTGCCCTTCAGCTGTCCCGAGAGGTAGGCAGGGCCACCAGCGAGGTACGTCACAGAGGAATCAGGCTGGGTTTCTAGTTAAAGAAGGGCTGCCTCATCCTTATGAACCCACCAGTTTCCTGGAGGGAGCAGCCCTGCAACTGTGGGCAGAAGAACATTTCGTGCTTCAAGATCTTGGGGGAAAAAAATCCTTCAAGTTGGGCTTGTAGATCGCCATTTTCTCTTTTGAGCCGACATTCTAGTCAGCTTCAAAGTAGACCTTTCAGTTTTGAAACAAGCCAGATAGATTCATTCCACTGACTTTCTTTCAGATCTTGATGGTGGGAGAATAATTTCCTCTTGGTATTTATTTTGCTCTAAATTAGCTATTTGCTTATTGACCCAAAATAGTTATCATCTCAGCTGGAGATATATTGGAACTCTGGTTGCCAAACAAATATTCAGCAAAAGATGAATCAGAGCATATGGGGAGGAAAACCCTACGAAGCCCGGCCTGCCGGGGCCCTGGAAGGCGTCCTGGCCGGCAGCCATGTGCCCGCCGCACGCAGGCAGTGCTGACAATGATCGATTCGGCAGCGGGGAGGCATTAATGATGCTCTGGCTGATGGCTGAGCCACTCCACGGTCATTTGCATTTCCATTTATCATCTCTGCATTTATCATCGTGAAGAGGACGCCAGAGCTAATTAAAGTCTGGGCTAACAGGGTGACCTGGGAGGCTGGTGGCCACCAGCACCCAGGAAGGCCTGGGAAAGTGTCCAGCCGGAAGGACACCAACCTTACACCAAACCCAATTAACTTAATTCTTCGGGAAGCTGTTTGAGGCTCCTCCAGTGAGGTAAGCTAGACGATTTAAAGCTCAGAATTGATGTGTAAATCGAGGGCTTGGTGACATGCAGGACTCCTGTGCCCGACCCAAACCCATCTTTAAGAGCCCTTACACTGGAAGAAATCTGAAGCATAGAAACCTCGTGGGTTTTGTTTGCATCATACTGCACGCTTCTTTATGGCGGTTTCAGAAATTTAAAAAAAAAATACTTTTTTTCTATAAATTTAATTCCAAAGATAAATTCTGAACCATTTATTCCTTGTTTCCGTGGAAATTACTGGAGCCCGCACTCAGAATAAAATGGGACCCTTCTAACCCAGTCGTGCTGCAAACGTTGCAACAAGGCACCGCTCTGGAAGTCTATTTCACCGCATGTAAAGTTCCCCCATCCATTTTCATTAGTGTGTTTATTCCCCCTTAGTATCCATGACAACAAATGGCATCATTAAAGAGGAGATTTAATTTCTCCTTGATGAGTTTTAATTAGAGACTGACGTTCTGATTCCTCTCCCCCCTGCATGCCAGATCCACAATAGGCTGTTTCGGGGGGTTCAATGCAAGACTTCACCCTGAGGTCGATCTGGGGAAATTGGAGACACCCCAGAGAAGGCTCTCTGTGCAGGAAACAGAGGGCTTCATAGGAGAAGCCTGCTCTTGACCTCTGGGGGACTCTCTGAGGGTCCCCTTGCCTTCTGAGTGGAAGTGCTGACCCCATGCTGCCTTGGCTTGATAACATGCAAACACAAAGACGGAGCTGATTAGTGCCACCTTTAATGATGTTGATCCTAAAGAAGGGTTTTGTCCCAACTTCAGGCGAAGCTTCAGAGAAGCCTTCCTCCCTGTGGAATGAGGAGGAGGGTGCGTTTCCTGGAGGAAACTGGGGAGTGCCATCCATGCTCACCCTGTCCTAGTCCCAGCACTGGACCTCAGCGGGGAGCACAGCCTTCCATCTACACTATGCACTCGGGAGTGATGCCCGCTTAGTCCTGGGGATGAGGGAACCATGGGTCAGAGAGGGATCCACAGCTCAGTGATGTCCAAGATGGGTTTCCTGCCCCATACTCCAGGGCTGCGGCTTCATCCCCCCACCCCATCCCAGGTTATTTCCCCAACTCCCCTGTGGGGTGGTGGGGTACAGGGGAGGGTACGCTCAGCGGCCATGCAGTGGCCGGGCACGTGGACCCCACCCTCCCCTCCCCCTCGTCCACATGGCTGCACAGGGGTTGAGGACAGGATCCCTGGATTCGGTCGTCATGGGGTTGGGGCCACGCAGGAGAGGTGTACCACACAGGGAGCAGTGGTTATGATGTCAGAATCCGGTGTTGTTCCGTCATCCACGGTGTGCAGCTGACCGAAGCCCTGGTCAAGGAAAGGGGGGCAGTGAGAGGGAATGAAGGCATCTGCTTCCTCCTGGTGCATTTTAGGTGGGCGGCATAATCAAAGGCTGTGCATGGCCTGCCTTGCTCTGTTCTTCCCTCCTGAGCCCTGGGCAGCTGCAGTTCATAGCAAACACACCCCAGAACTTTCTAGGCTCTTTCTAGCCCCCTCTTTCTGGGGCTGTGTCTCTCCCCTGGATATGAGTCCCAGGAGCCAAGGGATCATGGATTCTCTCCATCATGGCTGGGTTGTGTCTCCAAGCCTTGGACAGGGTGAGGTACACGGGAAGTGCGCAGGCCATATTTGTGGAATGAGTGGTGGGTGGATGGAAGGATGGATGGAAGGTAGAAAGAAAGGATTTGGATGGATGGAAGGAAGGATGAATGGATGGACAAACTTGGGACCCTGGACCACACTTTTACCTGACATACTCAGAACATGCAATTGGATTGTTGCCCTAAGGTCCAGCCTGTACGTAACTCCTGCTCTGAGCTGGCTCCTGGTTAACAGCACCCTGGGTCCCACGTGGCTCAAGCCTCTGCTCAGAGGTTCCCTGATGTTATCACCCTTGGAACTGGGACAGTCTTCAGACAGGTCGTATGGAATTCAGATGTGACCCCCAGTTCTGCCTTTCTCCCTGTTTTCAGCCAGGCCCCAACTGGAGTCAACCCATCTCGAGCCTCTAGTCCTCTGTCGTAAAGGCAGATTTCCTGATGCACACAAGAAAGGGCTGTGTGATACAATAATCAGAAATGGATATTGCAGGCGAAGGGTAAAGTTCAACAGGGGTGAAATTAGCTTCCTTTTATTAACAACTGAATGTTAATGTAAAACCGCTTTTTTTGGAGCATTGTATTTCTTCAGTTCAGTTCAGTACAGTTCAGTCGCTCAGTCGTGTCCAACTCTTCGCGACCCCATGAATCGGAGCACGCCAAGCCTCCCTGTCCATCACCAACTCCCGGAGTTCACTCAGACTCATGTGCATCGAGTCCGTGATGCCATCCAGCCATCTCATCCTCTGTCGTCCCCTTCTCCTCCTGCCCCCAATCCCTCCCAGCATCAGAGTCTTTTCCAATGAGTCAACTCTTCACATGAGGTGGCCAAAGAACTGGAGTTTCAGCTTTAGCATCATTCCTTCCAAAGAACACCCAAAAACTGATGTCCTTCAGAATGGACTGGTTGGATCTCCTTGCAGTCCAAGGGACTCTCAAGAGTCTTCTCCAACACCACAGTTCAAAAGCATCAATTCTTCGGCGCTCAGCCTTCTTCACAGTCCAACTCTCACATCCATACATGACCACAGGAAAAACCATAGCCTTGACTAGACGGACCTTTGTTGGCAAAGTAATGTCTCTGCTTTTGAATATGCTATCTAGGTTGGTCATAACTTTCCTTCCAAGGAGTAAGCGTCTTTTAATTTCCTGGCTGCAGTCACCATCTGCAGTGATTTTGGAGCCCCCAAAAATAAAGTCTGACACTGTTTCCCACCTATTTCCCAGGAAGTGATGGGACCAGATGACATGATCTTAGTTTTATGAATGTTGAGTTTTAAGCCAACTTTTTCACTCTCCTCTTTCACCTTCATCAAGAGGCTTTTTAGTTCCTCTTCACTTTCTGCCATAAGGGTGGTGCCATCTGCATATCTGAGGTTATTGATATTTCTCCAAGCAATCTTGATTCCAGCTCGTGTTTCTTCCAGTCCAGCGTTTCTCATGATGTACTCTGCATATAAGTTAAATACTAATTTATAAATGAACTGTTATTCAGGATTTGCAGTTAGGGGAGCATAGAACTAATGTGATCTGGGCAGAATCAAACTCCTCTGAACTAGAGATGAGCACGAGGCAGGAGGAATGCAGAACTTTGTCCGGCTCACCATTAATTAGCTTCCTTTTCATTAAACTACTCACCTTGCAGTTCACAAAAAATATAAAGAGCTTGATTTTCCATTTCATAATTTGATTGCAGAAAAGCCAGCCCTCAAAGCCCATGACCTTCTCTCGGGAGGAGGTTAAGCGCTTCTGTCACCGACCTGGCCATCAGCATCAGGAGACATGATTAACGCGTAGTTGTGTCCAGTGCTGAGACAGACAGTGAACAGAGAAGAAGGAAACCGAACTTTCTGTCTTCTGAGTGTATTGGGTGTGTAAGCAGGTGAGTAAAACGGGAAACCAAGAGAAGAGATGGAGCATGAAGCAAAGCAGCAAGGCTGGCATTTCAGTCGAGATGAGCGGTAGGAAAGGGGAGAAGCCCAATCCTGCAGTGGGGAGCAGGGGCAGTGAGTGAGCATGGTCACCTCTCACCTGAGGCAGGGGCACCTGGCAGCCCCCGAAGCTTCAGACCAGCCCAGTGCTGGGAACGGGGTCTCAGGAGCTACTGAAAAGCTCAGGAGGAGAGATCACCCCCTCAGGATGAGGAGGGCTTGCAGAGGAGCGCAGGCGCCCTTCATGCTTGGTACTTGGAAGCGCCATCCGCCTTGGGCACCGGTGGCCTCTAGGACTTAGAGACTCCAGTGCTGCTGGGGAAGCAGCAGCTGTGGACCAGTAATGCAACATAACGAGGCCTTCACATAACACAGACATTTTAAATGCCTTTAGAGGTCATGACCTTGCACTTCTTTTTCACTCTAATACAACAAGTGTTCAGTTCAGTCACTCAGTCGTGTCTGACTCTTTGCAACCCTTGGACTGCAGCACGCCAGGCCTCCCGGTCCATCACCAGCTCCTGGAGGTTACTCAGACTCATGTCCATCGAGTCCGTGATGCCATGCAACCATCTCATCCTCTGTCGTCCCCTTCTCCTCCCACCTTCAATCTTTCCCAGCATCAGGGTCTTTTCCAATGAGTCAGTTTGTTTATAAAGAGGAAGTGTCAAATGGATTCCAGAGAACCCTCAGTGCCTGGAGGGAAAAACCAGCCCTCTCTTTGACCCACGTGGGCGCCACCAGGGAGACTCTTTGCCTGGTTGGAGAGTGGCCGCTATCCACCCATCTCTTCTTGCCTCCAGGATCCCCCTGGGCAGGGTGTCAGCCAGGTGATGGCACAGCTTTGCTGTAGGCTCACTGGTTGCAGAAGCATCGGGTCTGGGGGCTTTGGATCCACAGGGGTTCCTGCTATAGGAGTTTCTATCCAGATGTTCTCATCTGAGCTCCAGACTTGTGCACACAGACCCATCTGATGACTGACTCCCCACTGTACATTCCTGCAATAAAACTGGATGGGCTGATTCTACTCCGGATGGTCACCCTTCCCACCGCCGTGTCCCTGTGCCCAGGGGCAGGGATGACCACTGCGTGGTCTGGCTGAGTTCTGGGCAGGCAACGGTGGTGTCCTGGGTGGATTTTCCCAGGGGGCCTGCCACAGACGTCAGGATCCTGGGGTGTCGGAAACCACGAACTTGGAGGAGTTTCTAATCAAATTAAATGCTGTAAAAGCAGCATTTCTATCGTGTGACAACACAGATTGCTTTGCCTCTGAGACTTCTTTTTCAGTCTTACTGATTCTTTTTTTAGCTTACTTTAGTCATGCCAGATTACATTGTGTTGTCATTATTTGGGTGTTAATTGAATACAGTTGCATGCGTGCATGTACACGCTGTCTCTTCAGTCGTGTCCGACTCTTTGCGACCCTGTGGACTGTACTCCACCAGGCTCCTCTGTCCGTGGGATTCTCCAGGCAACAGTATGGGACTGGGTTGCCGTGGGCTCCTCCAGAGGATCTTCCCCACTCAGGGATCATATCCATGTCTCATGTCTCCTGTGCTGGCAGATCGGTTCTTTATCATCTGCACCTCCTGGGAAGCCCACAGTTGCACGAATGTTCATAATTGCATTCGGTTTGCGACCACCAGCACCTCCACACAGAATATTTCCATCACCCCCAAATGCTTCCTCCTGCCCACTGTCGCTGACGCCCAAACCCTGCCCCATGGAACACTAATCTGCTTCCTGCCCTAGTTTACATTCCTAGATTTCTGTATACATGGCATTGTTCTGTGAGTCTTCGGGGCCTTTTCTCATTTAGCAAATTGGTTTTAAGACCCTGCATGGTGCCACGTGCACCAGTGCTCTTTCCTTCCTTTTCTTTCTTTCCAGGCCCAGGCATGTCGCACAGCCTCCACTCTGGGCATCCTTTCCCCTTCGGGGCGCTCACGGGCAATGCTGCTATGAGCGTCCACGCAGCAAGGCTTCCACTTCTCCTGGGCAGACCCTGAGCCGGAATTGCCGGGCAGCAGAAGTGATGCTTTTATAACACACTCCCGGTGGCCCCACTGCTCTGCATTTCCACCATCAGCGTGCACGTCTTGGTGGCCCCTTCTCAGCACACGTGGAGTTCACTGCTGCTCTCGCTGGACCCTTTGAGTCCATGGTGTGGATGAGACGCTAGTGCTCTTGGGTTTTCATGAGACTCTGCTTTTAATTCTGCGCCAGCACCTTCAACAGGGCCCGCTGTTCGAGCAGCGTGGCGCCTGGTGTGTGGCAGCCATGAAGCCAGCGCCCTGTGTGCTGAGTCGCCAGTCCACGGCTGGTGCCCGGGGCAGGGTCCACAGCAGGGAAGCAGGGGCTCACGTAGAAGCACGTGGCGCCGTGTTTGGAACAAAGCCCTCCATGGGCGTTTCCATAAGGGCAGCCATCGTCCCCTCCCTGCTGCTTCTGCACCACCCTGATGGTGCTGCCCGCCACGCCCATCACGCAGCAGCAGGGCCACCCCTTTCGCTGGCAGGCTTCCTTTCTCTCGTTGGCTCCAACGCAGATCCCAACCCAACCACCCTCTCCCGGCTGAATCAGAGCTGTCCTGGAAACATGCGTTTATTAAAAGGACAGCCTGCGGCTTGGACAGAGAAACTACAAGGTCTCCAACGCCGCTTCATTGTAGTCATTTGTACCTGATATTTTCAGTCCTGAATGTTCATTGGAAGGACTGATGCTGAAGCTGAAATTCTAATACTTTGGTTACCTGATGCGAAGAACTGACTCACTGGGAAAGACCCTGATGCTGGGAAAGATTGAAGGCGGGAGGAAAAGGGGATGACAGATGGTTGGATGGCATCGCTGACTTGACAGACACGAGTTTGAGTAAGCTCCAGGGGTTGGTGATGAATAGGAAAGCCTTGGGTGCTGCAGTCCATGGGGGTGCAAAGAGTCAGACACAACTGAGCAACTGAACTGACTGACTCTACCTGACACAGGAGACTGAATGCTCCCTCAGAATTTGAATATGTTGCAGCCATGACATGTGTTTGGTGCTTGAAAATGAGGTATTTGGAGGTAAGTAGGGTGCTTGGCCTTGAAAATGGGGTACTTGGAGGTAAGTAGGGTAGATGAGGTTGGGAGGGTGGGCAGCCCCTGATGGGATTAGTGCCCTTATAAGAAGAGGCTCTTCCCTTCTGTCCTTCAGGGAGGCACACGGTGAGACGGCAGGTGCCTGTGAGCCAGAAAGAGAGCTCTCATCAGACTCTGGCCCTGCCGGCCCATTGAACTTGGACCTTCTGACTCCAGAACTGTGAGCAGATGCCTGTCTGTTGTGCAAGGCGTGGTGTTTTGCTGTGACAACATGGGCGGACCAAGACAGTCTCTAAATTACACCTGGCACTTGAGCCAGGTCCACCTGCTGCCTCGGCACTCGATCCCCAGAGATGAACTCCACACACAAACTCGCTCTTTCTGCTGTCTTTACACGAAGGTTAGAAAGCCAATTAGTGGTTGCTGGGTTTCTTTTGAGGGTGATGAAAAAGTTCTAAAATTAGTGCTAACGGCGGCACAGCTCTGTAAATACGCTAAAAATCCATCGAGTTGTGCATTCTTGACAAGTGGATTTCATGGTATGTGAATTGTGTTCCAATTAGTTTGTTATTTTAAAAAAAAAAAAAAAGCACAGAAGATCAGTCTTATAGGATCCCTACTTCTGCCATAAAAGTAGATCTTTTGCTTAACCTTTTTATTCATATGTCTGCACACAGGGGTGAATTTTGATAAATGTGGGGCAGGCTTGAGGCTGCTTGCCCTTGAGATGGAGCTAGAAGGTGTCTTCAGAAGCACACAGAGAATGCTGTCGACAGGTATTTAAAACATGAAGAAAAACCAAGCGATTGTCCAGGAGCATGTGCATATGAAGGAACACTTGCCCACAATGACTGTTGTATGATAGAATAATGTGTAAGAAAAGCCTTATATTTAATCTCTTCTGTTCAGAAACTTCCAAAAGGTAAGGCATATAAAAAGATAAGCATGCTTTGAAGATGCTTCAGGTCTATTGTTGACGTTTCTGCACTGATAATATATCCCACTTCTATTGATCCATTTCTAGTAAGGTTTCAGTTAAACCCTGATACTGTGTGATCATTAAGTGATTTAGGGCAAGTTAATTTACCAGCCAACTTCAGCTGCTTTTGGAAAATCCGGGTATATGCATTTGGCCTGTAAGACCCCCATGAACCACCCTAGTGGGGTCTCCCTGGATTTTAGCCTGTTCATGTCTTGTCCTGGCCAGCCCAGGCTTGGAGACAGGGGTGTGGCAGCCCTCACTGCCCACTGAGGGGAAGGGGAGAATGAAGAATGGATACAGAAAAGGTGCATTTCTCCCAACACCTGAGAAGACTTCAGGGTCTCCTCTCTGCCAGTTCACAGCTGAGCAATGCTGAAGCACAGAGTGGGAGGGGCCGTAAGTCCTGTAGCAGATAGTGTCTACCATGCTCCCGGCGGGCGGGGGCGGGGTGTCCATCAGTCTCCACCCAGCCGAGATCATCGCATGTTTATTTATCTGCTGTTTACCCTCAGATCTAGATTCCTTCCCGAGATCAGAATCTTTCAACAAAAGCATCATGTGAGCCACAGAGATCATTTTATGTTGGTTAGTATCCATTCCTAAGAGAAGTAAAAATAAACAGATGAAACTTAAAAAAAACCCTCATTTTTTCCAAAGATTATCATGTCAATGTGTAATTAATACAAACAATTATAATAAAGGGCTTCCCTTATAGCTCAGTTGGTAAAGAGTCTACCTGCAATGCAGGAGACACCAGTTGGATTCCTGGGTCAGGAAGATCTGCTATAGAAGGGATAGGCTACCCACTCTGGTATTCTTGGGCTTCACTTGTGGCTCAGCTGGCAATGTGGGAGACCTGGGCTTGATATCTGGGTTGGGAAGATCCCCTGGAGAAGGGAAAGTGAGTTGGACTATAAAGAAAGCTGAATGCCAAAGAATTGATGCTTTTGAACTGTGGTGTTGGAGAAGACTCTTGAGAGTCCCTTGGATTGCCAAGGAGATCCATCCTAAAGGAGATCAGTCCTGGGTGTTCATTGGAAGGACTGATGTTGAAGCTGAAACTTTGGCCACCTGATGCAAAGAGCTGACTCATTTGAAAAGACCCTGATCCTGGAAAAAATTGAGGGCAGGAGGAGAAGGGGACAACAGAGGATGAGATGGTTGGATGGCATCACCAACTCAATGGACATGAATTTGAGTAGACTCCGGGAGTTGGTGGTGGATAAGGAGGCCTGGCATGCTGCAGTCCACTGGGTTGCAAAGAGTTGGAAATGACTGAGCAACTGAACTGAACTAAACAGAACCCACTCCAGTATTCTGTCCTAGAGAAGTCCACGGACTGTATAGTCTAAGGAGTCGCAAAGAGTTATAAAAAATTATAATAAGATAGTTTGCATTCATTGTTACTGGACTAAGTCTAAACTCTATGACCATTTTACATTTAGATCCCATTTCCAATCAGGCACCCAATTTTTAGTGGTTCTAGTGAAATATTTAATCTTATCAAAAGACCAAGTTGTACTTCGTGGGAAGATAGTTTGCTTTGCTTCAGCCTTAAGGTCTAAATATTAACATGTATATATATATATATATATATATATATATTTTATATCAAAATATAAATTGTTTGAGATTAGAATGTCAAGTCTGCTTCTGGGCACCTTTCCAGTGTCCAGCAGGCCCTGCGGCTGAAGGCCCAGCTGTCAGGCAGTGTGGGCCTGAATCTCACAGGAGCCGATCTGGGCACCAGGGGCCAGGACAGGGTAATCTCCTGAGTGATGCCCTCAGGGATCCAAGACCCTCAGGTTAGAGGCCGTGCACAGCCACCCTCGGCACGTAAAGCATGGGTACGTGGGGACACCACCCGTAACAAGAAGGATTTGAACTTGACTTCTTACTTTTCAGGCTCCACAATTCATTCCAAGCCCAGGAAGGTCAGTGAATCAAGTGTTTGAAGCAGATCAAACAGGCTCTTGGGAGAAATGTCACATTTCTGTATGGGCAGCAGGAATCCACCCAGCTGTGTGCACAGTCCCCTGGGATGCTGGCTAGCGGCTCAGTGAGCCTGAACATGGGGAGCGGGGTGGGTGTCTCAGGGCCCTTCCCTCCTGCCCTGGGGGAGTAGGGAAGCTCCCCCCTTGACCCCACCTCCCCTGGGCTCTGCCCAGTTGGGGTTCCTCGCACTGCACCCCAAGCATCTCCTCACTGTGGCCCAGCAACTCAGATGGGGCTGCCCCTCAGAATGGAAATTGTCCCCAAAGATGACCTTGCCTGACGACCTCCGGAGCTCAGGGCTGGGGATCCCCAGCCCCTCTGGCTGGCAGAGCAAGTGAGTGGATGGCTTGGTGTGGTCCTGAGTACCGGGACTGTGACGGAAGCTCCCCCCGACCCCGACCCCACTCATTGTTACCATTATTACTTGAACTTACATTTGAGAACAGAAGCTGAAACTCCAATACTTTGGCCACCTGATGCGAAGAACTGACTCATTGGAAAAGACCCTGATGCTGGGAAAGATTGAAGGTGGGAGGAGAAGGGGATGACAGAGGACGAGATGGTTGGATGGCATCACCGACTCGATGGACACGAGTTTGAGCAAGTTCCAGGAGTTGGTGATGGACAGGGAGGCCTGGCGTGCTGCTGTCCATGGGGTTGCAAAGTCGGATACGACTGAGCAACTGAACTGAACAGAAGTGGTAGTCACCTTATAAATACGCCTTTCTTCTCCAGGAGCACATCTGGAGGGGCCCTCAGCCACTCTTCTGTTGTTGTAAGGGCCATGGTGGAATGGAAAGGGCTCAGGCCGGGGAGTCAAACCAATCATGTTAAATTGGGCTGAAAAAAGCCGTTCGGTTCCCCTCCATCTGAACTGATGGAACACTTGGTTCAAGCCTCCTAAGAACCAACCCCCCATCCCGACTCCCCTCCTCTGGGCCAGGGCCCGGCAGTCAGGCCAACGAGGCTGCAGGAAAGCATCCTGAAGCTTCTGGCTGGAAATGGGGAGGAACCGGGGCTGGGAGAGCCCAGGGCAGGTGGCGGGTTGGCCGATGGGCACTTCTGTCTCCCTGGAGCTGCGCTGCCACACAGATGGGCACACAGCAGAAATGAAGGGGGAAGGCAGGTATTTTAACCAAGTAAAGAGAAAACTCATAGCTCACCACGTCTAAGGCCCTGACTGTCCGCGGAGTCGGCGCCGCGTGTAGGAGGACCAGGGCAGAGGAGGCAGATGGAGACGCTCCCCGCACGTGCAGGTGGCCTTTGTGGTCCTGATGGGGGTTGCGTCCGGGCACAGGTGTGGCACGGGCAGGTGTGCTGGGCTAGGTACACGCTGGGCCAAGAGGCCGGGACCCTGACTCACAGGACCTGGGGCTCAGGCGACGTGTGCCAGGCAGTCTGGGAGGGCAGAGGGCTGTGAACACGGCAGACAGCAGCATGGTGGCCGCGGACTGGGCATGGACGGTGTGGTTGGGACTGGACACCAGGCTTTGCAACAGGAAGGGATGTGTGGCCAGAACCTGCGGGAACCTCCAGGAAACAGCGCAGGTCTCTTGTCATGTTTTCTGAGCGCCCCGAGACGTGCAGCAGGGCACCAGTCACCATCCTGCACCCGGAGCTCTTACTGTGATCTCACCGACCAGCTAGTCTCAGGGAAGCTGGTCAAAACTCACAATGGGGTCCCGAGGTGGGGGGATGGGGTCCCGAGGTGGGGGGTGGGGCCCAAGTTGGGGGGTGGGGGCCCAAGGTGGCGGATGTGGTTCCGAGGTGGGGGATGGGGGCTCAAGGTGGGGGGGCATGAGGTCCCAAGGTGGGGGATGGGGTCCTGAGGTGGGTGGTGGTCAGACGGTAGCAGGTCTCTAGGGGACCAGCTGCAGGGGGGCTGACACTCCTCTTAGAACCTAGTGAGTCTTCTGAAGCTTTTTTTGCTCCTTGAAAAGGACAGAGTTCTCCATGGACGATATGAATTCCATCACTGAGAGGAAAGTGAGAAGCTGAGAGGTGTCGGGATAACAGCATGGCCCTGCAGTTTACTGGAAAACAGTGAATTATGAATCTGTTGAAAGGGAAACAGCATTTCAAATGGAAGAATCTGGTAGAGAGACAGACAGATGATCAGTAGGTGGGAGAGGTGGGGGGATGACAGACAGGAGGGGGATGGCAGACAGGTGGGGGGATGATAGGTGGGGGGATGATAGGTGGGGGGATGATAGGTGGGGGGATGATAGGTGGGGGGATGCACAGGAGACTGTAGGTCTGGTGTAAACAAGGGCGCTGACGTCACACGTGGCTCATCTGCTGTGAGTCCTCGAATCTTCGAGGCCATGAGGAGCATGGGCCCCTCACGTGCGGGCCTTGTTTGGCTTGGAGAGGCTCACAGCCTCAGTCATAAAGAGGAGAATCAGAAACTCGGCCGGGGCTCTGTGTTCCCCGTGCGTCCCCTCCTCCCCCAGTGGCCAGAGCGCTCCTCTGGATGGGGCTGTGAGTCCGGGGCAAGGGGCACTGACTCTGCCCCAGGGTGTGCCCCCAAGCCACTGAGTGTGTGTGTTTCTGAGTGGCTCCTCCCTGGGTGCTCAGCCCAGTTCAAAGACGGCCACCCCACATCCGGTGCCCCTTGGGGAAGCTCCGGAGGCTGCAGAGGAAAAGTCTTCTTGGAGACGTGAGACGTGTTCGCAGGGTGGTTTCTCAGATGTGATGTTGCCACATTGCCCGAGCAGGCAAGGGGCCCGAGGACACGGGCGCCCACCCCCCGGAGGAGCGGGGATCCTGGTTCCATGTCTCAGGAGGCACCTTGCTCGGCCACCTGCTCCTGTCCAGAGTTGTCTGCCCGCCCACGGCACCTCAGTGGTTCACAGCTTCTGTTCCAGAAGTCATGGGGAGAGTTGGACCATCTCTTAGCTTCTGTGCAGAGACGGCCGTGCTGAGCTGGGGGGGGCCTCTCAACACTGGGCTGGAGCGGGGGGCCAGGGTCTCCAGCTGGGATTTTATGAGTCACTTGGAGGCGAGAGATGGAGCTGCTGCAATCAGGGTGCCTCCTTCAGCGGCGGGTGCCAGGGAGCCTTGCTCTGCCCTCAGACACTGCAATGCAGGCCCGTCAGGGCCTCGTCCACCAGGTCTCTGGGGCAGGGCTGAGCGGACTCTACTCTAGGCACAGATAGGGTCTGAGGGGTCGTGAGACCTGCACCAGATCACCAGGGCCTCTGCCAAGGGATTCCAGTTGGGATAATGCATTTATTCTCTATTTTCAATGCAAATCAGCTACATACACCACAGCTGACCAGCAGACACAGTCCCCCAGGGACCATGCAGGTGAGGGACAGGGGCCAGGAGAGGCAGGAAGAGAAGGAAGACAGGTGAGCCTGTGTGGAGGTGGGAGAAGGTGAGCCTATGTGGAGGTGGGAGAAGGTGAGTGTGTATGAGGTGAAGGCAGGTGAGTGTGTGTGAGGTGGGCACCTATTTCCTTTCCTGACTTCTTTCGTTAACATTTTTCTTTTCCCATCTCTTCTCCTCCCATCTCATTCTCCTCCCCTTCATCTTGACTTACAATGCTAAAATCCCGTCTGTCCCACCACCTCTCCCCGGTTTGGAGGTCCTGTCCGCTCCCTGCCCGCCTCGCCCCAGCACCTCTCCCGTTTGGAGGTCCTGTCCGCTCCCTGCCCGCCCCGCCCCAGCACCTCTCCCGTTTGGAGGTCCTGTCCGCTCCCTGCTGCCCCGCCCCAGCACCTCTCCCGTTTGGAGGTCCTGTCTGCTCCCTGCCCACCCCGCCCCACCACTACTTTGTCTCCCCGGCTTCTTGCAGCAGCTGCTTTAAACCTTTCTCTCTCCCGCTGTTTTTGTTTTCAGGATTTTTAAAAGTCAGGGAGAACTCTGGAGATGGGGCTCCCGCTGGCTGGTGACAAAGGGTGACTGTGGGTGACCGTGGCTGGGCCTGGCTGCCCAGAGCCTCTCCCTGCAGCTCAAGGCGTGTGGGGGAGCGGGGCCCGGCCTTGGAGGTGACCCAGGGCCCTTGTCCTGCCCTTTCCAGGTGGGACCTGGGCAGCCCCAGAACCCTCTGTGCGCCTTTTGCAGGGAAGGCTCCCTAGACCGGTGTCCCACCCGGCTCCCACCTGCCGGCGCTGCCCCGGCCGAGCTCTGCGGCTCATCCAGCCCCACCCGCTGGGCTGCCCATCAAGAGGCAGGTCTTTTAGCTGCAGCTCCACCTGAAGAGGGGTGGACATCACCGCCCTCTGGAAGGCTAAATGAGAAGAACTCCTCCCCATACACGTGACTTACAATGAACACTGCAGCATAGTTTGTAAAAGGATGGTTATTTTTTATTTCGTCATCTCGCTAAAGGGACGTAAACACAGACACGCAGACCTAGATCGAAACAGAGCTTAACAAAGCAGCAGCAAGAGCGCGTCTGAAAATAGCTCCGGGTTTCAAGTTCACCTGCGGGGAGTTGGCTGTGGATATAATGTTCAGATTTGCAGGGTGATTTGCAAGTGCAAGGTTGCACGCGTGGGGCGGGGAGACACAGGGGTCTGGGTCCCAGCCCCATGTCCACAGAAAGTGGGCTGGAAACGTCCCTCTCCCAGGACGTGCGATTAGGGATGTAGCAGGAACAAGGGACCGTACCCAGAGGAGAGACATGCCCTTTCTGCTGCTCCGTTCCTGCCTCGTGCACCCGCCCAGACCCATGGGGGCTGGTGCTGGTCCCCTCACTCAGGGCGGGTGGCCCAGAAGGACGTATCCGGCACCGCACATGGCTGCCCTCATCCTCATCCAAGGGGGAAGGACAAGGAGCAACTCCACAGGGCTGTTTCCGCGGCGCTGCTCTGTGATAAGGGACTTCTGCTCGCTGCCATCTGCTGCAGGAAACCAGGGGCCCTTGAAGAAGAGCGCTCCTGAATTATTGATCAATGATTAGCAAATGCAATCGAAATTGTAGACTTGATGTTGTGCAGGGATCCATAATTCATGAGTGGACAAAATAGGAGGTGGTCGAGGTAGCAGTAGGTGATTTCAGCCCCGTATTGATTACGTAAAACAACAGGAGGGGAGTGTCGTGTGACAGACGGAACAAAGGCCATCGGCTCCCCGGCCGCCGCCCGGAGCTGGGGGAGCAGGGCTGCAGAAGCAAATGCATTTCCATTGTGTCTCTTTGATCACCGTGCTGTTCGACGAGGACCAGAGGACGTATTTGTTTATAATTTATGTCTTCTCTCGCTGTAAAAGATTGATGTACCCTATTAGGTGCTCCAGTATCTAAATTTCCACTTAGTTTGCAGGGAGACACTGTGGCAGCCGCGCTGGAAGCTGCCTCGCCGTCCACAGCAGAGGGACTCCGCCCGGCTCGGACACCCACTGAGCGCCAGGCCCAGAGCCGACCTGCCGCGGCTCGCATCGGAAACTCAGCCCGGACAGGGGCGGGAGGGCAAGGTGATCTGATCTTGACCCCTGGTCAGTTCTCTCCAGGACAGGGATCAGTTGTAGGTGGACGCTTTCTCTTCTCAGGACGTTGAGGACATCTTATATCCTCCACGTCGATGACCACTGAAGATTGAAAAGCACATCACTTTGTTCATGCGTCTGATGACATCTGGTCTCTTGGAGCATTGATGGCCAAGGGGGCGGGTGGCTCCCCCAGGGTCAGGCGAGGTCTGTGGGCCCTTGGACTGCAAGATCCAACCAGTCCATCCTAAAGGAAATCAGTCCTGGAAATTCATTGGAAAGACTGATGCTGAAGCTGAAATGACAATGCTTTGGCCTCCTGATGCAAAGAACTGGCTCATTGGAAAAGACCCTGATACTGAGAAAGATTGAAGGCAGGAGGAGAAGGGGACGACAGAGGATGAGATGGTTGGATGGTATCACCGACTCCATGGACATGAATTTGAATAAACTCCGGGAGTTGGTGAAGGACAGGGAGGCCTAGCGTGCTGCAGGCCATGGGGTTGCAAAAAGTCAGACACGACGGAGTCACTGAATGAACTGGGGGCCTTAGGGCAGTCAGCTGGGGCCAGTGTCGCTGCTGAGCAGATGTCAGGGGCCCTGCTCATGGCCCAGGACACACAGGGGCCCGCCCGATGGAGGCTCCCTCTGCCCTGAGCGCCCATGGACACCGTGATGGAGAGGGTGCAGGCAGAGGAGAGCAGGGCACAGCCCGCCTTTCAGGGGGATGTGTGTCACAGCTGAGGGGCCTGGACCCGCAGCCTCAGCTGCTCCGTGCACTGGCCGAGCGACGGCAGTCTCAGAACTCAGGGCCACTGTCTTTTCTTCTGTAATGTGTGGGAGACTATGGTGTCTCCCCGAAGGGTGGGGTGGAGGTGGCTCAGAGGTCCCCAGTTCTGGCACCCAGGACGCTTTTCAGTTGCTCAGTCATGTCTGACTCTTCACAACCCCATGGCCTGCAGCACGCCAGGCCTCCCTGTCCCTCACCAACTCCTGGAGCTTACTCAAACCCATGTTCATCGAGTCGGTGATGCCACCCAACCCTCTCATCCTCTGTCGTCCCCTTCTCCTCCTGCCCTCAATCTTTCCCAGCATCAGGGTCTTTCCCAGTGAGTCAGCTCTTTGCATCAGGTGACCAAAGGATTGGCACCCAGGATACACTTATATTAATCCTTTATTCAACTCATTATGGCGGCTGTGTACTGAACTCTGCAAACCCTGTGTCCTTCACCTTAGGGATTCTGCTGCGAGGGACCTCAGCTCTGCTTATTTCTTAATCTATCTGTCCTCTATCTATCATCCATATCTATCCATCCATCTATTATCTGTCTATCTATCTTTCAAGATGGGTTAAAATAGCTCAGACAACTTTCCTAAATCTGAGACAAGAAAAGAAAATGTGTGGCAAATTGAAACTAAGAAGCATATGCTTAAATAATGCAGTTGTTAATATTTACAAAACCCTGTAAAATAGTGCCTCTTAATGTTATAAACGGCCAAGGGACTGACCCTGCTAACGGGGTTTTTCAAAGTCGCTGAGAAAAGTACGAATGATCAGGAGATATTCTGGGATGAGGGAGAAACGTACACAGAGGGTTTTGAAATCAGTTTGAAACTCCTGCCCTCTATTGTTTTAAAAATGTAAAACAAAACAAAAAGGAATTTGCTCATGAGTGTCTTCAGGGTTTTGCACCATCTCTTTTCGTTTCTAAGTCAAGTGGATTTGGGAGGTTCTCTGCAAAAATCTGCCAGCTTTGCAGTTTTTCTAATTATTTGATGGTTAAGATCTAGGAAATCATCAAACAGTCCATATAGCCAATGGCTCCTAATCTTTTGAGGAATGTTTGTTGCTTAGAAGCATGGACGTGAGCGCCACACCGGGGTCTACAGCCCCCTGCACAGAGCCACAGGCCCACCTGGACCCTGGCGCCCACAGGTGGACCCTGAGATTTGGGGCACCTGCTGCTAAAACCGAGACTGGGGACCAGGGTGTCTCCAGCTACTGTGTTTTCTCCACAAACTTGTCCGGTGATCTGAGATGCTTGACTTGGGACAGTCGTCCCTTATAAATCCATCAAATGATGGGCTTATTGGTTCAGAAAGAGGCTTTTTCTAGTCGCTGAAAATAGAGAGGGTTCATTTCCAAGACAGCGTTTGATCATTACAACGCCTTTTAGACCCGCCGCGACAGCACGCGATGGGACACGTTTCGCAAGCGGGTGTCCTGCCCGTAGCCCAGTCTCCAGCGAAGCCCGGTGTCCTCTACTCCCGTTTCAGTTTGATTTCATGGTTAACGTGCTGGCAGAGGCCGGCGCTGCTTCCGTGCCCCGTAGCAGGGACGCCAGCCGCGCCGTCTCTGTGCCGCAGGTTCACCTGTGAACCACTGTATCATTTTGTTTGGGCATAAATCCTTTATTTCCCCACTACCTGCTTGGCAAGCTTCATTCCTTTAATGCTAGTTCTGTTTTATCTGCTCCTGGAAATGTTGAAACCGATTGTACGTTTCTGAACTATTCTGAGTCTCGCTCTTCTCAGTGCCCTGTGGGGAGGCTTGTGCCTAGGTGTGGGCTGGCGGGAGGCTGGGGAAGGGTCTGTGGCAGGGGCCCCAGGCTCGCAGACAGGCCACCCTGGACAACGAAGCTTTCCACGTATATCACTCATTGATTCAGTGTTTTCTGACATCCATTCCTGCTTGGGAGGGGAAATGGCCTAATTTTCTTTACCTGATTTTTTAAAATACTTTTATTTATTTGTTTATTTTTGGCTGCGCTGGGTCTTCGTTGCCGCACGGGCTTTTCTCTAGCATGGAGAGCATGGGCTCCTTCCGTCGCAGCATGCAGGCTTCTCTCCGCAGCGGCTTCCCTTGCTGCAGGGCACAGGCTCAGGCAGGCGGGTTTTATAGTCACGGCTCCCAGGCTCTAAAGCACAGCCACGGCAGCTGCGGCATCCCCAGTATGTAAGATCTTCCCGGACTAAAGATCGAACCTGTGTCTCCTGTACTGGCAGGCGGATTCTGCACCGCTGAGCCACCAGGGAAGCCACCCCCCCAATTTCTATTTTACAGGTAAATTTCATCAAATTCAGGGCTCTCTCCCCCAGACCCCGTGCCCCGCCAAGCTGCAGCGGCCCTGCGCCGTGTGTGCGGTCGTCTCGGCAGCTTCCCTCAGCACAGCCCCGGGGTCTGCAGTCACCGTTGCAGACCTTTTCCTTGGTCACCGCAGGTAGGCCAGGCCCCCGGCCGCTGCAACCACGGGGACCATAGCTCGTCTCAACAGGAGGCCTCCCCTGGGCCAGACCACTCCGGAGCTGGTGGGCAGCCCTCTGAGGGCAGGAAAGTTTACAGGGCCCCCTTCCCCACACACAGCCCGGCTGACGGTCTTCCTGGGCCCACATGGAAGGGCTTTGGCAGGGCTCCGTCCCAGCCTGTCTGTGGAGGGGGTGTGGGGCAGGGATGTGGCCTGGCTTCAGCGGTTCTGCTCCGGCCCTGTGGCCTTGCTCTCCTCGGAGCCCTGGACGGTGGGCTCCAAGCCTGTCTCACTGGCCAGGCCGGTCCCTCCACCGCTGCTGCTCCCGGACCAACACTGTTCAGGACCCAGGATCTGTGCAGCCGGCTCACGTGAAGAGCAGCGCACATATCAGCTCATCTTCAGAGGCAGTTTCGGTCCAAAGAGCCAGATTCTGAAAGAGAAGAAGGCCTTGTCCTTCAAAACGACAGAGATTCTGCTTTGTGTTTAAAAACAAAATGAAGTAAAAAGGCACCTAATGAACCCAACTGTGAAACACCTGTTTACCAGCCTGAGGAACCTCTGACCGCCTTAGATTCGGGCATGTTCTTCTCCTGGGGCATGGGTAAGAGCAGGTGTGTGTGCACGTGAGTGTGTGTATATGCACATATGCATGTGGGTGCATGCGTGTGTGTGTGTGTGTGTATTAGAGGGATACATTCATTGCAGATATTTATGAAATACAACTGTCTTCTTCTGCAAAATCCTGGGAGCACAAAACAAGACAAAGCAAGTTGTCATGGAGATAAAGGTACCAATTGTAAATTAGAACCTTAGGCAAACTGGCCTGAAATGAAGTCAAATCTGTTTGCGTTTATAGGAGGTCACCAAGTCCTGTGAACTTGGTGGGAAGAGTTAGCAGGGGTCAGCATGTCCCTGTCCTTCCTGCCCTGACCAGAGGAAATACAAGCTGTGAGACCCCCCACCTTGCCTAAACCGAGAAAGGATGGACACGGCTGCTCCCGGACTTGTTCTTTGCTGAAGTTGGCGCCCCCGTGACTGGACGGAAATTGCCCCTAGCCCTGCACGGTCTCTCCCACGGGGGCTGCTGAGGCCCTGAGCTGAGGCCCTGGCTGGAGCAGAGACTCCGGGACCCTTGCCCGAGTGACAGCAGGGAGCTTCGGCAGGGCCCTCGGTGATGGAGCTGGGACTCCTGTTTGCTCCTCACCACTTTGTCTCTCTCCAGGTGGTGCGGCTTAGAGGGCACCAGATGCCCGGGTCCCCAGCTGAGGCTGCCCCGCCTCCCTCCTCTGTGTCCCTGGTGAAGCGTGTGCCCGTTAATTAGCTAAATGCTGCCTTTTCTAGATTAATTGACTCCCAAGCTTAAAAAGAGAGCATGGCATGTTTGTGGACTTCTCCTCGTGTAACACTATTTAATGATTCAAAGGGTCTCAGCGTGTCCACACCCTGCTTTCCAGCTGCCACCACCCACGCCTGGCCCTCTGCAAAGGACTGTGACCACGACTCAGAGCTTTTCTCCCCAGGACTCTGGTTTGGCCACAGCTGCTCAACCCCGAGAGGTGGGTTCGTTTCTGCTGCAAGTGAATGAACCTCAGCCTGCGTGTGTGCTCAGTCGCTTCATCTGTGTCCTACTCTTTGCGACCCCACAGACAAGGTTTCTCTGTCTATAGGATTCTCCAGGCAAGAGTACTGGAGCGGGTTGCCATTTCCTTCTCCAGGGGGTCTTCCCGACCCAAGGATCAAACCCACATCTCCTGCATTGGCAGGCGGGTTCTTTACCGCTCACGCCACCAGGGAAGCCCACACCATCTGGGAACTGTGCCCACCTCCACTCTGGGTGAGGAGACGGAGGCTCAAGGATGCTTGCCGGGCCCTCTGCGGTCACCTGTAAGCAGTTCCCATGGTTACGTTTCTGTGTCTGCTTGACGGGATCACGAGGTGCCCGAATGTTTGGTTAACGTCATTTCTGGGTGTTCCTGTGACTGTATTTCTAGATGAGATTAACATCTGAACCAGTGAACTGAGGAAAGCAGACGCCCCCCACCACCCTGCCTTCACCCGCAGGTGTGGAGGGCACCATCTGATCCATCGAGAATGCTAATGAGCTAAGCTGGAGGGATGCTAGGTACCCCTCCCGCCAAGTGTGGAGCTGGGGCCTGCTCTTCTGCCTTCCTGCTGCTGGTTCTCAGCCTGTGAGACCCAGACCAGAGTCTGCAGCGCCGGCTCTGCCTTGCAGGCCATGGAGCCATGCCGCCAGCCCGCAGGGTCTCCAGCTTACAAACAGCCGATGGTGGGATCTTGCAGCACCCATGATCACGTCTGTCGACTCCTGACCCTGAATCTCATTGTCTATGTGAACCTTTATCTGCTTTTCTGGAACCTACAGCTCTTCCGGTGCTGTAGATGGGGGCTGAATCCCACAGGCCAGGCCCAGAGGCCCAGCCGTGACCGCCGTGCCACGCTCACTGCGGGATTGCTGCATGAAATGGCGCAAGCACGGCACCTTCTGGAAAGGGTCTGAAGCCAGCCCAGGTGCGTAGAGTGTGGCCCTCCAGGAACTCTGAGCTTTCAGGACCGCAGCGGGGCTTCTGTGCATGTTCATGGCACACTGGTTTGGGTTGTGTGTGTTTCTGGGAAAAGATCCCACCTGGTCTCTCCAGACACACTAGTGGTTTTCAGCTCTGGCTGCATGTTAGAGTCATCAGGGTCTCTGAGAAATCAGGTGTCCCTGCCTCTGACCAGTCTGATTGAAACAGAATCTCCTTGTGGGAGGCAGGTTTATTCCAACAGGTGTGTGTGTGTGTGTGTGCGTGTGTGTGTATGTGTTTAGATTCACAGATGATTTAATGCACAACCAGGTTTGAGAGCAAAGTACATCGTGTAACCATTCATCACAAATTTGGGGGTCTCTGCTGTCCCCGAGAGGCCAGGTTCAGATGGTAATTACAGCTGATTCTTGCTGTCCATGGCAGTTTTGTCCTGCAAAGTCCCCCAAAGACCGACCTAGTAGACATGGAACCCTCGCTCCAAAACACAGGGTCAGTTTTCCGTGGGCTTCTTGTCACAGCGTCTTTCTCAGCTGATTAGTACCTAAGCTTGCTCCATGTGTGTGTCCGGTTAAAGACTCCTCACTGAGTACCTACTGCTGATTTATAACATGGAGCCCTCGGCCAACAGCCCTGCGACTCAGGCCTGAATGAGGCTCACCCAGCAGAGGAGTTTTCTGTGTGAGACACAGCAGAGCCACAGCTGAGGGCCCGTTACACAGCAAAGTCGTCGCTAGTGAGCATGGAACCTCAGAAGTCCTGGCCGTGAATAGGCTCCAGAAAAGATGGAACAGAGAGGACAGGAGTCCCCTTGCTCAGGGAAGATGGGTCCAGAGACCAAGCTCTGAGCCACTCTGTGGTGCCCACGAATGCTCTGGGAGTGTCCCTCTGGGGATCTGAGGGCCCAAATGTCTCAGAGATCAGAAGAGTCAGCAGATACGGAGCCCACAGGTAAGGAGGACGGACCATCTTGGACTCGGACCGTGGGAGCATTGTCAGTGTGTCTGAGCTCAGCCTCATGTCATGCGGGAGCTGGGGTGGGGAACAGTCATACTGGTCCATCTGCAGGAGACCAGGCTTCAGCTGCCTCCCCTGCCTGGGGCTCAGGGGGCTTGACTGGGAGAGAGGCTCCTGTGTCACCACGGCTCACGATTGTACAAACCCGGCTTGTTTTGCTCTCTGAGCTTGGCTGGCACCTCTGGGGGCCTCCTGAGGGCTGAGCTGGGGTGGGTGCTAAAGTCCTTCCTTCACAAGAAGAGGTATCAGGGCCACTGTGCCCGAGGCTGTGACGTCTGCACTTGCCCGGGTACACGTGTGTGTGTGTGAGAGTGTGTGTGTGAGAGTGTGTGTGTGTGAGCATGTGCAGGCATGTGTGCATGTACGTGTGGGTTGCTGCTGCTGCTGCTGCTAAGTCGCTTCAGTCGTGTCCGACTCTGTGCAACCCCACAGCCAGCAGTCCACCAGGCTCCCCCGTCCCTGGGATTCTCCAGGCAAGAACACTGGCGTGGGTTGCCATTTCCTTCTCCAATGCATGAAAGTGAAAAGTGAAAGGGAAGTCGCTCAGTCGTGTCTGACTCTGTGCAACCCCACAGCCAGCAGTCCACCAGGCTCCCCCGTCCCTGGGATTCTCCAGGCAAGAACACTGGCGTGGGTTGCCATTTCCTTCTCCAATGCATGAAAGTGAAAAGTGAAAGGGAAGTCGCTCAGTCGTGTCTGACTCTTCGTGACCCCATGGACTGCAGCCTACCAGGCTCCTCTGTCAATGGGATTTTTCAGGCAAGAGTACTGGAGTGGGGTGCCATTGCCTTCTCTGGTATGTGTGGGCATCTGCATGTATGTGCGTGGATGTGTGCATGTGTGTGTGTGTGCATGTTTGGGTGTGGAGATTAATGCTAATTTTCACAAGATGTCTCTGTGAGTTTGAGGTGAGTCCACACTCTTATTTGCAGAAGGGCTGGTGTGACTTGTGGGGATTGGCCGTGACTTCGGAACATAGGCAGTCACGAAATCCTGGAATCACGTCCTCATGGGCGCCCGTCCTCTCTGGCAGAAGGTCACTCTCTCAAGGCAGCCCCACCTCGGCCTCCTCGTGGTCCAGGTCCAGAGCGGCCTAGGAGGTGAGAACCCGGGGGACAGCGGGGAGGTGCTACCCCAGGGCTCCCGCCTTCCCTGCTAAGTCGTGTGAGGGGAGGGAGACAGAGGCAGAGCCTGGGGCCTGCTGCCCCCAGAGCCTCGCCACCTGGGAGTGGGGACACCTGGCTGGTCCTGAAGACTCAGCCACGGTGCCCCGAGCTTGTGTCCCCTCCTGGTCCACGGCCTGCCCCGAGACGGAGAGCAGACACCAGCATCCCTGCATCAGGGAGGCAACGTGGAGATGGACCTTATCTCAGACAGAAGGATGGGCAGGACTGGGGAAACACACACATCAACAGCGAGCCCCAACGGCCGCTCTCTGGCTGTTCTGGGGGCCAGTCACCGCGACTCAGGTGTCTGCAAACACGGGCTAGTTGATGAACTGGAATCTAGTGTGGAGCTGGTTCCCACTCTCTCCCTCTCTCTGCACACACACACGTGCGCACACACACACATGCACACACACACACACACATGAGCACACATGCACATACATGCATGCACACACACGCAAACTGCCTCGAGTCCCCTCCCGTGTCCCCGGCTAGCCGCGTGCGCTGACTCCCAGGCCAGCTCTAGCACCAGATTCTTGAACAAAGCTATCAACATCACACAGTAATTTTCCACAAAGGCTCTTGGTTCATCTCCAGAGCCAGCCTCACATTTTCCCTCATATTCCAAGAAGTGAAATGAGATTAATCTCAGCATCTTCGCACACATGTTATCAATTCGGTGTAACACTCCTGCGGCACCCATTCACTCAGCTCAGCACCCCGAGGGCTCGAGGTCCTCCCAGCTCCGGACTGGTCGTGAGGCAGGTGGTGGAGTGGCAGCTGGTAAAAGGGATGAGCGGGCCCCCTTGTGTCCTGAGCAGCTTTCTTCCTTTTGCCACTCTCAGTCACACGTTGGATGCTCTAAAGATTGTTAGAGTTAAAAAGGATGGATCTGTAGGACTTCCTGTCTCTTCAGACATGGTCTGAGTGATCTATCAGAGCTCCGGCGGACCAGGTGTTTGATGCAAAACCGGCTTCGAGGGCGCCTTCTCCTCACGGAGCGTGCTGAGTCCGGGAACACACTCCAGGCTCTGGTCTGCAGCAAACCAAATCATGTCACTGTAGCTCAGCAGCCCCAACCTTTTTATCCAATATAGCCCCGAGAACACTGACGGCTCTGTGGGACCCACATCCGAGACGCAGACTGGACGCCACCGAAGGACACACAGAGGCCCGGGTGTGGGGCCACAGTGCCTGGCTGGGCGAGACCCCAGCAGACTTCTTGGAGGTGGAAACTCTTCCCCTGCTGGATGACAGATTCTCCCTGGATGGAAATCCAGCTCCTGCAGACGCTGCCCTGCCGGGTGTGCACTTGTTCTTCTGGGATCACCTTCTTCTGAGCAGATCACCCTCGCCTTCTGGGAAGAGCAGTCAGTTGTCTGGCAAGTGAGGCAGCGTCCGTGGCCCGATGATCCTGGCGAGACTTGGGGTGAAAGCTGTCACCTCCGGCAGGAGGCAGGGGTGAGCCCTCCCCAAGACGGCCTTGGAGCTCTGTTTCCGGACTCTGTTTGCTGGTTTCCTTTTGCTCTTTTTGCATTCTCATGTGGTCTGACAGTTTTAAAAACCTCCGTGGCTTTGCTGTTCTTCAGCCCTTCTTTATGGACAGCTGGTTTGCAGTCCTCGGTCACTTTTCACCTAGGAGTGTTAGATGTCTAGACTTGTAAACATGTGTCACGTGTCCCCCTCTCTCAACAAGAATAAAGACCCAACAAGCGCACCCTCAACCTCTAGGAGCCTGAAGGTACCACGGGTGCTGCGGCCCCTGGAGGCGCCGTAGTTACTGCAGGTGGCACGGATGAAGCAGGCGCTCAGGCCTTGCAGGGCATTCAGGCCGCACAGATGGTACAGCTATTGCAGACATCACAGGTGCTGCAGCTGCTGCGGGTGCTCCAGGTGCTGCGGGTGCTGCGGCTGCTGTGGGTGCTGCAGGTCCTGCAGGTGCTCCAGGTGCTGCGGGTGCTCCAGGTTCTACGGGTTCTACAGGTTCTGCGGGTGCTGCAGGGACCACAGGGACCAAAACCACTATTCTGCACATCCGGTACTCAGGGGTCGGAAGCCTTGGAGCCGTCCAGGGTGCAAAACAGCTGGCAGACAGTCCTGGAATCTGGGGGGCACTCTGCCTGGGCTGCCTGGATGGCCTTGCCCATGTTGTGGTGACAAGATGGTCTCATAGGCAAGACCCAACTTGGGTTGGTAGCACCCCAGACTTCAGTGGATCTGGCGCAAAGGGCAGGTGGGAGTATGACTCCAGACAGAGAAAAACTGGCCAGTCTGAGCTCTGGAGGGATAGTCAGGAGGTCAGGAAGGCTGAATCGGAACTGAAAGGCCGGGGTCAAGGTCTCCTGGTGCCCCAGGGCCACCGAGCTTCCCAGGAAACTTGTGCAGACAGTGGAGGTAAGTGGTACACGGAGGCACAGCCCAGAGACCCGGCAGGGCCTCCGGACGCCTCTGTGGTCCTCACAGACAGAGTGGAAAGTCCAGAGAGCAGTAGTCAGAGAAGTAGCAGGGGGCAGCTCTGGGGAGCCAGGCCTGGACCTTCCCTCCCAGGATGCACTTGGCAGCATCTCCATCACTGGTCCCAGACCACCCGCAGGGCAGGGAGCCTGGGAGCTGCACACCGCTGGGCACCTGCATCAGGGTTTCAGACTCTGCGGCTCGTGTGCTGAGGACATCTGCTCCCGTCAGATCTCATCTGTGCTGGACTCCACGGGATCGGGATCCAGGGCCTCCCAGCAGGGCGGCCCCACACTAGGACCCCGGGGTCTGGGACCCAGAAGGGCTCAGCTGTAGCCGGGGGCTCTGCAGTCACCGTGGCGCTGGCGGGCAGCCTTCTGAGCCACTTAGTTATTTTCTGAAGAAATAATCATAATCAGGATACTAGTTCACTGTTTCAAAGCTACAGCTGTATTTTGATTGTTTGTAATAGACATGGTGAAGGAAAATCAGCCTTCTTTTTTGTTCAGTCATTAAGTCATGTTCAGTCATGGCCAACTCTTTGCGACCCCATGGACTGCAGCATACCGGGCTTCCCTGTCCTTTGCTATCTTCTTTACCACCGATTCTTTTATAAACTCGAGGGCATGGGAGTCTCCCTATTTCTCACTTGTGTCTGTGATGTCTGAAATATCTGGGCAACAGTATTGTCAACAACTGTTATTTACCGCTTTGGCCACCTGATGCGAAGAGCCGATTAATTGGAAAAGACCCTGATGCTGGGAATGATTAAAGGCAAAAGGCGAAGAAGGCAGAGGATGAGGTGGTTAGATAGCATCACTGACTCAATGGACATGAGTTTGAGCAAACTCCCTGGAGATACTGGAGGACAGAGGAGCTGGGTGTGCTGCAGCCCCTCAACTCACAGAGTTGGACACAACTGAGCGACTGAACAACAACACATTTACTACCTAACCCAAAACATAGCATTTTCAAACACAAAGGGAGGCGGCTGACCCAGTATTTCCTGAGCAGGGCTTCCATGGCATCTCCCACGGCGCTCTGTTGGGTATTTACAGGTGTTTGGAAAAGAGGTAAAAAAAGTCAGATCACCTCCAATCCCACCAGCCCTGGACAAACCGTCAGGTCACAACTTATGCTTTCACTGAAGGTTTTTCAGAAGAATTCAAACATGGAAAGCCCCATCTTTTCTTTCTTATATTATTTTTATCATTTTAATCAAATCAATCAATCATCCAGTCTGCCAAGCTTGAGAAACTGCAATCGGACTTCAGAATTTTATTTTTCAGAGAATTTTATTTTCCAGCACAGGATCGTGGTCCCAAAGTCCATATTCTTAAAGCAGGATTGACTTGCCTTAAGTTTTCACGCAAGCCGCTGGAAAGTTGAAGGACACTAGCCAAGACTTTCCTCGAATTGAGGCAATGTTTATTTCATTGCTTTAGAAATTCCACAAGTGAAGTTGATTAGTGAGTAGCCATACCCTGTTGAACAGTGTCTGTTTCTGCAGACAGACGCTCACCTTCCAGTTACTATACAGTGGGGGAGGGGGGGGGGCATGGACACCCACTTCAGATAGAATTTAAAATAAACAACCATATCGTCATGATGTCCATTCGAGCCTGTGTCAAGGGCCCTTCTGCACGCGTCTGTGTTTCTTTTGGTTTGAGAACAGATCTGTACGAAACGCACACAAATGCCTTCGAAGTGGGGACGGCAGTGATGGAGAGGTGGGCAGGGCACGATGGGGCAGAGGTGGCTGTCCCTGCCAGAACAGTGCCATCCGGGTGTCACCGAGCAGTCGGGGATTCCTCACCTCTGTGACTGGTTCCTGGGGATGTTCACAGTAATGTCACCCCCTCTGGGGTCACATCAGCAAGGCCTCCCTTTAGAATTTGCTCCATAATCTCACTCACCAAGTCTCCTAGCAGCCCCTGGTCACTGTAGATGAGAGCTTCATCCAGCACCGTCTCTCTTTCTATATGAATAGGGTTATAGCACAGACGCCTCCTTTCATCGGGTGATTGTGAAAGGACAGTTCTATGTTCCCCAGCCTTTTTGGAAGATATATTGGACTTTAATAAAATTTGATCAATGCATTTAAGTCAAATTGAATTATATGTAAGTGGATAGGGTTGACATATGTTTCAATATCTGCGAGTGATACATTATTCTCCAGTGAGCATAAAATTTAATGAAATATAAATACCCATTAATCCTCATGTTTCAACCAATCCGTCACTGTTGCACCTGCCTGCTGTGAGCAGAAGCGGGCCCAGAAAGTCATCTGTTTCATCTAAGCAGGAGCTCCAACCTGGAAAGACATCAGAAGGGGAGAGGAGAGGGGAGCTGGGACGGGAAAGCGGCCAGGGCCTTCGCGGGGTGCACACCACAGGACGGGGCAGTGGCTGGCGCTCCCTCTCAGCCCGAGTCTGCAGAGGTGTGTGCTGCCTTTGAAACCGCCGGGGGAGAGGAGAACGGGCGTAGAAGGATGGCTCCTTTGTTCCCCAAGCATATTCTTTCCTTCTGGTTTCATATCGGCTCTGCCATTAGCATCATGCAAAGTGCTGGTGGGGACGTTCCAGCCTCAGAGAGTGACACCCACGAGGCATCAGGCTGCAGGACGGAGCTTGGATGGTGCTCCTGCCCTGGGGTGGGGGGTGGGGGGAGGTGGTCACCAGCACATTTCCCTTAAAATACATACACAGACATGTGAAAATATGAAATAGACATGGTGGAGCAGTCAGCGTGTGAAGTGAAAGGCACGCAGTCATGTCCGACTCCTTGCGACCCCATGGACTGTATCATCCATGGACTTCTCAGGCCAGAATACCAGAGTGGGTAGCCTTTCCCTTCTTCAGGGGATCTTCCCAACCCAGGAATCAAACCCAGGTCTCCCGCACTGAAGGCGGATTCTTTACCAGCTGAGCCACCAGGGAAGCCTGTATCATCGAATGGGCACCCGAGCACGTTGAACGCGGCTTTTTCCCTTTGCTTCTAAGAAACAGTCTCAAGATCACCTTCTGCAACACCAGGGCACGCGGAACTCAGCCTCCAAGCCACCGTCTCTCTGAGGAGGCGGCCTTCTCACCTCTGGGCCCGAGTTTTGATCTGGATGGGACCCACGAGGTGAGTTCTCCCAGAGAGACGCTGAGCCATCGGGGGCCCATCAACTTCGCCCCTGCACAGGGGGCCGGGGTGGGGGTCTGCCAGACACGCAGGTGTCGGGGCTGCAGAAACTGGGGCGGGGGTGACAGTTCACACGGCGTTCTTGCCAGGCCTTGTTTCTGAGGGGCCGCTGTGTCTGCAGCCAGGAGTCTCAGCCCGTCTAACAGGGTTAGACGGTTCTAGATGAGACCCACCGGCCAGCTGCCTCGTGGGTTCCACTCAAGTCAAAACTCGCTGCTGCCGGATGCCTTGTGAGTGGTGGGCTTGGTGCTGGGACACCCCACCCCCCAGGGATGGACAAGACTCGCCTGGCTCTAGAGACCCCGCTGCTCCTTAGGGAGGCAGGCGGACACCAGGAAGGCTCGATAGATTCCGGGTCCAAAGGCAATGCATGGAAGGATTTCAGGGGACGGGAGGGCAGGCGTTTAGGAGGCGGGCAGCCCACCCTGAGGGGAGGGCCTGTGTGTCCCCAGAGGGCAGGAGGCCGGCCCCCAGCGGGGTGAGGGGACACCTGCCCACACCGGGAACAGTGGATGAGGGAGAGGGCTGTGGGGCTCGGTGAACCCCGCCTTCCTGAAGGCAAGCCACGCCATGCAGAGCTGGGCACCAGGAACCGGCCAGAGGTGACCCCCGTGCAGGCTGGGCTTGTCCCAAACTGAGTGAGTGCCCACAGCACTTGGAAGAGCATGGAGCAGCCAGTGGTATGGCTGGAACCAGGGTGTGACCACAGCCACGGTGGGAGGAAGGGCTGTGTGTGCAGCTGAGGCAGGCAGCGGGAGGCGTGGGGTTTTGGGGGGCAGGGTCTCTGCTCCGAGGGGGTCTCCCCCAGACCCCCGCAGTGGAGAATCAGGCCTGAGAACCAGAAAGCCTGCCCTGCTCCATGCTCACTGCCGCTGGGTAGATGGATTCCCTGAGGAGTGTTCTTTTTAAACCCAGAAGAAAGCATGAGACGTCTGTGAACTGGTGACAGAGGTTAGACCCCCGAAGTCTGAAGAAGTCTCCCTGGAGATGGAGCTTTTGTTAATTGGATGGGGATTTATGATACCGCTGATGTACTTATTGACATTTTTATTTTTCCCTATGCACGACTTGTAGTTAATTAATTTACATAGCATTACACTCAAGAAGGATGCTCTTCCTGTTTTTATTTCGCAGACGAGAGCCATAAAATTTGCTAAATTTAACCAGCCCACATCACAGGAGGCTCACTCGTCTGCCTGCCATCCAGAGCACAAAAACTAAATGCCGTCCACCTCCATGAATCTAGAGTGCTACAGTGAATTGTACTCAGTGACAGATTTCACTCACAGAGTGGAGTCTGAATCTTGTGTGCTCACAAATGACACTTTGCATTTAAAAATCTGCTCCCTGGTCAGGAAGGTGAGTGGGAGACTGATTCTGGGAACTGGGTGGGAGATACTCAGGGACCCATGGCTCCTCCAGCACCAGGGTTCTCATTGAGGGGGTTTGGGGTCACAGGTGGACCTGAAGCTCCTGATTGAATGTACATTTTAACCAAAGCTGTTGGCATTTCGAGCTTCCCAGATTGGTAAAGGAGACTCAAGAGATCAGGGTGTGATCCCTGGGTCGGGAAGATCTCCTGAAGAAGGAAATGGCAACGCACCCAGCGTTCTTCCTGGGAAGCCCATGAACAGGGGAGCTGGCAGCTGCAGTCCATGGGGTCACAAAGAGTCGGACGCAACTGAGCAACTGAACACTCACACTGTCGCTTCCCTCTAGATTGTAGGGCTACAAGAGGGAAACTGAGTGTGGTCTTATTTAGCTCACATTGCTTGAGGTAAGATCTACACCTGTCCTTTGACTTCGTGACGCAAGGTGCCCCATCCAGCTTACTCAGCACCACGCCCGGCTCAGCGCGAACGTCGGGCTCCCCAAGACTCCAGTCTTGATTGCCGCCAGCACACTTTGTTGGCATCCAACACCATTTTCTGCACAGACACACGTCTGTGAGAAATTGCATCAAGTTGCCGGAGGCCTTCTGTGGCCACCACGGTGGGGAGACCCTTGATGGAGGGTGTCCGTGGCCAGGAGCTTGCTCTCAGATGATGCTGCATCATTAAGGGTGTAAGACCCTCTCGCGGAGCCACTCCCCCAACCAGAGGAAGGCTTGCTGATGCCCTCAGGCCATGTGCTTTATTTCTGAGGCGCTCGCCAGTGGAGGGGGTGTGCCCACCAGGCACTCACAGCCTCAGCAGTCACCCCTTCACCTTCCTTCCCAGGCAAGACTTCAGCTCAGGGGCTCCTGCAGTCACAGCACAAAAGATGGTGATCGAAAGGAGTAAATCAGGAAGGGAAATGACCCCGGGCTGGGAGAGTCAATTCCTAGGCAGGTTGATAAGACGGGGGTCCCCAAGGAGAGAGGGGCCTGGAATTCTCAAGGAGGAAGAAAGGACAAACTTTTTTCCCTTTGCATTCCTTAGGATTATATAACAATAAAGTATCCTGCTTGAGGGCAGTTTCTAGAAAAAACCTTCTGGCTGATTCCGTTATCTTAAAATGTAAATTATGGGAGTGGGTCTAGTGAGGTCTTTACAACCACCAGACATTCTTCTGATTCACTGTAATGACTAATTAAAGCATACAACTCCATTGCTAACGCTACTGGAGGGGCGCTCTTTCTGCCGCCTCCTGATGTCTATGTCAGAAGCTTTCTCTCTCTCTTTGTACCTTAATAAAACTTGATGACACAAAAGCTCTGAGAGATCAAGTGTCTCTAACCCCAGATTGAATTCTTCTCCTCTGGAGGCCAAGAATCCCAGCATCTTTCGTGGTTCAGCAGCAACCCTTCTGGGCCCCCACTCCCCTTCTGTTATTCACATAATGGAGGGCTGGGCATGGAGCTTTGGTCCCCGCTTAGAATTCCCCCTGCAGGGGCGGCTCTTTCAGAGCCCCTGCAGCCTCTCTCCCTCTACTTGTGGGTCAGTGACAGGTCTGCACGTGGTCCCCTTGAGAAGTGGGAGCTGGGGCAGGCAGGCCGTGGGGCTGGCAGGCGGGGTCCATGCCCAGGACAGGGCAGCTCCTGGACTGCTGGGCTCCGGGGTCTCATGGGGAAGCTGCAAGAGGAGGGCTGGGCCCGAGTTTCCGCTTCCTGTCGGCTTTTGTCATGACGTGTGAATATGTGTCTGCTCTCTGTCTTCCAGTTTCCTCATCTCCGCAATGGAGCAGTGCCTCCCCTCCTGCCCTCCTGTCTCAGGGGAGGTCACGGAGCGCGAGAGCAGGGCGCCAGCAGGGAGGGACTGCAAGAGTAAGACAGCATCGGGGCAGGCAGCCCCTCTGAGCGCCCACCCTGGGTTAGACTCCCCGCAGAAGGGCTGCTCTAATACAAACACCACTGCCACGCCACACCTCGGGTCACGGGGGACGGCCGCAGGGACGAGCCCCCACCCCTGCAGGACACACGACACTGCAGACTACTGTGTGGGCTGGGGGTCCTGGGTCCCGCTCTGCTGGGCTGGTGGCAAAAGGTGTCTGAGGAAGACCTTGAGCTATACAACTGGTCTTACCTCATGTGTTTTTATAGTGTCTTTTGCTAGTCAGGACCTTTCAGGAAAACTCAGTGTGGGTTTAAGCTGCTTGGGATGAAAGAGTGATTGATTAGAGTAAGTGATATATTAGAAATTGGCTGGACATGGGGCCACCCTGCCCTTAGATCTGCCTGATAATTGATGGGGAGAGGGTGATGCAGGTGTCAGTAGCCATGGCAACCAGCATCAGGAGCTTCCATGGCAACCAGTGCTGCCCCGCCCCCCCGCCCCGCCCCCCACACATCCCTCCTCGGAGCATGCGTCACGTGAAGGACCTGGAGTCTTCCAGTAAGTCACCTGAGCTCAGGGTTTCAGATGGTTTTGTGAGGCTGCTCAGCAGAAATGGAAGAGACACACCACTAGAAGTATCATTAAAGCAAAGTGAGCTTTTACTTTAACTTTTAAGAATGCCTGTATTCAGATGACTGACTTCTCTCCATTTCCGACTGGATGGAAAAAGTAAAACCCTCCAGATTCCAGTGCCTTTTCAATCAGGGGTGGTTGGCATGGTACTTGGACTCTGGGATCAAGAGCCATGTGTGTCATGGAAATCTACTGGGAGAGCTTGGTCTCTGGCAAGATGCATAGCAAAACTGTGCAGGGTGCACCGGCTAGAGTTCAGAGTTACATCACACAGCAGGGACACCGTCCAGCACGGCCACGGAGTGATGGTTTTGGCGTTTGGATGCTCCGGACTGAGGCCACTTTGAGTGCCAGTTCCGCAGGTGGCTGGCTGGCCAGCTCCCCGAGCTGAAGCAGGCAGCTCCGGCTGCAGGTAAGCCTTGGCGTCCTTTCCCAGTTAGGGTCTCGACTTTAAACCCACCCTCGGATGGTCAGCTGGCCCGCTGTGCAGCCCGATCTGCAGATGGCACATCCCCTCCTCCACCTCTGTCCCCTCAGGCTACTCCAGCGGGGGCCACGGAGACTCCGGAGCCAGGGGAGGGCGAAGACCCTTGTCCTTTCAGGGTCTGTGGTCCCAGATGGCACCGCCCCAGTGTCCTACTTCTGAGGGTCCTGCACTCCCGGGGGCAGCCTCCCCTTAGGACACGGGGCGGGGTGGGCAGGCACTGCCATTCCTCCTTAGGGTCAGGGTCCCACTCCAGGGACCCTGGAGGCTTCTCAGCCTCGAAGCCCTGAGACAATTCCCCCAGCCTCCCCCAGCACGAGGCTGGGGGCTGCCACCGTGGTTCCTAAGGTCATCACCTCGGGGACTCCACGCATCACCTCCAGTTCTCTGAAATCTGTTTAATCAATTTGCTGTATTTTATTATTTTCATTAAAAATAGCATGGTCATCTCTGAGTTCCAGACTGGCCTTGTGACTGGAACACGAGCCCAGAGCCAGAAAAGAAGCTGGACTATACATGAGGAGAATGTGATTCGGAGCAAAACTGTGGTCACCTCTGCGTGTCCCCAGGTGGGCCTGTCTGTGGGTGGTTTGGGTCAAACAGCCTGGCACCCGCCAGGGCAGCAGAGCCGAGTGAACCCTGCCCCACGGGGAGGTCACCCCTGGGAGCCGCACGCAGCACCCGCCCGCACTGGGAGCCCACACCTAGAGGCAGGGTGCCCCCGGGGCTCCGCGGGGAGACAGGGAGTCACTGCAGAGCTGCCGCTTCACGGGGAGCCAGGGGCCGCCTGGGACAGCGGAGGATGAGGAGTTTGGTGGCCGAGCCTGGGGGACAACGCAGCTCAAAGCAGAGAAACCCCCGCCTAGAGGCGTGCCCCTAGCCTCATCCACAGCCTCCAAACTCACTCAGTAAAAAAAGCAACCGTTAGTCCCTTCAGTCATGTCAGACTCTGCAACTCCCATGGACTGTAGCCTGCCAGGCTCCTCCGTCCATGGGGATTCTCCAGGCAAGAATACTGGAGTGGGTTGCCATGACCTTCTCCAAGGGATCTTCCCCACCAGATCAAATCCTGCTTTGGAGGATTTTCCTGCTTTGGAGGCAGAGACTTTACCATCTGAGCCACCTCCCAAATAATTAGAATCGAAAACTTGGAAGAAGGTAGGGTTCCCACCTGTCATCCTAGAGGTATTTCTGCTGGAAGGGGTAAGTCACAGAGTCCCCCAGCAAAGGAGACACAGACCATACCATGCATATTTATACCTTATTTAAACATTTCAGAGCCATCCTCTCTAAATTCCTCCTTGGAGTTAGAGGCCTCGCAGGGCAAGACCTGATGGCAAATTGATGACTGAGCGGTCCAGAGCTAATCCAGTCACACAAGGCAGAATCTAAGAAGGATGAGTGTGTGTAACAACTTCAGGAATGTGTAGGATCTAAGATGATTTTAACACATACATGCCCACAGAGAAGTTTTGGGGTTTCCAGGGAATTCAGCTTCTAAGGATTCAGGATTCAGCGTCATCTCCCTCATCTCAATACTAAGAGAAATCAAACCTAGATATTCATTGGAAGGACTGATGCTGAAGCTCCAATCCTTTGGCCACCAGATTCGAAGAGCTGTCTCATTGGAAAAGACCTCGATGCTGGGAAAGACTGAAGGCAGGAGGAGAAGGGGGAAACAGAGGATGAAATGGTTGGATGACATCACTGACTCAGTGGACATGAGTTTGAGCAAACTCCAGGAGATGGTGATGGACAGGGAAGCCCGGCGTGCTGCAGTCCACGGGGTTGCACAATTAAACATGGCTGAGTGACTGAACAACACCCAGCTGGCTGAAACTGGGTACCTCCTGGGCCTCAGCCTGCCTGGGTTTTGTGTTTGGGGAGTGTTGAGCTGTCTGTGCCCACTGGGGAGACCACAGACCCTTGGGCACTCACTCTTTAGTGGGGACAGTGGGACATCAGTGAACACGGGGCTCAGACACCCCCAGTGACAGAAGGATGGGGCGCAGAGGTGCCAGGAGACAGGTGCCCGGTGAGAGCAGCCACACAGGCGGCACCAGGGATTTTAAAGCGAAGCGCCCGTCTGCCCTCATGCATCCTCTGTTGCCTCCTCTCACGCGAAGCCCCTGCCTCCCTCCCTCCACCCTGCGACTTGAGGACAGGCCTTTCATCCCGGGCTGGCGTGCAGCCCCCCGCCTGGCTCGGCCAACGCGCTGCATGGCTTTTGGGGTTCTGCCCGCACTCCGGTCTTTATGTTCCATCACAGGCTTCTCCATTTCCCCAAATTCTTCCGTGAATGGCGCCTGCAGTGCAGCCAACACCAAGTCTCGTGGGGACCCTTTTTCAGTGAACCTCCTGGAGGCCCAAGGCTGCCTCCGGGCTGCCAGGGGAGGCCGCCTGAGAGGAGATCGTCAAGGTCATGGGTTTCTCGGAGTCCCCGTGGATGGGTGATCCCACATTCCACAGCTTGGGAAGAAAACGGGGAGGCTCTGGGCAAAGAGAGGAGGTTCTGGGCAAAGAAGGGAGGCTCTGGGCAAAGAGGGGAAGCTCTGGGCAAAGGGCAAGTCGGGACGGAGTCGGGGCTGGCTGCTCTGGAGAACGGACCGCGGCCCCAGGCTCACGTGATCTGGGCAGCCCTACCTGGGGGTGGACAAGGAACTTCAGGACAGGCGGCCTCCAGGAGCCCACAGACCTGATGTCGGGCTCGTCAGAGGCTCCAATCTGCCCCATCACCCAGCTCAACTGGCTTCCAGCCATCCCGGAAGTGGACAGAGCCACGTCTTATATTCCTGTCATTTTTATTTTATGCTGGAGTGCAGTTGCTCAACAGCATTGTGCCAGTTTCAAGGGCACAGATTCAACGATACACACACGTGCCTATTCTTTTTTGAATGCTTTTCCCGTGCGGGTTATTACATGATACTGATGACTGCTCCCTTCCTTGCTGGCTATCTAGTTTATATACAGTCTTATGTCCTTGTCAGTCCTAACATGCTCTAAAAACAACCAAGCTGGACAGGCGTTGTGTAGAGGACTCTCACTGTCTTCTCTCCGGGGCTTTTTGGGTAAAGCTAAAATCTAAACAGAGGCTTCCCAGGTGGCGCTAGTGGTAAAGAACTGGCCTGCTGAGAGAGGCCGGTTTGATCCCTGGATCAGGAATATCCCCTGGAGGAGGGCATGGCAACCCACTCCAGCATTCTTGCCTGGAGAATCCCACGGACAGAGGAGCCTGGAGGTTGTGGAGAGTCAGCCACGACTGAAGCAACTTAGCACACAAAATCTAAACAAGACCTTGTATTGCTTGAGCAAAGATACTGGTTTTTATATTTCCAATGAGAATTTTTACCGCTGTTTTTAACACCCCTAAAAAAGCCCAATATGGTAAATCAGAATCGCATTTTATGAACTATTTTCCATTTAGCCAGATCCACAAATTGAAAGTTAATTTGAAGCTCCCTGTGACATCCAGTGGGGCTCAAGAGGCAGGTTTTTCAGTTTGGGGTGATCAGCTGAGTCCTGTCAGAAGCTGCACAAATAAGAGAATAATAGTTACAGTCGCTTGTTGCCTCATGGCTGAAAGGCTGCGCCCCTGCTAAACACGGCCCCTCGATCTCATCCAGATTGCAGGGTTCAGCCGCCTTGTGGTCGCACCTGAAGTGCAGAGAGAGGGCAGTGCAGAGGCAGGGGCCTGCGGCTCTTGACCTTTTGCCCCAACCTTGACCTTCTGACCACATGAGACCATGCTGGGGCACACCTGCTTTGCTCTGTGGGGGCTGGGGCTTTGTCTCCCCAGCTTCTCAGTAAAATGAAACAAAAAACATTTAAACAAATACTCTGACTTGGCGCAGTACGCTCAAGCCATGGCGACTACAAAGCGATCTGCAGGCTGTGCTGTGCTCACACGCTCGGTCATGTCCAGCTAGGACTTAACAATTTCCTCCTCGTCTTTTACTAAATTGGAAAAGAAACCTTCACAGACAGCCCCTCAGTGCCAGGAACCACAGACAGTGAAGCTGGCGGACTTCCCCTGTTTTAGACGAGAAGCTGAGCTGTGCTGGGTTCTGCTGACCTCCCTCTACCCGGCTCCTCAGCCCCCCGTGCTCTGGGTGGGAGCAGCAGCCCGTCTGTCTGGCCAGAAGCCTAGACACTTCTGTCCCCTGAATGATACGGCTGCCCGAACTCATGAGACTAGAGCAGCCACACACCCCAAAAACCCTGCCCCAGGGCTCACTGGGCAGTCTGGGCTGGGCCGAGGCAGCCTGCTTTCCCAAGCCCCTTAGTGGTCTCTTGTGATCAAGAGGCCAAGGTTGGGTCAAGAGGTCGAGCCTGAAAAGCACCGCCCCCCACCCCCCGGGAGCCGAAAACCTGCCCCTAGGAGGCCTGGCTGGGTGCTGGGCTCCTGTGCTGGCCTGGGAGTCTCACCTCCACTCGCTTTGTAACAAATCCTCCAGCCACGGCCATGGTCCCTGGAAGGCTTTTCCATTTTGATAAGAAATACTAGGAGGGCATGTTGAACTGTTGCTTATTCTAGAACACCGCAGTCTCACAGTAACTGTACAGGGGCCCCGGGTGCCCCTGGGAGAGTGGAAAGTCCAGACGAGCAGAGAGAAGGGGCCACGTCGCTTGGAAGGCAGGCACCCTCCCCTGGGACCACCGCACAAGGTCGCCAGCTGCCCCCGACCACCTGCCCCTCGCTGACCACCCAGGCCCGACTGTGCCTCTGAATTGCCCTGTGGCGCCCAACCCCACCTCCATGCCCTGGAAATGCCGGCTGCACACTTTCCTGTCAACCAGGCGCAGAACTAGCTGGACATGCTCCCCAGTGTGCGCTAAGACGTGCAGAAATGAAGCGTGTTCTAGGGTTCCCCAGGGCAGAGGTCAGCCTCCAACAGACCTGCATCTCTGTGGGTAAGTGGGTGGGCTTGGAGTATCATTGAGGGGAGCAGAAGAGAGCTGACCTGTGCACACAGGACTCCAGAAGGCAGCAGGGCTGGAGCACATGTCCTTCATGGTATCACCTCCTCCAGGAAGCCCCCCACCCCATCTCTTTGGCTGGAAAATGGGCTGGCCTCTGTCCTGCGTGTGCAGTGAGTGTCCATCTCTGGCCAGTGCAAGGAAGTGAGATATCCATGTCTGACCTTCCAGGGCGATGCTCGTGCCTCTGGGGGGTTGGGGTTGCTGTGGGCTGCTTCTGCACAAGCACAAAGTTGCCCACACACGTCCCTTGTAGGAGTCACCTTCCCGTTAGGGGGCCAGGCTCCGCTCGGGGTAATGGGGTGCTCCACCCCTGCCTGGATCCTCGGCCTGAATGTGGTCCTCTGAGGTCCTTCCGCACTGTGCTGGTTGAAGATGCAGACATTGGTGTGGCAGCCCCATTCTGTGGGGTGTCAGGGCCTCTGTGGAATAAGAAGCTGACCACTCCCCTAAAAGAAAGGATAGCTAGGACATTTAAGGCTCCGGGGTGAGACTGAGGAAACGAGGTAACAAGCTTGCGTTTTGACAAAGGGCTTTTCAGGACGCCTCTGTGCTCCTCCCACAGGAGCCACAGTGCTCCTGGTCTCCGTGGACCACATGTCCTCCTCTCAGGGTGGCTCCTATTGGCAGCTCCACCAGGCTGGCTTTCATCTCCATGAGGGCAAGAGAATTCCACGGGACAGATATGAAGTGGCCAGGGCTGGGGGTCAGTGAAACAGAAGGAGGGGCTGGGAAGACAGAATGCCAGGCCTCAGTGCATAAGCCAGGAACACCAGAGAAGCCAGAGGACCCCAGCTTTTGACCCATCGACTTCCTGACCCTTTGCCGTGTATCTGTTCAATCTGCACTCTGAAGAAGCCCCAGAACATCAAGTCAAGCATTTTTTACTACGAGGTCTTTCCCTGACCAACGCATTAGTCACCGACACTGAGAATCACTTAATATCTGCCAACGTCAGCACCGTCAAAGGTGCAAGGTTCCCCCCCGAAGGGACTGCCACATCCACAGCCATCCTTCCTTCCGGTAGCTGCCATTCCATACAGCCAGGAAATAAGATGTTCACAGGGAAGCTTCCCTGAGACGCCAAGAGTTGATGGGTGTGAAGACTTCACTGAAGGACTTGGCCACCTGCAGAATCTGCAGAGAGGACGTTCGAAAGCTGACCTGCACTGGAGCAAGCTTGTAGGGAGGGTCGGAATGCGGAGCAGGAGAGATCCCCCAAAAGAAGCCGGCTCCCACGCGGATCGGACAGGCAGCCTTCAACATGGTGGAGCCAAGATGGGCTCCATCAAATTCATGTGGTGTGAAGATTGCTTTGGCTCCTCTTGAGGGATGTCGCCCATGGAAGGACGGGGGACATGAGCCTTTAGGGGTTCACTGCAGCATCCTTCAGGAAATCTGCTCAGCCCAAGTTGGAAAAGAGATGCTGGATGAGATTCAGAGGTGGAACCAGCAGGAAGTACTGCTGGACTGAAAGTCTGGTGGGATCCTGGGGATTTTCTAGCTGAGCAGACAAAGGAGCTGTGCTCCTGTGGCCATGGAGGGAGCGGATTTAGGAGAGATGAGGAAGCAGGCTGCACACATGGCGAGTCTGGGGTTGCTGTTACATGTCTGCTCAGGGACCTCATGTCAACATTTGGGATACAGGAGCCTAGACTGAGATATGGACTGTGGGGTTGTCAGTAAATAGACTTAAAGTCAAGACTGAGATTGAATGAAGGAGGATATGTGGAGGCATGAGTCCAAGCAGCAGGGCCTGGGAGGGTCCACACGGCTGACTGGAGAGAGAACTGCCACAAAGGAGGCAATGACTGCAGGCGATGGGCCAGGGACCCCCGAGGGGGCTCCTCTCACCCAGATAGTGGATCAGGGGACCCCCGAGGGGGCTCCTCTCACCCAGATAGTGGATCAGGGGACCCCCGGGGGGGGTGTCCTCACACCCAGACGGTGGGTCAGGGGACCCCCGAGGGGGCTCCTCACACCCAGATGGTGGGTCAGGGGACCCCCGAGGGGGCTCCTCACACCCAGATAGTGGATCAGGGGACCCCCGAGGGGGCTCCTCTCACCCAGACGGTGGATCAGGGGACCCCCGGGGGGGGGGTGTCCTCACACCCAGACGGTGGGTCAGGAGACCCCCGAGGGGGCTCCTCACACCCAGAAGGTGGATCAGGGCACCCCCAAGGGATTCCTCGCATCCAGATGGTGGATTAGGGGAACCCCGAGGAGGGTGTCTTCACACCCAGATGGTGGGTCAGGGGACCCCAAGGAGGTGTCCTCACACCCAGACGGTGGGTCAGGAGACCCCCGAGGGGGCTCCTCACACCCAGACGGTGGGTCAGGGGACCCCCAAGGGGGGTGTCTTCACGCCCAGACGGTGGGTCAGGGGACCCCAAGGAGGTGTCCTCACACCCAGACGGTGGGTCAGGGGACCCCCAAGGGGGGGTGTCCTCACACCCAGATGGTGGATCAGGGGACCCCTGAGGGGGCTCCTCACACCCACGGTGGGTCATGGGACCCACCTGTGCAATGGCCTTGACTCCAAGGGAACACCATGCTCCCAGGGCCCAAAGCTGGCTTGGGCAAACACGTGCACACCCACAAACTGCAAAACAAGCCCAAACCCCACTAAACTCCTTCAGCGATTGTGTCTGGATGGTAAGATGCTGTGCAGATGGTGCTGGACACAGCAGGTGAGCACTTACATCGGTGGGACTGTCGGCATGAGAGCAGACAAAACAAACGTGATGCAACAGGGCTGGAGCCCGCTATCCTCCGCTGGACCGGAAATCTGAGCGTGAATGCACGATGATGCCATCCGTCTAAAATCCACGAATGTCCCAGGCTCTGGAAGGTGCAGGGGAGTCACAGCACCTGCACCGCGGTGTCCAGGGGCCACGGGCACTGGGAGGAGCAGGCAGAGGTCGGTGAATGAGCGTGCAGGTGTGCGAGCCAGTCCTCCAGGGCCTGGGCCTGCAGACTGGACGGACCTGGGGTAGTTTGGGGGGAAGGAGGGTGCCTGGCTGCCCTGTGCCCAGAGAGCCCAGGCGTGCGATCCTCAGTGCTCAGGGGAGCCGCCATCAGCGCATCTGCTGACGTCATCACCGTCATGCACAACTGGTGCGGAGGAGGGCAGCGGTCCTTGGGGGGCCAAAGAGGCATCCCAAGAGGCAGACTGGCCAACTCAGCAGGGCTAGCCCGACCACAACAGGTTCCAGGGAGGGCGTATGTAGGCAGGAGGCAGAGAGAACCATCTGGAAGCAGCAGTGAGTAACACCGGCTTCCAGGCTAGTGGTGGGTGGACAGAGAAGAGCAACTCTGCCTCTCGACAGGGGTGGGGGGATGATGGGGAGGGGTCTCAGGAGTCGGGCTCTAGTTACAGGAAAGAGGAGACCGCTGATAGAAGGTGTGAAGGCAAAGGGGCTTGCTCCAGGCTGGTCCGTCATTCCAGAGGGAAGGGGTGGGGTGTGTTTTCCAGAGTTGGGAACAGAGCTCAGAACCTAGCTCACAGGGACGAGGGCTCAGAAAATGAGCCTGACGTGCAGAGCAGAACCCGGGAGGTGGGGGGTCTGGAAGGAGACACTGATGTGAGCCCTGACTCTGCGATGCCCAGGGCCCAGCGAGACTGGGAGATGGAGGGAAGCCCTCGGAGGAAGGGGAAGAGAAGACCAGCAGACACCCACAGACTCCTGCCCGTGTGCCAGCCCCTGCCCCTGCGATCGGAACCAGTGCATCAGCAGAAGGAGGTGAGTTGAGGCAAAGATGCCGCCAGGTTGACAATCATGTAACTGTTCTTGGTAAAGGTACAATAAGTCTCTTCCATGAGGGCACAGAGGGCTGTGGACCTGCTAGACCTAGGACATCGGCGTAAACTCGGACAGCTGGGGGGTGAGGTTCAGTGATGAGGTTCACTTGATGCTCAAGGCTGGCTCTGTTCTCGCTCCAGGTGACAGGCAGGGACGCATGCAGTGCCCAGTGGCTGGGAGGGCAGGCGTGGTCTGGTAAACCCATAGGGAGGGGCTGTGGGGGTAAGCGGAGCCCAGCAGTCAGGGCCCAGTCCTAGAGCACATCCCCAAGTCCACCCTCAGGAGAGCGTCCCGATGCAGAGTTTCCAGAGGTCTGAGCACAGATGAGAACAGGGCCCAACTGGACCAAGCGCTGAGCACTGAGGATGCATTTGGACTGCACCACACATCAGGGTCCTTGGTACCAAGGTGCTTAAAACATCACAGAAGAAATAGCAAAGCAGCAATTTCTAATTAGCCAGCACCCTCTATAAAAGACAGAATGTGGTCCACTGGAGAAGGGAATGGCAAACCACTTCAGTATTCTTGCCTTGAGGACCCCATGAACAGTATGAAAAGGCAAAATGATAGGATACTGAAAGAGGAACTCCCCAGGTCAGTAGGTGCCCAATATGCTACTGGAGATCAGTGGAGAAATAACTCCAGAAAGAATGAAGGGATGGAGCCAAAGCAAAAACAATACCCAGCTGTGGATGTGACTGGTGATAGAAGCAAGATCTGATGCTGTAAAGAGCAATATTGCATAGGAACCTGCAATGTCAGGTCCATGAATCAAGGCAAATTGGAAGCAGTCAAACAAGAGATGGCAAGAGTGAACGTCAACATTCTAGGAATCAGTGAACTAAAATGGACTGGAATGGGTGAATTTAACTCAGATGACCATTAAATCTACTACTGCGGGCAGGAATCCCTCAGAAGAAATGGAGTGGCCATCATGGTCAACAAAAGAGTTCGAAATGCAGTACTTGAATGCAGTCTCAAAAACGACAGAATGATATCTGTTCGTTTCCAAGGCAAACCATTCAATATCACAGTAATCCAAGTCTATGCCCCAACCAGTAATGCTGAAGAAGCTGAAGTTGAACGGTTCTATGAAGACCTACAAGACCTTTTAGAACTAACACCCAAAAAAGATGTCCTTTTCATCATAGGGGACTGGAATGCAAAAATAGGAAGTCAAGAAACACCTGGAGTAACAGGCAAATTTGGCCTTGGAATACGGAATGAAGCAGGGCAAAGAAAATGCACTGGTCATAGCAAACACTCTCTTCCAACAACACAAGAGAAGACTCTACACATGGACATCACCAGATGGTCAACACCAAAATCAGATTGATTATATTCTTTGCAGCCAAAGATGGAGAAACTCTATACAGTCAGCAAAAACACGAACAGGAGCTGACTGTGGCTCAGATCATGAACTCCTTATTGCCAAGTTCAGACTAAAATTGAAGAAAGTAGGGAAAACCACTAGACCATTGAGGTATGACCTAAATCAAATCCCTTATGATTATACAGTGGAAGTGAGAAATAGATTTAAGGGCCTAGATCTGATAGAGTGCCTGATGAACTATGGACTGAGGTTCGTGACATTGTACAAGAGACAGGGATCAAGACCATCCCCATGGAAAAGAAATGCAAAAAAGCAAAATGGCTGCCTGGGGAGGCCTTACAAATAGCTGTGAAAAGAAGAGAAGTGAAAAGCAAAGGAGAAAAGGAAAGATATAAACATCTGAATGCAGAGTTCCAAAGAATAGCAAGAAGAGATAGGAAAGCCTTCCTCAGCGATCAATGCAAAGAAATAGAGGAAAACCACAGAATGGGAAAGACTAGAGATCTCTTCAAGAAAATTAAGATACCAAGGGAACATTTCATGCAAAGATGGGCTCGATAAAGGACAGAAATGGTATGGACCTAACAGAAGCAGAAGACACTAAGAGGTGGCAAGAATACACAGAAGAACTGTACAAAAAAGATCTTCATGACCCAGATCATCACAATGGTGTGATCACTGACCTAGAGCCAGACATCCTGGAATGTGAAGTCAAGTGGGCCTTAGAAAGCATCACTATGAACAAAGCTAGTGGAGGTGATGAAATTCCAGTTGAGCTATTTCAAATCCTGAAAGATGATGCTGTGAAAGTACTACACTCAATTTGCCAGCAAATTTGGAAAAGTCAGCAGTGGCCACGGGACTGGAAAAGGTCAGTTTTCATTCCAATCCCAAAGAAAGGCCATGCCAAGGAATGCTCAAACTACTGCACGATTGCACTCATCTCACACGCTGGTAAACTAATCCTCAAAATTCTCCAAGCCAGGCTTCAGGAATATGTGAACCATGAACTTCCAGATGTTCAAGCTGGTTTTAGAAAAGGCAGAGGAACCAGAGACCAAATTGCCAACATCCACTGGATCATCAAAAAGCAAGAGAGTTCCAGAAAAACATCTATTTCTGTTTTATTGACTATGCCAAAGCCTTTGACTATGTGGATCACAGTAAACTGTGGAAAATTCTGAAAGAGATGGGAATACCAGACCACCTGACCTGCCTCTTGAGAAATCTGTATGCAGGTCAAGAAGCAACAGTTAGAACTGGACATGGAACAACAGACTGGTTCCAAATAGGAAAAGGAGTACGTCAAGGCTGTATATTGTCACCCTGCTTATTTAACTTATATGTAGAGTACATCATGAGAAACACTGGGCTAGAAGAAGCACAAGCTGGAATCAAGATTGCTGGGAGAAATATCAATAACCTCAGATATGCAGATGACACCACCCTTATGGCAGAAAGTGAAGAGGAACTAAAAAGCCTCTTAATGAAGGTGAAAGAGGAGAGTGAAAAAGTTGGCTTAAAACTCAACATTCAGAAAACAAAGATCATGGCATCTGGTCCCATCACTTCATGGGAAATAGATGGGGAAACAGTGGAAACAGTGTCAGACTTTATTTTTCTGGGCTCAAAAATCACTGCAGATAGTGACTGCAGCCAGGAAATTAAAAGATGCTTACTTCTTGGAAGGAAAGTTATGACCAACCTAGATAGCATATTGAAAATCAGACATTACTTTGCCAACAAAGGTCCGTCTAGTCAAGGCTATGGTTTTTCCAGTGGTCATGTATGGATGTGAGAGTTGGACTGTGAAGAAAGCTGAGCGCCAAAGAATTGATGCATTTGAAGTGTGGTGTTGGAGAAGACTCTTGAGAGTCCCTTGGACTGCAAGGAGATCCAATCAGTCCATTCTGAAGGAGATCAGCCCTGGGATTTCTTTGGAAGGAATGATGCTAAAGCTGAAACTCCAGTACTTTGGCCACGTCATGCGAAGAGTCGACTCATTGGAAAAGACTCTGATGCTGGGAGGGATTGGGGGCAGGAGGAGAAGGGGACGACAGAGGATGAGATGGCTGGATGGCATCACTGACTCGATGGACGTGAGTCTGAGTGAACTCCGGGAGTTGGTGATGGACAGGGAGGCCTGGTGTGCTGAGATTCATGGGGTCACAGAGAGTCGGACACGACTGAACGACTGAACTGAACTGAACTGAACTCTATAAAAAGGCTTCCCTGGTGGCTCAGAGGTTAAAGTGCCTGCCTCCAATATGGGAGACCCGGGTTCGATCCCTGGGTTGGGAAGATCCCCTGGAGAAGGAAATGGCAACCCACTCCAGTACTCTTGCCTGGAGAATCCCATGGACAGAGGAGTCTGGTAGGCTACAGTCCATAGGGTCGCAAAGAGTCAGGCACGACTGAGTGACTTCACTTTCTTTCACTTTCTTTCTCTATAAAAAATACCCAGAGTGCAGTCTGAGTTTGACTTCTATCAAAATAAACTGAATTATAAGATAAAAGCATCTTGGTCTCCATTTACTGATTTATACTGACTTACACACGACTTGGTTAATACACTGTAATCTTTGGTCTCTTGGGCAAAGATAGTACAACTTTCACATGTTGTTCCTATCCTCTCTTTCATTGAAAACCCACGTTTTTTCCTACAAATCTGTTAAAATGCATATTGTTAGAAAATGATTGTTGACTTTGCAAAATTTTCCATCCCTCATTTCATTCCATTTATTAATTTACTCCTCGGCAAGTCATCTATAAAATCTGTTGGATTTTCTGTTCCATCAGGAGAAAAGCACAGAGCTCTGTGGTTTCTTTCATAATGTTGTGAAACTGAAGCCAGGTCCTGAGTGGACACCCATGATGTCACGTGCCCTGGCCCCAAGTTCCTGAGGTCAGCCACAGGCAGGAACAGGACGATCCTGGTAAGCATTCTGCCATCAGCTATGCCGTCAGTTCTATACTTCTCTCTAGGATGTTCTGGGGGAATAGGAGGGCAGTAGAGGAGGTGAGAATCAGGAAGGTCCCCTCTGACGCTGTGTGCCCTGGGCCCTAGAGGCCGACTGCATTCAGGCTTTGTGTGATCCAGATACACAGCTGCTGGAAGAGAACCCATTCCAGCCTGCTAAAGCAGACAGTGGTTTCATAAAGGCTGTGAGCAGCCCCAGTGTCTCCAGGACAAGCAAGAACCAGGCAAAGGTCCGAGCACAGCACAGTTCACCCAGTGGGCTATGTTCTTCTAGCGTCAGACCTCTGCTTCTGCCTCACCACCCCTGAACTGGATGCAGGGGGCTCCGTGGACCATTCCAGGAGAACCAGACATGGGGCCTTTGTCTTCCCAGCCCTTCTTGCATGCAATTGGGCTTCAGCACATGGGGCTCCCTGTAGGTGCACAGGAGTCTAAGAAACAAGGGTCTTTCCCCTCTATTAAATGCAGGTCTAACAGACTCATAATGTGGAAATGTGGAAGGAACAGTCAAACAATTTGTGGGCCGCCACCAGAAGCACCGGAGAACTGATGCCTTTGGACTGTGGTGCTGGAGAAGACTCTTGAGAGTCCCTTGGACTGCAAGGAGATCCAACCAGTCCATCCTAAAGGAGATCAACCCTGAATATTCATTGGAAGGACTGATGCTGAAGCTGAAATTCTAATACTTTGGCCACCTGATGCAAAGAACTGACTCACTGGAAAAGACCCCAGTGCTGGGAAAGACTGAAGGCAGGAAGAGAAGGGGACGACAGAGGATGAGATGGTTGGAAGGCATCACCAACTCAATGGACATGAGTGTGAGCAAACTCCAGGAGTTAGTGAAGGACAGGGAAGCCTGGTGCGCTGTAGTCCATGGGGTCACAGAGTCAGCCACGACTGAGCGACAGAACAGCAACAACAGCCAGGAACATGCATCCAAGATGAACCTGTCTTCTTTCATGAGCTGAGTTACTTCAACTGACCATTATTATCCAGAATTTACAATCAAAAAGAAGCAAGATACCATCTTTTGAATGTTCTTAAGATACATAATGTATTATTTAAGAAAGTAATGTGTAGATTGAGTCTTTGTAAGATTTCATCTCTGAATTATCAACCACACAAATGGGCAGTGGCTATCTGTAAGGAAGGACCATAAAATTTGAACTCTCCTCAAATAAAATTCTTATAGTTTTTTTCAGAAATAGCCAAGGACTGTTGGTACAGGCAGCAACCACAGAGCAAAGCAGGGAAGGATATATGTCCAGGACGCAATTATCTTTTCCAGACATTGAGATGACTGTTATCACCTTGAAAACCTGATGTGTGAAATGTAATTATTTTAAGTTTCTTGGGGCTGGGAAAATATTCAGCTGCAACTCACCACCCCATGCTTTCCAAATACACCTTTCTCTCTCCCCTTCAGGATTTTGGTAGAGATGTTAAGGATTCTAAAGCTTATCCAAGATACTCAAATTGGGCACAGGGAATCTGCGTGAATCCCTGAAAGCTCACCAAGGCTGCAGATCAAGGAGGCAGCATCGCATGCTCCGGCAGGGCGGGCGCTGGTCTGCAGGTGGGCCCTTGTCTCCATCCCCCGGCCCCTGAGACAGAGCTGTTGTCGAAGGAGTTCACAGGGCGACGAGCAGCCCAGACAGTTCCAACTTGGTCGACATGCTGCCCAAGACCTCAGATCATGGGAGGAGGCTTGAATAATCACCAACACAAAACCCAAGACTTCATGAATTTCATTTCTCACTGGTTATGGACAGAAAATGCTCACCTTGCTTTTAAAATGTCCACATCATTAGATAAAGTGCCCACAAAGTGGGCAATAATAACTGAGAGAATAGACTGACATGGAATTTACGCTTAATAAAACTTTCCCAGTTTTCTCCCAGTCTCAGCAGTAAAGTAGCTGAGAAGTGAGGTGAGTCCTAAAGGGAATCATTGCTGAGGGTTCCCCCACCTCTTTTTAGGTTTTAACAGGTTTTTTTTTTTTTTTTTTTTTTTTTTTTTTTTTTTTTTTATTGAAGTATGACTTGCCTAGTGGCTCAGATGGTAAATCAGATGGTAAAGCATCTGCCTACAATGTGGGAGACCCAGTTTCAGTCCCTGGGTCTGGAAGATCCCCTGGAGAAGGAAATGGCAACCCACTCCAGTATTCTTGCCTGGAAAATCCCATGGACAGTGGAACCTGGTAGGCTACAGTCCATGGGGTTGCAAAGAGTCGGACACGACTGAGCAACTTCACTTTCACTTTTCACTTTCATGCATAGGAGAAGGAAATGGCAACCCACTCCAGTGTTCTTGCCTGGAGAATCCCAGGGACGGCGGAGCCTGATGGGCTGCTGCCTATGGTGTTGCACAGAGTCGGACACGACTGAAGCAACTTAGCAGCAGCATACATGGCTTTATATATGTTTTTGAGGCTATTGTCTTTAAATGCACCTTATTATGAGTGGCTTGTGTTTAATCATGGATTTCTTTAAAACCACAGCCATGTTTTACTGCCTATTTTTAATTATTTTTAATTCAGTCCTCTTTGCTCCTTGAAGAAGTGGATCTTTCACCAAAAGGGCTAAACCAGGAGTAAAGGGGCCTCTGGCTCTGACAAGAGAGTATAAATGAGCATGTGTGTTTAACTGTAGTCAAATAGAATTTAATTCTAAATAAACACACATAATTTCTTTCAACATTTCCACATGACCTCGTAACCCCTTTTCCTATCAGAAATAAACTGAAATCGATTCGATGACTAAGAAGAGGAACACTTGAAAGGGCTAGGTCTGAGCATTTTCACGAAATGCTCACTTTTGGCAGCCCAAGCTGACCCACCCAATGATCTGCATGACAGTAATTATACGATAAGGACACATTTTTCTCTGTTCGTGATATGGAGGATCTAACACCGCAGAGTGTGTCATGTCTACAACGGCGAACGGAAACTTTGCAAACAGAGTCGTTTCTGCAGGTTTTATAAATGCCTTATCATTCATCTATCTGAATATTGTCCCTATAAAGCCAGGAGCTAACGTGGCACAATCTTTATAGCCTCCTTTTTCTTCCATAATTTTTCATCCAAAAGTTCAGTGGCGGCTGCTCTTTCTGAGGAGTGGGAGCATCGCTAAGCTGCTAAGCCCATCTTCCCAGCCAGCAGGCAGAACACAGCCGGAGCCACGCAAACACCCCCGTACCTGGAGGTGATGCGGGAAGCAGCGGGGCTCCGCTCGCACACCTGCGCCCGTGGAAGGCCTCCTCCAGCTCCTGGCCCGCTCTGATTGGCCTGCCTCCGGCTCTCGCCCCGCTCTGATTGGCCCGCAGTGACGTCACCGGGCCCACACGCCAGCGCTTCGGGCCAGCTCCGTGCCCCATGGGGTGGCTGCGATGCACGCCTCATTAGTCTCGCAGAGTCTATCCGGTACCGAGGTGAAGGTAAGAAAAGATGACAGGGCTTGCACACAAAATGAGCAGCTATTAATCCCTCCGCTCTAGGAAGCCCACCTGCACGGGACCCCCAGAGAATACTTCTGCCAGCTTGAAGTGGGGTGGAGGGGGGGCTTTTCCTCAGGTTGATCTGCACGCCCCCTCCACCCCGTGGAACTGAGAGGTGCCAGGGACCTCCTTCAGGGTTATTTATCAGGGGTGTTCCCTCCTTATTTACACGGTGCTTGACCACACTGGTTCTGCTAACACGAGTTCGAAAGTATTCAGCCTCTAGAACATATACTGGAGGGAATGTTCAATTTTCTACTAGGAACTGGTACAGAAGTCACTGTCCTCTAGCATCATTCTGACAAGGTTTGATTTCTTCCGATGTAGTTTGAATTCATGGCATCCAACTGTGTCTGAGAAACCCATGTGGCTGTCTTCCTAATTTTGTTCAACACACGTTTATCAACCACCTGCTACACAGCAGACACTCTACCAGGTAATCAAAGTAAGAACATGAGTAGAATAACAAGCCAAGGAAGCAGCCATTTGACAAAGAAAGCTCAGATCCTGAAACAAGACAGTCTGGGCCCAGCATACATGCGGCAATGACCCTGCGTCAGGCAGTTCCACACGGCTGTATATACGTTACCTCTTTTTATACTCATGGACTTCTGCGGGGCAGTGTATCAGTTAGCACTGGCTAGGTTTTGCTGAAGTAACAAGCATTCTCTCATCAGAGGCTTATAGCTATGTTTACTTCTTGTCATTGCAACGATTTGAGGGGGTCTGCAGAGCTTCCTAGGGCAGCTCCCTCCATGAACTGGTCCAGCTGCAGCCAGATTAGTCTTCAGGCATCTTCCTGTTCACACATCCCTCCATAGAGTCCAGGGCAAGGGGCGATCAGGATATAAAATGGAGCTGCTGCTGCTGCTAAGTTGCTTCAGTCGTGTCCGACTCTGTGCAACCCCATAGACGGCAGCCCACCAGGCTCCCCTGTCCCTGGGATTCTCCAGGCAAGAACACTGGAGTGGGTGAAAATGGAGCACAGGCTATTAAATGTTTCTCTGGAAGAGACCCAGATCACTCTCACCCGCATTTTATTTGCCAAAGAAGTCATGTGAAGATGACTGTCTTCCATGTATTTGAGGAAGTGCACCCTCACGTCCATGCCCACAAGGACAGGACCTGCAGCCATGCAGATTCCAGGGGGGAAAGACTCACATGCAGTTTACTGAGGAATACAGTGCAGTTCAGACAGGTTATGCAATCAGCGGTCACTGTGCTGAATTTGACCCAGGCAGCCCCTCTGTGGAATTGAGCCCTTACCCACCATTACAGCTGCTCCATTATAATCTGCCATTGCATCAGAACCCAAGGAGTGGGGTAAAACCCAGGGAGCTCAGGGAGTGGTGCCTAGAGTTTCACTGGACTCCAGCTGGGTCTGGGAGTTGGACAGGGATGTCCTCCAAGGCAGCAGAGGAGGGGATCAAGGAGATGCAGGAAGGCTGTTAGGTCCTTACCATTTCTGTCCTTTATTGTGCCCATCCTTGCATGAAATGTTCCCTTGCTATCTCCAGTTTTCTTGAAGAGATCTCTAGCGGAAATCAAGATTACCAGGAGAAACATCAACAACCTCAGATGTGCAGGTGATACCACTCTAATGACAGAAAGCAATGAGGGACAAGGAGCATCTTGATGAGGGTGAAAGAGGAGAGTAAAAAATGTTGGCTGAAAACTCAACATTCAAAAAACTAAGATCACAACATCTGGTCCCATCACTTCATGGCAAGTAGAAGAGGAAAAAGTAGAAGCAGTGAGAGATTTTCTATTTTGGGGCTCCAAAATCACTGCAGATGGTGACTGCAGCCATAAAATTAAAAGACACTTGCTCCTTGGAAGAAAAGCTATGACAAAACTAGACAGCATATTGAAAAGCAGAGACATCACTTTGCCCACAAAGGACTGTATAGTCAAAGCTATGATTTTTCCAGTAGTCACATACGGATGTGAGAGTTGGACTTTAAAGAAGGCTGAGCACCAAAGAATTGATGCTTCCAAATTGTGATGCTGGGGAAGACTCTTGAGAGTCCCTTGGACTCCAAGGAGTCCAGTCAATCCAAAGGAAATCAACCATAAATATTCATTGGAAAGACTGACGCTGAAGCTGCAATCCTTTGGCCACCTGATGTAAAGAGCCGGCTCATTGGAAAAGACCCTGATGCTGGGAAAGATTGAGGGCAGGAGAAGAAAAGGGTGACAGAGGATGAGATGGTTGGATAGCATCACCGACTCAATGGACATGAATTTGAGCAAAGTACAGGGAGGCCTGGCGTGCTGTAGTCCAGGGTGTCACAAAGAGTCAGACACAACTGAGCCACTGAACAACAACCAAAGCAGCAGCAGCAAGGCTGTGTCCAGCATGGGTGGTGAGGACCAGGGTGTGGGATGGAGACTGAACATCACGGGTCTGCAGGGCCTGTTCCAAACAAGCCCTGGCTAATCTGCAGGAGGCCCTCATCTGGCCCCTGGCCTCTAATTGACTGCTGAAGCACCCTGGGTGAGCTCAACAGGTGGCCCCTTTTCATTCTCGATTGCCTTCATTTACTCCCGGCAAGGTGCGAGTCATGGCTGTGACCCACGGAGGGGCCACTTGCAAAGCTTGTTAATGTTGTCCCTGAGAGACCACACAATGTATATGCTCTTTAACTGATGTACAGTTGACATGTAATACAATGTACATTTCAGATATCCTACGTAGTGATTTGACATTTGTATTATTTGGAATGATCACCACAATAGTCTAGTGACTCCCGTCCCAAACAAGTTATCACCGTATCATCGCCTGTATCCTTATTCTCTTTACTACATCGCTTTGTCATATCATTTTATAACTGGAGGTTTGTACACCTTAAACTCCTTTACCTATTTCACCCCTAGCCCACTCCCTTCCCCTCTGACAACCACCCTTTTGTTATCTGTATCTATGAGTTTGTTTGCTTGTTTGCTTCATTTCTGTTTCTCAGATTCCACATGTTAGTGAGATCATTTGTCTTTCTTTGTCTGATTTATTGTGTGCATACTCAGTCATGTCTGATTCTTTGTGACCCTATGGACTGTAGCCCACCAGGCTCCTCTGTCCATGGGATTTTCCAGGCCAGAATACTGGAGTGGGTTGCCATTTCATTTTCCAGAGGATCTTCCAGACCCAGGGATCAACCTGCATCTCCTGCACTGCAAGCAGATTCTTTACGCTACGCCACCATTTATCTCACTTAGCATAATATCCTCTAGGTCCATCCATGTTGTTTCAAATGGCAAGATTTCATTTTTATTATGGCTAATATGCCATATATATAATATGCCATTATATATATATATATATGTCTTTTTTAATCCATTCATCTATTGATGGGCACTTAGGTTGATTACATATCTTGGCTATTGTAAATAATGCTGCAATGACTATTAGTGTGTGTGTGTGTATATATATATATCTGATTTTGTGGTTTTTTCCATGCAGATACCCCAAAGTGGAATTGCTTAATCATAAGGCAGCTCTACTTCAAGTGTTTTGAGGAGCACTCGATGTTATCTACAGTGGCTACACCAGTTTACATTCCTACCAACAGTGTTTGAAGATTCTCCTTTCTCCACATCCTTGCCAGTGTTTGATATTTCTCATCTTTTTGACGATAGCTATTCTGACAGGTGTGGAGTAATTGTCTCGTGGTTTTGATTTGTATTTTTCTAATAATGGTGATATTGAGCACCCTTTCATGTGCCCATTGGCCATGTATATGTCTTTGGGAAAATATCTCTAAGTGGCCAGAAAGGCATATTTGTCTTATTACTGACTTTAAACAAAATCCTTTCCACTTTCCACTGTTGAGTATGAGTTGACTGTAGGTTTGTCATATGTGGCCTTAATTATGTTGAGATATGTTCCCTCTATACCTACTTTGTTGAGGGGATTTTTTAATCATAAATAGTTGTTGAATTTTGCCAAAGCTTTTTCTATATCTATAGAGATCATCATATATATTTTATTCTTCAGTTTGTTCTTGTGGTGTATCACATCAATTGATTTGTGGATGTTGGACCATCTTTTGACCCCTGAGATGAATCCCATTTGATCATGGTGGTATAATCCTTTTATCGTACTGTTGAATTTGGTCTGCTAACATTTTGTTGAGGATGTTTGGCATTTATATTCATCAGTAACACTGGCTTGAACTTTCTTTTTTTGGTGGCATCTTGATTTGCTTTTGGTATCAGGGCAATGATAGCCCCATAGAATGTGTTGGGAAGCATTCTCTCCTCTTCAGTTTTTATACTTTGGGAAGGATGGTGTTCTCTCTCGGTTTGATGAAGCCATCACATCCTGAACACTTTTGTTGATTGGAAGGTTTTATTTTGTTTCTTTTCCCACTGATTCAGTTTCATTACTGATAATCAATCTGTTCATATTTTCTGTTTCTTCCTGATTCAGTATTGAGAGACTGTATATTTCCAGGAGTTTATTCATTTCTTCTCCGTTATCCATTATATTGGTGTATAATTCTTTTGCCAACAAAGGTCCATCTAGTCAAAGTTATGGGTTTTCCAGTAGTCATGTATGGATGTGAGAGTTGGACTCGAATGAAAGCTGAGCACTAAAGAGTTGATACTTTTGAACTGTGGTGGTGGAGAAGACTCTTGAGAGTCCCTTAGACTGCAAGGAGATCCAACAACTCCATCCTAAAGGAAGTAAGTCTGAATATTCATTGGAAGGACTGATGCTGAAGCTGAGACTCCAATACTTTGGCCACCTGATGTGAAGAACTGACTCATTGGAAAAGACCCTGATGCTGGGAAATTTGAAGGTGGGAGGAAAAGGGAACAACAGAGGATGAGATGGTTGGATGGCATTACCAACTCAATGGTCATGAGTTTGAGTAAGCTCTGGGAGTTGGTGATGGACAGGGAGACCTGACATGCTGCAGTCCATGGGGTCACAAATTGGACACGACTGAGTGACTGAACTGAACTGAATTGCTCATAACTGTCTCTTATAATCCTTTATATTTCTGTGGCATTAGTTAAAACTTCTCTTTCATTTCTGATTTTATTTTGGAGCATCCTCTTTCTTTTTTTGGATGAGTCTGGCCAAAATTTTATCAATTTGATTTATCTTTTCAAAGGATTAGCTTTTAGTTGCATTGATGATTTTTAGGCGCTGTTTTATTATTTACACTTTGACCTTCCTTAAATAACTTTGGGCTTTGTTTGTTCTTCTTTTCTGGTTCCTTTAGATGTAAGGTCAGATCATTTGTTTCAGATTTTTTTTTCTTTTTTCTTGAAATAGACTTGTATTGCTATAAACTTCCCTCTTAGAATTGCTTTTGCTGTGTCCCATAGATTTTGGATTGATGTATTTCCATTTTTGTTTGTCCTTAGGTGTTTTTTATTTCCTCTGATGTCTTCAGTGACTCATTGGTTGTTTAGTAACATCTTGTTTGGACTCCATCCATGCACTTGTGTTTTTTGCTTCTTAGAGTGCATTTCTAGTTTCAGATCATTGTGGCTGGAAAAGATGCTTGATATAACTTTAATTTTCTTAAATTTATTGAGACATATTTTGTGGCCTAGGCCTGTGATCTATCCTGGAGAATGTTTCTTGTGCACTTGGAAAGAATATGTATTCTGCTGCTTCTTGGCTGGAATACCCTCTATATACTTATTATGCCCATCTGACCTAATGTGACATCCAAGGCCTGTTTCTCCTCATTGATTTTCTCTGGATCATCTGTCCATTGAGGTAAGTGAGGTGTTAGAGTCCCCCATTATTACTGTGTTACTGTCAGTTTCTATCTTTTTGCGTGGTATATTTTCTTTATGTATTTAGGGGCTCCTGTGTTGGGTGCATATATATTTATAGTTGTTATATCTTCTCATTGAATGGATCCCTCTATCATTATGTAATGTCCGTCTTTGTATCTTTGCAACAGTCTTTTGTTTAAAGTCTATTTTGTCTGTTATGAGTATTGCATAAAATTTTTATCAGGTAGAATTTGTTTACCCGGCCAATATAATTTACTTAGTTCCAATGATTATCTGCAACTTTTTTCTTTATTTGCTGTTGGAATTAAAAATAATAATGTTTGAAACTACAACATAAAATGCTTTAGCTATGTTTCTTGAATCTGAGCAATTCTTAACCCTTCAAAATGCTTGAAGACTCCCATTACTCACTTATTTTGACTTTTGTTATAATATTTCTTAAATTTCTATAATTTGAATAGTGGGTATAAATGCCTATACTTACATCAGCCATACAACTGTAAAACTAAAATGGATTTTAAATTAAATACAAACAAAATTCAAAATCCAATATAATTCCAATTGCAATATAAAATTTAATGTGACAGATAAGATTGTTTTCTTGAAACACAATTGGGGAAGGACAGAAGGTCAGCCCGCCTCATGATCTTGTATTGCTTGTCCACAGTGCCTGTAATCGCATATTAGAGAGTAATTCAACTAACATTCAAATATCCCAGGAGGGGTGATACTTTAATTCATGTTCATCAATCAATGTCTCTGCTCCCGAGTTCTGAGAAAATGCAAGGTTCTCTGGTTCCACAAACGTTTGATCCTGATTTCACCATAAGAAGAATGTTTTTAAACTCTTAAGTTTAGAATAATACACAAGCCAGTGTATGGTAAACCAGACGAAACCACTGGGGGCCCTGGCTGTGGTGAGTAGCTCTGGTCACTAGGCGTTTGGAGTACAGGCTTTCATCGCCTGTGCCTCGTCTAGATGTGGCTGTTGGATGCGGAGTGCTGCGGCTCCGTGCGGCCACTTCAGAACAAAGCCGTGTGCATCTTGAGGTGCTAACACGTGCAGCACGGGCACCTCTAATAGCTGTGCAAGGCGAGTTAACGTGTGACACGTCCACGTAATAGAGCACACGTGTGTTACATTCATTACATGGGAGAAGCTTGGGTGACTCTAGCTGACCTTTAAAATGAGGAATAACCTCCGTGGACAACTTGGGCTTAAACTGTAATGCTTTATACCTGGGCATAAAGCAAGGAAAGAGATGGGAATTTTAAGGAACAAACAAGCATAACTTCTGGTTGTTTTGAAACTTTGAGTAGAAACCTAACCAAAACCAACAGTGAGGTATGTGAGGTATTAAAATCATGACACGATTTTAAGCCGCGTTCTCTGTATGGAAGAACGAGACTCACACTGGTGTGGAAACATGATCAGACGCGTGGACCCCCAGCACAGGCTTCAGGAGCATCGGGCGCGGTCTCGTGCCGTGTGTCCTCAGGAGTTAACTTGACAACTGCAGCCTGCTGTTGCTGTTGCTGTTGTTCAAGCTACTACACGGGTTCAGTTGAGGCACAACTTGACTTTGCAATTAGAAATTTTTATTTTTCAATTTAAAAAGTTTCCACAAGCTGCAGTTGCTTATTTTTGTAAGTTTGAGGATTCTTGATGCTATATAAGCTGAATAAGCTTGCATGAAAATGAGTGATAAGGCAAATATGCATATAATTAACAACCTAATTAAAATTTTGCTTTCATAAAAATATCTCGACTTTCTGATTGATTTGATGACAGAGGATGAAATGGTTGGATGGCATCACCGACTCGATGACATGAGTTTGAACAAGCTCCAGCAGTTGACGAACAGGGAAGCCTGGCATGCTGTAGTCCATGGGGTCACAAAGAGTCAGACACGACTGAGCAACTGAACAGAACTGAATATAAACTTGAACGTATCCTATCAATTTATATGACTCCAATACTATTTCCTTCTTTTATATTCCTAAGGCTTTAAAGAAAAAAAATGATAATTTTAACAAAGAGCTATGCTGCAAAAAGTAAAGTTATTAGTGTGCTGAAATAACTTTTCCTTGACAAGTAGAGACAGAAATATTGTAAATAAGGTTTAAAGTTTAAAATTACGTAATTTTTATTATGGAAAGGGAAAGTAGGCATGAAGTATTCTAATGAGAGGATCTAAAAATAGGGCACCAAGAACTTCTGAAAAAAGAAGATAGCAGAGCCATAGGTGAGGATCAGCAGGGGTGACTTGGTAGAATTTAGATCATACTCTACCCATTGTCTTAAATATGTCAAGGTTCCAGTGGGGATAATCTGTTAGGGTACACAGATAAGCCTAGTTTGATATTGAAGTTTCAAATTCTTTTTTTTACTACTTTTATTAATTCAAAAGTGATGAAATTAAATTTATTTAGGCTGTTCTGATATTGACAATGCATTATTGAAAGTATATTAGATGTAAAATGTGTCAAGACTAAATTGACTTTATTTTATATATTCAGTGGTATTCTATGTTAAGAAAACCATTAAAATAAATCTTCATATCAGCCAGTCAATAGGCAAAAACAGATAATTAGATGAAAAATATTTTAAAAATATTAGTTACTGGGACTTCCCTGGTGGTCCAGTGGCTAAGGCTCCATACTCTCAATGTAGAGGGCCTGGGTTTGACCCCTGCTCAGGGAACTGGATACCACAGATCACACCTAAGGACCCCACACGCCACAACTAAGACCTAACACAGCCAGATAAGTATATAAACATATTAATTAATTGTGTGTGCTGTGTGCTAAGTCGCTTCAGTTGTGTCCAACTCTGCAACCTGCCAGGCTCCTTGGTCCATGGGATTCTCCAGGCAAAAATACTGGAGTGGGTTCTCATTTCCTTCTCCAAGGGATCTTCCCCATCCAGGGACTGAACCTGTGTCTCTTATGTCTGTTGTATTGGCGGCAGGCCCTTTAGCACAACCTGGGAAGCCAGCTGCTGCTGCTGCTGCCAAGTCGCGTCAGTCGTGTCCGACTCTGTGCCACCCCATAGACGGCAGCCCACCAGGCTCCCCCGTCCCTGGGATTCTCCAGGCAAGAACACTGGAGTGGGTTGCCATTTCCTTCTCCAATGCATGAAAGTGAAAAGTGAAAGTGAAGTCGCTCAGTCGTGTCCGACCCTCAGCGACCCCATGGACTGCAGCCCACCAGGCTCCTCGGTCCATGGGATTTTCCAGGCAAGAGTACTGGAGTGGGGTGCCATCGCCTTAGTGGTCAATAAATAGATATTAAAATCTCTTAATGTATTTTTAATTATATCCACCTCAAACAAATAGCTATGAATCAGAAATACTCTCAAAGTCAATGCTATCATTTTTTCCCCATAAATTCAAGCCAACGCAATTAGGAAAGAAAAATGCAAGTTACAAATAATAGAGAGGAAACAGCATTGTCATATTTGCTTAAGATAACAACGTCTACTGGGACGCATAGGAGACTTCACCGAAACGCCGTTAGAGCTGACGAGAGACGTGACTTGTGACCATATATCAGCAGATGCATAAACCATATGGGAAAAGAAATACAATTTATAGTAATGTGTGTATGTCTGTATATTAAAAAATACAGATATATATAATTTAGTATTACAACTTTGGCATGGCATGTGTCAGTTGCATCCAACTCTTTGTGAATCCTTGAACTGTATCCCTCCAGGCTCCTCTGTTCATGGGATTTTCCAGGCAAGAATACTGGAGTGGGTTGCTATTTCCTTCTCCAGAGGATCTTCCCGACCCAGGGATTGAACCCTTGTTTCTTGCCTCTCCTGCATTGGCAGGAGGGCTCTTTCCCAGTTGAGCTACAGTGGCAGCCCTTGAATACAGGGCTCAAATTGTATAAATTGCTTTCCTAAAGCAAAGACTACATCAGGGGAAGCCCCTGATGGCTCAGTGGGAAAGAATCCACCTGCCATTGCACCAGTGCAGGAGACGTGGGTTTGATTCTTGGGTCAGGAAGATCTCCTGGAGGAAGAAATGGCAACTCACCCCAGTATTCTTGCTTGGGAAATCCCATGGACAGTGGAGTCTGGCAGGCAACAGTTCATGGCGTCACAAAGAATTGGACATGACTTAGAACATTACTAAATTTTTCTAAAGCTTATTTGGAAGTAAAAAATACGTAGCAACTAGTCACTTTAAGATGCCAAGCAGGACTTTCCTGGTCATCCAGTGGTTAAGAATCCACCTGCTAATACAGGGGACATGGGTTTGATTTCTAGTCTGGGAAGATTCTATATACCGCAGGTCAACAAGGTCGTGCACCACAGCTATTGAACCCACTACCCTCGAGTCTGCATGTTACAGCTGCTGAGTCTGCGTGCCCTCGTGCCCACGCTCCACAGTGAGAGAAGCCGCTGCTGTGAGAGGTCCCCCGCGTCTCACCCGGAGAGTCGACCTCGTCTGCCGCAACCAGAGAAAGTCTGCTCACAGCAGCAAAGATGCAACGCCACCAGAAGTAAATTTAAAAAATATTTTAAAAAATATGCCAGCAGTAAAGTATCATCTTACAAAAGCACAAGAATTAAAACACCTATGAGCGGACCAGTGAGATATACTGGGAAGCCCAGACATAGACTCAGCTATGAGTAAGAAGTTGATAGATTATGTCAGCATTTCTGATAATAAGAAAAGAGTCATTATTTTTAAAAAAATGACTTTGAGCTGTTGCCTAATTATTTTTTCAAATTAAAAAATACAAAAATTAATTTCTGATTATATATATATAAAATTATGCATATATTTTTGCAGGTTTACTATTACACATTATGTACATATATGTTACATATTTGTACATACATGTACATGTGTGTGTGTGTGTACTCAGTCATGTCTGACTAGCTGTGACCCCATGGACTGTAGCCCACCAGACTCCTCTGCCCGTGAGAGTCTCCAGGCAAGACTACTGGAGTGGTTGCCATTTCCTTCTCGAGGGGATCTTCCTGACCCAGAGTTCAAACCTGCATCTTTTACTTCTCATGCACCAGCAGGTGATTTCTTTACCACAATACCAGGCTTCCCTGGTGGCTCAGATGGTAAAGAGTCTGCCTGCAATGTGGGAGACCCAGGTTCGATCCCTGGCTCGGGAAGATCCTCTGGAGAAGGAAATGGCAACCCACTCCAGTACACTCCAGAAAACCCATGGACGGAGTAGCCTGGTATGGAACAGGCTGAGAGACTTGACATTTCCTTTCCCTCTGCCGTCTGGGAAGTCCTCTGTATGCGTATGTACAGATAACATGTGTATTTATACAGATACAGATGACATGTGTGTGTACAATTTAAAGTATGAAGGGAAATCCACCAGGGGAGTGCTAGCCAGTGGGAATATTATGTGAACTACAGAGGCAGTTGTAAACTTCTAGTGGCCACGTGAGAAAAGTATAGGGAGAAGGTGAAATTGATTTTAATAATATTTTATTTAATCCAATATATCATAATTATGTCATTTCAACTTGTACTCAGTTGAAAAAATATTTTTAAGTAGTTTTACCTTTTTTTCTTACTAAAACTTTGCAACCCATGGGTGTTTTCTACTTAAAGCACACTTCATTTGCTCTAGCCACATTTTAATGGTACTGGGCAGTAGATAAAAATAAGATAAAACAAGATAAAAACAGATGAGCATTTACCTTTATAATCTCCTATAAGAAAAGTCCTCCTACTCATAAGACCAAAGGCAAAAAAAAAAAAAAAAAAAAGTAAAAGTTAGTGTTACATCCATATTTGTTTAAAATCTTCTTTATGTAAAAGTAATTATTAAAATAACACAAATATGTATCAGAGCAAGGTAATACTTTAAAAATGAGCAAAACTCATTCAACAATTCATAAAACTGAAATGCAAGAAGTAAGCAAATAAAATGGAAAAGAACTTTAAAGATTGTGCAAATTCAAACAGTGCCTGCTTTAAAACAATCTGCCTAAGATCCTTTGTTGCTTTTTTGTAAAATTAGACCAAGAACGCCGCCTGTGCCATATGGCTACTGCGAGGATTAAATAAGAGAGTGAGCAGAGGACCTGGAACACAGCAGACAAGCAGTAAATCTTACCTCATTTCCAGAGACAACTTTTTGGATGATAAACATACACAGGGAATAAACAATTTGTAAATTAGAATTATTTATAAAATTATTTAGCCAATTAAAACAATCTCATTCTTATCTCACACGGATCATTTTCTGTAAGAGACACAACTTAATTTGACAATTAAATATGCATTGCACTTTCTTATCTCTCTCTGGTTTCTTTTCAGTCATCACTTGTGAATAGATATAGTTTTAGAGAAGGCGTGCATGCTAAGTCACTTCAGTTGTATCCAACTCTTTGCCACCCTATGGACTGTAACCTACCGGTCTCCTCTGCCCATGGGATTTCCCAGGCAAGAATACTGGAGTGCGTTGCCATGCCCTCCTCCATGGGATCTTCCTGACCCAGGAATCGATCCTGCTTCTCTTAAGTCCTCTGCATTGGCAGGCGGGTTCTTTACCACTGCCGCCTCCTGGGAAACTCGGAGAAGGCCTGGAGAGCTCAAATAATCATCATGAGCCCGTGCGTCACAGGGCTGGATTTCACGGACTAGACCAGCACCCAGGGGCTCTTGCGATGCATGAGCCCACCTACAGCCTAAAAGCCAGTGGCAGGGGCTAACCCCAGGAGGGAAAGGCGATCGACTCAAAGACGTCTTAGAAGCTCACTTGCACTTGTGTTTGCACCCATTTCTGTGTTGTTTTCAGCCCTATCCTCAGAATGAAAATACACTAGAATTTAAAGCACATTTGAACTTCAGACCCTGTACAATTAACTGTAAGAACAGGCATTTAAATATTATTTTACTAACACATATTTTTAGTATAGGAAGACTCTCAGAAAATATTAAACCTGAAAATATTTTTAAGGATATTTGGAAGTGAAAGCAGGAAAAAGTTGTTGGAAGATTTGAGCCTAAAACCCAGAACCTCGGAGACCCAAGTCATGATTTTTCATGGTGTCCCGTCATGCAGAATATTTCAAAGTTAACAAATGGCTAACCTTCACAATAGAATTTAATTTTGTTGCCGTTTAGTCACTAATTTGTGCCCAACTCTTTGAGATGCTATGAAATGCAGCACACCATGCTTCCTTGTCCTTCATTATCTCCTGGACTTTGCTCAGACTTACGTCCATTGAGTCGCTGATGGCATCCAACCATCTCATCCTCTGTCACTTGCTTCTCCTCCTGCCCTCAATCTTTCCCAGCATCAGGGTCTTTTCCAATGAGTCTGTTTTTCACATCAGGTGGCCAAAGTATTGCAGCTTCAGCTTCAGCATCAGTCCTTCCAATGAGAATTCAGGGTTGACTTCCTTTAGTATTGACTGGTTTGATCTCCTTGCTGCCCAAGAGACTCTCAAGAGTCTTCTCCAGGACTACAGTTGAAAAGCATCAGTTCTTTGGTGCTCAGTCTTATGATCCAATTCTCACACCCTTACATGACAACTGGAAAACCCCTAAGTTTGACTATACGGACCATGTTGGCAAAGTGATGTCTCTGCTTTTTAACATACTGTCTAGGTTTGTGATGGCTTTCCTTTCAAGAAACCAGCGTCTTTTAATTTCATGGTTGCAGTCACCATCTGCAGTGATTTTGGAGCCCAAGAAAATAAAATCTGTCACTGTTTCTGCTTTTTGCCATAAAGTGATGGACCAGACGCCATGATCTTGTTCTATACCCCAGCCATTAGTGCTGAAGAAACTGAAGTGAAACAGTTCTGTGAAGACCTACAAGAATTTAATTTTAATGTCTGTTTAATATGCGGTGTTTTTCCTTTTTAGCAGTTATTTATTTATCTGGCTGTGCTGGGCCTTTGCTGCCGCCCTCGGGCTTTCTCTGGTTGCAGTGAGCATTTCAGCGGCTTCTTTTGTCGCAGAGCACAGACTCCAGAGCTTGGGCTCCATAGTGGGGCACACAGGCTTTGTTGCCCTTTGGCCTGTGAAATCTGCCTCAACCAGGGTGGAGCCCGTGTCCCCTGCATTTGGCAATTCTCAATCACTGGACCACCAGCAAAGTCCCTAAGTTGCACATTCCTGATGGACACAGTGGCCAAGGGGTGTTTGGTCTAGACAGGCACACACGTGCATGCACGCCCTCATGCGCACTCCACACGGGCAGGCACACACAGGCACACACGTGCATGCACGCCCTCATGCACACTCCACATGGACAGGCACACACAGGCACACACGTGCATGCACGCCCTCATGCGCACTCCACACGGGCAGGCACACACAGGCACACACGTGCATGCACGCCCTCATGCGCACTCCACACGGGCAGGCACACACAGGCACACACGTGCATGCACGCCCTCATGCGCACTCCACACGGGCAGGCACACACAGGCACACACGTGCATGCACGCCCTCATGCGCACTCCACACGGGCAGGCACACACAGGCACACACGTGCATGCACGCCCTCATGCGCACTCCACACGGGCAGGCACACACAGGCACACACGTGCATGCACGCCCTCATGCGCACTCCACACGGGCAGGCACACACAGGCACACACGTGCATGCACGCCCTCATGCGCACTCCACACGGACAGGCACACACAGGCACACACGTGCATGCACGCCCTCATGCGCACTCCACACGGACAGGCACACACGTGCATGCACGCCCTCATGCACACTCCACACGGACAGGCACACACGTGCATGCACGCCCTCATGCGCACTCCACACGGGCAGATGCAGCCAAGCTTTTGAACCTTCAATGTCACAGAACTGCTCGGCCCTGACGGTGGCCAGGAGCTGAAATCACCACCTTGCAGGAGTCCACGTTTGATTGAGTCTCCAAATTAATGGCCTCAAATAAAGACTTAATTTAGATTTAATAGGACAGTGAGTGCACGCTAATTAAAGACAAAATGATTCTTTAAAAGGTGTTTATGGAGGTTTAAGAACTATGTGACAGAAGCTGACCAGTCGTATACTGTGCTTGCTAAACCTCCGTAGTGGGTTCTTATTAATCAATTGGGGTTTAATCATCAGGAAAGACCTTTCTCAGTAAATCTCAATCGCTTCACAGAGTAGAATCCTGGCTACTGCAGCAAAATGTCTAGGGCTTGATTGTTTCGTGGAATAGCTCTGGCATCCGTGAGACACTTCTGCTGTGATTCACTGACTCCTTTTATTTTGTTATCCTTTTTCTACCATTAGTTTTTTTTTTTTTTAATTTAAATGGGATGTCATTCAGACATTCTTGTACTTTATACTGCTTTATATATTTTTATAGTTTATTGTTAAAAATTAAAATGATGTTTCAGTACTTTTCATGGGCTTCCCCAGTGACTCAGTGGTAAAGAATCTGCCTGCCAGTGCAGGAGAGGCAAGAGTCGTGGGTTCGATCCCTCAGTCAGGAAGACCCCCTGGAGGAGCAAATGGCAACCTACTCCAGTATCCTTGCCTGTAAAATTCCAAGGACAGAGAAACCTGGCAGGCTACAGTCCATTGGGCTGCAAAGAGTCGGACAGGAGTAACACAACACCCCCACCCCTCCCTTTTTTAAGTACTTGTCTATTTTAAGGTAGAGATATTTTTATGCTTGCACAAAAATTCATGCTGAAAAAAACAGGCATTATTAGAGATACATTCAAGTGATTAAGCTTTTTTGATACAATAGATATTATCAAGTCAGTAAATCAGAACCCACTTGTCTTAGTCAGCTTGGGCTCCGTAACAAATGTCACAGATCGGGCAGCTTAAACAGCAGACGTTGAATGCTCACAGTTTTGGAGGCTGAGAGTAGGGTGCAGCTGGTGAGGACTCTGCCCAGAGTGCAGATGGCCACAGGCACACCGTGTCTTCAGGTGGCTTTGACATAGAGAGCATGAGTGGAGAGGCCTCTGGGGTGTCTGTCTCTTCACATAAGGACCCCAGTCCTACTGAATCAGTACTATGACCTCACGTGCCCTTAACAACCTCCTTAGAAGCAGCATCTCCAAAAACAGTCAAGGGGCTTAGGGCTTCAGTGTAGGGATTTTTCTCATTGAAAATAAGGGATCAAGAGAGAAATGTAAATATAGCACCATGATTACCCAGGGGCTCTCCTGGTGGCTCAGGAGTAAAGAATCTGCCTGCAATGCAGGCAACGTGGGTTTGATCCCTGGGTTGGGAAGATTCCCTGGAGAAGGGAATGGCAACCTACCCCAGTATTCCTGTCTGGAAAATTCCATGGACAGGGGAGCCTGGTGGGCTACAGTCCATGGGGTTGCGAAGAGTCAGACGCGGCTTACGGGTGAAGAACAGCAACCACAAGGATTACCTAACCTTTACCAAATTCTTCTCTTGCGGTTTTCTGAAATATTAATAGAACGCCTCCCCTCCCCTGTCCTGGGAGCACAGGGAACACTGGATGAACTCCAAGTCTGTGTGGGTATTTTAAGTAATGACCAACATGTGTTTCATAATAACTGTACATGATACTTCCGTTTTGGTAAGGACAGAGAAATGACCTGACCGGCCAAAACACTTTTACTCCTAGGCTTCTCCACAGCTTGGAGACTCCCAGGAGCCGTGTCCATCCTTCCAGTGGATGCCTTGGACTGAGGAGTGCACTTTTTCTGGTCCTCAAGGAGGCTTCAGAGCCCTCTGGCTGCCACCCGTGGACCCCCTTCCTACAGAGGACCATGGCTCAGGGAGCGGCCACAAGGTGCCCTGGGCCGTGCCAGAGGGTGGGTGGGCTGCAGGGGGCAGGCTTTGTCAGAGGCACCGCCTCCTCTCCAGCTGTCCGGACCATCGGTTCCCTGCCCTGGGGCCTTCAGGACGCCCAGCCCACTTCCCACTGCCTTTGAATTGTTTTCTCGGGGTGACCCCCGGCACTGGGAGTCTGGTAGGCAAGGCACTAGGCAGCGGGCTAGCCGCCCACAGTGGGGAGTGTGAGCCAGGCTGGAGAGGACGGGGAGCAGGACCGCACGAGGCTGAGCACTGGGGAGCCCAGCTAGTCGCCCACAGTGGGGAGTGTGAGCCGGGCTGGGGAGATAGGGAGCAGGACCTCATGAGGCTGAGCGGTGGGGAGCCCCAGGTCAGGCTCGTCCAAGCTCTTGTAAGGACCAGGGTGTCTCTGCCCGGACCCCGAAGAGGCAGGACACACATTATTTCCTCCTGGCTTGATGGTGCACGCCTGCCAAGACATTTCCATCACATTCGACTCTTTGCGACCCCACGGACTGCAGCCCACCAGGCTCCTCTGTCCATGGGATGCTCCAGGCAAGGAGACTGGAGCAGGCTGCCGTGCCCTCCTGCAGGGGGTCTGCCCGACCCAGGGAGGAGCCCACGTCTGGAGCCTCCTGCACTGGCAGGCGGGCCCTTTACCACCACTGCCACCCGGGAAGCTCGGGTCCACCGTGTGCTCGGCAACATCTGGAGAGAAAGTGACTTATCACAGACACTAAGGGGCTGCCGAAGACCCCGACACGCTGTTTCTTTCCACGTGGAGCATGGACATGCTTGGACAAAGTAGGCGAGCACCACAGGCTAGGAGAGAAACACAATGAGGCTCCTTCAACCTACCTTTACAGTCTGACTTCTGCTTCATAAGCAGCTTCCTGAGTCTCTGTCACCTGAGAGATTGCTCTGTGTGGGCTCGGCCAGACTGCAGGGGCTGAGCCCTGCCCTCAGCCACGCGGCTCTACACCTGGCATCACGTGCAGACACACTTTGAACTCCAGTGGCACGACTTCTCCTCAAGCATAACCGTGATACCGGAAAACTACCCTCTGGGACAGCTAACTCTAATCATGAAATTACTAAAGTCTGATTTTAATAGCATGTTGAGGTTGGATGTTTTCCTAAAAGAAAAAGCTTCAGAAGAAGCCTAATTGTTCACTTTTCTGAATAGCACATGCCTCTGGGCAAACTTGTATAAAAAGGAACCCTAAATATAGAATTTTAAAATTACATGGTCATTTTTCAAATCGCATTTAAATAATTTTTAAAGTAATGAAGTAGGAATGTTAGTGAAGTTTTGTTCTTTAGAAAGAATTACATCGCTACTCATCTTTTCTTTTCATTCTAATTTCACCTAACAAATCATGATGGGATAGGGTGGATTTTGATTCTAACTGCACATGTCTCTGAGTGATATATACTCCCCTGGACGCACCAGACCCTATCCTGATTCGGTCACATGTCAGGGGGTTTAATAACACAGTGCACTTGATGGCTGCTGGGAAAAGCAGGTGTGGGTGCTGGCTCAGTAAGAGAGGTGAGCAGTCAGTCTCTCTCCAACTCAATAAAGGGGCAGGAGAATTCATAATATAATAATGATTTCTAAATCCATATGCCTAAATAGTGAAAAACTGTGATTTATGACCCATGCTTAAGTGAAGCAGACATTACAAGTACCAGGACAACAGGCAGAAAAGAGACGGCCCTGGGTAACCTCAACCACAGGGTTAGAATAATAACAGCAAAGTTAACAATACCCACAACCACGACAGTGCAGCCTCTGAGCCCGCCACCAAGTCAGCTCACAGGGCCACTCGGCTGCTTCTCACAGTGACCCCGAGAGGAAGGCTCCGTTTGAAGGATCCCACGCCGCAGATGAGGACATGGAGGCTCAGTGGGTCTGAGAGTCACACGGGACTCAGGGCCAGGATGCAGTGGCCCCAGGTCCAGACTCAGCCACCAGCCAAGAGCAACTATTCTCACTGGACTCAGGACTGCCACTTTCACAGCACATGCGAGGACACGCACAACCGCAGAATCACAGCACACGTGAGGACACACACGACCACAGAGTCACATGTTGTGGGCACTCCTGGACCTGCACACACATGTATATGCGTGTGTACACATCCACACGAGAATGTTTGTGCACCTGTAGCCATGTGTGTTTGCAGGAGCACACAGACACACGTGAGCACACGCACAACCGCAGAGTCATGGACATGCGTGAGCACACACACAACCACAGAGTCACAGACACACGTGAGCACATGCACAACCGCAGAGTCACGGACACGCATGAGCACACACACAACCGCAGAGTCATGGACACACATTGCAGGCAGGCATGGACTGGCACATGTCGATGTCTATGCATGTGGACACGTTCACACAGGTATGTTTATGCACCCATTGCCATGCAGGTTTGCATGTGTAGGCAGGCACTGATACAGAGGCACATGTGTGTACAATGCATACACACAAGCAGCACATACGGACACATATACAAAGCACATGTGCACAGGTGAACACAAAATAACAAGTACTCACACAAAAGCAGGCACACACGTGTACAAGTATGGACTTGCAAGGCTGCCCATGAACACACAGGCACACATGCATACCCTCGTGTGCATGCTCACAGTGGTATTTGCACACTCATGCGCCTGTGCACACCCACTAAAATCACATTCGACACACTGCTACACACATGCACACCCCTGAATATTATGTGCAGATTCATTTTCACACATGTGCATCTGTGCACCCATGAGCCTCCACATGCATGCTCACACACAGGTGCACAAAGATGTGTAATACACACACACACTCACATATGATGCCATGAGCATACATTTATGCACACACAAGGGCTTGTGCACACATGGGTGCACAATCATGCAGGTGACTGCACACACTCACTGTGGCTCACACACAAGCTTGTCCACAACTGTGCACACGCCCTATACCACATGTGCACTCATGAACACACAAATGTGAGCACATCTGTGTGCAATGCATGTTTGCACAGAAAGACACATGTTCCCTCATTCAGAGGCATATGCAAGCATTCACACTCACGCACACGTAAGCATACACACATGTCCACACCCGCTAGGCAGTTACACAGCTGCAAGCACACACATGTAGCCACTTGCACTCACGTACCTGTGCACACCACCATACACTTCTGCCCCACATACCCAGGCCAGCATGAAGGTCAGCTCTGCAGGTGTGGCCGAGAGGGCTGGACCTTCATTCTGGGAAGACCTGTGGGGTCAGTGTTTTCCCTCTCCCCGAATTTTGGGGGAGCAGGCACTTTGGAAGGGTTGAGCTCTCAGGCCACTCAGCTGACCTCTGCCATGATTTACGTGAAATACATATGTGTAATAGACACAGACGCCCTGATGGCAGAGGCATGCCAGCCGCCACTGCCCCTCACCCCCACAGCCAGTGAAGCACACCCACGGGGCACACGTGTGCTGGAGGAGCAGCTTTGGGTGGACTCCTCCACTCTTGGCTGCTCTGTCTTCCAGCGCCTCCCATGGCAGCGGGGCTGGAGATCCTGGGACACCTGCTCCTCGGGACCCAAATCCCACCCAGAAATGCCCTGAGGGGATGAGCTTGCTTGGGCACCCGTGGTCTAGTCACACGATGCTCCCCGCCATGGCCCCTCCTTACAAGAGCATGCCGTGGGCCCTGTCTTCACGCCTGCCCATGTGGGTCAAGGTTACCCGATGCTGACAGCACCCTCTTTGCCATGGCGCCAAGCAGGGCTCCTATGAGCCGAGGCGCGAGGGAGACCCACTGCCTTGCCCGTGTATCGCCTGCCTACACCGTGGCCTCGGGGCTGCTGTCCTGTGTGCAGGAGGCCCCGTGCCCGGCCACCCACCCACTGTCGCCCGTCGGGTCACTGCTCTGTCCCCAGGAGGCATCTGGGTCTGGGCTCAGCATCCAGACTCCTTCCAGTTCCTCAGGATGTCGAGCATCACAGCATCTGGGTGATGACGCCGCTCATGGTCCCCACCTGCCACCCCAGGGAGCCAGGGAGGCCCCCGGGTGGGCTCTTCCCAAGAGCTGACCTCTCTCTGGTTAGGGATCTCACTGCCCACTGGGGTCCCCTTGCTTCCCACGATACTGCTTTACCCCAAGCCTTGGACACACTCACATTGTGCCCCTGGCTGTGCTGGGGACATGTGGGGAGCTGAGCCTCTGGGGCTGATGGGGACCTTTCCCCAGAGGCCCAGGCTCGAGAGTTCCGGGAGCAGCTGTCCACTGGGCGCCGGTGTGTGTGTGCAGGGCATCAGGCCCTGGTTCAGGACAGGAGGACCACACCTGGGGGACCCCAGTGAGGCTCTGTCTTGTCAGGGACAGCCGTGAACCTTGGGTACCAGCCTCTCCTCGTACCCCACACAGTGTGTCCTCCCAGCCTGCGTCCTGCCCTGCTCCAGCCCCTGGGGGGAATCCCCTTGCCACTCTCCTTGGGGTAGGGTTTGCTCACCTGTCTCAGCATCCCCTTTGGATACGTCCTCTGGACTGATGCAGTTCCCCCGACCCCAGAGGCTGGTGCCCTGCATCCACACTCATCCTCCTCGCCCCCCATGTCCCCAGTACAGCGAGCATAAGCCACGCTTTGTGGGAACACCTCGTCATCATTGTACCTGGATGGTTTTTGCAGTAGTCGCTTGTTTTGTGTACCGTCTTCTCTGCATCCTTGCCCCCTGCCCACCCCAGATCAACTTGAGGCCTCACCGTTGGTCTCCCTCATCCTGATGGTGGTCGCCCCCTTAGTGACCAGCTCACTGTCCCCAAACTTTAGCCAGCCTGTAACGCCCCCTTAGTGACCAGCTCACTGTCCCCAAACTTTAGCCAGCCTGTAATCAGTTCACAAGCGATGAGAAATCAAGTGAGAGGTGGGCTGGCGGTGGGTTCGACTGTGGTGGAGGTATGGTCATCTCGCAGACATAAGCTAAGAATTGAATGACAGAGTGAACATTTCTCACTTCTTTCACTTTTAGTTGAACAAAACCAGCTAGGTTTAAGAAGCCATGTCGTTAATTTGTATTCAACATGAGTGAAGGTTTAAAATACTAATATATTTTAATACGTTGTCATTAAAAATAATAAGGGGTTTGTTAACTCACTTGTCTCAGAGCCTTTTGTAGCTTAACCCAATTATTTAAAAATCAAGTTGCATCTGACTCTGAGTCATGAAGTAAGCTCTCCTGCCTTCTTACAACTGTTACGGGCCAGCCTGTAAGAGCTGGGTGAGGTGCTTAACACACACTCGGACAGCAAGCAATGATGCTTCTTGCTCTGCTCATACGAGCATCCTTCCTGAGTGCCCAGGGCCCCCTCCCGGGAGCGCAGAGGGTGACAGTCTCAACATGAAGATATGTTGTACCCAATCATCCAAGCCGAGTGCTCCCAGGAGCCTGAGGCCTCATCTCCCATCCAAAGAGCAAGCGTATCTCATTCTTAATTTCTGTTTAATGACCCCGTGCCTTATCTTCATGCAATCATGAGTATACTTTAAACAGAGGGAATTAAATTTCACTGAGGAGCAACCTTCAGAACTAACACAAAAATGTCATCTTTGTCCTTGTGCCTTATGACTTGTGATGGTGGGGAGAGCTGTCCTGAGCAAGATTCAGTGAGAAATGTGTTGAACAACAGAAGGTTTAGGGTGAGATACTTGCATTTCGAAAAGCAAGAGCATTTGTTCCATCTAGGGCCAGAGAGGGAGCCAGCGATGACCGTGGACATGTGGTGCTGGCCGCTGGCTCACCACCCCGTGAACGGACAGGGCAGCGTCTAATCAGGGACATTTGTCGGCAGAATTGGACATACCAAATCGTTTAGAAGGAAGGCTTCCCTCGAGAACTGCCCAAGTGGGTGCCGACTAGCAGGAACTGTGCCCGTGTCTTGTTAATAATCTAACCTGAAGGTTGGCAGCCCACCCCCGCCTTTGTCTTCAGCACGGGTTTTCAGTTCTGTCTCCTGCTTTTTCTGCTTCAGAAGCTGAAGCCGTGAGAGGTGGTGGAGAGGCTTCCTGCTCCCAGACTCGGGCTCCTGTGAGGGAACTGGGGCACACAGCTGGGTCTCAGCGTTCGGTCCTCAATAATTGATAGCACGCCCATGAAACTTTAATGCGAGTTGATAAGTAACGATGCGGCTGCCATGTCACCTGACTGCTCACGGAGCAAGTTGCCCGGAAATGTTGTGGATGTTCCGCCTGCACCCGTTGTAATGGAGGTGGAGGAGAGAGGTACAGGGCAGAGCTTGAGGGAGTGTCTTGCCGCCTTGCAGCCCCTTGGAGCCGAGCAGAGACGCCAGGAGGGGCGGCTTGGGAAGTCTCCTCGCCGGCTGGACCGACTCTGCGGAAGCCGCGTGCTTTGATTTCACGCCCTCGACATCTAGTTGTTCCAGTTTCTGAGCAGTGACCCTCCCGCGAGGCCTCTCACACTCCCACAGACAAAGCTCCTAGAAGGTCTTCTTTATACGAGCCCACACTGCATCCCCATAGTACCCACTCACTGGTCCTGGCTCTCTTCTCTAAAAACTACTCGGATACATCTACATTTTCCTTCTCTGTCAAAACTCTGACATATGTGGCTAAAGATTTCACAATGCTTACGTCTAAGGTAGGGCGGAGGGAGGGCGGCAGGCTGAGCTTCTGTGGCCATTCACACGTGGCAAGGGACGTGTACCTTCCCGGGTGGCTCCGCTCAGCACCTGCCTGTCTTCACGCCTGCAGCTCTGCAGCACGCCTGGGAATCGGGAAACGGCTGTCCCCCAGCTGCGGTTTTGTCTTTCAACATTATGTTGGCTATTCTGGGTGTTTTGTGTCTCTGCATAAACTCCAGAATCAGTTTGTCCGTATCCACAAAACAGCCCGCTGGGGTTTTGATTGGAATTGCATTGAATCTTTAGTCTGAATTGGGAAGAGTTGACATCTTGATAACATTGAGTCTCTCCATCCACGAAATAGAATGTCTCTGCATGTATTTAGTGCTTTGATTTTATTCATCAGAGTTTTGTGGGTTCTTTATACAGATATTTTGCATGTTTTATTTGATTTATACCTAAGCACTTCATTTTCAGGGGTACCAATGCAATGCTATCGAGTCTTTAATTTCAAGTCAAATTATTCATCTTTGGCATATAAGAAGGCAATTGACTTCTGTATATTAATTTTATATTCTGTAAACTTACTTTAATAGCTTATCAGTTTCAGGAGGGTTTTTTGGTCAATTATTTAAGATTTTCTAAGTAGACGGTCATGACATCTGTGAACAAAGACAGTTTTATCTCTTCTTCCCAGTTTGCACATCCTTTATTGCATTCACTAGAACTTCCAGTACGATGTAGAAAAGGAGTGGTCAGAGGGAACATTTTTTCTCATCTCAGTGTGTTTCTCACCATTAAGTACTTTGTTAGCTGTAGTCTTCTTCTGGCTAATGAATGAAAGAATCTTTAAGTTCTACAGTAATTTACAATTTTCAAAATCTTCACACTCACGTTCACATGTAATTCCATAATAACCTTCTTTCTCCCCACCTTTAGGTTCGTCCCCATCCCTCCACTCTGCCCCTCAACTTCCAGTTTGTTCTCTGTGTCTTAGAGCTACGTCTTTTCTCTCATATTCACTGGTTTCTTGGATTTCTTTAGAGTCCACATATAAGTGATGTCCTACAGTATGTCTTTCTCTGATTGACCTGTTTCACTTAGTCTAATGCCCTCCAGGTGCACCCACTTTGCTGCAAATGGAAACATTTCATTATTTTTTATAGCTGAGTAACATACATATATACACACACACATACATGTCATATATGTGTGCATATTTATCACATCTTTATCCGTCATCTGTTGATGGACACTTATGCTGCCTCCATATCTTGGAAATTGTAAATAACGTTGTTATGAGCATTGAGGTGAACGTATCTCTTCAAATTTGTGTTTTTGTTTTTGATGTGTACCCAGGAGTAGAATTTCTGGGTCATAGGATAGGTTGATTTTTAGTTTTTTGAGAAGCCTCCATACTATTTTCCACAGGGGCTGTACCATTTGCACTTCCACAAACAGTACAAGAGGCTTCTCTTTTCACCAAATCCTCACAAACACTGGTTATTTGTGTTCTTTTTGTTGATGGCATTCTGGCAGGTGTGGGGTGATATCTCACTGCAGTTTTGATTTTCGTTTCCCTGATGATTAGCAGTGTTGCCCATCTTTTCATGCGCCTGTTGGCCATCTGCATTTCCTCTTTGAAAAAATGTCTATTTCTTCTGTTCATTTTTTTTTAAATCACGTCATTTGTGTTTGATGTTAAGCTGTATGAACTGTTTATATATGTTGGATATTAACTCCTTATCAGTCGTGTCATTTGCAAAATTTCCTCCCACTCAGTAGGTTGTCTTTTCATTTTGTCAATGATTTTCTTTGCTGTGTAAACGCTTGTAAGTTTAATATGTCCCATTTGTTTGTTTTTCCTTTTGTTTCCTTTGCTTTTGGAGCTAGATCCCCCCACCCCCGCCCCACCACCAAAACCCTGCAGATTTATGTCAGCGTGCTCTGCCTCTGTTTTCCTCTAGGTGCTTTGGGCTACCTGGTTTTACATTTAGTTCTTCTTCTTCCTATTCTTATTAAATGACTCCTTTGAGTTTAGTTTTGTACATGGTATTAGAGAATGCCCTAACCTTATTCTTTCGCATGTTGCTACTGTTGTTCACTTGTTAAATCAGTTGTCTGACCCTCTGTGACGCCATGGACTGCAGGACACCAGGCTCCTCTGTCCTTCACTATCTGATGAGGTTGTTTGAGATGTTTCTTTTTTAATGTGGGCAAGAAGCTGTGCGTTTCTGTCTAAGCACTGCTTCACCCGAATGGCATCAAGTTTTGTATACTGTGCTTCTTTGTGCTTATTTCAAAATATTTCTAGTTTATCTTGTGATTTCTTTTTGTCCCGAATATCATGTGCTTAAGTTATTATTATTTTTTTTTGATTGGGGCCATTTTTCATAGGCTTTATTGAATTTGCTACAATATTGTTTCTGTTTTTGTGTTTTGATTTTTTGGCTGCAGGGCTTGTGGGATCTTAGCCCCCCAGCCAGGGACTGAACACACACCGCTGCGCTGGGAGGAGAAATCTTAACCCCTGGACTGCCAGAGGAGTCCCCCGATTATTATTTCAAACTGTGCTGTTTACTCTGTGCATGCCTGTGAATTTCCCAAATTACTTCAGGTATTGAGTTCTAATTTTACTCCATTTTGTTAGAAAACATAATTGCGATCTTTTTAAAGGCATTGAGGCTTTTCTTTTCCTGCCCTAACATATGACCTTCCCTATTAGTAGCATATTTGTCCAGTTTTTCTTTATTGGGGAATGCCTTAATTTCTCCTTGTGTTTAGAGAATAGTTTTTCGGGATGCTGCCGCTTGGCTGACAGTCCTCCGGCCTCCTGGGGGTCTAGTGACACATTTGTCAATCTCACACAGACCACGTGGCTGCCTCGCTCTGGCCTCATATCTCCATGAGCGTCCTGGGCTCCCTCCAGTGTCTCCTCTGCCCTGATGCCCATGAAGCCCACATTTGCCCACTTGATGGTGCCCACAGGCTTCCTCCCTTCCCTTCCCTTCCCTGTTTATTCTCCTGGTTCCTCCAGCTGACTGACTTCAGTGAGCCTCCCTTCAAGCTCATGGAATTCTGCTCAAGTCTACTGCCGAGCCTCTTTAATAAAACTTCCATTTCAGTCATATTCTCCAAATCCTCAGTTTGTATTTGGTTCTTTTTCCCTATATATATATATTTTTTTTCCCTAATATGTATATTTCCTAATATATATATTATGCTGCTGCTAAGTTGCTTCAGTCGTGTCCGACTCTGTGCGATCCCGTAGACAGCAGCCCACCAGGCCCTGCCATCCCTGGGATTCTCCAGGCAAGAACACTGGAGTGGGTTGCCATTTCCTTCTCCAATGCATCAAAGTGAAAAGTGAAAGTGAAGTCACTCAGTCGTGTCCAACTCTTAGCGACCCCATGGACTGCAGCCTACCAGGCTCCTCCGTCCATGGGATTTTCCAGGCAAGAGTACTGGAGTGGGTTGCCATTGCCTTCTCCGAGATATATATATATTCTCTGTTTGGTAAGACATGATTCTCACCAAATAGAGAATTTATTTGGCTTCTTTATTTGCTTTTTAAACTACTTCTGTACACTGCACATCTGTATTCTCTGCCATGCCACTGATGTCTCTGCTTAGGCAGTTTTCTGGCCGGCTAATGCCTGGGCAGAGATGTCCACAAGTTTACCAGTCTTTACTGAAGGGCTGTGTGTGCCTGATGGGGAGCACCTTTGACACCCATTCAGCAAGGTTGCAAACTCTGCTTCTTCTTTCCTGCACGTGCAGAGCCTCAAGGGCAGGCAAGGCGAGAGCTTAGGGTACTCTCAGCCCTTTCTGGAGCATAGCACAGCTCTGGACACATGTCCATCCATCGTCCAAGACCTATCTAGGAGTTTCTCAAGTTTCTAGGGACATCTCATCCCCGAGCTTTCTGGGTTAGCCTAACAGCTTCCCTAGCTATGATTGAATGCCTCAAGCAACCTCAGTATTCACAACTTGTCCTCAATTGTTTTCGACATTCACCTCTGGGGAAAAGACTGATCAGCTGGGTGAACTCCAAATCAAGTTAAACAAAGACAACCTCATGCGTGAGTCTCCCAGGGGAACGTGGCAAAGGTCAAACAAGGCCAATCCCTGGGAAGGGCATTTGAAGGACCTTCCACTGCTCCAGTGGCTGCTGGGCTGCTGTTTCTTACCACGACCGTGGGCTGTAGGTTTTAAAGTCTGCTGTAGAGCTAGCTGGGGGCAGGATGGAAATGGGTAAATTAACATGCCCACCACTCACCCTTCCTAATGAGATTCAGATGGTTTCTGTTTTTTTTGTTTTTTGGTTTTTTTTTGCTGTCTTGAATGAACACTCCTTGGTTTTCTATCAGCCCTTGGCTATTTTCCAGAGCTTTGAAACAGTTGATTCTGGTAAATTTTGTACAGTGTTCTCTTTGGCTTTATGACTGAGAGGTCCTTACTCTGCTATTTTCATTGACTTTCCTTTTTCTGCTGTGACTTTTGAAGGTTATGTCATGTAGCACAAAATTTTACTTTGGCAGTTGTTTTCCTTCAACGTTGAAAATCTGTCACAAATTATGTTCTAGTTTCCATTGTTTCCACTGAGAAGTCAGCCATCAGTCTTACTGTCTTAGTTTTGAAGTTGGCGTGACCTTTCTTTATGGCCCTTTCAAAGATCTATTTTTTGTTTGTTCTGGTGGCTCTCTCCTCTAGTAGCTATCTGAGGGACGTGGGAGCACTTTTGATATCACAATGACTGGGATCTCTACCAGCATTTTGTTGACAAAGATCAAGGATTATAAACTTTCTGTACCGCGAAGAAGAGCATCACAAAGCACCAAAGATTCCTGGCTAAAGTTCTAATGATTCCGCACTGAAAGATTACAGCGGAGGAGTTTCAGTGGCTGCAGAGAAATCCACCCCTCGTTTGGCCCTCAGGCTGTGGTGCTTGAACACTTCTGGACTCTCCACCGGGGGGACTGAGGCTTTTGACATTCACATTTCCAAGGGCAGCATGCACTCTCCATCTGCGTAGGGCAGGTCTCCAGAAGGGAGTCTCCAGAGACGCCAACCACTGTGTATCTTAGGAAACCATTTGACTCAGAGAGAAAAAAAAAACAACAACAGAGCAGGAACAAAAATGCACTTTCCCTCAGAAATCAGCAGTCAGATGGAGGGAGGAATGGAATCCTTGTCCCAGAAGACACAAAAGACCAGTTAAATTCCGTGAGGCGCTCCTGTTCTGAGATGCCGTCATGGACCTCGCGGTGCGGACACTGAGGGGCAAGACCTGGAATTCAGGGAAACGCCTAATCTGGCGACACTCAGCTTGCGAAAAGTTACTCTGTAACAGCAGATAAGGTGGAGAAAGACAGAAGGATTCAATTTCTCACTACCAAGTAAAGGATGAAACTTAAAAATCTCATCCATAGTTTTCCAACAACCAGCTCTTTCTGTTTGATTTGCAAGGAGGCAAAGACGTATGCTCTTCATGTACATCTTTCACTTTGAAGAATTCATAAGGGGCGATGCTCTAAAAAGGAAAGAGTTGGCTATACCCATCTCATACCCCTAAGTTCCTGACCATTGACTTGAGGCCAATGCACTTCCCCTTCGTGAGATCTGAACTCAAGCAAAAGAAGACTGTGCACAATGAGGTCCTCGCTGTGTGTCTCTTTAGAGAGATGCTCACTTTCCTGTGAACACGGTCCTTCAGTTAAGGGGAGTGAGCAGTAGCTGAGATGCCCAGCGCTTTCTCATGGATGTAAGTCTTCAAGTGAAAAAGCAGATACAAGTATTTTCTATGTGGCCATACACAGGGTTTTCATGTTACCACATCCTTGCCAAATGGACTTCTGTAGATAAATTCTTGAGGTCATAAAAGAGCCCAGTGAATCATTTTAGACAGATCAGCACATAGTTTTATGATGGCCTCGGTGGCCACCCACATATCTGGTGTCACCTCAAGGGGACTGTGATCTCTGGACTGTTCATCTTCTCGGCCCAGAGAGATAAATTTTTTGTGTTACATAGCGTTGACCTATTCCAGAGTCCGATAGACCTGCTCCCAAATTCATTTATTTCCTTCCTGCTATGTGAACCAGTTACCTGAACCCCCCACCCCACCCACCCACACATCCATCCTCGAGCCACCCCAGTGCCCTCAGGGTCTGCAGACTTGTCTTCCTGCTGCTTTCATAGGAGAAAAAAATTGCCATATTCCACGTCCTGCAAGCCAGCCCACCAGGGAAAAGAGCAGCTTTGGTAACTCAGGAGTGCTCCCCAAATTTGCATAGATAATTAGATTCCATCGGGGCAAGAACAACAAGACCATTTAATGCAGAGGACGAGGGTGTTAAATAATAGAAACTCCTATTAGGTGAATTTATGAAGAAACTGTGAAAAGTTATAACAATAATGTGTACCCTTCAGTACATTCTACTCATTGAATAGATAAGTGGTCCTGAATCATTTATGCCAACATGCAGGAAACTGATAAATTTTGAACAAATTTAATTGAAATCCCCCCTGGAGTGCGTGTGAAAGGAGGATTAAACTTAATGGCCTCACCGAGAGTCACAGCACCAGCTTGCTCCCTTTCTGAAACCTCTTCTTTTTCGTCTGAAATAAAAGATTCCAAAGCTCAATCAAGACGAGATGTGAGTTTAATCACATCTTGGAAATGAAAAGCATGTTACTTTGCCATGTAATGAGACTTAAAGAAGATGTTTAACCAGACAAACCACAACGTTTAGCTACATGTTTAAAGTGGGATATGCCAGATGTGAGCCCTGGTAGGGAGCTGATATCCCCACTTGAGGGGTGGCGTCCCCCCCAACCCACAAGCCCCACCCTAGTCCAAAGCAGGTGAGGGGGTGTCTGTGCTCCAGGACAGGAGGGACCTAGCTTCACCCGGCACCATATGATCCTAGGTGTGGCTTGTTCAGGAGGTGTGGCTTGTTCAGGAGGTGTGGCTTGTTCAGGTGTGGCTTGCGCAGGAGGTGTGGCTTGCTCAGGAGGCGTGGCTTGCTCAAAAGGTGCCACCTTTCAAATTTTCTGGTTACAGATTCTTGATCGACAGATTAGAGGACTGTCCATCTCCATGGGCTGGGAGCAGGGACGAGGGGGTGGGGCACCATCAGGCTTTTCCACGCCCCTGGAAAGTTGGGTGGCACAAATTCCCTGAAATCTGAACCACTCCGCCAGGTAGGAAGTGGTTTGATCTTTCAGAAGGAAACAGAGTGCACGTCAGCGACAGAGAGGGGTGTCCGGTTCTGCAGTGGTGGTCTGTGCTCTGCGTGGCAGGCCAGCTCAGGGCCGTGGAACAGGATGCTGAGGGGCAGGGCCTGTCTCTCCTGCGGGGGCCGTTTGACCATCCCAGGACAAGGCAGGTCCACCCCCTCCATGCCTGAGCGTGGCCCAGGGGACCAGCCTATCTCATGGAGGCCCCTGTGGGTGGGGTCTACCCTGTCTGATGGCCAGGGGCTGCTGGCTTCTCTTCTGGGTCTCAGTGGACGCTGGCACATGCAGGAAGGGGCCACAGCAGATTCTTTCAATCAGGCTGGTGTCCGAGTCCAGTGGGGCCCCGTGAGGAGATGCTGAGAACTGGCCCTTTCTGTCACTGAAGTGTCCTTGGAGGAGCTGGGCTGTGGATGCTGGGTCTCCATCCTGAGAAAACTGCTAAAGAACCCAGGGGTGTCATGACCAGCATCTTAGCCAACTGGGGCTCCTACCACCCAAGGCCACAGACAAGAGAAGCCTGGCGGGCTCCAGTCCATGGGGCTGCAAGAGTCGGACATGACTTAGCAACTAAACCACCACCAACCACCACCCAAGGCCACAGACAAAGCTATTGAAACAACAGAGACTTCTTTTTCTGAGCTCTAGAAGCTAGACGTCCACAGTCAGGGCACAGGCAGTTTCCGTGTTTAGGGGCAGATGCGTCTTCTCGCTGGATCCTCCCCTGGAGGAGGGGCAGGGTGCTCCCTGGGGTCCCTTTTATAAGGCCCTGATCCCCTCATGACCTCCTCACCGCCCCCCAGACCCCTCTCCTGACACCATCACATTGGGAGGGCGTAGGGGCTGACATGTGAGTTATGAGGGGCTCAGACCTTCAGACTCCAGCAACCAGAAAGAGAAAATGAGATGATTAGAGCCCTAACGTTCATTTCAGCCAAGGTATCCATAAAGAAAATGATTCATTTCTACACAGGAACAGGATTTACAACAAAAACACGAAGCAGCTGTCGCTGGTGTCAGGGAGAGACCGGAAGCTGCTGGTCTGGGAGGGAATCCACGTGGGCCTGGGTGCCTGAGAGGGGTTGGGGGTGTTGGGATGGGGAGCTCGAGGGTCCTGTTCTGGCCCCCAGGAGCCAAGAGTGGGGAAGGGAGGGGCTGTCCCCAGGGCCGGAACTGCCAGCTCCACCCATGGGGCTGCCTGTGACTGCGTAGACCACGCACCACACGTGGGGCTGCCTGAGACTGCGTAGACCACGCACCACACGTGGGGCTGCCTGGGACTGCGTAGACCACACAGCACACGCAGGGCTGCCTGTGACTGCATAGACCACGCACCACACGTGGGGCTGCCTGTGACTGCGTAGACCATGCACCACACGTGGGGCTGCCTGTGACTGCGTAGACCACACAGCACACGCGGGGCTGCCTGTGACTGCATAGACCACGCACCACACGTGGGGCTGCCTGTGACTGCATAGACCACGCACCACACGCAGGGCTGCCTGTGACTGCATAGACCACGCACCACACGTGGGGCTGCCTGTGACTGCATAGACCATGCACCACACGTGGGGCTGCCTGAGACTGCATAGACCATGCACCACACGTGGGGCTGCCTGTGACTGCATAGACCACGCACCACACGCAGGGCTGCCTGTGACTGCGTAGACCACACAGCACACGCGGGGCTGCCTGTGACTGCGTAGACCACGCACCACACGTGGGGCTGCCTGTGACTGCATAGACCATGCACCACACGTGGGGCTGCCTGTGACTGCATAGACCACGCACCACACGCGGGGCTGCCTGTGACTGCGTAGACCACACGCCACACGCGGGGCTGCCTGTGACTGCGTACACCACACGCCACACGTGGGGCTGCCTGTGACTGCGTAGACCACACGCCACACGTGGGGCTGCCTGTGACTGCGTAGACCACACAGCACGCGTGGGGCTGCCTGTGACTGCGTAGACCATGCAGGTCCAGCCTCGCCCACCTTCACAGCAAGGCAGCAGTGGTTTTGGTAATGATAGAAATGATGATAACACATTTGAGGAACAGAAATCTAATCACCATGTAAGAGCTGTGTAAGTGAGAGTGTTAGTCGTTCAGTTGTGTCTGACTCTGTGACTTCATGGACTGTATCCACCAGGCTCCTCTGTCCATGGAATTCTCCAGGCAAGGATACTGGAGTGGGTAGTCGTTCCCTTCTCCAGGGGATCTTCCTGATCCAAGGATCCAACCTGACTCTCCTGTATTGCAGGCACATTCTTTACCATCTAAGCTACCAGGGAAGCCCCAGAAGAGCTGTGGACCCTCTCATTTCAAGTCTGGGTTTACGTGACCATTTCGGCTCAGCAGAAAATGAGACACTTGTTCTTTAAACAATTCTTTCCATGTCCTCTGTCATTTTTATTTTCCATTTTAGTTTCCATTTTACAGATCTGTGTGTGTGCTCAGTCGTTCGGTCGTGTCCCACTCTTTGTGACCCCATGGACTGTAGCCCGCCAGGCTCTTCTGTCCATGGGACTTTTCCAGCAAGAACACCAGAGTAATTCCAGATCTCCAGGGGATCTTCCATACCCAGGGATGGAGGCTATGTCTCCTGCGTACAGATACTGACAATAAATGCTCTCTCTCTCCCCCTCCGTCTTCCTTCTGTCTCTCTTTCTCCCCTCCCTCCCTTAAACACGCCCTTGTCTCCCTCGTGGAGTCTCTGCCATGGATATTCTGAAGCCAGCGAGGTCCAGCACGGTCACACAGCAGACTGTTTCCCATCAGGCTGGGAAGTTTTATCTGCCCGGCTCCGGCCTGAGAAGAGCCGTGTAGGAAGCGTGAGGTGTGAGCAGCTTCCAGGGCGTCCGCTGGGGCGCCTGAGCTCAGATTAAAGAGGACAGTCCCTGGGCCTTGTCTCCATCCGCGGGCTGGGCTCGGCCCACCTGAACTCAGCAGCGTCGGTCCCGACTCCTGCGTTTCAACTTCATTTCCAAATATAAAGCCTTCAGCTGTGTCAGGCACTTTGGTGCTCTGGCTGTCGGGCTGGGCTCTTCAGAGGTAGATGGGCCCCCGGCGAGTCTTCTGAGCTCCCTGGCCCCGGCCCAGGCCCACACCTGTCAGGTGCGGCCCCCGACCCCCCCCTCCGCGCAATCCTTCACGTCTCGTATCAAAGACACCCTCCCGCCCGGAGCTGAAAGCAAAATTATTCTCAAAGGAATTTATGACAAATACAATAATTCCTTTTAATGCAGGGATGTTTTATCTACCAGCACAGTAAGTCCATATGCTACCAGGAAATAACCATTATGTCTACAATTACCATATTATATTTAGAGAACACAATTAATCCTTTAATTGGAGCCAGAAATATACGGTTTCCTCCACACAGCTCCTCTGATGCTCATCCGTGGATACCCAAGCCTTCCTCCACGAGGCTGCAGCCGCCTCGTGGGGGCCCGTTCACCTCTAGGAGGAATCCAAAGGGCTGCTCCCACCTTGAAGGGGTGTGCTGGGGTGGAAATGCCTTCCCTGAGCCCCAGCTGGGTTCTCTGCTCTTTGTATCTTTCAGGTCCCGCCAGCCTGATTTTTCTCTTTGGGAAGCTAGAACTATCTCAGGCTCAGTCTTATACTAACAGGATCACAGAAGGCTGGTTCACCCTACCCGTCCCAGGCACAGGAAGGCCTCAGGCTTGGCTTGCGGTGTTTAAAGTCCTCAAAGCAGGTGTTAAAACAAGGCTGGGAGCTCAGAGGCTCATTTAAAGAAGACGCTGTGAGTCAGACGCTGCTGACGGCAGACGGGCACCGTGCAGCTGCCCCTGGGTCTTCCCACATCACGGGCCTTCTCCAGCACCTCTCCGAGGTCTGCAGGGTGTCCCCAGCACAGTCGTGGCCTGCCTGCCAGACTTTAAGTTGTTCCCCTTTTCCTCATCATTGTGACAATTGGTCCAGTGGGCGTGTGAGCTTCTTTTTCAGTCCATAATCTATGGGGAACATTTTTCCTGGCCATAAATTTTATGTGAATATATGAATCTTAGTATCCTGATTATGAAATCAGCAACTGAGAAGGTAGTAAAAAAAAATAGATTATTTTAAAAAGAAAAGAATAACCTGTAGTCGTACTTCCTAGATCTATTTTATATGCATCAGCATAGTTTTATACTCAGATCTTTATTTTTCACCCTCCCTACCACTCACCAAAAAAGCTATTTTAGGATCCTGTTGCTTCATGGGGGAACTTCTGGGTCAGTGTCTGATGGCCATGATTCATAATGTCCAAAAGTGTGTGTCTGTTTTCCCGGACTTATTTTTCAACAGAAGATTCTGCATATTATTTTTTATTCAATTGATTTTTTAAAAATTGTATTGAAACATAGTTGTTTACAATATTCTGTTAGTTTCGGATGCACAGCACAGAGGCATGGAGCTATCTCCAGAATTTTCTTAATGTATATGTTGTTGCTGTTGCTTACTTGCTAACTCATGCCTGACTCTTTGCAACCCCATGGACTGCAGCATGCCAGGCTTCTTTGCCTTTCACTATCTCCCAAGTTTGCTCAAACTCATGTCCATTGAGTGGGTGATGCCATCCAACCATCTCGTGCTCTGTCGTCCCCTTCTCCTCCTGCCCTCAATCTTTCCCAGCATCAGGGTCTTTTCAAATGAGTAGGCTCTTCCCATCAGGTGGCCAAAGTATTGGAGCTTCAGCTTCAACATCAGTCCTACCAATGAACACCCAGGACTGATCTCCTTTAGGATGAACTGGTTGGATCTCCTTGCTCTCCAAGGGACTCTCAAGAGTCTTCTCCAACACCACAGTTTAAAAGCATTAATTCTTCAGTGCTCAGTCTTCTTTATGGTCCAACTCTCACATCCATACATGACTACTGGAAAAACCATAGCTTTGACTATACGAAGACTAGACTGCAAGGAGATCAAACCCACTCAGTCCTAAAGGAAATCAGTCCTGAATATTCGCTGGAAGGACTGATGCTGAAGCTGAAATTCCAATACTTTGTCCACCCGATGCGAAGAACTGACTCATTGGAAAAGATCCTGATGCTGGGAAAGACTGAGGCAGGAGGAAAAGGGGACGACAGAGGACGAGATGGGTGAACGGCATCACTGACTCGATGGACATGAGTTTGAGCAAGCTCTAGGAGCTGGTATTGGACAGGGAAGCCTGGCGTGCTGCATCCCATGGGGTCACAAAGAGTCAGAGATGACTGAGTGACGGATCTGAACTGACCTGACCTGATAGATATGTGTATTTTCCTCTTTTAAGTTTGGACCTGGTATGTGGTTGCCTTTAGAACAAAGGCATGTTTGAATGTTCATAACCTGAGACGTATTGCACACCATCACAGGGGGTTTTAGTACATGGATGCACCATACACATCAATCCTTGCCCCACAGGTGGACTTCTAAGGTACCTCGTGTTGCTGTTTTGTAGGGTTAGAGTTAATTCGTGTGCTGAGTTGCACAGCAATATACATCTGTGTGCATCAACACACTTGGCATTTCTAATTGTTTTCTTAGGCCATAAATCGCAGGAGGTGATCCCTAAGTTCAACCAAACAATGTGCTATAAGGACATCTTCGACATGGGGGTTGGGTTTCATCTTCCAAGGAGAATGGGGTTCGGAGGAGCTGACTCTGCTGAATGCGGCTTCGGGAAGACCTCTTGCAGCTGAAGGGTCAACGCATCTTGTCTCACTCTCCAGTCACCTGAGTGAGTGTTAGTCTCCCAGCTGTGTCCGATGCTTTGTGACCCCATGGCCTGTAGCCTCCCAGGCTCCTCTGTCCATGGAATTTTCCAGGCAAGAATACTGGAATGGATTGCCATTCCCTTCTCCAGGGGATCTCCCCATCCCAGGATTGAACCCGGGTCTCCTGCATTGCAGGCAGATTCTTGACCATCTGAGCCATCAAGAGTGCTTTACCGTCAAAGCAAAATAACTGGAATCTGATTATTCAGTAAAATAACTTGATCCAGGTAAACGTCTCATCCTTCTCACGGGTGCTGAGTTGTCGAGCCAAATCAAACCAACTGACAAAAAGTGAAAATGTTGCTGTACTAGCTTCGCTTTGGGACGCTGTGAACTTTGTAAGGAGTGGTGACTGGGTGAACACCAGGAGGAAAGAGAGTCAGAAACAAACCCAGGGGAGGTGCAAGCAGGGCTTTGTGTGGGTCTTTATAAGAAAGTAGCTAACTCAGGCGTGCTTTTGGGGGAATTTTTGCTGTGAGTTGTGTTTCCACTGAGCCCTCCTGGACATGTACAGTCAAGGCTGTGTCCTTGGGGCCACTTATGGCAATGACCATTGCAAACACTCACAAGTCCACGCTCACTGTCATCTGCTGTTGCTGAGGAGAAGTCAAGGGCCAGGAGCTAACTTAGGTGGTCGTTTGTTCCACTTCTTAAAGATTTTTAAGGATTCTTTTCTGTGTAGCAGACAGAACTGGAGCCAGCCATTGGCTGCTGGGTTTGGACAAGAAGAGGGCTTGGATGACGCAGGTGCGTGGGAAAGGTGTGCTTTCACGCCTGGGAAAAGTCCCGGGGGGTGTTCGTAGTTTCTCCCGGAAGCTGCTTGCAGGGTAGGTGCTGGGGCCACATGGAGCTGTGATCCCCTGATAAACATCTACACCTTGAAAGGTTGATGAATGTCTGTTTCTGTTCATTGTGCAACTTCGCAGTCGAGTCTACATGAACACAGAGCATCTCTTTGAAGATGTTCAAAGAGATTCCTCCCATTTTCTGAAGCTGGTTGTGAAAAGATCTCTATTAACATGTTCTTATGGGAATGGCATGCTACCGGTGGCTTTGTGTTCAAGATTTCAAATATGTATGAGAAATGCTAAAAGACAGGTGGTCTGAGAGCGTGTTAGGTATTACAGGAGGTTGAACTCTAAAGGGTCCTGCATTGGCATGAGAGTCTGAGGTTTGTGGGACAGCGTGGCCTGGGGGCTTGGGAGCAGAAATATTAAGGGATTTTGTGATTTGTAGCACCATCTGTGTTAAGCGTTCTTGACTGTACCAGAATTGTTTCCACCTCTAAGTGTGGCCAGGCCTTATTCTGACCTGTGATTTTATTGAAAGAATCTGTGGATATTATTTCATATGCAGCAGCAAGGACAAGTCTGTGCTGGCTGAGTATGTGATTCCACACGATTCCAATCTTTCTCATTAGCTGGGTTACCACCAGAGTAAAAGAAATGTTGCAAAAATATGTTGTGTGGGTGGTGTTCCCTTTGGCAAAGTAACAAGCGTGCAAGATGAAACCACCACCAAGAAAGAAAGAAGCATTTAACCAAACACTAAGACAAACTATTGTGTTGTTTCTGGAAGGAAATGAAGGTCCTAGAGGGTTGGCGTTCTCGGTGGGCGTGTTTGTGTTCACTGGTGTGACTTTGCTTGGAGTCATTTCACATGTGAGTTCTGTCTGGCTGGGGCCTTGTTCCCGGGTCTCCTGGCCTTTGACCTCAGAGTCCCAGCCGGCCCACAGTCCTCTGGATCTACTGGTGAAGCACCCGCTGCTCTTCCTCCAGGGATCAAGCGCACACCTACCGTGCTTTACCTCACAGCCACATTCTTCCCAGAAAAGGCCCCATGCGAACACTGTGACCGCCTACCAGCCGAGGGTTTTCCGTGCTTACTTTTGTTAATGTGAGCCTGTTGTTGGCAAGAGAAGGCCCTTGGGGAATGTTTATTTTTTATTTCGTGTATTTGTTTGCTTTTTGGTGAGTTTGACACCACATTCCAGACGCCACTGAAAGATCTTTGGAAAGTATCAGTTTATAGTTGCTAAACGAGGGGATGGGCAGGCTTGGGGCACTCCCTGTGTGTGTCTGTGGAAACCGTGTTCGGGGTGGTGACGGGCATCGCGCGTTCACCGCTGCCCTGGCGTGGGCTGCAGCCCCGCCTCCAGCATAGAGCTGGCTCGTCCCGCCGTCTCTGGGGTGGGCGCTCTGATCACGGCTCTGTTTATGGTGGAGAAAACAGAGGCCTCTAGAGGCTGGGTGAGTCTTCCAGGGCCCCAGGAACCAGGGTCCCTGATCCCGGTGTGGCCCAAAGCCGTGGCCCCAGCTGCCCACCCAGCCAGGCTCACCCAGCTGCACCGGCACATCGGGCCAGCCTGACCTGAGGGCTGGTCCTTGGCCCCTGCCAGGACAGTCGGTGGCCGTCTCTGGCCCTGGTAGCTCAGTCAGTAAAGAGTCTGCCTGCAATACAGGAGACCCAGGTTCGATTCCTGGGTGGGGAAGATCCCCTAGAGAAGGAAATGGCAACCCAGTCCAGTATTCTTGCCTGGAGAATCCCATGGACAGAGGAATCTGGAGGGCTATAGTCCATGGGGTCGCAAGAGTTGGACACGACTTAGCGACTGAACCCCCACTGGCCTCCATTCCTGGTCCTGACGCCACACGTGTCCACGGCATCAGACGCCCCCCGATTGAGGACAGTGTCCTCCGCTCTCCCCTGAGGTAGCCCCTTCTGTCTTCCTCCCGGCCCTGGGCTCCCAGCCCCGGACCAGATGGTCCTTGTCCTTCAGTGCTGTGATGTCCTGCAGCCATGACTGTCCAGGGGCCCTGCCCACAGTACCGGCAGTGTGGCAGAGCCCACAAAGCACACACCCAAGCAGGCCAGCCCAGGCTGCCAGGTAATTCCCCAGCCACTCTGGTCTGTGGGCAAGTGCAGCCAGAAGAATGTGGGCCCTGGACCCCCACAGAAGTAGAAGCAATGCAGGATGCGTACTGACTCCACAGGACAGGGGCTGAGCAGCAGACTCGTGGGACCCAGGGGCCCCACGCAGGAGGCAGGGAGATGCATGGAGCCAGCCTCTCCCAGACGGCCATGCCCTCGGCCTGGAAGGCAGTCCGGGGTGTCCACATTCCAGCCAAGGGAGCCCGGTCTCCTGGACTCTTCCTGAAGATCCAAGAGAAAGCCCAGGATCCCCAGTTTTCCGTGAGGGTGCACAGAGCCTGGGGAGTCCTGAAGCATCTGCATCCCTGGGGAAGAACTCATGTGCCACGGCCACCACAGACGTCTGGGGTGGGATGCAGTGGTCCAGCAGGGAGAAAGGCATCGGTACACAGGCCACGGACACGAGCCACACCCGCCACTCACGGTGGTGGATCAGGAGGAGCAGCTGAGGACCAGGACCCAGAGCAGGGGTGAGGTGGCGAGGGAGGCAGGAAAGAAGGGGCAGGGCTGGCCGTGGGGCTGGGTCAGGGGCGGGAACCCTAGAGGACCAGGACCCAGAGAGGGAGGGGCAGGAAGGAGGGGGCAGGGCCGGCTGGGGACCAGGCAGGTGGGGGACGGGAGCCATAGAGGACCAGGATCCGGGGATGGGGCAGGAAGGAGGGGGCAGGGCCAGCTTGGGGACCAGACAGGTGGGGGGCAGGAGCCATAGAGGACCAGGACCAGAGATGGGGGGCAGGAAGGAGGGGGCAGGGCAAGCTTGGGGACCAGGCAGGTGGGGGGCGGGAGCCATAGAGGACCAGGACCCGGGGGGGTCAGGAAGGAGGGGGCAGGGCTGACTGTAGGTACCAGGTAGGGGGGCGGGAGCCCCTCTCCCCACCACATTGTCACCACTCTCCGTGATATTCATAAGTGAAACGTAATACAGCTGAGTGACCTGATTCACATTTTACCTTGAAGGCGTCCTTTTCCCTCTTTGACCCCCGCACACCACGCTGAGAGGCCCAGATACCTTTGTCTTACTGTTTCACTTGCTGGTTCCTGCTTCCTCTTCCTCATTGACCGATTACAGGGTAATCCCCGCACAACGACCGCGATCGGGACCCCAGGCTTCCCCGCAGGGCCCTTCCCGCTCCAGGCAGGACAGGGGTTGGTACATACAGCAGCCAGGAGATCACACAGGGCAGCCCCGGCCCCGGGCCCGGCCGCTCCTCCCGCCGCAGCTCAGCTCACAACATCACCTCAATCAATGATTTTTAAAACATACATTTCCATTTAGTGATTCATGCTGAGTCTAATTCACTCACCGTTTAATGTCACTTAGAATCATCCAGGGACTAAAAGAGGCCCACAGAGAACAGATTGTAAACGTATATTTTAAAGATAAAAATGGGCCTTTAATATTCTACAGGATTTCAAATCCCTGGACAAAGAGTGTCAGCTTAAATTTAAAGGAAGCCCTCGCATATCTGTCTTTGAAAAAAAAGGAAAAGGCGGCAGGGCCTTCTCTAAAGCAGAGGACTTGTCTCTTTCAAATTACAGTTTTCAAGTCTGATACAGCCAGATAATCATCGGCGGCTCAAATAAAATCATTATTTTGTCTGAGAGAGAAGGCTCATTTGAGGGCGAAGTTAATGACAGCAGAGATGGAGCACGGCGGAGCCCTAATCCAGAGACTCTGGCCGACATTAAAGGCGTGCAGACCCTTCCTTTTGCTTCCGGTGGGACTCAAGACTTGGCTGAAAGGCGGCAGCGAAGTCTCGCCTTGAACACAGGGATCAGAAGGTGCTTTCGGCAGAAATAAGGAATTAACTCCTGCCCACGTCACGACCTCAGCCATCAGGGGGAAATCTGCTTCTCTTCCACGGGCTCCTTTTATCCTGGATATCGCAATGTGGTTTTAACTTCGGGGCCGAACCAGACGTGGAAACATCGGTGACGCTCACCAGCATGCCCTCCTGGGGAAGAAAAGGGTTCATTCTTGGTGACTCAGAAGGGCATGTAAAGGCTCAGCTAACCTTCTGAATCATCTAGACTCCAAGTGCAAACTCTCGGAAGTCGTGAGGCCGTGTTCTGGCAACCAGCTCTTTCACATAAGCATCATCCAATTTCAGCTGGGAGACTGAGGTTTGGGAGGGAGGGGGGAGTTGTTCTTTATCTCAGGGGTCACGTTCCTGGAGTCTTCCCACAGGACCCGGTGCAGGATGGGTCTGGCCAGGGCTGGGCAACCAGGGCTCACTGCCCACAGTGGATCTGCAGGACCAAAGCCTTCCCCTGCCACCCACAGGTCCCTCCTCTCGGCTCTGACGGAGGCCTCACTTGACCCCACAACGACGCTGGTCCCGTCAGCACTCTCGGCTCCCATGTAGGTGATGGAGATTCAGCGATGGGCCTGGCTGTTGCCTGGATGGCTGGGGCAGGTGCAGGGCTTTGAGGTTGGCAGAGGAGGGTGGGAAAGACAAGGGAGCCAAGGGCAACAGCGGCCTGAGTGTCTACATCACTCAGAGCTGCTGGGATGCCGTCCTGTCCTCCCAAAGGCCAACTGAGAACTTCCCGGGGGGCTGCTCTCCGCGGGCTGGACTGGGCCCCTTCCTTCTGTTTTCTGTTCTCCGGCGGGCATGCACAGGTGCAGAGGAGGGAAGGTTTGGACCCAGCCAGGTCACAGCTGCCTTGCTCCTAATCCCGACCCCTCCACTGTTTCAGGAAGCTCCTGGTCCAGTGGGGGTCCTGTGAGAGAGTAACGTCACTCCTTGTTAGTAACTGGGATTGGGAGGAGGAGTCCCTGACGTCAGGATTGGCCAGGGCACGCCACGGGAGTCACAGTAAAAGCAGTAATTTTTACAGAGGTGGCACAGCCAGTCGAGCCTAAAGGAAATCAACCCTGAATATTCATTGGAAGAATGGATGCTGAAGCTGAAACACCAATGCTTTGCCCATCTGATGCGAAAAACTGATTCACTGGAAAAGACTCTGATGCTGGGAAAGATCGAAGGCGGGAGGAGAAGGGGATGACAGAGGATGAGAGGGTTGGATGGCATCACCGCCTCGATGGACGTGAGTTTGAGCATACTCCGGGTGATGGTGAAGGACAGGGAAGCCCGGCATGCTTGCAAAGAGTCCAACAAGACTGAGCGACTGAAGAGCAACAACACCCAGACGTAGTGTGGGTTTTGCCCCATTTTCCTCCTGAGTTAGTCGCCAACATGAACAGCACCTGGCTATCCTGAGGCTCGGTTGATTGCACGGCCTCCATTTCCAAACTGTTGATGTTGAATAGAAATGTTTATCCTAAGCCACTTCTAGAGAGATCTGGATCTAGGGGGCTGGATGAGCATGTGAGAAGCTCTGTTTCTCCAGCCCTTGAAGACCTGCCTGGCACACCTCCACCGACTGACGTCCAGGAGAGGCCCTCAGAGCAGGAACCCAGAGGAGATGAGGTCCTCAGTACTAGCACCCCAAGAGCTCTGCCCGAGGGCCCCTTAGAGCCGCTGCAGAGGAGGGCAGGCTCGCACAATCCCACCAGAGGGATTTGCTTCTACTTCCCTCGCTAGGGTTACTGTTCGCGTTCAGGCCTTAACAAGAGCAGTGAGGTCTGGATGGCTTTTTTGCCCCGATGTGTGGGCCCAGCGCTGGGCCCGGCTCCAGCGGCTCTCCTGGCCACTCAGGCCAGGGAAGCCTGAGCCTCGCCCAGCCATCCTGGCCCGACGCTCCAGGAGCGGGGGACCCACCCCTGTACATGGCGATCTAGTGGGGGCCTCCCCGATGTTCCGACTGATGGCCTTGTCGGTAAGAAACAACATGTTTACAGGTATTTCACATCTTTCAAGTTTCTTCTTGAATGAAAAAAAAAAAAAAAAGAAGCATCAAGTTCAAACCCAGCCTGGAATCCAGTCCCCCTGGCGTAGGCTTTATTCAAGCGCTAACAGAAGAGCTGAGTGTCGGCCTGCAGGACACGTTCTTCCTCTTGAGAAATTTCACTTCCCGTGAAAACTGCTGCCTTTACACAGAGCGGGAGCACGGGCTCGCATCTCGCAGACACATAACAGGCTTGAAACGGACAGAGAGATCAAGGGTATGCAAACGAGAGGCCTCGTCCCACCTGGACCCCGGGGCCGCCCTGCCTGGGCCCTGGGGGGCTCACCTGGGACCCACGCTGCTCAGCTTCTCATATCTGCCGTGGAAACAGCTTTTCTAACCCACTGAGTCTGAGAAGGGGAGCGCAGGGGAGATGCCGCTGGTTCATCCCTCTGTCTGCTCTCGGAATTCCAAATGAACAGGGTTGGGGGGGCTACAGATGTGAATCCAGCAACACCGAAGTCACCCACAGGGGAGGAGTGTCAGAAAGTATCTGCTGCGTTTTCCCCATGACAGGGCAGGGGCTGCAGCTGAAGTGGCTGAGAGTCGCCTGGAGCACAGCCCAGCACCAGGGCAGTGTGTGTGCAAACGGGAGGGCCTGGGCCCCGCAGGACCCGACGGACAGACTTATGCCTGATACGTACTGTTGTTCAGTCACTCCCTACGTGATGCACAGGGAGGCTGGCGTGTGCAGTCCATGGAGTCGCAAAGAGTTGGACACAGCTGAGTGACTGAACTAAACTGAAGTACTGTCTGACTCTGTGCGACCTCAGGGACTGCAACCCACCAGGCTCCTCTGTCCAAGAGACCTCCCAGGCAAAATCCTGGAGTGGGTTGCCATTTCCTCCTCCAGGGGAATCTTCCTGACCCAGGGATCGAACCCACATTTCCTGTGTCTCCTGCATTGGCAGGTGGATTCTTTACCTCTGAGCCACCCTATGCGAGGTGTTATATTTAAAGATGCACACTGCTATATTTAAAATAGATAACAACAATGACTTACTGGGCGGCACAGGGACTTATACCCAGTACGATGTAACCACTTAAACGGGAAAAGAATTTGAAAAGGACTAGATGTGTGTCCATGTCTGACGGACTCGCTGTGCTGAATGCCTGAAGCTTACACAACACGCTGCATCAAACGTTCTCCAATATAAAACAAAAAGTTAAAATGAACGGTGGCTCAGGAGTTGAAGCATCTGTCTGCAGTGCAGGAGGCCAGGGCTCCATCCCCGGGTCGGGCAGGTCCCCTGGAGTAGGGAATTCTTGCCTGGAGAATCCCACGGACAGAGGAAGCCAGCAGGACACTGTCCGTGCGGTCGCACAGGGCTGGACACGACTGAGTGACCAGCACACGTGCACACGCACGTTAGCACAGAGCCTCAGTTTTCCTCGCATCTTAAAGCACATGATGCTCAACTCTATGCCCTGATCTTAGCACAATAAGCGTATAAAGCGATACTGGTTCAGAGTGGTGCTGGCCTGTTCTCTGTGAGTACCTTTTCTGTTGGGAGATTGTCATGAGCACTCACGACACACATTGGGGCTAAGTCAGCAGGGTTTTCTCAGCATCCTGGGGGATATTTTGCTTGGAGCTCATGCATATCGGCGCCCTCAGAGTGGTGTGTGTTGAACACCAGTCTGCTTTTGAAAAGAAGCCACGGTTGTCACTGGTTCCGACTGGATGACGGATACGCTTAAGGCTCTTAGACAGGCTTTGGCAGGGATGTTTACTTTTGGGGTGAACACAAACATTACGATACTGTTAGGACTATGAATGGAGCTTTTGTTAGGGTATTATGGGAATTACAGTATTTAAAGAGTACATCTCACCAAAGATAACTTTGAAGGCTCTGAAAGTGCACCTCTTGACAGACTGTTATTGTAAGTGGATCTGGTTAAATCGCCCGTACTTTTAGGAACGCTGCAGCACAAGAGGTGCCCGGCCCCGTGACCCTACTGTGGGGAGCAGGGACGGGCACGAGGCGCCCTCAGCTGCCGGCACGGCCCCGCCCAGCACTGCGCGCCGGGCAGCCACTGCGGGGGCTCACTCGCCGACCACAGGCTGTGCCGCACCTGGCTCAGCCAGCGGGAGCTGCGGGAGCCCCAGGCAGCATTCCCCAGGGGGATGGAGGGCAAGGCAGGGGCTGAAGAGCTCACACGAAGCCCGACTCGCGGGAGGGATGTGTTGTCTCGGACAAGGAAAATACCGTGCAAATTCTCCAAAGTGACGCTGGATGATTAAAGGATCGAGAGACAGAACAAGAATGTGGGGAAAAGCTTTAAAAACCTGCATTTTAGACTGGAGAGAAGAGAGTCATCTCCTGTCCTCTCTTCCAGAAAAGACCAAGACGGACTGACAGCCAAGGACTGCATTTTCAAGGTAGGTTTTAGGGAAGTGTAAAAGGTCCAGCTGACCCACGGGAGTCCTGGAATCATCGAGCTGTGTGTCTGTGTCGGGGCACATGAATGACCGCGGTGCCTCTGCCTGCCGCTGAGTTCCTCACCTTGTGGTATCACGAGCGTGCATTTCACCAGCTTGTACTTGTCGGGCATCAGCCATGGGCCACTGTCGTGGGCGGTGCTGGGAAACAGAGCAAAGGCTGATGCACAGCAGGCGTGAAGCTCCGGGGGAGCTGGTGTGGACTCGGAGGCTGACGCAAAGCTTCAAGACACACCACCATTGCAAGCCCATCGATCCTAAAGGAAATCACCCATGGATATTCATCGGAAGGACTGATGCTGAAGCTGAAGCTCCAATATTTTGGCCACCTGATGCGAAGAGCTGACTCAGTGGAAAAGACCCTGATGCGGGGAAAGTTTGAGGGCAGGAGGAGAAGGGGTAACAGAGGATGAGATGGTTGGATGGCATCACTGATTCAATGGACGTGAGTTTGAGCAAACTCTGGGAGGTAGTTAAGGACGGGGCAGTCTATGGGATCACAGAGTCAGACACAACTTAGAGACTGAAAAATAACAACAACCATTTACCCTGCAAATACCAAAGATCTGAGTGATGAAGAAGGACATGCCGCTGTCCTGATATACAAGGTCAGCCCACGTCTACACAAATGCCCGGCCCTTCGAGGACAGCATGCCAGGCCAGCTGGCCCATCTGCCCCTTACTCACACCCACCTCCTGACCCAGTTGTGCCAACTAACCTCCCTGCTGCCTGTTTGTATTACAGGCTTTAAAATATTTATCCTATATGGTTATGGAAATTTTATACTGGTATAAAACATTTGATCTTGTTCCTTAAAGAAACCAAAGGATGAGAGAGGAATGGAATTGCATCTCGGCGATGAGGACTTCCTCCAGAACAGCAGCTCGGGGGTCATTTCCCCAGCCCCCCACCTCGCCTTATCCAGCTCCTGTGACATGGATCAGGTTAATGAGCAAAGCTCCCAGGTCCAGGTCTGAAATTAATGTGCTGGCAGCTGAATGTCAAGGTCAAAAAAGCCCTTTTCAGAGCTTAGAGCTTAAGACGAGAGGCAGTGGGGACAGGTGGAAACAACCAGATTAATAGTTTGCCACCAAATGTACCAAATTCAGTTTGATTCCTAAATGGAAAGAATAACAGTGCAATCCAGTTGGTGAAACAAAATTAGATTTAAGCATTTCCAAGGGCCAATTTGGCTTCTCTGGTAAAGGTGTTAGGAGAAGGTAAACACTTGTCAGCAGGAAGCGCATGAGGCTTTGCTGCAAAGCCCCGTCACTGCTGCATGAGGAGGGCCTGGCTGGAGATGCGATTGTTCTCCTAATCGTAGGCCAGGTTTTATTACCTGTTACACAAAGGGGCGGGTAGACTTTCTCCCAGCCCAGAGCGCGCGTGGTTCTGGGGAGATCGGTGACCCGGGGTCATACAGGAGAGCTGGGTCTGATCCCTGGGTCGGGAAGATCCCCTGGAGAAGACAATGGCAACCCGCTCCAGTGTTCCTGCCTGGAGAATCCCATGGACGGAGGAGCCTGGCAGGCCACAGTCCATGGGGTCACAAAGAGCTGGACACGACTGAGTGACTAACACACTGAACGTGTTTGTGGCAAACAAAACAGCCGAGAGCTCGAGCCTGCGTGGCGACTTCAGGCCTGACGGGGACTAAAGCCTCGGTGGGCAGATTGCTGTCTCTCTCTCACCCCTGACAGGGGCGCGAAGTCCAGATCCTCCCACAGTTGTGAGCCTGAACTAAGCTCTGCACACCTCCCCACTCTGATCACCAGGCAGGAAAGCACATCATGGAGAGAGGAGGGAGGACCCCGAGCATCTTCTGACAGCGGACGTCCTGAACCAGCAGCCAAACTGTTGAAATCTGGTGATGATAACACTTCCACATTTTATATATGGTTTGGAGGCTGTCCCCTGGAGGAGGAAATGGCGACCCACTCCAGTATTCTGGCCTGGGGAATCCCATGGACAGAGGCACCTGGCAGGTTATTGGAGTCGCAGAGAGTCGGACATGACTGAATGATTTAGCCAGTGTCCATGGAGGCTGCCGGGGCCAGTTTTGGTGGGGAGACGAGTCGGGGGGAACCCAGTAATCCTGGGCTTACTCTCCACTTGGGCTCCCCTGGTGGCTCAGACAGTGAAGAGTCTGCCTGCAATGCAGGAGACCAGGGTTCGACCCCTGGGAGGGGAAGATCCCCTGGAGAAGGGCATGGCAACCCACTCCAGTATTCTGGCCTGGGGAATCCCATGGACAGAGGGGCCTGGTGGGCTGCAGTCCATGGGGTCACAGAGTCGGACACGGCACTTTCACTTATCCTCGCCTCCATAATCCAAGGTCATGTCAGGGGTCTTGACCCCAGAGTGGAAACAGACTGGCAGGTCCATGGTTGAGCGCTGGAGGAAGGGAGCAGGGGAGAAAGCAGGTGGGGGGACAGCAGTCTGGCCAAGGGGTGGCCACAGGGCCTCTGAGGCGGGGACTCCGGCTGGCCTGGGTGAGGCTCACACCCCAGAGCCTCCTCCGGAAAAGGTCACCCAGCCCCAACCCTCTGTGCCCAGACAGGGTTCTGCCACCTCTGGGCCTCGGGACCCACCAGGCAACACACGAATGGCTCAGGAGCTGGGGCTGAACCCCGTGCTGTCTCTTCAACCCTTTTGTGACCCAGGAGAGCCTGGCCAAGGGAGTCTGGTGAGAAGCATGTCCCTGTGGAGAAGGAAGGACTCTTTCAGACCTGGACTGGCTAGGGCTGCTCCCCGGCCCTCTCCCTCCACAGAGCCATCCCTTGTCTGCAGTCCAAGTCCCCAAGGGCACAACAATGCCCCTCTGACTGTCCCCGGACTGGACTGCAGAGGCACTGGAGCGTCGAAGGCGTGGTGATCGGGGTGGGGTCCCTCCCCGGCCTTGGAGCTCGTGTGTCCCAGAGCCGCTTCCTCTAAGTTCGGGGCTCTGCTGACCACACCACTCCCAGTCCAAACGTCTGAGGGCCTCCACGTGCCACGGGCCAAGCCTCACGTCCTGTGTAGCTATGGGCACCTGCACCCGCCCGCGGGGAGGAGGAACCCCGCCCACCCGGACCCCCTGGAACCAGCCTCCTGTGTTCCCCGCCCCCCCCATTCACCTGGGGACACACGTGTCACCTGCCTCGGCCGCTCCAGGGAGAAGGGTGCTTATGCTGACGCAAGGCGGCTGGGCTTCCCTGACACCCACTGCTCCCGACAGCGGGAGCAACAGCCCTCCCAAGGCTGGGGTGGATCGCATCCTCGTCACCGCCTACCGGGAGCTCGCAGGGGCCGCGGGGTCTGAGGAGGGGCCAGGGTCCCTGGCAGAGCAGCAGCAGGCCTGCGGTGCCCACTGGGCACCGCCCCAGCTTCCGCCAGTGTCAGCCCGGTGGCCACCTCAGGGCCCTCAGGTTTCCCCTGGAGCCAGGACAGTGGAGGTCAGCAGCACTCATGCAAGACACGGACAGGAGAGGCGGGCACAGGCTTGGTGGACCCGTGTCCCCGGCTGCCCTGACAGAGTCGCCCAGAGCAGGCAGCTTGAAATTCCAGAAAGGGTTCTCTCAGGTCCTGCAGGTGAGAAACCCCTGATTTAGGCATCTGGCAGTCCTGAATCCGTGCCAGGTGACCCCCCACCTCCCGCGGGTGCTGGCCGTCAGCCCTGTCCCTGGCTTCTGGAAACATCCCCACCACTCGGCCATCATGGTCACAGGTGTCTTGCTGTGTGTCTGTATCCATGCTCCACTTCTTTCCTTAAACCTGTCCTGTTGAATTACGGGTCTGCTAACCCCAGGGTTAATTCAAAGATGGTTGCCCCTTGGAAAAAAAGCCATGACCAGCCTAGACAGCATATTAAAAAGCAGAGACATCACTCTGCCAACCAAGTTTTGTATAGTCAAACCTATGGTTTTTCCAGTAGTCATGTACAGATGTGAGAGTTGCACTATAAAGAAGGCTAAGTGCTGAAGAATTGATGCTTTCTAACTATGGTGCTGGAGAAGACTCTTGAGAGTCCCTTGGACTGCAAGCAGATCAAACCAGTCAATCCTAAAGGAAATTAACCCTGAATATTCATTGGAAAGCTGAGACTGAAGCTGAAGCTCCAATACTTTTGCCACCTGATGTGAAGAACTGACTCACTGGAAAAGACCCTGATTCTGGGAAAGATTGAGGGCAGGAGGAGAAGGGGACGACAGAGGATGAGATGGTTGGATGGCATCATCAACTCAGTGGACATGAGTTTGAGTAGGCTCAGGGAGAAGGTGAAGGACAGGGAAGCCTGGTGTGCTGCAGTCCATGGGGTCGCAAAGAGTCAGACAGAGCTTAGCAACTGAAGAGAGAAACTCCAGTGTGACGTAATTGTAGCTATTTTCATCAGCCGTGACCCTATTCCAGACAAGGTTCTGATATCCTGGGGGTTAAGTCTCCATCGTAGGAGCTGGAGGTGGGGCCACAATTCGTCCCCTAGCATCGTGGACACATTTAGGGGTGCCAGACAGTCATCAGGATCAATAAGACCACAGTTGGAGAACGCCACGGTCCCTGTGAGGCCTCCACAGTGGACGCAGCTTGGGGTACTCACACGGGGTCTGTTGGCGTTCCCTTTCCCCTGGGCTCAGGGGTGGCTCAGCTCAGCTCAGCCTTGAGGACTCGGCTCTTTGTTAGCATGCCCTTCTGTTAGCGTCCATCTGCATTTTCTGTAATCGCTCATTACGTATCATCTGTCCGGTGAAGTGAGGTTGTTGGTGCCCCTCCCATGTTGTGGGCAATGGCCATTCGTCCCCTCCCCAGGCTCAGTCCTGGAGGCCCTGCCAGGGAGGAAGGCTCAGCCCAGGGCTGTGGGGGCCTGCCTGTGGATGAGGGTCCTCCCAGGGTGCCCCCAGATGCGTGTGCCTCCCCTTAGGGTCCAGGCTGCCCTTCTGAGACCCCAGTAGAGCGAGGTCAGGGAGGGAAGATGCTGCATTTTCCCCACCTACTGACTCACCCTGCCCCAGACCGTCCTTCCTATGTAGAGAGCAGGGAAGCTGCACTTGCAGAGGGGGTGCCCCAGGCATCGTAGGGAGGCAAGAGCCCCCTCCTCAAGTCTCCCTGAGGGGGGTCTTCTTCTTCCTGCCAGGGGCGGGGAGCAGGAGGCACACCTGTAGCCTTCTCAGCACACTGAGCTGATCCCAGCAACCCCAGCCAATCAGCATCTTCTCCTCCAAGTGCCTCCCCTACCGCACCCCCAGCCAGGACCCCAGGTTCCCCAGGTGAACAGGGTATGGGGGGCCATTGCTGTGAAGGAGGAGGTGCTGCCCAGCATGAGGATGGCCTGCCCCTGACCCCAGCCCCGCTCAGCCTGAACCCTCGCTTCCTCCCCAGCCTCTGGGGAGTAATCATAGACTCCTTGCTGCACTGAGCTGACCTTCCAGCCTATATCACTCCATCCATGACCCGGGGTCACCGATCTCCCCAGAACCACGCGAGCTCTGGGCTGGGAGAAAGTCTACCCGCCCTTTTGTGTAACAGGTAATAAAACTTGGACGATGATTAGGAGAACAATCGCATCTCCAGCCAGGACCTCTTCATGCATTAGTGATGTCGGTTTGCAGTAAAGCCTCATCCGCTTCCTGCTGACAAGTGTTTAACTTCTCCTAACACTCCTCGGCTCTGGCTCCTTTGGCCACAAGATGAAGTTGAGCGCCAGGGCTGGGAGATGCTTCCAGGGCACAAGGTTTAATTATGTGTGTCCATGCTGTGATTCATGGGGTTGCAAAGAGTCAGACATGACTGAGCGACTGATCTGATCTGATCTGATCTGTGCGGGCCAACTGTCTACTGCATCTCCCCTCCAAGGACAACAGCATAAGTCATCAACCAAGGCAGGTGGGGAGAAAAGCCTTGCGTTCACAGCCCCAGCCTGAGCCAGCCTTGTCCTGTGTCACTGACTTGCTGTCCTGTCCTCCCATCGAACTCACTCAGAGACCGGTCACCTCGTGCCCAAGGCCTGCGCTGGGCATCTCCGCAGGTCATCTTCCCTAAGTGGCTGCAGCCCACAGGCTAGAGCTGCACTCAGCTCTGAGTCCACCGAGCAGAGGCAGGGCCTCAGACAGGCTGGCGAAGAGCTGCAGAGAGTTCCTCTTGGCCCTTGCCTGTCCTCTGTGATCCTCAGGAACTAAAGCAGATGGACAAGTTCAGAGGGGGCTTCTGGAAAGAAGTGGAGTGTCTGGGGCTTCCCAAGATCTCTTCCACCTGCTTTAATTGTGTGTTTAAATGACGTTAATTGATCGAGTTTCCTGGCACTGAAGATGCCAAATGGAACAGGGACACAGCAAAGCTAAATTCTGCCACCACTAGGAAGACTTGGGTGGTCATCCCAAAGTCTCTAAGAGATGCTTGGCTAGGAGGCTCTGCCCTCTGAGCTCAGCCCTGACCTTAGCATGAAGACTGTGATTTCAGTCTGCTCCTTGACAGTGGCTGAGGGTTGATTAGCTTATGCACTTGGGTCTTGACTTGGAATTGTTGTTCAGTTCCTAAGTCATTTCCAACTCTTTGCGACCCCATGGTCTGCAACTTGCCAGGCTTCCCCATCCTTCACTATTTCCGAGTTTGCTCAAGCTCATGTCCATTGAGTAGGTGATGCCATCCAATCATCTGATCCTGTCATCCCCTTCTCCTCCTGCCTTCGTTCTTTCCCAGCATCAGGGTCTTTTCCAATGAGCTGGCTTTTTGCATTAGGTGGCCAAAGTATTACAGTTTCAACTTCAGCATCAGTCCTTCCAATGAATATTCAGGGTTGATTTCCTTTAGGATTGACTGGTCTGATCTCCTTGAAGTTCAAGGGACTCTCAAGAGTCTTCTCCAACACAACAATTTGAAAGCATCAATTCTTTGTTGTTCAGCCTTCTTTATGGTCCAGCTCTCACATCTGCACATGAATCTGTACATGAATACAACTATAGCTTTGACAATATAGGCGTTCATTGGCAAAGTGATATGTCTGCTTTTTAATACGCTGTCTAGGTTTGTCCACCTGATGTGAACAGCCAACTCATTGGAAAAGAACCTGATGCTGGGAAAGACTGAAGGCAGAAGGAGAAGAGGGCAATAGAGGATAAGATGGTTGGATGGCATAGCTGATGCAGTGGACATGAACTTGGGCAAACTCCAGGAGATGGTGAGGAACAGGGAGGCTTGGCGTGCTGCAGTCCATGGGATCTCAAAGAGTCGATAGGACTTGGCGACTGAACAACAGCAACTAGGTTTGTAATAGCTTTTGTTTCAAGGAGCAAGCGTCTTTTAATTTTGTGGCTGCAGTCACCATCTGCAGTGATTTTGAAGCTCAAGAAAATAAAGTCTGCCACTGTTTCCACTTTTTCCCCATCTATTTGCCATGAAGTGATGGGACTGGATGCTATGATCTTAGTTTTTTAAATTTTGAGTTCTAAGCCAGCTTCTGGGTAAAACAGGCAAGATAGATTATTACCCATCACATTGGCCATTTCTCTTGCCTTGTGTTGGAGGGTCACCCACCTTCTGTGTTGGCACTGAAAGGCCCCTGAGTCTGCAGGTCAGGGCTGGACCCTGGACATCTGCCCCTCGGGCCACATGAAGCAGGCGTGGAAATGAAGAAAGTGCACATTCATCCAACATGGGAGAAGGGGAAGGTGGTGTCATATTCTTTTCCTAACCTGTGCTGGACTCCCGCCCTGGGAGAGGATCCCTGTGACACGGTGCCTGAAGGTGCCTTGAGGGTCAGTCTCATGCCAGCCCTGCTATGCCAGCCTGCATGTGCCTGCACGCACACGTGCACACACACACACACTCACTCTTTCCTGAAAGCATTTCGCTCCACCATCTCAAGGTTCGTGAACCCAAGGTTCTCACCAGTGCTCATTCCACGGCGCTCCCCCACCCTCCAGAGACTGCATCCAGCCCGTGGCTGCTCACATATTTGTCTGCCCTACCCCCCCGAGACCGCATCCAGCCCATGGCTGCTCACATATTTGTCTCTCTGAAGAAGCACTGTTGCACAGTGTGTAAGACAAACACACGCCTCTACATTTGTGTAGGTGTCTGAAGTTTTTAAATGAAAATACGCCTGCTAATTTGAGACACAGAACGATCCCCCCACGTCCTGTTTGGTGTCTATTTTCTAAGTGCTTCCGGGCGGCTGTGTGAGTCCCCTTTGTTTCCAGAATGTTCAGTGGATGAGTTTCAAAGCAGCAGTGAGAGCAGCGGCTGGCAGATTCCGGGCTTTTCATGGTGGAATCTGAGGTCCAGGAGCAATGCGCCTGCTCCTGGGGGCAGCAATCCGGAGCCTAATTCCTCACCCTCCGTGTTGAAAACATATCCCCCTACGCAGCTGTACCCGAGCAAACTGCACACGTCTTCGAAAACTTTGCCAGCTTTACTCAAAATGGGCAGGTGGGCTTTGCTTTTATCATTTCCAGGTGCATTTGAGGGCAAGGAGAGTTCTAACAGATCTCAGTGGGCTGTGCGATCCAAACCCCAGAGTTATACCTGTGTATTTCATGGAGATGTTGCTTTAGAGATGGGAGGGGGGAGGATGTGCCCCCAAATCGTGCCTCCAAAGCAGCATCACCCTTCAGCACGTCTACATAGGTGCTTCGGCACCATGTCCCCCGATATCCTTTTCTCAGGTACTGTGTTCTGATCCCAACTTCTGGGCAGGGCTTGGCCCAGGGGCTGGCCAGGGGAACCTGCCGTGTGTGGCTGCGCGTGCACAGGTGAATTGAGGACTCAAGATCGGATCTAAGAACCTGAGAAAAATGTCAGCTGTCACCTCCACACCCTGAAGCTCCCCATCACACGTGTGTCCTGGAACTCAGAGCCCCCTGGAGGGCAATTCTGTGTCCTCCTCCAGCAAACAGGCTGTGCTGAGTCCCTGTTTTGGAGAGAATGCTTTGTCCCAACTCCTCTGTGCAGGGTCAGAATTTTTTTTTTAATTTTATTTTATTTTTAAACTTTACATAATTGTATTAGTTTTGCCAAATATCAAAATGAATCCACCACAGGTATACATGTGTGCCCCACCCTGAACCCTCCTCCCTCCTCCCTCCCCATACCATCCCTCTGGGTCGTCCCAGTGCACCAGCCCCAAGCATCCAGTATCGTGCATCGAACCTGGACTGGCAACTCGTTTAATACATGATATTTTACATGTTTCAATGCCATTCTCCCAAATCTTCCCACCCTCTCCCTCTCCCACAGAGTCCATAAGACTGTTCTATACAGGGTTAGAATTTGATAGGAAATTCACTTTTATTTTTATTTTGTGAGTAAGATTTTAGTCCATCAAGGTTCGGCGCTCTAATTTTGGACCTGGGGTAGATTTCATCCACCACTCAATGTTGCACTTTTCACCCTGGGGTCTTCAGAGCTTGACTTTTGGGACAAAAAGGCTCAGTGAGGAGACCCGGGAAGCAGTCTCCTGTCTGGTGACAATAGGGCCCCCCTGGGGCCGCGGGCCCTGAGCAGCGGCCCCCTGGGGCCCCCATGGGCCACCCTGGGGCTGTCCTCGGCGACCTAGTCCCCAGGAGCCCCTGCACCCTGAGCCCTGAGCACAGCCATCTGCTCCTCCTCAAAGCCCTTCCCGAAGCCCTGATCACTGAAAGCTCACATATTCAGGCCCCAAGCCTGCTCTCCCCGCCCTCTGTTTACTAAGTACATTTCAGGACCCCCACCCCACCCCTGGCCACCGAACCCCGTTTCCTAAGATGGTTCTGGGGCTCTCTGTCCCAGCATGTCCCAGCGTAGTCCCAATGCCTTCTGATCTGGGGCATCTGGCTTGGTAACTGCATCCTGTCCAGACTCACAGGTACAAGGTCACACCCATCTGCACCCGTCTCCAGATAGCAGCACCCAGTCGTTACCCACACCTGCTGCAGCCTCCTTGCATCCCGCATGGACGCAGGGACTGTCAGAGACCACCGGGCCTCATCAGAGCCTGCGGCGCCCCATGCAGGTCTGGGGGCACAGGCCTGTCCATCTGCTTTAAGTCCACCTGGTGAGTGGGCCGGCCCAGCCCCTCACCCGCTCAGGCTCCTACATCTTCCCACGTGGCGAGGGCTTGGCCACAAGGAGCAGGACTCAGAGGTGTCGGGGCCCTGGGGCTCCAGACTCAGCCGTCGAGACGAGTGGCATTGGAATCGAGGGCCATCACCATCATGCAAGGACTCCATGGTGGACACAGCGCAGGGCGTCCCCATACACAGAGGTCAGCGCTGCTGGCGTCCGCCTCTCCCAGCCTTTCCCCAACGGGGCTTGAGATGCTGAGACAGCTGCTCATCGTCTGGAGGTGACGTGGGGACACTGGTGGGTGCGGGGCCTGGGCAGAGCGGGCTGGCCTGGAAGGGGCCCAGAGGGTCCCAGTTTCACTTCACGTTTCTTCCCAATGCAGCCTCAGGAGCCGGCTTAATAACTCTCGACTCTTGAACCCTGCCAGCAGCCTCTGTTGACCATGAAGACGTCAGAACCTGAATCAGGGCCCTGGCACTACTGAGTCTCCCTCATACACCTTGTTAGACAGTTAAAAATTCTTCCAGACACATCCGGGGCTCATTGGTGGACTTTTGCCTCTTGTCTCCAGGTCCAGCTGAGAATTAAAGTTGATGCTCAGGGGAGGTTGATCTGGTCCCTTTCGGTCAGAAGCCAAGAGCGCTTTGCACCTGGTCCTTGTGGTAGCTCTCGAGGCGCTTACTCCTTTTGATACACGTTTTTTAAAAAATGTTATTACAAAAAAAAAATGTTATTACAAGAATATCTGTATTTATTACAAGAATATTTTATAAGTATAGGCAACCTGTCGATGGCTTTCATTAAAGAACCTTGTAAATGAACGAGCCTCTCTGGCTGGATAATCATCTATGAGATGCTTCTTAGATTCACAATGGCATTAAAAGCACAAATCCTTTTTCTTCTAAATTTCATCCTGTTGCGAGGAACAATCACTGCCTCTGAAGGACTTGAAAAGGACTATGAACGAAGATGGATGGAAATGGATGCGTTCGTGTTAACTCATCCCAGTGTTTACGGAGGCAGAATTACTGATTTAATTTGTGAAATTGAATGAATTTAGTGCAAGATAACTTTGTACAGATCCCTGAGAAAGAGAGCTTTCTGGGAGAGAATGGAGGTGAATTCCGCTGTTTTGAGAGGGCAGGGCACAGTGGTTGGGCAGACAGGATGAATGCTCTTCAGAAAAGCCCCAAAGTGGACCATCCATGCCAGGTGGTCCACCCATCTGGAGGGCAAGATGCCCTCAGGACTCAAGGCAGGCCAAGTCTTTTCTAGGAAATGCAGTGTATCTCACAGCACAAGAGACACGCTCAGCACACACACAGAAAAACGCGTGCACACAGGAGAACCATCGTCTGGTCTGTACAAGGGTGTGGACGACTCAGGACGACATCTGGTGCACCGTCTTAGAGGGAGGGACCGGGGGGTCCAGGGTAGGCCTCACCGTGTGGCCGAGGCACAGGGCTCGGGAGGCCCGGCCGGGCTGTGGGCGGTGGGGCGTCCTCACGAACCTGCGTGCTCACCCTTCAGCCCGGCGTGTGAGGCGTCCTTGTGACCGCTGGGAGGGAGCGGCTGCCTCGGGGAGCGTCTGGATTTCCACACCCTTTTTCCCAGCACACCAAGGTCTCCTTGCTGGAGTTCTTCAGCTGCATCCAGACCCAGCTGGAAAGTCGCCTCGGCACTTGTGAGAAGCTGGTCCGGTCCCTTTAAGCCACAGATCAGCAGAACTTGGCACCTGGTCTTTACTGACGTTCTTGGGACTTTACTGCATTGGATACACACTTTCTTCTTCTTTTTTTAATTATTATTTTTAAATCACAAGATGCAAACACAACAGCAATATCATGACCAGGTGTTGCTGTGTTCTGTAAGATACTCTTTTAGTCGATGCTGTAAACTAAGACCTCATTTTCCGTCCTGAGCTGGGGAGGGACGTCCAGGGAGGAACACAGGCCTTCCAAGCTCCCGGCGAGGAGCCCAGTCTGCTGTCCACACGTCGCAAAGTCTGTGCTTTGAGCCCGTGACCCCCTGCCCAGCAGGCCGGTCTTCTTCTGCTCCCACCTGAGTGACTGGGAGCACAGAGCCCACCGGGACCACGAGCTCCAAGCTCCTCCAAGCTCCTGGCAGGAGCCTCTGTTTGGGGAAATGGCGCTGGACACTGGGGTGGGCAGCCTGACCCGAAGCTGTGCAGGGAGTTCTGCCCTCAGAGCTTTTCTGGTAAAAGACAAGAGGTTGGGGGGGGTGGGGGGGTATTGAGCCTGTGTCCCGTGGGGTCCCTGCCTCGGCCACTCGAGGGCTGTTTGTACCGAGAGCTCATCAGGCCAAGTGCAGGGTGATGGTCCCCTTGTACCTGTAACGCTTCCTTCTGACCCCATAACCTGGGGGCTGGAGGCCCCGCAGGCTGTCCTGGGTAGACTCAGAATGTCATGAAGGGACTGGGCACCAGCGTAAGGACCTACAGTCTGACTGTTGGTGTTCAAAAATTTGACAGTCAATTTCAGCCACCTCTTAAAGAAGCATTCTACAGTGATCATATGTCTTTTCATGGTGAGCGCAAAGTAGCTTATGAATACGACATCAAAAGGAAATTTTAAATGTGATTGTTTCCAGGGTTTGCTCAAAGAAAGAATATCTGGAGAACGATGCTCAGACAATGGGGCTTCCCAGGTGTCTCAGTGGTAAGGAATCTGCCCGCCACTGCAGGAGACACAGGAGACGCAGATTTGATCCCTAGGTCGGAAAGATTCCCTGGAGGAGGGCATGGCAACCCGCTCCAGTATTCTTGCCAGGAGAATCCATGGACAGAGGCGCCTGGCAGGCTACAGTCCACGGGGTGGTAAAGGGTCAGACACAACTGAGCCACTGAGCGCACTGAGACAATAATGCTGCTTGAGTTTCCAAGGGATGGTCCATGAGCTCTGTTCAGGGTCAAGTGATGGAAAGAAACGCTGACAGCATTTATGCGTATGAGTGTGTGTGTGTGAGAGGTGTGTGTGGTTTGCTTGTGTGTGCATGTGTGTACACGTGTATGTGATGTGTGTGTGATGTGTATGCATGCATATGTGCATTTCTTTTCCTCTCGGTCACAGACTTTCCTGCTTTCACTGCTCTGGTCCAAATCCATGCAGGCGTGTGATCTCTGGACGGGCCCTCGGCCTTGCCCCTGTGTCTTGCCCACCCACCGAGGTGTAAGGGGAGGGGTGTGCCTGCTGTCTCCACTTCAGACACCCACACCCTCATGATCTCCATGATGGAGATCACCAGCGAGGGGAACCTTCCCCCCAGGGACCCCATGCTGACCCATTCAGGGCAGCCCAGAGGCAGACGATGACGTGCCACACCCCACAATTCCATCTGGATACTGTGCGCCCGTGTACTTCTCGTCTGAATTTATTGCACATAAAGAAGAGGGATTTTACTTGACTGGATTTCTAGCCAATACTGAGATGCCAAATTGGCCTCTTGTTCTCACTTGTGGGTGAGAACACCTATGTGTGGAAAGACGCTTTCTTGGTTCTGGGGAAGAGCTTCTGCCAGCGGTGACTGGCTGCCAGAGGGCGGGGTGTGCCCAGAAGCCAGCGCCCCGCCCTCTCCTCTGCCCTCCACTCTACGGCCTTGTCCCCTGGGCAGTGCCATTGAGTGGACCCAGGAGACAATGGAAGGCTGGCCCGGCAGGTTGAGTTATAAGAGAAATCCTACGTTAGTCAGTATAGGTTGGATGGGATCCCATGGAAACCAAATACTCCGTTGACAAAATGATCTCATTAGGGGTAGATTGAGCTACGAGGTGGTCCCTAACGTGGCTTCCTAAGGAGATTATTCCAAAGTTGTTAGAGTGTATTTTGTTTCTGGGAAAATCGAGTTAATCGTGTGGTGATAATGTGCTTATTAGAAATGAGCACCAATTATTACAAACATTCAGCAAGGATTTGTGGAGCCCTGATCACACGCCAGGTGCGTCTGGGCCCCAGGATGCAGCTGCGACGATGCCAGCGCGGCCCAGACTGCCTATCATCCCCCTCAGCTGAGCTCCCGTTTAGGATAACCCACTGCCCTAACTCCTTTGTTCTTGGTTCTTTATTGTGTTCCTACGGTTATTATTTTTTAACTTAAAAAAGGGCTTCCCTGGTGGCTCAGAACGTAAAGAATCAGCCTGCCATGGGGGAGACCTGGGTTCAGTCCCTGCGCTGGGAAGATTCCCTGGAAAAGGGAACAGCCACCCACTCCGGTGTTATGGCCTGGAGAATTCTGTGGACAGAGGAGCCTGGCAGGTTTACAGTCCATGGGGTCACAAAGAGCTGGACTCGGCTTATAAAAAGCGATGAGATGACACCAGCTCATTTGTCGTTACCACCTGGTGGATGGCTTCTAAAGACAGTCTGTGTACTGGCGACAGAGATGGAAATCCACCCTGCTTCTTAGCACAATTACTATTCTAAGAAAATCCCACTTCACCTTATACAACTGTTGAGGTGTACGATCCCCCTTGTTTTATCGATGCAGAGCATGTAGAATTTCTTTCAATGGCAATGCCATAGAGGGTCCAATTGTGAATCACTTCTGCAAATCCCACAGCAGAGCCTGTTTTGGGTCTGTGTCCCATCTCATTCGGGTCATAATCTGGGTCTGTGCCCCCACAGGAGAGCTTAGGAAATGGAAATACCTCATGGGCATGAGCGTTGCCAATTTCGCAGCCTGGGGTGGCCACACAGCTTATTGCCGAAGACTTCTGATCACCAGAAATCTCGTGGTCTGGTCTCAGGAGCCCTGGGATGTTCACCGTCCCTGGGTATGGAGGACAGAGTGGTGTCCTGGGACGCTGGCTTCAGTGCTAAAGTTCAGGGAGTCCAGACAAAGGGGACAAGCTGGTCACTCCCCGCCCACCTTAGCCCGTTGGTCAGGCCAGTCACTAAAACCACTCAGGGTCCAGAGGAGACAGGCTGGGAGGAACAGGTGATGCCGTGTCCATCTTCCTCTGCCCCACGCCACAGGAAGGACAGACTGGCCACATGGAAAAGACACTTCCTGGAGGGAGACTTGTCACTGAAAAGATAATATTCTCTCAAAATCCCCAGAATGTGCTGGCATGGCTTCCACCATTTTTCTATTTCTTTTAAAAACATGGCTCATGGGAGCAAAAGACAGAATTTGAGATGGAAATGTGTGGGTATAACATGTTTTCCAGATCTTTCTCTGGACTTCTCATAAGCAAATGGCCAGAGGATGTGATGTCCAGGAGACGAGCCAGGAGCAAACCATGGCGGTGCATCCGGTCCACTCCAAGAGGGAAAACCCACCACCTGTCACCTGGGGTAGCACCCCCCAAAGTTCCCACTAGGCTTGGTTTTGTTCCTTTATTTTAGCCGAGTTGTCAAATTGTCAAAGATCTTTCAAAGACAATAGATGCACAGAAACAGGTAACTGAACAGAAGCAGAAATAACCCGGATTAAATAAAACAGCTTCTGAAATTCCTGGTATGCGCCATTGGGAAGGACCCGAGTGCTGTGGGGTGGACAGATCCACTTGGATTTCCCATCTGCTTATGGGTCATCTCCATCCAAAGTGGGTGCATGTTGGTGAGAAGTGACTTGTCCTTTCATCCACATGACAACGTGGACTTCACTTCTAGCAACATCCTTGTGATGCGAGGTCAGTAGGTCGCACAACAACTTTAGAGCAAGAGAACTTGGGTGTCTCAGTTCCTACTCATCGTGGGTTGGGTTCCCCTAAGAGTTTCAGGCTAAAGCAGAGACTGGAGTTCAGGCTGTTGTTGGGGCTGCCCTTGGGATGGCCGCCGTGGGAGTTGGAGGAGAACGCGTGGTCAGATTGTCTCCACAAAGGTCGTGGCTGAGCCTATGGTCAGCTCTGAAAAGAGATGCTTGGGGTGGTGACCGCTGCTCCTGGCAGGGTGTGTGACTTCGGGGGACAGTGTCCTGCTCTGAGGGGATCCTGCAGATGGCCAGCTGCTGAGACCCACCTGCTGACCTCTTCCCAGCAGCTGGGGAGACCAGCTCTGCATCCACCTACCCTGAAGGGACACCTGGGTGTCACCTCCAGTGTCAACCCCACTAGGGTTATTATGTAAGCGGCGGAGCTCTGGGTTCACATAGAACCCTACAGCACTTTCCACCTTAAAACATCAGAGTGATGACTCTCGGGGAAGCTGGAGCTCCATGAACCAAGCCTCCTGTAGTTCAGTCTGTCTCCTGGATGTTTTATTAGGGGTTCAATTTTGTTTTATTGAGTTTTATTGGGTAAGTTGTTGTTGGGGAGTAATTTCGCTTATGAGAGAAGTTATATGGAGTTCATATCTTCCTTCCTTGAGGGTCCACATGGTTCGATTGCACTCAGACCCGTCCGGCTCCAGCCCGAGCTCTGTGCGAGCTCCCCCAGCCTCATGCACGACCCCCTTCCATCCCCGAGCCCACACCCGGAGTGGAGATGTTGCCCTGGGCATATGGCCTCCTCTCTGGGCAGCCAGACTTCTAAGCAGCCTTGTTCAAAGAGCAGGCTGTGGACAGAGCCAGCCTGGGTTCAAGTCTCTGCCTCCCTGTGACCTTGGCAGAGAGGAGACCTGCTCAGCCTCTCACGTGCTCATCTCTGCACCACGCAGTCTGGAGTCGATGATGCTTTCTCCACAGAGCAGTCTTTAGGATCAGACTGGGTTACAGCTATTAAATGTCTGCTTAGATGCGAGTACTGAGTGAACGCAAGTTTTCCTTCATCTCGTTCCCTTGAAATGCTACTGGACTTTCCCATCTCACTTGAAATAGCCAGTTCACCATTGTACCATCTACTAAGTAGCACTTCCCCAAAGACTTGGATTTTTTTTTAATTCATAAATACACATACAAGAGGCCGTTGTCTGTCCTGTTCTGACAACCTGTGCTTCTGCACTGTGCCAGCACTCTGCCCATGTGGGTGCCCAATCCGCCACCCACTCTGGGCTCTGCTGGGCTCTGTCACAAGCTGGGATCGACCTTTGGGGTTGGTCAATCCCATAGAAGCTTGACCTTGAATTCTGGTGTTCTGAGCATGCCCCCGTCCACTCTGCAGACACCCAGAAGTGCATGGCATTGCTCTTTGCAGGTCCTGTGCCCCCTGGGGGCCCAAGGGTACTCTGGAGACACTCTGAAAGATTCCTGACCCCCCACCAATGAATCTCTGATGGCCATGGATGCAGGCAGCTCTCCCGGGATGCCCTTGCCTTTTTCCTTCACATCCCCCCCAAAATCTCCCAAATCTCTGCCACTCTCATCAGACACCCCCTGCCCAGCCCTTCAGGGTGTGTCCTTTATCAGGAAAACGGGTCTCTGCTGTTTCACTCTGGTGGTTCCCCTGCACCTTCCTGGATCCCGGCCCATCCTTCCCTCGGGCAGCATCCTCACGCCTTCCCTGCCTGAGCAGGACGCCCTCCAGATTCCTCTGCCAGAGGCTGGAAGCCAGGTCTCCCCATACCTGGCCCCGTCCTGGGCGTCTTCTCCCCTCAAGTCTCGCGTGTCTCTGCCGCCCCTGCCTCCCTCCAGCTTCCCTCTCCTCTCACGGCGAGATTCTCACCATGATGGTCGAGGACACTGAGTCTCATCAGTGTCTTGATTTCCGTGGTTCAGTGTTACCTCCCTCCATCACCTCTGTCCTCTCCCCGCACGGGTCATCGCAGCCCCGGGTCCACCATCCTGTCGGGATCTGTGTTCTGTGTTGTTCTGATGATGGGTGCGGTGAGAATCTCCGCCTGGAGCTGACCCCTGCCTCCCTCTGAGGCGGAGTTTGCTTGGGTCCCTGCATTCCCGGGCACTGCTCAGCCCTGGGCCCGTCGTCCCTTCCCATCACTCCTCTCGGGGTTCTCGGCCTGGCCTCCCTCTGCATTACGCACGTGGTCCTCCCACTTGGAAATGATCCTTTGAAGACGAATATCCTTGGTCCCATGGCCTCACTCCCACCCTCTCTGCTGACTCCCCGCCCTTTATCTACAACACGCCCATTTGAAGTGTGCGCCAAGGGTTTACAAAGAGCAGCACCTTACGTGTTTCAAGGCACCTGCTGAATGAACTGTGTCTTCTTCCAGCTTCAGCGGCCCCTGGGCCAACTCAGGAGATACAGCGAGATGCTTCCCTCGTGCCCTCCACTCTTCTCTTCCCAGCCTACAGCATCTCCATGTTGTGTGTGTTGGTGTGTGTATACTCGCCCATGTGTGTGAATTTTCCCATAAGGACTTTGTGATCCTTTGCCTGCATGCTCAGCCGCTCAGTCGTGTCTTACTCTTTGCGACCCCATGGATTATAGCCCACCAGGCTCTTCCGTCCATGGGATTCTCCAGGCAAGAATACAGGAGTGGGTTGTCATTTACTTCTCCAGGGAATCTTCCCGACCCAGGGATTGAACCTGTGTCTCCTATGTCACATGCATTGGCAGGTGAGTTCTTTACCACTGAGCCACCTGCAAGCCCTTATGATTCTTTGAAAGTGAAAGTCGCTCAGTCGTGTCCAACTTTTGCAACCCCATGGACTATACAGTCCATGGAATTCTCCAGGCCAGAATACTGGAGTGGGTAGCCTTTTCCTTCCCAAGGGGATCTTCCCAACCCAGGGATTGAACCCAGGTCTCTGTTATTGCAGGCAGATTGTTTACCAGTTGAGCCACAAGGGAAGCCCTTTACATCTATATAATTGATTTCCACACCTGACCCAGGCTTTCATGAACGGATCAGAACTTTGCTCTTGATAACCACCCTTCAGCAGTCTGCCACCTGTCTGCGTGGGGTGGTACTTGCTCCCTCGTCAAAGACACTGATCTGCCTGTTGGATGATAAGGACAGGACCCTAGGGCATCGCTAGGTGTCCCTTTCCAGGCTGGCACGGATCTGCTGGACCCAGCCTTGATTCTGTCTAATGACGTGCTGAGATTCACATCCAGTAGGGACAGCGGGCACTGTTTGTTGAAAGCTGATGAGGTATGGACACCCCCTCTGCCCTGTGATTGAACCCCCCTTGATGGTGGGGTCATTGCCATCTGCTGTGTGTGGAGAAGGACTTCAAGACCAGCTTCTGTGGATCCGGGGGCCGCCCAGCCCCTTCGTCATGCTCTCTGCTGGAGCCATTCTCAGCAACCACACGTGCGTGCTCACAGCTGCCCACAGCCTCTGCAGTCGCCCGCCCCCTTTCTATTGGGGGATAGTTGGTTTACAGCGTTGAGTTTATTTCAGGTGTACAGCAAAGTGAATCAGTTACATCTGTTCTTTTTTGGATTCTTTTCCCTGATAAGTTATCACAAAACACTGAGCCAGGCTCCCTGTGCTAAACAGGAGTCCTTGGTGGTTATCGGTTTATTATGCAGTGGTGTGTGTGTTAATCTCAAATGGCTAATTTATCCCTTTCCCCTTAGGTAACCTTGAGTTTGCTATCCATGAGTATATTTCTGTCTTGTAAGTAACTTCACTTGTATCGACAGAGGGATGGATAAGAAGATGTGGGATACACACAGAACGGAATACTACTCGGTCATAAAAAGAATGAAATAATGCCATTTGTAGCAACACAGATGTGCCTAGAGATGACCATACTAAATGAAGTAAGACAGAGAAAATTACCATACAATATCACTTATTCGTGGAACCTAAAAAAAAGAAGATAGCTCTTTGTTTCTGTTCAATCCAATCAGCCTGTTGGGAATGCCGGTGCCGGCTGACCCCAGCCCCTCTGCCCCGGCGGACTCCACCCCCTCACTTTCTCCCTCCAGACGCTGACCCCGCCCAGCAGCGCTGTGTGACTTCAAGCAGACTCCATGTCTGCACTTTCTCTGCTCCAGGGTCTGTAAAAGCCTGGCAAGGCTGGATTCCAGTGCTGTTGTGAGATGAAATGGAATAATGTATAGAAAGCATATACATCAATGTCCACAGTGTAGAAGTTCAGGAAAGCCTCGCACAGGGACTTCCCTGGTGGTCCAGTGCTTAGGAATCCGCTTTTGCAATGCAGAGGATGCAGGTTCCATCCCTGGTAGCAGAGCTAAGATCCGGCATGCCGCAGGGCGACTGGGCCGGCTCGCTGGGGCTGAAGGGCCTGTGCACTGCAGCGAAAGAGCCCACACGAAGCTCCGACGACAGGTGAGCCACAACTAAGGCCCGACGCAGCCAAATAATAAGTTAATAAAGGAAGGGTTAGCAGTTAGCCCTTTTCCTACCTTTCTCCAAAGTGATTACGACTAGTGCCTCTAAGGGCCATTGCCGATAAAGCATCCATTTACTTGTAGTATCGGTTTTCTGTTATCATGAACGCTCCTGAAGGCAGAACTCTCCTGTGTGCATTTGTTTGGGATTTTCAAGTGCTCCCTGACTCACTAGATTAGAAGCTCCCTGGAAGCAGGAATTGGAAGCAATCTATGGTCCCTGAGAGTGGAGAGCACTGTGCCTTCATGGAGCCGCTCCGGAGTTCCTCTTTATATGTGAGATGGCAGCAACCGACATCGTTATGTCTGCCAGCTATTGTCAAAGCTGAGGTTTTTCCAGTGGCCGTGTACAGATATAAGAGTTGGGCCATAAGGAAGGCTGAGAGCCAAAGAATTGATGCTTTCAATGTGGTTCTGGAGAAGACTTCAAAGTCCCTGGGATGGCAAGAGGATCAAACCAGCCCATGCTAAAGGAAATCAACCCCGAATACTCATTGGAAGGACTGATGGTGAAGGCGAAGCTCCAATCCTTTGGCCACCTGATGCGAAGAGCCGACTCACTGGAAAAGACCCTGGTGCTGGGAAAGATTGGGCAGGAGGATAAGGGGATGACAGAGGATGAGATGGCTGGATGGTATCACCAACTCAGTGGACACGTGTTTGAGCAAGCTCCGGGAGATAGTGAGGGACAGGGAAGCCTGGTGTGCTGCATTCCATGGGGTCACAGAGTCAGACAAGACTTAGTAACTGGACAACAACATATACCAACTAAAACATACTAAACATATAGTGCGCGTTCAGTCTCCTCAGTCACATCCAGCTCTTTGCAACCCTGTGGACTGTAGCCCACCAGGATTCCCTGACCATGGGATTCTCCAGGCAGGAATACTGGAGTGGGTTGCCATTTCCTACTCCAGGGGATCCTCCCGACCCAGGGATCAAACCTGCGTTTCCCATGGCTCCTGCATTGCAGGCACATTCTTTACCACTGAGCCACCAGGGAAGCTATTCTATAAAGTTTGAGAAACTATGGAGAAGTGAAGATAATGAAATACAAATTACTTATAATTCTGTAACTCAGTGCTTAAAATCTAACAAGATATATATATATATATATATATATATATACTCTTTATATATTTTATATAATATGTATTATATATTTATACATCTGCATTGTAACTATATTTAATAATATATTTATAAAATATATACAATTATATATGTGTGTCTATAATTATTTACATTTTATGGAATAAATTGTTGTTTTTATAATCATAATGAGAGAGTACATCTTATTAAATGGCATGGAGACACATGAAACTCACTGATTTGATCTTTTAATTTCTGTGTGTTGCTTCTGCGCATCAGAGCCTAGCTGTGTGGTATGACCGACTCTATCTACTTGGAGATGAAAAGATGGAGACCCAGCAGAGTGAAATGAAATGCCCCAGACACAGATTTTGATAAATAAACGTTGATTTGCAAGCACACACGTTGACAATGCCAAAAAGAAGAGAGAAGCCGCAGCAGGCGCGCGGGCCTCCAAAGCTGCCCTCCCATATCTCAGGGCTGTCGGGGTGTCCAGCGGGGCCGATAGCTGGTCGGGCCCTGACGGGGAGGGAGACGGGTCATTAATCTTGCTTAGGACCGGCTCTGCTGACACGAGCCCTCACAGAGCTCTTTGCCCCGTGGACACAGAGGCCCTTTGGATGCCAAAGAGAGAGTCCAGCACTTAGACAATTTAAATCATTGCAAACAAAATTATGTTTACCAAAGGGGAACCACGGGGGAGGGATATGTTAGGAGTGTGGGAGTAACATGCACACAAACACTATGCATAGAACAGATGACCCACAAGGACCCACGGCACAGCACACGCTGCTCTCCTCGGTGTTCTGTGATCGTCTATATAGGCAGGAACCTGAAAGAGAATGGGTGTGTGTATGCTCAGAGCTGCGCCGCTGCGCTCTGCACCTGGAATACAACACTGGACGTCTACTGCACTCCAAGGAGAGTTGAAAAACACTAAAAGCTGCTGGGAGCCGGCATATTGCATATTGAGTGAGGATCTGGAATAGCTCAACTGGAATTCTATCACTGCTGAGAGCCAGCGTGAGGCACTCCACCAATGACAAAGGTCATGAGGAAGGAGGCTCGGCATACGCAAAGGCGGGATCGAGCCTCAGGAGTCCCCCTGGAAATTCTCGAGCATCTACCCCCAAAACCAGAGTCTGCCTACTTTCTGTTTTGTGCTTTCACCTACACCTCTGACTTTACGGGGGGCTGTCTCCCACTACCTCTCTCTGAAAAAAGAGTTAGCTTACAGCTCCAGTTAATAATTCTTGGATGTGACAGTGTTTAACCTACAAACTCCTTTGGAAATCCTCTAGCCTGCCTGAATGGGTTTTTCCGGCCACATGTGATTGTTCAGAGCCTCCCAACTGTGAGAGGCAGGAGATGTTCTAAACTGCCTAAACACAGATTCCTTTGAGTAGTTAAAAGATTGATTAGAAAATGTATTGGTGAAGGGTTTTTCACTTGTTGGGCCAAGGTTTGCTGCTAAGTCTCCATACTCCTTACCTACTGTGTCCTTGGCAGTGTATTGATTGATATAATGGGTGTATAGAAATGTAAAATGCCGCTTTGTCCAATGCTTTTTGGAAGGCTGGCGCCTGACTTTGGAATAATCACCTTTAGAGAAAGATAAGTTTCTTAAAATGTTAACAGGCCTCTGGGCCAGAAGATGATGTCAATCACCTGAACTTTTGCATATGATAAGTTTGCAGGAAGAAAGCCTGGCTTGCTGCATGACTCTACCCCTTCCCCCATTATCCTCTATGCATACCTTAAGGTATAAAAACTACTTTGGAAAATAAAGTGCGGGCCTTGTTCACTGAAACTTGGTCTCCCCATGTCATTCTTCTCTTTAACTTCCGGCTGAGCGTCCGTCTGGAGCGTGGATGTCCTCTGCGACCATTTATTTGCCTGGGCTTCTAAGACCCACTCGAGAAGGTGTCTAAGGTGGGGCACCTTCCGCTATTAGAGAGGGCGCCTGCGGCCTCCGTGGTCAGAGCTAACCTGGTGTCACGGGTTATATTGATTTTCCGCGTAAACCAAGCCACTCAGCTTCTTTTCTCCACTGAATTTTCCTACTGAGCTATCCTTATTTCAGCCGCTTTTCTCCACTGAATTTCCTCACTGAGCTATCCTCATTCTATTACTCTTTAAATCTTTGATGAATAAATAAATAGGTCGCCGACGCCGTCCCCGCTTCGAATACCCTGGATCAGCCGGGGCTGGACCCCGGCAAAAAGCGATGTGAAGCTGACGTATTTATGCATTTCTGCAGAGGGATAGGGCGAACGTTCCTTTTAAAGCCTTTGCTCCTGAGCACAAGTGTCTCACCAGCCTCAGGCTTCCTCAGAATGAATTTGAGGAGCTGTCCTGCGCCCGACAAGGACAGGAGGGTGGGGACGGGCCGGCCTCCAGGAGCAGCCAGGCAGGCTCCTCTGAGAAAGCCTGGGTGTGGAGCTGCAGGTGGGGAAGGAAGAGGGGCGGAGGGGCCAGAGGCAGGGCGCCGGACCCGCAGGGAGACAGGAGCATGTCTGTGACCCGCAGGGAGACGGGAGCGCATCTGTTCCCAGGTGTCTGAAGCTGGCCTCTGCCCTCCTCATCAACCCCGGAAAGAGGACCGCCCAGTGATCAGCAGGACCAGTGCTAACCCTTCCTTTATTCATTTATTGACATGGCAGCGGTGCGCCTTAGTCGTGGCTCACCTGTCTGCGGAGCATCACGTGGGCTCTTTCGTTGCAGTGCACAGGCTCTCTGGTTGCAGCGAGCCGGCCCAGTCGCCCTGTGGCATGCGGGATCTTAGCTCTGCTACCAGGGATGGAACCTGCATCCTCTGCATTGCAAAAGTGGATTCTCAAGCACTGGACCACCAGGGAAGTCCCTGTGCGAAGTTTTCTTGAAGCTTTTGTTTCAAGAATGATGCTGGACGGATGTCCGCCCCCGTGCAAGTCCCCAGGCAGGTCTCAAGGAAGCGGTCAGTTCTCACCTTTAGGATGCTGGAGAGCCGTTCTGCACTTGACGGCAAAGAGAGGCTCATTCTACCCTGCCTCGACTCCAGAACGTCTTCAGCCCTGTGTACGGCTTTCTTCAGAGCCGTGGGGTCCGGGGTGGGCATTTCTTCATTTACGGAGACAAGAGCCAGGGCACTGAGGGGCAGGCGGCCCCGGGCCGGCTGCCTTTCGCTCTGCTGACCTGCTGGCTCCCACCTCCTGACCTGTGACACCTCCGATTGTTATCTAATCAATTCAGCCAAAATTAAAAAGATGTGTTTGTATTTGCTTGAACACTCTTGCAGCCCGACGTTCGTGGCGGTGACCTTTTCGTATTGAATTCCACTGCTGATCGCATGTGGCCTGCCAGATTGCCGGGCTCATAAATAATGAAGCACCTTGTGAGGAAGGGTTCAACGGCGTGCGAGGCTTGGTGGGGGCCCTGCACCCCCTAACCCACTCCTCCCAGCGTCCCAGCTCTGAGCCCAGGGACCAGCCTCCACGGGCTGCTCCCGAACCATGCGGCTTCTTGCTTGTTTTACTTTTAGTGTGTTTGTTTGATTTGCAGGAGAGTTGACTTTTAATTTATTTTTATGTAGTAAAATTCACATAAGATGAAATTGACCAATTTAGCCACTACAAAGTACGCAATTCAGTGACCTTAAATGCATTCAAGATGTGTAACCAGCGTCACTGTTCCCAGGACTTTTTCACATCCTGAACAACAGCTTGGTACCCATTAGATAACAGTAACCCTAACCCCTCCCTCCCCAGCCATGAAGGCTCTGTTGTGCTTCCGCGCCCGTGAATTTCCTAATCTAGGTGCTCAGTGTAAGTGGAGTGATGGCAGGCTTGTCCTCCGTGTTTGGCTTTTTCCACTTATTGTAACATTTCCAAGGTTCCGCTGTGTCTTGGCATGACTCAGTACTTCATAGACAGGAGGTTGGCTTCTCATATTTTCACCTCTTCTGCCACCTCCAAATAACTTAAAAGTCACTAACGAGAAGATGGAAATCATTTTAACACCAAAGCAACAATCCCATAGAAGATGTACTTCTTTGAAAAAAGAAAAGTCTCAGCTTCTCTGGAGTTTGCAAAATTAAAAGGTTACTTGAAAGAAATTCCTGAAAACTAACAGTGGGTTCACCCTAATGAATATTTCAGGGGCCAAAAAACTGGCAATCTGGCCTTGGACTAGACCATAGACCAGGAAAGTATCACACGGGTATAGTCTCTGTCATACTTTTGTCTTATTTTTGTCATGGCAGCGATTTCCATCCCAGAGTCACAGGTGTACAAAACTGGTTAACTACAAGCTTGGTGGTTTGGTTGCTCAGTCGTGTCCGACTCTGTGTGACCCCATGAGCTGAAGACCATGGGGTTCCTCCGTTCTTGGATTCTCCAGGCAAGAGTACTGGAGTGGGTTGCCATTTCCTTCTCCGGGGGATCTTCCTGACCCGGGAATCAAACCCAGGTCTCCTGTATTGCAGGCAGATTCCTTACTGACTGAGCTATGAGGAAAGCTGTACAAACTTGAGGCAACACCTAACTGAAGGCTGTAAGAAAATGTAAAGTAAATTACGATTATGAGGATGGAAAGTAGCCAATTTTTTGAAATACGTATACTTTGATTTAAAAAAAAAAAAACTTTGAGTTTAGGAAAATGCAGAAAAAGTGAAAAGTAGCTCTGTGAGAGCCTTACAGAGCTCTCCTGGTGACCAGATATCCTGTTTGCTTCTAATGTTTGATTTTCTGGGTGTCTGTGTCCAAGCAACTGATGCATCTTCTGCCTCATGGTGTGTAGCCCAGCCTCCAAGCCCCAGCAGCTCTGAGGAAGACGCGGGAATGCAGAGCAACAGGGACACGGGCCACGTCCCCCTGATTCGCCCTCCTTCGGGCCGCAGGGTCGTCAGCACAGGGCCTGGGGCTGAGCAGCCGAGGCAGGAGTGGTGAACAGGCTAAGGTGAGTGACCCGGAGGGGACTGTCTCACGGAGCACAGGGAACACGCTCACCTTCTCATCAAAGCACCCGAAGAGACCAGGCCACTCACAGCACACTTGGACACAGGGACATGAAGGCCATGACACTGGCCTTTCTCTGGGCCACATCCATCGATTCCACCAGGGCAGAATTTTGTGACCCTTAGGGCTCTTTTAGTTCTCAGAGCTCTGGTTTGTCTCTGTTTGTGACACATAAAGGACAATGATGGTGATGAGGGTGGTGCTGGTGCTGGTGGTGATGGAGGTGGTGGTCATGGTGATGGTGATGGTCCTGATGATGGTGCTGGTGATGGTGATGGTGGTGCTGGTGATGGTGGTGATGATGGCCATGATGGTGGTGATGGAGGTGGTGGTGATGGTCATGGTCATGGTCATGATGACAGTGCTGGTGGTGGTGGTGATGGAGGTGCTGGTGATGGTGATGGTCCTGATGATGGTGCTGGTGATGGTGATGGTGGTGCTGGTGATGGTGATGGTCCTGATGATGGTGCTGGTGGTGATGGAGGTGGTGGTGATGATGGAGGTGGTGGTCATGGTGATGGTCATGGTCATGATGACGGTGCTGGTGATGGTGATGGTGGTGCTGGTGATGGTGGTGATGGAGGTGGTGGTGATGGTCATGGTCATGGTCATGATGACAGTGCTGGTGGTGGTGGTGATGGAGGTGCTGGTGATGGTGATGATGATGGCCATGATGGTGGTGATGGAGGTGGTGGTGATGGTCATGGTCATGGTCATGATGACGGTGCTGGTGGTGGTGGTGACGATGGTGATGCAAATAACTTCAATTGCTTGAGCTCTGGCTATACACTGGACACTACAGGTCTCTGTGTTCCTCACTCTATACACTGGACACTACAGGTCTCTGTGTTCCTCACTCTATACACTGGACACTACAGGTCTCTGTGTTCCTCACTCTCTAAGTAGAAAAGTAAAAGTCTGCCCCACTATGTGAGGACCCAGGTCAGCAAGAAGATGCAACTCTCTTGTTCAAGGTCTCCTAGCTCAGAAGCAGCATAACTAGTTCACAGGTCTTGCTTGCTGCTTCTGAAGGCTTGAATCTTCAGTGTTTGATGCCAGTTGCCGGAAAGACCTAACTGAACTTTGTTTTTTTTCTTTACTATGTTCAAAAGTTATTAACTGGTCTAAAAGGCACAGGTTTTGCAACCTTGAACTCTATATTTGGTCTATTTTGTAATAAGGTTTTGCCCCTTTGCATGTATTTCTTCAAGTCTGCAGTCTATTCTTTCCAGATGTTCTTTGAACACAGTGACTTCCTACTACCCCGGACACTACCACTAACGTTTTTCTCTTACGTGCTTCCATGACGTCACCTGCCTTTCTTCCTCTGCGTCCTCACAGAGGACCAGGGCTGTCCAATTCAAACAGAGACCCTTCTGAAGTATTTCTACTGTTTCAGCAGGATATTTGATTCAAAATCACATTAAAATGATGCTCTTTAACTATAGTGTTAAATACATCTTTGAGGTGGAACAAAGCTTTATTTAAAAAACAAATCTGATATATACATATCCATCTCTATGCATTTACTATATATATATACATACATATACATATTAAATTGACTTCTTCACTCTTTGCACTGGATTTTACTGTAATCTTAGATGAGTTACATAACTCAAGATGAATGACTCGATTTCAATGGCTCAGCTGACAAAGGCAGAAACTAGACCCTGGTGCTGGGAACACAGGGGAGGACACTATTTGAGAGATGCTTCCGAAGCGGAGTGGACAGAACAGGGTTCTGTTAAAGGAAAGGAAACAGCCAATGTTGCCTTCAAACTTCTGGCTTGAGTGACTGGATATTGATGAAACAGTGTGTTTTCTGGAGCGCTGACACTCAGAATTTAAAAACCACTGTTGTTTTGGAAAGGAATGAGGAAATCTCTCTGGGCTTCCAGACATTCCAAGCCCAAACACGGTGCTTTTCACCCCCTTTGCTCTTCCTTCAGCTTGATCGGCATCATGTCCGCTGCAGCAGATCGCACTTGGAGAGAGTACAGTGCTGCTCATGCTTGCCTGGCCAGAGGCCCTGCCAGCAGCTCCCTGAGGAGATCAGAGGGCTTGCAGACCCCTGCCTCTGCCAGGACCCCGGCGTGAGCACTGACCCTCCACAAGTACAGACCAGGGAGGGCCCAGCTCCCCGAGGACCCTTGGGTGGGAGCTGGGCCCCCAGGAGATGTCACAATGCCACCTCTCCTACCTGCCACAACTGCAGGGCCAGTTCTGGACTGCACTCAGGGACAGAAATGCAAAAGGACAGAGAAGAGCAGTCTGAAGAAAGCATGGGTGTGTGCAGAAGCGGGACTTGAGTATCCGTTGGAGGGTGCATGATGGCAGAGGAGCGGAAACGTCGGCTGGTAACGGATATTCCTGCTGGGCTCGCAAGGAGCAGGGCGGACGGAAAACCTCTCGAGGTGGAGGGTGGAGGGCAGAGGCGGGTGGTGGCCCCCTTCCCTGGCCCTTGGGAATGCTTCTTGAAGGGGAGCGTCAAAGTCCCACCTAATTCTGGCTCACCCCCCCATTTAAATGTTATATTTATTTAACCTATCTAATAACTATAGTTAATGTATGTATATATGCGTACCTATGTGTGCATATATACGAGGAGGGCATGGCAACCCACTCCATTATTCTTCTCTGGAGAATCCCATGGACAGAGGAGTCTGGTGGGCTACAGTCCATGAGGTTGCAAGAAGTCGAACATGACTGAAGCAACTTAGGACACACGTATAGATGCATGTATATATACAAATATCCACACATGAATAAATCTATAAATGTATATATGATGTACATATAAATAAATTCATTGTATAATGTTCATCAGTTCAGTTCAGTCACTCAGTCATGTCTGACTCTTTGTGACCCCATGGACTGCAGCACACCAGGCCTCTGTGTCCATCACCAACTCCCAGAGTTTACTCAAACTCATGTCCATTGAGTCGGTGATGCCATCCAACCATCTCATCTTCTGTTGTCCCCTTCTCCTCCTGCCTTCAATCTTTCCCAGCATCAGGGTCTTCGCTCATGAGTCAGTTCTTCACATCAGGTGGCCCAAGTATCGGAGTTTCAGCTTCAGCATCATTCCTTACAATGAATATTCAGGACTGATTTCCTTTAGGATGGACTGGTTGGATCTCCTTGCAGTCCAAGGGCCTCTCAAGAGTCTTCTCCAGCACCACAATTTCAAAGCATCGATTCTTCAGTACTCAGCTTTCTTTATAGTCCAAGTTTCATACATGACTACAGGAAAAACCATAGCCTTGACTAAATGGACCTTTGTTGGCAAAGTAATGTCTCTGCTTTTTAGTATGCTGTCTAGCTTGGTTATAGTTTTTCTTCCAAGGAGCAAGTGGTTTTTAATCTCATGGCTGCAATCACCATGTGCAGTGATTTTGGAGTCCCCCAAAAATAAAGTCTGTCACTGTTTCCATTGTTTCCCCATCTATTTGCCATGAAGTGATGGGACCAGATGCCATGATCTTAGTTTTCTGAATGTTGAGTTTTAAGCCAACTTTTTCACCCTCCTCTTTCACTTTCACTTTCATCAAGAGGCTCTTTAGTTCTTCTTCACTTTCTGCCATAACAGTGATGTCATCTGCATATCTGAAATTATTGATATTTCTCCCGAAAATCATGATTCCTGTTTGTGCTTTATCCAGCCTGGCATTCCTCATGATGTACTCTGCATGTAAGTTAAATAAGCAGAGTGACAATATACAGCCTTGATGTACTCCTTTCCCGATTTGGAACTAGTCTGTTATTCCATGTCCAGTTCTAACTGCTGCTTCTTGACCTGCATACAGATTTCTCAGGAGGCAGGTCAGGTGGTCTAATATTCCCATCTTTTAAGAATTTTCCACAGTTTGTTGTGATCCACACCGTCAAAGGCTTTGGCATAGTCAGTAAAGCAGAAGTAGATGTTTTTCTGGAACTCTCTTGCTTTCTTGATGATCCAACAGATGTTGGCAGTTTGATCTCTAGTTCCTCTGCCTTTTCTTAATATCTGAAAGTTCACAGTTCACATATTGCTGAAGCCTAACTTGGAGAATTTTGAGCATTACTTTGCTATCATGTGAAATGAGTGCAAATTGAGCATTCTTTGGCATTGCCTTTCTTTGGATTTGGAATGAAAACTGACCTTTTCCAGTCCTGTGGCCACTGCTGAGTTTTCCAAATTTGCTGGCACACTGAGTGCAGCACTTTCACAGCATCTTTTTAGGATTTGAAATAGCTTAACTGGGATTCCATTACCTCCACCAGCTTTGTTTGTAGTAATGCTTCCTAAGGCCCAATTGACTTTGCATTCCAGGATGTCTGGCTGTAGGTGAGTGATCACACTGTCATGGTTATCTGGCTCATGAAGATCATTTTGTACAGTTCTTCTGTGTATTCTTGCCACCTCTTCTTAATATCTTCTGCTTCTGTTAGATCCATACCATTTCTGTCCTTTATTCTGCCCATCTTTGCATGAAATGTTCCCTTGGCATCTCTGATTTTCTTGAAGAGATCTCTAGTCTTTCCCATTGTACTGTTTCCTCTGTTTCTTTGCACTGATCGCTGAGGAAGGCTTATGTATAACATGCATACCAATGCATAAATGTATATATGAATACATGTGTGCATATACACTTGTGTATATATAAACATACACACGCACAGTTTTCTCCTGTGCTGTTCCACATTCTACACAAGACCTTGATTTTGCAAACTGTTGGATTTATTCTGGGGGCCACAGTCACCATGGCCCAGGAGGGGCTGTTCTGAGTCTGTAACCTCGTGCAGTATAAAAGGGACGCTGCAGCTGTGCGGAGCATGGACCCCCCCAGGAAGGCTGCACTGGACTCATTTTGTGCCCTAGGATGGGGCTCATTAGAGTTCTTCCAAACCACTTTTTTTTTTTAACCGTCTCCCAGGAACCAGCCACCCACCACCTGTCAAATCAGCCATCAGAGGGGCAAGGGCGCCGGCTTGTCTGAAGACACTGGGTCATGAGGGCGGATTCCTTCAATCCCGTGTTCTGTTGTCCCCGTATCCGCCTCTCCCCCTGGAAACGGCTCAGGTACAGTGTCTGCGAAGGAAACACCCGGGAAACTCACTGCAGTCATGGTTTTACAGTCATGATTCTGTTTACACGTGAAGCAGTGTGAACACACACATGCCGGTGCTGTCCACGTAGGTATGCTCTGCGCATTCTGAGCTTTGCTTCTGGTTAGCTCACGTTTATGCTCTCCACTTCGGGAGCATCTACTGGACAGCAGAGCCTGGCCAGCCTGCAGCTGAGTGTGGGGTCTGGAAGTCACAGGGGACAGTGATGCTGCGTGGCGGGACCCAAAGCCCGAGGGCCATGTCATCTGTGCAGAGCGCGCCCGAGACACCCAGCAGAGGCACCCACCACGCCTGAGGCTCTGCCAGAGAGTGGAGCTGCTCATGTTTGGATTTATTTTGTGTCCAAGATTCATTTTATTAGAACTGTTTTATTCTTCCTTGGATCCATCAAGTGGAAGTTAATTGGCAAAAATATGCTTATGATGGGTTCTTCCCCGTTGTTATTCTGCATAATAAGAACTTGGTGAATTGAGAAGCCGCGCAAGAGGCACTATTATTAATGAGGAAACACTTAATAGTAAAATATGGCCAGTCTGACTCGCAGTACACACCACCTCTCCGTGTTATCCACAAATACTCATTAAGGCCTCAAAAGAACACACTTGCCCTCGAATAATGCATAAAAAATGCACTGTTCTCCAAACAAAGGTGAAACCGAGAGACATAGGAATTTCCCATGAGCACTCAGGGGAGCGAGAGCTTTGGGTTTAATGATGGAGAATTAGAAGCAAGTCTGTCTGGAGGAGAAAAAGTGCAAGCATAAAAATTGCCTTGTGTTGGGAAGAAATTTGTTATTGCCCTGACGAGATTAACCACGGTAATTGGCACTGGTTTTTTTTTTAACATATTGCACAGCCGGGTAGAGGCTGAGGTAATAAATAATGTGCACTTAGCCGCACCATTGGTCACTGGACGCTCCATCACAGCCGCCTCCCCCATCCGGGGAAGATAAATGTGATTTAAATTAATAGCCAGTCCTAAATAACTCCTCAGCTGGTAAACGGCGCATTTATCAGGCCCAGACAGCAGTGTCCTTTGATTCATGGCCCCCCCCTACAATGTGAAGGGTGCGTACAAAAATTGTTATTACTTTTTAATAAAGTGTAGCAGTCTGTCTGCAGTCATTTATCAGAAACGGTGGCATTCTAACAAACAGAAATACCTTAGCCCAGGATGAATGAGGGGGATAAAAGGACACATTTCTCAACAAAAATAATCACCGCCTAAATTATCTCATAAAAGTCAGTTTTTAAGTACCTTGAAATAAATGTCTGCAGAAAGATACAGGCCATGCGGATTGTTGAACTAAAAACCAAACAAAGTCTTTTCAAATTCACCTCTGTCTGTGATGGCCGTCGTCCCTGTGTGGTATGGACTCAAGAGGACGTCAAGCCAGTTTACAGAAAGGCGCTCACACCCTTCCACCAAGCGGCCGCGCCGGTGGCAGGAATTAACAACGGACGCCATTCTTACTATACTTCTCCCGTTGAGACGACGTGGCTGTTGCTTCTAATTCTCTTCCTGCTCACATTTTTTTTTTTTTTTTCTTCTTCTGAACAGCAGCCCCCTTGACTGAATCTTGATTTATTCTGGGACTGATTCCCCCTTCTTTTTGAAACGCGTTTGCAATTATCCACATAATTGGATTGGTCAGCGAAAATTACAAAGGAGCCCAGAGCCCACTCTCCACCGAAACCCTTTCTCTCTTAATTAAATGAGGAGCAGCGCCTGCCCGGTGTCAGCAGGTCACCCTTTCAGAGATATTGGGCAGGTTTAGAGCCGGCCAAACACCAGCCTGTCCTCGGAGATTTCCTTTGAGCTTCTGGGGATCAGGCGGCCCCAGACGCTCCCCACCGCCTTCGGTCACACATAACCGTGTTGGAGGAACCGCTGGCCAAATCGACCTTTGTGGGCACACAGCCCCCGTAACCAAAGAGTTAGCAACATCAGAAAGGCTTAGGAGTGGAGTGTGCGTTGCTATCTGTGGCACTTGAGCTGTGATACAATTTTTAAACCTCGCCAATGTGACTTTCCGAGGAATTGACACAATCTTAAAGAAGAGATGCCTGGAAATCGATTTAACTCTTAAGAGGCGCCGACTGCCTTCTCCCTCCGTCCCGGCTCTTCTCTGACACCAGCCTGGTTAAGAAGGAGGGTTTTCTCTCTTTGCATTTAGTTCAAATCTTTGTCTGCTAATCAGTTAGGAAGATTGATATGCTTTTTATGAATTGATATGTGTTAAGCACTCAGAAACGACAGGCTCACCCCAAGTCCCCAGTGAGAGCTACCAATTGTCATTATTTCACCCTGATGGCCCTCATATCCTCCTAGCAGATGGCGGGAATCAAAGGCGAAGCAGCTGAAACCAACAGAAACAAAAACAACTGGGAAAGTGCAGGCACATTCTTCAGAGTGTTTAAAAATAACTTTCTTGGGGTCGACATTGTCCCTGTCACAACCACGCAGGCGTCCCCACCCAGATATGGCTTCCATTTCCTAGAGATTTATTTCCCTGAAGAGTGGAGCTTGGTTCTGGGTAAAAAGCTCAGCTAATCTGATCTGTGGTTATTTAACTCTGCTGGGAATTTTCAGGTCTGCAAATTTAAGCTTGCAGCAGGAAAGATGATCCAGGGTGGACACTGCAACTCAACGTCCTCTGTATGAAAATAGACATTTTTCATGAAATTTCCAAAACTGTAATTTTGTTTTAGTATGGCTTGTGTTGAGGAGGGCCTGGCAACCCGCTCCAGTGTTCTTGCCTGGAGAATCCCATGGACAGAGGAGCCTGGTGGGCTACAGTCCACGGGGTCGCAAAGAGTTGGACATGATGGAAGTGACTTGCACGCACGCACACATGGATTGTGTTGCTGGTGTTTTTCCTGTTCTATGCATGTGTGCATGCTAAGTCACTTCCGTTGTGTCTGACTCTTTGCGACTGTAGCCCGCCAGGCTCCGCTATCCATGGGATTGTCCAGGCAAGAATACTGGAGTGGGTTGCTCTGCCCTCCTCCAGGGGATCTTCCTGACCCTGGGACTGAACAGGCATCTCCTGTGTCTCCTGCATTGACAGGCAGGTTCTTTATGATTGAGCCGCCTGGGAAGCTCTCCCATTTCACAGAGATGATTAAGGATTTGTGCTACTTCCCCATGGTTTAGACACAGCCACCCCACAGCCACAGGTGTCCTTCTTAGATATTGGGGGTCCTGGGAAGTCAGCGCTCATCCAGGTGATAAATGGTAAAAGTTTCCTGCCGGTCTGATCTGCACGGATGCTTGACCCTCAGCCGGGCTGCTTAACTGTCAGATCAGACCCACCCTGGACAAGATGCTCAGATACTCCTGTGGGTAAATATCATTCGTAGTTATGTAGCTAACGGGATTTTTAAGGGAAATTGTCCTCATAGGGGTGGCCTGTCTCTGGTGCTCTTAGAGCTCCATTCCATTTCTCCTACTAAAACCCACTTCCTCCTCTTTGTCATTCAGAATCCTTTTCAATCTATGGATCAATGTTTTAAACTTGCGCCCTGATCGCTCAACACTACTGATTATGCCAAGAGGGCCACTGACTGCCCCAGCTGGCCTCCTACCATAAACCAGCAGTCAGGATCCAGACCAGTCACTGGCAAGAACGGAACCTGCTTTCCCTCCCTCACATAATCCTTCTAAGTCTCCTCAACACAGGGTTTAGAGATGAAAAGTAGCTCCTCTCGGATCAACAGACCCGCTGGCCCTCCACGCTGGACTCGGTGACCCCCTGGTTTCTCAGGAAAGGCAGGGCCAGGCCCATCCCACCGCTGCGCCCATGCCTCCCACAGGTAATAGTCAATCCATTAACCTCCGGCCGCCTGGCGCCTCTCCCAGCTCCTAATTCTGTCCTCTTAATAGTCGCCACCCCTGCAAAAGCCGAGGTGACCCTGGGTGGCGGTAACAGGCTTCCGCCCCTCCTGCTTGCTGTGCGGACCCCCACGCCCTCCCCCTCTCTTCTTTAGAAGCTAATCTAAAAAGAGCTGCAGAGGCAGAGGTCGCGTTAAACTGTAACGCAAATGTTACTCCTCGATTATCTGGCTGGGCTAAATGTCAACCGCTCCAGGCTAAAGCAATTGGGGAGCGAGCGTGAGGCCGCGACAGGGGCAGGGGAGGGGGCTGCTGGGGAACCAGCCCTGCCTTTCTGGTCCCCCTCCCCTGCCTGCTCATGGCTGCCTGCTCCCTGGACGGTCCCCACTTTCGTGCGTCCCTAGAGGACAGCTCCTGAGCCTGTGGTCCAACATATATACACTAGGCAACATATCCACACCTATACCTATACATATGTGCAACATGCCTTCCCTGCTGATGTGTACACACACACTGCATTCACACACAGCATGCAACACACACACACCAGGCAACATACATGCACCCAGACCTGTACATACGTGTAACACACCCTGCCCATGTGTACACACGTTATATGCACACATACTGGGCAACATACACATACCAGGGAACATGCATGGCAACATACCCATACCTATACATACGTGTAACACACCCTGCCCACACGCACACACACTGGGCCACGTGCACACACCCATACCTACACACAGGCACAACACCCCACACACATGTACATGCACACATGTGCACACATGCATACCCACACACGTAAACACACCCTGCAACGTGCAGATACATGTGCACACACACACACAAACACCCACCCCAAGCCCCCTGGCTGGGTGCCAGCGCCCAGAGTCAGCTTAGGTGGGAGGGGTAGCCAGGGCCTCCCCGCAGACACAGGTGTGTGAGATGGAACCCCTAGGCCCACTCTGGATGTGGAAGTCCTTTTTGCTTTTGCTGTTTTTCATTTCTTTCCTCTCTTTTAGGCCCAGTTTCCTGGGTGACAGAGCAATCTCATTGCCATCTAATTTTAAGTGAGGAATCCAATTATTTACTTATTCATAATTTAAAGCCAGACAGTGGCATGCCACTTGCTGTCAGAATGATGGGCAGTAAATAGCAGCACGGGCCCCCTGCTACTCGGGGGCAGGAGGGGACACTGCACAGAAGGGACCCTCAGACAGGCCCCCTGGGAGCCTTGCCTGATTCTGCGCTGGGGGATGCAGTTAGAGATCTGGTCCAGGCACGCTGTCCACGGCGGAGCCCGTGCTGAGGCTGCTTTTCAAAGTGCTGGCTCCTTGGCCGACCACTAGAGTTCTCACCCCTCCGCCTTGCCTGCTGGAGACTGAGCATTTGAGCTCATCGCCCTCCTCACGCTCCCTGCAGGATGAAGCCTCGTGCTCATCACATCAGAGCAACACACGCTTCTCGGCATCCCTGGCCAAGCACGTGCATGACTTCCAACAGATGCACAAATTTTACACAACACAGTAGTCAAAGGGGATTCTAAAGTCAGGCAATCCGGTGCCCATGTTCATTTTGTTATCATTGTTGTTGTCCAGTTGCCAAGGCACGCTTGACTCTTTGCAACCCCGTGGACTGCAGCACACCAGGCCTCTCTCCGTCACTAACTCCCCCGGTTTGCCCAAGTTCCTGTCCATTGACTCAGTCATTCCATCCAACCATCTCATCCTCTGTCATCCCCTTCTCCTCCTGCCTTCAATATTTCCCAGCCTCAGGGTTTTTCCATTGAGTCGGTTCTTCACTTCAGGTGGCCAAAGTATCAGAGTTTGAGCTTCAGCATCAGTCCTTCCAATGAATATTCAGGATTGATTTCCTTTAGGATGGACTGGTTGGATCTCCTTGCAGTCCAAGGGACTCTCAAAAAGTCTTCTCCAACACCACAGTTTGAAAGCATCAATTCTTTGGTGCTCAGCCTTCATTATAGTCCAACTCTCAACGTCCATATGTGACTACTGAAAAAACCATAGCCTTGACTAGATGGACCTTTGTTGGCAAAGTGATGTCTTTGTTTTCAATACCCTGTCTATGTTTGTCATAGATTGTTTTTTTATCAGATGCAACAAATGTGAAAGCGCTCCATCCCTTGTTACGAAGCCCTCTCCTAGTGCTCATCCTGCTTGTCTCTACTCGGCTCCTCGTGCCATGATAATGGTTTTCAAATAGCTTGCTCTTCCCCTGATGATGTGAGTGTACATTAACAAGGCTAGCTTCCTGTCTATTTTCTATGAACAAAGCAAATAAACCCAAGATCCTGGTCGATAACGATGGCAGTCATAATGCCCCCAGCCCACCTTGTGCCCTGGGACTCAGCTCTACAAAGACAGGATCCCACCTCACCTTGTAAACTAGGAGGTGATGACTTTTAATTAATGAAAATTTGCAGACACCAAAACCAGGGTGTGGAGGAGGAGCGCCTAAGCGGCTCATCAAGGACTGAGTCCTGAGTCCTAAGTCCTGGCCACAGCCCCCAGCCTGGAGGACGGGATCTTTTGGATGGGGGATATTCCATGATGCGGGCCCTAAGGAGGGAAACAGATCTACATCAGCACTACCTCTCCTGGGGGAGTAAGTGCTCTGGGGTAAGCCGCAGCTTACCTGCGACTAAAAAAAAGTCAATTCTTTTCATGCTTTTCGGTTTTTTTTTGTTTTTTTTTTTTTTTGTCAGAACAGAAAATTAGGTATGCATACAATTATTTTTCAAATGGTAGGGGAAATTTGGATTAAATAGAAGCTGGCAATTTATATTTTTCTTGTTCCAGTGAAAACTGGCTATATGAGCATGAAAGTAGACAGGGTTTAAATTTAATTCTAGCTCTTTCAAAAGTTTAATTGTATTTTCATTTTAAAATAGTAAATTAAAATGTTATCATGCATTGATATAGTGTCTTCCTTCAAGGGAATTTCATGCATTGGTTGAAGAGTAGGAAAAAGCTTTGTTAGCATGTTAGGATGAATTTTGGTGAGAACAAGGCAGATAAATTATTTCATACAGTGATTAGCATAAAGGGTGCTGCCGGGGACTGGACTATTTTAAAGTGTTATTTGTATTGCTCTCTTTCTAACAGGATTTTGCAAATATTTATGAAACGCACATGTCAGTATTGTTTATTTTTATCTTTCTGTTCACCCAGCCCTGTTATAGCCTAATTGAAATACAATAATTATAAATGGGTTTAGTTCCTCCATTTAATTTCCTTGCAAGCAGGGCCATTTGTTTTTCTTTGGCTTTGTTAACATGCTTTAATTAAAAGATTTAACGAAGTTCAGGGAACAAGATGCCACGGGGGCATTGCACCCTGGTTCCATCTCAGCAGGACATTGTGTACCTGTGACCAGGTTCGGCTCCTGAGGGGTGGGAGGCAGGCCTTGTTTATCGACTGCAGAAACGCCGCAGCCGCCCAAGCCCAGGAACGCGAAGCACCGATGACTCCATGGCTCGACCGGCACAGCCCCGGGCCGGGGTCTCCAGAGTCCGGCTTGTAGCTGATCTGACCGCACCCCCGCTGGACGTTAGGCAGCTAGCTAATGCCGCTGAGTTCTCATTTCCTCATCTTTTAAATGAGGTCAATACATGTGGCAAGTGTGATCACGTGCTAATCTGCCAAAGTCCCCATTTTCTGGCCCAAAGTGGGCTTTAGACAGCAAGTGCTGCTGCTAAGTCGCTTCAGTCGTGTCCGACTTTGTGCGACCCCATAGACGGCAGCCCACTAGGCTCCTCTGTCCCTGGGATTCTCCAGGCAAGAATACTGGAGTGGGTTGCCATTTCCATCTCCAATGCATGAAAGTGAAAAGGGAAAGTGAAGTCGCTCAGTTGTGTCTTGACTCTTGGCGACCTCATGGACTGCAGCCTACCAGGCTCCTCCATCCATGGGATTTTCTAGGCAAGCGTACTGGAGTGGGGTGCCATTTCCTTCTCCTCAGACAGCAAGTAGACTTCCCAAATTTGGATAAATAATTTTTTAAACTTTTTGTTTTATGTTGGAGTGTAATTGATTAGCAGGGTTGTGCTAATCGCAATGTGATGTTAACAGGTACACGGCTCTATGTTTAAAATAGATAACCAACTAGGGCCTACTGTACAGCACGAGGAACTCAGCTCAGTATTATGCAACAGCCTTACCTTATTGGGAAAAGAATTTGAAAAAGGATGATGCGTGTGTATGTATAACTGAACCACTTTGCTGTACTCCTGAAACTAACACAGCCTGGATAAATAACTTCTAACGTGTAAATGGAAAGTATCTTCTCATAATGGTAATAGCATATTCTGAGAAAACTTAGTTCTATGTCTCTTGAAAACACAAACTGTCAGCTAATCCTAAGAAACGGTTGAAGTGGAGGTATGAGATACATTGTCTGGTCACAAACTGCTCTGCTGCAGTCCTTGATGCCTGGGTGCACAGCTGGAGGTGCTCCGCTTCGTTTACAGATGGGTGTAAACACGTTCCCATCCCAGGGGGAGAGGAGCAATGGAAGGCAGCACCGGACACCAGGGAGCAGTGACTCTGGAGTCGGAACCTGTGTTCCCCTGCAGCCAGCCAGCTGCACGAACTTAAAGAGTCCCCTCACTCCCGCCTCAGTCTCCTCCCCATCACATAAGCGGCTGGGACTTGACCATCTGGCAGACATCCTTTCAGCAGAGAGAAGCAGGGATCGTTTCCCTGGTGCAAGTGGCATCCGTCAAAACCTCCCGTGGTCAGCTTCCCAGCCCTCCAAGGTCGCTCTGACTGGACGGATACCTGGGTTATCAGTGCAAACACAAACCCAAGCCTGCTAAGAAGGGAAGAAGCACTTGCTGGGTTTCAGTCTTGAAGATATGTGTGTGCACTCATTCGTGTCTGACTCTTTGCGACCCTGTGGACTGTGGCCCACTAGGCTCTCCGCCCATGGGATTCTCCAGGTGAGAATACTGGAGTGGGTTGCCATTTCTTCCCCCAGGGGATCTTCCCCATCCAGGGCTTGAACCCGCGTCTTCTGCATTGCAGGGGGATTATTTACCCCAGAGCCATTGGGGAACTCCCCTTGAATACATATGAAAAGTTTAAAGATGTATGAATGTGCTCAAGACTCAGAACAATGGGAAATAAATACAAGCCATACTCTTTGCTATTAAAGCACATTTTCTTTAGCTCAGTATATCAGCAAACATGCCTGCAAATGGAATTCAGGCCTGTCACATGATACACGTCACACCTGGGGTTTGAAATCTCAAAGGAGCCCTAGCTCTGTGGGGCTGTGCTCACCCTTGGCCGAGCTCTCACTGGACCTTCAGCTGCTCCGAGTGTCTGCTGCCTCACCTTAAATAAGGGGGAACAAGCATCGTTCTATTTTGAGGATAGATAATGCGCTCAAAGGTGTTATCTCTGATGTTACTTGGGTGTCAGTCTCTGTTAGCATTTTATATATTTCAGGCTGTAAATTGTCATCAAGGTTGAGGAGCACTCCTTGGTGGAGGCTGAGCTTGACCTGAGCTCTGAAGGATGACTCAAGTCAGGTAAGAAGAGATGAGTTGAAGGTGGAGGTGACCTGGGGGCTTCGGGGCTTGTGCACCGGCCTGTCTGGAGCAGACCTCGTGTGTCCCAGGAGCCTGTCCTGGCTCTGTTAATATATTAGGTAAACACTGTCCTTCTCCCGCTTCACGGACCACTCACAATCTGCACTACCTTCCGGATAAAAAAGATCACAGCTTAAGGAATAAGACCATTTAGTGATGAGTGCACTGATCCCGATGTCAGTGAAGTGCGTCTACTTATCGCGGAAATGCCAATGCTGTAGAGACACAGCAGGGAGACGAAGGAGCCGGCGCTCGCGCCCCAGGCGTAGCGCCGACCCCCGGACAGGGGCTTGTTGTCCCGCATTACGGGTGACGTGGACCTCGTCGTTCCGTGGAGGAAGTCAGTACCAACAACACCCCCATTCTCCCTGCGGCACTGGAAGTCAGAGCACATACGGTTGCTACAGGGCTTATGACAACAAAGAATGTGGGAAACAGAGCACTTCTGTTCCTGAACGCTGTGGACAGAGAACTTGGTACTGAAAGGGAGGACAGGCAAGCACAAACAGCAGCAGCATCCTACCTAGAGTCTGAATTTAGCATAAACTGAGTTCCTGAAATGCTCACTGGTTTAGAGCTTTCTATTTCAACGGTATCAAACCAGAAGTCAATTGAAACAACAACAACAAATGCATTGTGTTTTTTAAAAACAGTTGAAGCGTCCCTGGCACCTTTGGGATGGCGTCGCCACGCACGTCTGTTATTGGGCAGATGCAGTATCATTTCCATTTCTGCCGTCGCCGTGCATGTCTGTTATTGGGCACATGCAGCATCATTTCCGCTTCTGCCGTCGCTGTGCACGTCTGTTTTGGGGCAGATGCAGCATCATCCCCCTTCCTCTGGGCCATCTGACACAATGCCCCACTGTGTTCCTCTGGATATTGCCTTTTTTTCCCCTCAAGGACTCAAAAAAGGAAAAAAAAAAAAATTTTGCATTAAAGCAAAAATCCAATCTGATGGGGAAAAAAAATTAGCTCTACTTTTGTTCATTAAGCAATGTTTACTGAAGGTCCACTCTATGGGAGGCAGTTCTGAGACTTATTTGAGGTCCTGAGCTTAGAAAGGGCAGATATTGGGGGGGCAAGGCTGGGAGACTTCGTAACTCAGGAGCTGCATGCTTGGTAGGTTGGTCGGAGCAGCGCCAGAGACAGAGAACAACTCAACAGTTGGTTTAAGGAAAAAGGAAACAGAACGTTTCTTGGAAAGAAAGGAAGAAAATTGACTTGTGGGCTGTTTGTTTAGGTAATTGGAAAAAAGAAATGGCTACTGATAAAATGAAACAATTGGTTAATATTATATGTTTTATTGAATATCTTAAGCTCATTAATTTATTCAAAGACCATTTTTAGAAAGTTCTTTATGTGCTAAGTGATAAATAGAAAAGCAAATCAAAGTAAAAGCTTCAGTTCTCAATCAGACTAGCAGACCCGACAAATCAGTCACACAGCACAGTGTCATAAATTCCATAAAAGCAGACTTTGAAAACTCTGTCACTGAAGGAATGATGTAAAGAATATGGCACAAATCTAGTCCACTCAAATAGAATAATAATATTCTATTATTATGTTATGTTACTCTATGAATAATATTACTAAGATATATAAGTATATGTTAATTTATCTATATATTGATACTTCTTTCTATTTGTCTATCTAATTATCAACACTCAAATAATCCAGAAAAAAAGCAAGAAAGGGGAAAAAGAAGAACAAAAAGAGAAGAAATAAACAAACAAAAAATAATAATGTGGTAGATGTACATGCAACTATTTTGATAACTACATTAAATGTAAATGGTCTAAAAGGCAGGGATTATGAAATTGTATTTTCTTTAAAAAGAAACTATATGCTATTTCAAGAAATCTACTTTGATAATAAAAACACATAGGTTTAAAGTAAAAACAGTTTTTAAAGATTTTATTTAAATATTAAACAAAACAAATCTGGAGTAGCTATATTAATACCAGGCAATATAAACTTGGAGCAAGAAATATTACCAAGGATAAAAAGATATGATATAATGATAAAAAATTAATTCTAAGTGTGCCTACACCTAACAACAAAGATTTGAAGGTCATGAAGTAAAAGCTAATAGAACCACAAGAATAAAGAGACAGATCCACGTTCACTGTTGGAAACCTCCACACGCCTCTGTCAACAAATAGACAGAGCTAGACTTAAAATAAGAGACACAAATCAGGGAAGACACAAATGAGCTGAACAGCATTATTATCAAACTTGACCCAATTGACCTTCACATCAGTAGACCACTTCACCCAGCAACAGCAGGATATGTGTTCTTTTCAAGCGTACGTGGAATAGTAACCAATATGTTGACAAATGATGTATAGTATATGTTATGTTCCATATCTTATATGTGGTACATATTTAATTTTTCCCTGATGCTGGGAAAGATTGAAGGCAGGAGGAAAAGGGGATGGCAGAGGACCAGATGGTTGGATAGCACCACCAACTCGATGGACACGAGTCTGAGCCAGCAAGCTCCAGGAGATGGTGAAGGACAGAGAGGCCTGACGTGCTGCAGTCCACGGGGCCACAGAGTCAAACACGACAGAGTGACTGAGCAACACCAAATACAGAGTTTGGGGCTTCCCATGTGGCTCCTGTGTAAAGAACCTGCCTGCCAATGCAGGCGACCCAAGAAATGCAGGCTGGATCCCTGGGTTAGGAAGACCCCCCGGAGGAGGGCATGGCAACCCACTCCAGTATTCTTGCCTGGAGAATCCCATGGACAGAGGAGTCGGGGAGCTACAATTCACAGGGTCACAGAGAGTCAGACACGACTGAATTGACTTAGCACGTGCGTGTGTGTGCAGACGGTGCTCACCAAAGTTGTGTCCTGAGCCGCAGTGGCCTTTTCGTTGCTGCTGGTGTTCCTTTGTTTTATTTAAGAAGTTATACACATATTCCTGGAGAAGGAAATGGCAACCCACTCCAGTGTTCTTGCCTGGTGAATCCCAGGGACTGGGGAGCCTGGTGGGCTGCCGTCTATGGGGTCGCACAGAGTCGGACACGACTGAAGTGACTTAGCTTAGCTTAGCTTAGCTTAGCTTAAGCTTCCCTAGGAGAAGGCAATGGCACCGCACTCCAGTACTCTTGCCTGGAAAATCCCATGCATGGAGGAGCCTGGAAGGCTGCAGTCCATGGGGTCGCTGAGTGTTGGACACGACTGAGCGACTTCACTTTCATGCATTGGAGAAGGAGATGGCAACCCACTCCAGTGTTCTTGCCTGGAGAATCCCAGGGATGGGGGAGCCTGGTGGGCTGCCGTCTATGGGGTCACACAGAGTCGGACACGACTGAAGCGACTTAGCAGCAGCAGCAATAGAATAGCACACATATTCCAGATAACTGAGCTTTACTCTTCATTTTCCTCCTCTTCAAACTGGTTCATCTGGAAGTAACACTATTTATAATTTTCTTTGCTGCTAGCAACTACTCATAACTAAATAGATTATTCTTCAGATATTTTTTGGTGAGATATTTTCAATACCTTTTGGGGAAAAAGCTACAGTAATCTTGCTTTTGTTTCTCTAGGTTGTAACAGCCCCTCCACCAAGATTCCCAGCTTTTCTTTCACTTTGATTCTCTCCCAAAGAAACTGCCCAAGATTGGCCGCATCCACGACTCCATCTTCTACCAGGTGGGTACAGTCAAGAGGAAGCTCCAGGACCTGCTTCTCTTTTTCTTTCGCCCCCTTCCTCCTGCTTCACCATACGCTTTTTCACAGGTGCCAACGTGGCAGCAGAGACAGAAAGGACAGCAAGTTTTAACAAATGTAAGACAACTAAAATTATACAAAGCATGTCTCAGATCATAACATGTGTGCATGCTCAGTCATGTCCAATTCATCGCATCCCCATGGACTGTAGCCCTCCAGGCTCCTCTGTCCATAGGATTTTCCAGGCAAGAACCCTGGAGTGGGTTCCCATTTCCTCCTCCAGGGGATCTTTCCAACCCAGGGATCAAACACGATTCCTGTGTCTCCTGTATTGGCAGGCAGATTCTTTACCACTTAGCCAGATCATAATAAAACTAAATAAAAATAAAGAACATGAAATTATTAGGGAAATCCCTAAATATTTGGTAAACAGATTTTTAAATAAATCACAGGTCAAACCAAAAAAAGAGATTGAAAAAATATATTCAATTATAAGAAATTTTAAAAAGCATGTGTCTTGCAGCTAACCACCCACTTAGAAAGGAATTTTATAGCCTTAAAATGCTTCTTTAGAAAGAATAAAATATTTCAGATACATGACCTAGCTACTTTCATAAGAAAGTAGAAAGAGAAAAGTAAGTTAAAAATCAATGTGATCAGAAGGAAGAAACTAACAAGAAGACCAGATAGCGATGGAGCCAAAGACAAGAGTAACAGGAAGGAAACGGTGCTACAAAAACATCAGTGAAATTGATAAACCCCTGTCCAGTGGACCAAGAAAAAAAAGAAAGCACTAATTACCAGTATAGAAATGAAAGAGGTAAAATTGCTTTAGATCCTACCAAAATTAAAAGTATAATAAGGAAATATGATGATGTGCTTATGAATATAGATAACTTAGAAAAATAAAACAGGTAAATTCCATGAAAGACACGTACTGTGAATGCTGACTTGAAATAAACATGATGTGAATGATCACATTCTGTCAAAAATTGATTTTCTAGTCAAGAAACTTTTTACAAATGAAACTCCACTCCCACATTATGCCAGATATTTAAGGAAGAAAATTTACTTAGAGTACACAAACTCTAAGGAAACTGAAAAGAGGGATCACTTCAGTTTTGTTTGTTTAAACAAACAATCAATCAAAAACCAAAAAGACATTACAAGAAAACTGCAGACAAATATAGCTCATGAACATAGATGTAAATATCCTCAACAAAGTTTCAGCAAATACAATCCAACAATATGTAAAAAGGATAATAAAACATAACCACAAGAGATTTATTTCAGGAATGCAAGGCTAAATCAACATTCAAAAAGCAATTGATGTAATTCACCCTATTAGCAGATTTTAAAAGATGTGGGTAGGTCAGCAACAGGGCCTGGGGATACGCCTCATGCACCAGGTCAGTGGCCATCCACAGGAGGTTTCAGTTCAGTCACTCAGTCATGTCCAACTCTTTGTGACCCCAGGGACTGCAGCACGCCAGGCCTCCCTGTCCATCACCAACTCCCAGAGCTTGCTCAAACTCATACCCATCAAGTCGGTGATACTATCTAACCATCTCATCCTCTGTCATCCCCTTCTCCCGCCTTCAATCTTTCCCAGCATAGGGTCTTTTCCAATGAGTCAGTTCTTCGCATTAGGTGGACAAAGTATTGGAGTTTCAGCTTCAGCATCAGTCCTCCCAATGAATATTCAGGACTGATTTCCTTTAGGATGGACTGGTTGGATCTCCTTGCAATCCAAGGGACTCTCAAGAGTCTTCTTCAACACCACAGTTCAAAAGCATCAAATTCTTCAGGGCTCAGCTTTCTTTATAGTCCAACTCTCACATCCACATATGACTACTGGAAAAACCATAGCTTTGACTAGATGGACATTTGTTGGCAAAGTAATGTCTCTGCTCTTTAGTATCCTGTCTAGGTTGGTCATAACCTTTCTTCCAAGGAGCAAGCAGCTTTTAATTTCATGGCTGCAGTCACCATCTGCAGTGATTTTGGAACCCCCAAAATAAAGTCTGCCACTGTTTCCATTGTTTCCCCACCTATTTGCCATGAAGTGATGGGACCAGATGCCATGATCTTAGTTTTCTGAATGTTGAGTTTTAAACCAACTTTTTCACTCTCCTCTTTCACTTTCATCAAGAGGCTCTTTAGTTCTTCGCTTTCTGCCATAAGGTTGATGTCATCTGCATATCTGAGGTGATTGATATTTTTCCCAGTAATCTTGATTCCAACTTGTGCTTCATCCAGCCTGGCATTTCTCATGATGTACTCTGCACATGAGTTAAGTAAACAGGGTGATAATATACAGCCTTGATGTACTCCTTTTCCGATTTGGGAACCAATCTGTTGTTCCATGTCCTGTTCTATCTGTTGCTTCCTGACCTGCATGCAGATTTCTCAGGAGGCAGATAAGATGGTCTAGTATTCCCATCTCTTTAAGAATTTTCCAGTTTGTTGTGATCCACACAGTCCAAGGAGGTTTCAGTCAGTCAGTCAGTTCAGTTGCTCAGTCATGTCCTACTCTTTGCAACCCCATGAATCTCAGCATGCCAGGCCTCCCTGTCCATCACCAACTCCCAGAGTTCACCCAGACTCATGCCCATTGAGTCAGTGATGCCATCCAGCCATCTCATCCTCTGTCATCCCCTTCTCCTCCTGCCCCCAATCCCTCCCAGCATCAGAGTCTTTTCCAATGAGTCAACTCTTCGCATGAGGTGGCCAAAGTACTGGAGTTTCAGCTTTAGCATCATTCCTCCCAAAGAAATACCAGGGTTGATCTCCTTCAGAATGGACTGGTTGGATCTCCTTGCAGGGACTCTCAAGAGTCTTCTCCAACACCACAGTTCAAAAGCATCAATTCTTCGGTGCTCAGCCTTCACAGTCCAACTCTCACATGCATACATGACCACTAGAAAAACCATAGCCTTGACTAGACGGACCTTTGTTGGCAAAGTAATATCTCTGCTTTTGAATATGCTATCTAGGTTGGTCATAACTTTCCTTCTTTTAATTTCCTGGCTTCAGTCACCATCTGCAGTGATTTTGGAGCCCAAAAAAATAAAGTCTGACACTGTTTCCACTATTTCCTCATCTATTTTCCATGAAGTGATGGGACCAGATTCCAGGATCTTCGTTTTCTGAATGTTGAGCTTTAAGCCAACTTTTTCACTTTCCTCTTTCACTTTCATCAAGAGGCTTTTTAGTTCCTCTTCACTTTCTGCCATAAGGGTGGTGTCATCTGCATATCTGAGGTTATTGATATTTCTCCCGGCAATCTTGATTCTAGCTTGTGCTTCATCCAGCCCAGCGTTTCTCATGATGTACACTCTGCATATGAGTTAAGTAAGCAGGGTGACAATATACAGCCTTGACATACTCTTTTTCCTATTTGGAACCAGTCTGTTGTTTAGACTCTGTTTGGACTCTGGTCTTCTTTGATTGGAGTGCAGTTAATTTATAGCACGGGGTTAGTTTCTGAGGTACAGCAGAGTGATTCAGTTTTATATTTACTCTTTTTCCGATTTTTCTCCAACATGGTTTGACCAAAAGGAGGGCTGGCAGGTTGGTTCCCCAGCCTTCCGTCTGTTCCCAGGATTCGGTGGGGTCAGCCTCACTCCCAGGTGTGTGAAATCATTTGTCCTGCTTATCAGGGACCATCCTCATAAAGACCAGAGTTACACTGAGAGGCAAATTGTTCTTGTTATTCAGTCAGTAAGTCCTGTCTGACTCTTTGTGACCCCATGGACTACAGCATGCCAGGGTTCCCTGTCTCTCACAATCTCCTGGACTCTGTTCAAACTCATGTCCATTGAGTCGGTGATGCCATCCAACCATTTCATCCTGTCATCCCCTTCTCCTCCCGCCTTCAATCTTTCACAGCATCAGGGTTTTTTCCAATGAGTCAGCTCTTTGCATCAGGTGGCCAAAGTATTGTAGTTTCAGCTTCAGCATCATTCCTTCCAATGAATATTCAGGGTTGATTTCCTTTAGAATTGACTGGCTTGATCTTGCTGTCCAAGGGACTCTCAAGAGGCTTCTCCAGCACCACAGCTAGAAAGCATCAGTTCTTCAGTGCTCAGCCTTCTTTGTGGTCCAAACTCTCACATCCATACACGACTACTGGAAAAACCATAACTTTGACTAGACAAACCTTTGTTGGCAAAATGATGTCTCTGTTTTTTAATTGTCTAGTTTAATTGTCTAGTTTAAAACTAGACAAAACTGTCTAGGTTTGTCATAGCTTTTCTTCCAAGGAGCAAGTATCTTTTAGTTTCATGGCTGCAGTCACCATCCGCAGTGATTTTGGAGCCCCAAAAAATTAAGTCTAGAGGCAAGTAGTGACCTGAAAACAAAATAAATTTAAAGAGAGGGAACGACTTGCCAGGCTATAACAGCAAGGGTACTTCCACCAGGAATAAAGCTGGAAAGTTTACCCAACACCTGCCTTTGCTGAGATTTGAAAACCTCTGCATGGGTGCCGTGACCTCTTCTTAGTATTTTGCGGTTTCATTTGCAAATGTGCTGTCAGCCTGCAGGAAACAGGGCAGGTTCAGAGCTTTCTGTGCTGTGAGGAGCGCCTTCCACCAGGCCCTTCTGAGGGCCGGGGGGTGGTCAGCCCCCTGCAGTCGGTCGGAAGGACCCTGAGCAGGGCCCCAGGGCAGGAGTGGGGGAGCGGCTGGCAAACAGCATGAGGGGGGTGAGCTGAACGGTGTGCTGAGTGGCCGGAGGTTTGACCCATGGGCAGAGGGCCCAAGCAAGGCTGGGCCGTGGACAGGCTGGCAGCCTTTGGACCCTCTGTGGTGGGGGCTCAGAGCAGGGACTCAGATGGAGACCTCCTGCCCGGAGCTGCGTCTGTGTTTCCCCTGCTACGCTGGCCCCAGTGAGCCCGCTCCCACCTACAAGGACGGCGCGACCAGCCTGGAAGCAGAGGCGCTGCCAGGACGCGCAGCGGTGCACTCAGGAGGCCACGCGAGCCGCAGGGCTCACACACGCTCTGCAGGCCCCCCTGGTGTCCCGGCGATCTGGTTCAGAGCCGACGCTCTTCAGGGGCCCGCAGAGGCACGGCCCACAGCTTCTGCGATGTTGGCTTGTACAAGTCGCACGAAGAACTCGAGTCCGCGTCCCAATATCTCTATTTCCTGAGGACATTTTAAAATTAAAAGTTTCACCTTCAAAGTTAAAAAAAAAAACAAAACCAAAACAAGGCTCTTTGTGACCATAACGACGCACACTCCGTTGGCAGGGGAGCCGAAGGCCGCCCCTGGGCTCCGCCCGGCCCTGCCCCGTGACCCGTGCCGTCGCATAGAGCCTCCCCCGCGTCCCGGCCTGTCCCGCGTCCCGGGCTGTGTCCTCAGGAGCCACCCTGAGGGTGTGAAGAGACGCTGGTAACTGGGAATGGCCTTCTGGGTCTGTCACCACATAAATGCTTAAAACAACACTTCCCACCGTCCTTGCTAAGACAGTGTGTGTGCGCCTTGTCGCTCATTCCAACTCCTGGTGACCCCATGGACAGCATCCCACCAACTCCTCTCTCCGTGAAATTCTCCAGGCAAGAATACTGAAGTGGGCTGCCATTTCCTGCTCTAGGGGATCTTCCCAACCTAAGGATTGAACCCAAGTCTCCCGAACCTAGGGACTGAACCCAAGAATTGCAGATGGATTCTCTACTACCTGAGACACCAGGAAAATCCCAGCTAAGACACGAATTTTTACCAAATTTGTGTTAACACCCCTCATTCTGAACCATGTTTTTTAGTTTGTAGGTTCCCTATATCATTACTTGGAAACAAGAACAGTGTCTTTTTGGCAGGATAATAGTGAAATTCAGATTAATAACTGAAAAATCAGATTTTGAGAGCTCGTTGTGAACTCTCGGATACTAATAAGTGCCCATGATATTTATTTTCTTGGGAATATGAACCACACAAAAGAATTTTCTTTGTGCTAATACAAGCAGAAATCCACATTTAAAAACAGAAAAGCTATGGGTCCTGGTTCTTGCCCGCAGGAGGTGACCCAAGAGGGTGCCTTTATCTCCTGAGAGGCCGAGGTCTCCTCGGGGCAGGGCTGAATAGTCTTCACCGTAAGTCATTGACAAGGCATTGCAAATGCTGTGCAAGGCATGTTTCAGGCCTTCAGCTGATGTTTTATAGAAAATGACCTCTCCTGGGGGGACACAGCAGCTTATGAGGTTCTGACTGGCTGCAGTGAAGAGTGCCTGACCTCAGCGTCTGCCTGCACACATGAGGGTGGAGTGGGCAGAGGCCAAGCGGGACTGCCGCAGGCCGGACCGGACTCTTAAAGGTTTTCTTTCCACAGTTAGAAACTGACATTCACACTCCTAGTCTCCTTCCAGAAAACCAAGCCTTCAAACACGCGACGTTGGTTCATGAACAAAGACTGAGAGCATTTGTGCTTTGTAAAACCAACCTGGCGTGGCACTTAGAGTGTTAAAAGCGGTGGGAGGTTTTAATTAGATTTCTGTATTTCCAACCCCAGCATGCGATATAGGCATTATGAGTAGAGAGATGAGTAATCATTTCGACATTAAGTTTGGGGTGGAAAGAATGGATTCAATCACTTCCTCCATCAGACATCTTCAGAGTTCAAACCACACTCAGAGTGGCCAGGAGATGTTATCCTGCATCCCGGCAGAAAACCTGAAACGGTAGGCAGGAAATTGGACTGTTCCTACACAGGAAATAACAGCACTCTGTCAAAATCTACAGGAGAAACACGTGTTCAAATTTGCTGCCAGGGCCTCGCATATCTGATCGGAGAGCGAGAGGGGACAAAATTACAGGAGTCGTGTAATCTCTGCACAGGACAGCGTCCGTGGCTCCCGGGGTCAGCAGGAAGTGAGCGCTGACTCAAAGGCTCTGGCTGGATGCAGCGTTTTTTGCCAATAAACATATATATGTCCAATAAAATGGGCACGTGTACATTATGCATAGTCGCTCAGACATGTCCGACTCTTTGCAACCCCATGGACTGCAGCACGCCAGGCTCCTCTGTCCATGGAATTTCCCAGGAGAGAATACTGGAGTGGGTTGCCACTTCCTACTCCAGGGGATCTTCCCAGCCCCAGAGACCGAACTCCCACCTCTTGTGTCTCCTGCAATGGCAGGCTGATTTTTTATCACCAGCGCCATCTGGGAGGCCTGCATGAATACGCTACACATGTGTTAAAATTCCACGTTGATTTTGAATAACAAGATTTCTCGTGGACCCTATGTTGTCAACATTTTTTTTACCCAAGAAGTAACAAAGATGTGCACTTTATGTAAAATCTCCAGGTCAGTACTTGGCTTATTTAAAAAAAAAAACACACAAAAGAAACTTATTTTAAGGACAGTTGTAGAATTACAGAAAAATTGCAAAGAGTTTCCATCTACTGTGACCTGCTTCCATGGATCATCCACATCCAGCTCAGTAAGGTGCATCTGTAACAATGAACGGACCAACTTCAGAACATTGTATTACTCGAAGTCCATACTTTACAAAGACTCCCTGATTTTGTGCCTGTTTGTCCCAGATCCCACTGGATACCACGTCATGTTGTTGCTCAGTGGCTAAGTCATGTCCAACCCTTTGTGACCCCGTGGACTGCAGCATGCCTGGCTCCCCTGTCCTTCACCATCTCCCAGAGCTTGCTCAAGCTCACGTCCACCGAGTTGGTGATGCCATGCAACCATCGCACCCTCTGTTGCCCACTTCTCCTCTTGCCTTCAGTCTTTCCCAGCATCAGGGTCTTTCAAATGAGTCAGCTCTTTGCATCAGGTGGCCAAAGTATTGAAGCTTCAGCATCAGTCCTTCCAGTGAATATTCAGCATTGACTTCCACATTATATCCGGCATCAACAAACACAAGGTCCTCTAGTTTGTCTGCTATGCTTTCTTCTAGAGCTTTTTTAACTATTGCATTTTATGTTTAGGTCCACGATGAGCTTTGAATTAATGTCCGTGCAGGATATAAGGTGTCCCGGCTCATTCTGTTTGCAGGTGAATGCCCAGCTGTTGCATTTTTCAATTAACCGTCTCACTCCTTCTCCAGGAGTGAGTTGGATGCATCTGTGTGGATCTCTGCCTGGGCTCCCCTTCTGCTCCTCTGATCTATGTGTCTGTGCTCCCATCACACCGGGACTAGATTGCTGCAGCTTCACAGTGAATCTTGAGGTCGGGCTGCGGAAGTGCTCCAACTTTACTATCCTTCCCCATCATGGTGTCAGCTTTTCCTGGTCTTTGCTTCTCAATGTACACTTTAGAATCAGTTTGCCAAAACCTGCAAACTGTGTTCCTGGGATTTTGGTTGAGATTGTGTTGAATCTGTAAGTCACCTGGGAAAAATTCAACAGGTTAACAATACTGAGTCTTTCCACTCATGAGCATGGAGTTCTCCATTGTATTTAGAATTCTTTGATTTATTTAATCATTTTTGTAGGTTTATACTAGTAGATAGTACACACATTTTGCCAGATTTAGATTTATACTTAATTATTTTAGTTTTATGGATGATTAAAAGAAAGCTGTGGAAATTCTATATTAGTATGTATTTAAACCTCCAAGATATGCTATGCTATGCTAAGTCACTTCAGTCATGTCCGACTCTGTGCGACCCCATAGACGGCAGCCCACCAGGCTCCCCCATCCCTGGGATTCTCCAGGCAAGAACACTGGGGTGGGCTGCCATTTCCTTCTCCAATGCATGAAAGTGAAAAGTGAAAGTGAAGTGGCTCAGTCGTGTCCGACTCCTAGCGACCCCATGGATTGCAGCCTAACAGGCTCCTCCGTCCATGGGATTTTCCAAGCAAGAGTACTGGAGTGGGGTGCCATTGCCTTCTCTGAAACCTCCAAGATATTTAAAGCAAATAGAGACAGAACTATATGAGAAATAAACCTTATTTGTTATGAAACATGCTGCTCAATATAGTGTTGAATAGTGGCCTTTTGTAAACACATTTGTATAAATTAGATATTCATATGGTTAAATATGGAAATGGAAACCCACTTCAGCATGCTTGCCTGGGAAATCCTAAGGATAGGGGAATCTGGAGGACTACAGTCATGGGGTCACAAAAGAGTTGGACCCAACTTAGTGGCTGAACAACAACAAATATAAACTAATTAATTAATTAACAAACATTGGTCCCAATCTTATATACAAAAATCTATTCCAAATTATAGCCAGTCTCTTGGAATAACCCATAATGGAAAAGAATATTAAAAAAAGAATGAATGTAGGATATAACTGGGCCACTTTGCTATACAGCAGAGATTGGTACCACATTCTCAATCAACTATATCTCCATAAAAACAGTCTACTCCAGATGGATCAAGAGCCTACATATAAAAGGTAAGACAGTAAAAGTTCCAGAAAATGACATACATGAGAGTCAGTGGGGATTTGGACCATCTCTAGTTTTGGTGATCACCAGGAAGCTTCGTTTGGGAGGTAGGATGATGTCTCCTCCATCCCAAGATGTCCTGGACCTCCTGCCTGGAGCCCATGGGTGTCCAGGTTTCTTGGGGAAGGGAACCAAGGCAGCAGATTCACTCAGGGTGGTTAATGGCTGACCTTGAGATGGGGGTGACCCTGGCTCAGCCAGTGGGTTCAGACTGCACTGGGCCCAGTGTGATCGCAGGGATCCTTGTGAGGGGAGGGGGAGGGGCAAGAAACGATTCAGAGGAGAGAGACTAAGGAAGAAGGCATGGCCCTGAAGATGCAATAAGGAGTCAAAGCCAAGCCACGTGGGTGGCTCCAAGAAGAAGTACAAGGCAGGAGGACAGGTTCTCCCTAGAGCCTCCAGGAGGAGGGCAGTCCTGCAGAGACCTGCACTGGATTTCTGGTCCCCAGAACCATAGGATCAGAAATCTGAGTTGTTAAGCCAGGATTGTGTGGTCCTTTGTTGCAGCAACTATAGAAAATCACTGCCTTCTGTAAATATTTACATGAAGAATATGTGCCTTCATCTCAGGTGTTTCTCACAACAGGAAGGGGAGGAAGACGTGGCAAGGTCCATTCCTAGGCTCGGATGGAGGCACATGGCCTCAGGGACATATTTTTACCAAAGAATCAGTCTTAAGAATAACTACATTCTCCAGCCAAAGGCTGTCTCCTGGGAGCTGAACCAAACTGAGCATCATTCACTGGCTTAAGCCAGCTTGCTGTTGGGTTGGCCAATGGCTAAAGCTGATGGACAGGCACAACCATAGCCCCAGGCAGACCTTTGTGAAGAAAGTGGGGGGTGAGTGGACACAGAGGTCACTCTGCACCTACCCCCTCCTCAGGTGAGGAGTCCCTGGCCCCAGGGCTTACCTACCCCCATAGGAAGCTCACTTTGTGCTGGAGAGCATCTTAATTTCTTGGTAAGCACATCACTGGATGCTCTGCTGTTATTTTTCATTTGCTTTGCAACCCCATGGACTGCAGCATGCCAGGCTCCCCTGTCCTTCACCATCTCCTGAAGTTTGCTCAAACTCATGTTCATTGAGCCGGTGATGCCATCAAACCATCTCATCCTCTATTTCCCCCTTCTCCTCCCGCCCTCAGTCTTTCACAGCATCAGGGTCTTTTCCAATGAGTTGCTCATCGCATCATCACAGGTGGTCAAAATATTGGAGCTTCAGCTTCAGCATCAGTCCTTCCAGTGAATATTCAGGCTTATTTTCCTTTAGGATTGACTGGCTTGATCTCCTTGCTGTCCAAGGGACTCTCAAGAGTCTTCTCCGGCACCACAATTTGAAAGGATCAGTTCTTCCGTGCTCAGCCTTCTTTAGGGTCCAACTTTCAGTGATGCTATAGACATTGTATGCAAAGGGAGGAAAGGAGGGCGGGGAGAGAGAGGGCTATTGATGTCCCAACAGCAGTGAAGGAAGCAGACCTGGGGACCAGATGGGGGAGGGGCAGTGTTTACTATTTCTTCTTCTCCTTCAATATTTTGCCTCTGGAAGACAGTCGCCCCTGAGGATGCTGTATTTAGAAAAGCAGTTGGAGTGAGAAGGGTTACCTTTCACATCCTGCAGCGTGTTGATGGAATGGAGCCTTCCCGTGTGCAGCTCTGAGGCACAATTATGTGTAAGCAGGACCCCCTCCGAGAGCTGGAGATGGAGCCGGGGCCCACGTGTGTCGTATTTAACATAATTATTCAACAGCTCATCCTTTGCTCCCCATCTGTCCTTGCCTCTCCACACGTGAAACAGGGAATTGGACATGTACACGGGCTGCGTTTTGTCAGCCGTGCGCGGCTCTGCGCCTTGTTATCCGAGCGATTCCGTTGGATTGCAGGCTGTTTCCTGAAACATGAACATATAACTCAGGGGCCCCTTCACTTCTCTCTTTGCATAAGGCTCCTGGTTTCAGAGTGCTTGCCTATGAGCCATTCCACGGCCTAACCCTGTGTGCTGAGCCTGGCAAAGAGAAATAACTCCATTCTGCGGATGCAAAACATGATAAGATTCAGATAATCCTGACAGTGATCCCACAGCACCAAAACTGGCCTAGCAGGGGTAGCGGGCGGTTTCCAGGGTGCCTGGGTTCTGCCCGTGGGCCTCTCGGGATGCCCAGGGAACTGGCTCTGCTGCTCCTTGCCCCCCCACTCCAGCTCCTCTTCAGCTGCAGGCTCAGCCCTAGGCAAGGCCACACTGACGCCCAAGAACTTTGGGAGAGTCGTGATGGGGGTCCAGGCACCTCCTTGCTACCCAGACCCTGGCTGCGTAGAGTGCGGTCTCTGGATGCGGGGAGAGTGACAGCACCCGAGGACTTGCTAGAACTGCAGAACCCTGTCTGCCCCAAGCTGGAATCAACATTGGCTGGAGAGACACCAACCTCAGATACCCGATGATACCACTCTAATGGCAGAAACTGAAGAGGAACTAAAGAGCCTCTTGATGAAGGTGAAAGAGGAGAGTGAAAAAGCTGGCTTAAAACTCAGCCCTCAAAAAACTAAGGTCATGGCATCTGGTCCCATCACTTCATGGCAAATAATATGAGGGGGAAATGGAAACAGTGACAGATTTTATTTTCTTGAGCTTCAAAATCATTGCAGATGGTGACTGCAGTCATGGAATTAAAAGAAGCTTGCTCCTTGGAAGGAAAGCTATGGCACCCTTAGTGTATTAAACAGCAGTGACATCACTTTGCTGACAAAGGTCCATATAGTCAAAGGAGAAGGGGGCGACAGAGGATAAAATGGTTGGATGGCATCACTGGCTCAACAGACACGAGTTTGAGCTCCGGGAGGTGGCGAAGAGCGGGGAGGCCTGGCTGGCTGTAGTCCACAGGATCCGCAGTCGGACACAACTTAGCAACCGAGTAACAAAAGAATCAGAAAAAGCACAGTGCCAGCTCAAAGAGACTGGAGCTAGAACCCAGGAGATGGGCAGAGAGACACCCCAGAACGTCAGAGAGATTCCGAGCCACCGTGTTCACCAACCTGGGAGCAACCAGATAGGAGGAGCGGCGAGTAGAAAGGTCTCAGAAAACAAAGAAGGATGCGGAGAGCAGGCTCACAGTTCATGAAACGTGTTGACCCTGTTGAGAATTTTAGAGCTAGTACTGAAATGGTGAAAAGTTCAAAACCACTAAGCAAGTGAAAATCCAAGGCAATTATCACCCTTCACCCAGAGGCAAAAGTTCCATGAGCCTCTGTCCTCTGTGTTTGAGCATGTGTGTGTGTGTGTGTGCATGCATGTGTGTGTGCATGAGAGGCAGAGATTGAAATTGCTGAGTCCTGAACGTGGCTTTACCAAACTGTCAGAATTCCAGTGCAGAAACAGGAAAAGGGTGGGGATCTGGTGGGGGGCAGGGGCGGGTGGGTGGGGGTTAAAGGCCACAGGACTCAGTAGAAAAAGTCCAAAATAAATAATACAAAATTTAAAAAAGCAAGGTCCAGAGAATAATTCATTGCAGAAGGAGAGGGTGGCTCGCAGGATCAGCGCTTGCTCAGATGGGAGTCGTCTGGGCTCGTCAGACCTGAGTCAGCCCCCGGTGCCCCCGTGCTCACACTCACCTCCCCATGGTCTCCCCGCAGCCTGCTCAGCGTGGGAGCCACCGCCCGCCAGGGTGAGTCTCCAGGGGCTCCTGGGAGCGGGGTGGAGCCTGCACCCAGAGGGCTGGGGGCATGTGGTCATGTTACATACACTTCTGGAGACTGTTTGACTTCCTACATAAACACATATTCTTTTGATAAAGCAAACATTAGGCTTTTCAAGAATAATTTCTGGAAAACTCCAAACCGAAACACGCTGTCCAAGACCCCCAGCACCTGCCGGGGCAGCAGGCCGTCTGAGCCTCCCGTCTGGGGAGGGGGCTGGTGGGCTGCAGGCCACAGCAGCCTTTCGCCTCCTGCTGCGAGTAGCTCTGCTCACAACATACTGGAATCCCTGTTATAGTAGGTGCCCGCCCGTGTGCCCGCCCGTGTGCCTGCCCGTGTGATGCCTGTGTGCCCGCCTGCCTGTGTGCCTGCCTGTGTGACACCCATGTGCCCGCCCATGTGACTGCCCCATGTACCCACCCGTGTGATGCCAATGTGCCCGCCTGTGTGCCCACCCGTGTAACGCCCATGTGCCCACCTGTGGGCCTGCCCGTATGACACCCATGTGCCCACCATGTGCCCAAGTGTACAGCCCATGTGACTGCCCGCCCGTGTGCCCACCCCAGGGCTTCCCCGCTGCCCGGCCGCCTGCATGCGAGGCCCTCCCACAGTCCTGCACTCACCTGGGTGGTGGTACCACCTCCCGGTGGAGATCTCCCCAGCCCATGTCCTGCCCCGCCCCAGCACCCCTCCCGCCTCCATCAGCAGGTTGCTGCTCTCGGATTTGGGTGGAAGTGCCCCTCCCCTCAGGCGCCCCCTCCTGCAGTGGGGACAGGTGGGCTCAGCCCCCTGAGAGGCGCCCAGCTCGGGTGTCTCTCATGCACGGGCACTCTCCCCGAGGGCAGGGACCCGGGCCCGCCTACTCAATAAAGGAGTGTCTCAGGGCGGCTCCACCGTGGGTCCAGGCCATCAGGAGCTAACTGGTAGGGCAACCCCTGCACTGTGACCCCGGGGCTCAGGGACAGCCCGCTGGCCTGCGCGTCAGGGCTCCTGGGGTCTCCTGGGACTGCAGCTCCAAGGGGACCAGCCGTCACTGTCTCAACGCTGAGTCACCCCTCACCCCGCCTCCAGGGCTGTGTGTTCCAGCGGCCCTGGTCCCGATCCAGCATCGCCACTCGGACTGCTGTCTCTGCTCAGGGCTGCTCCCGGGAGGCCAAGGTCAGCCCTGACCTGACGGCGGCCCAGGGCAGGTGTCTGTGTCCTCTCCCGGCGTTTCAACACTTCAGCTGTGTCCCGAGGTCTTGCATCTGCTCTAAAGCTCGACAAGGTGCTTGGGAAGATTAGAGCCAACCATACTTGGAAAATTATAAAAAAGTGTACAGCATACAGTGCAAATGCAGGAGTAATTATAAATAAATCATAGGCAGATAAAAATCCACGAGTGGAGAATCATATGAGTGTCCCTGCAGTAAGTAGTGAGAATTCTACATAATGCAATTAAATTACACAATTAAGTCCTCTCCTACTAGACTGTTATCTAACAAAGCACTGTTGTAAGAAATCTTCCATGAGACACATACCCGAGAACAGGTGAGCATGATTGCAACATTGCCTTCTCTTGTTTGCAGCTGAACTTTCCACCCGATGAGGCCAGCTAATCAGTTCACCTCTGAAGACCTGGAGAGAAGAGCCAGTCCTGATAGACGCACCTCAAGGGAAGACGGTCTCTGTGAGACGTGGTCCCAAGGCCATGTGCTGGCTCTGTGGTCACAGGCGGAGGGACATCATCTCTGTGGGGAGAGCTGACTGCTGGCCAGCCTCCAGTCTCAGCCAGGTGTTGGTTCTGGAGTCTCGGCAGGGTCTCACTTGTCCATCCCTCCTAGAAGACTCTTGAGAGTCCCTTGGACTGCAAGGAGATCCAACCAGTCCATCCCAAAGGAAATCAACTCAGAATATTCATTGGAAGGACTGATGCTGAAGCTGAAACTCCAGTCCTTTGGCCACCTGATGGGAAGAGCCGACTCACTGGAAAAGACCCTGATGCTGAGAAAGACTGAAGGCAGAGGAGAAGGGGATGATAGGGGATGACAGAGGATGAGATGATTGGATGGCATCACCAACTCAATGGACGTGAGTTTGAGCAAGTTCCAGCAGACAGTGAAGGACAGGGCAGCCTGGCAAGCTGCAGTCCATGGGGTCTTAAAGAGTCAGACACAACTGAGCAGCTGAACAACAACCCAGGAACACGGTCCATCGTGAATCACAGAGACGCTTGCAGCATTCACCTCTGCTGGGAGAAGCAGACAGTGGAGAGGCTGCCTCTTGGAGACAAGCAGAGCAGGAGACCAGGACAGAGGGAGGTACAGACAGAGGAGAGGCGCCCAGGGAGGTTTAGTCCCAGGTGACCTGAGCACAGCTCTGCAGCGGGTGAAGAGGGAGTGGGAAAGACACCTGGGACAGAGCTCTCCCGTGGAGGGGGCCGCAGGTGCAAAGGCCCTGAGGCCCCATCCAGGTCAGGAGCCGCGCGGCTCCCCTGGGGAGAAGGAGCTGGCCCCCCAGGGAAGGATCCCCGCAGGGGCAGGGTGGCTTGAAGGTGCTGTGAGGACCCGGGCTCCCACTCCTAGGGGGCTGTGGCCAGGGGGCATTCCAAGCAGATGGAGAATGGGTCATCAGAGGTCAAACTAGCATCGTTTGTTCACCTCCTGCTTTAAGAGCCTGAGTTTTCCTGCCAGGTTGGGAATGTCTGCTGGGCAGACATGGAGGACCAGGCGGGAGGCTGCCTGGGAGCTGTACAGGTGGGGTGATGGCCCAGGCCAGGGCAGGTGAGGCAGAGAAGGATCTGGCCCCCGTGCACCTTCCAGGCCGAGGTGATAGCAGATTCCAGAGGGCAGGACAGGACGGGGGAAGGAGGGACCCCACTTTGGTCTGAAAGTTTCCCAGAAGGAAGGGAAGGGTCATGTTCCTAGAGTGAGGCCGGCAGAGGCGGGGCTGGGGAGGCCACAGTCCCTGGGGAACAAGTGGTCCAAGGGGCCTGGATCCTGGATCCAGGAAGGATGCTCACAGTCCTGAAATCTCTCCTTCGAGACCACCAAGACACCAAGAGTTTAACTCCGGAGAAACCCAATGGCCTCCTGACATTTCTGGTGTGGGTCCTCCCAACTCATATCCCCCACAAGTGGGGTGGATTCCAGAATCAAAGCCCGTTTATGGCAATGCCCAGGAGCTAAATTTCAAATTATCCCACACAGAGGCATGCTCTCCAAGGAGCCCCGGGCCCACTTTCCGAATTTACTGACACGATCACAGCAAGTAGTCCCTGAGGTTGGTGTGAATCCTTGGGGCTTGTCCTCTGACTCCACGGGTGGGTGTGGGTGGGAAGGACGTGGGCTTCCAGCTCCAGATTTCGGGGGTGACTCTGCACAGCATGTGGATGCAAAATGAGAATCTCTAAATGCGCTCCTGGGTCAGATCCATTGAAAGGGAGCTTTTCTCCACCAGCAGCTCAGGTGAAGAGAAGTCAGGATTGTTGCTGTCCCTCAAAAACACTTCCATGCCCAGTTTAGGCTGGGCAACTCCAGGGTCACAGTGGGTGAGGGAGCGGGCGGGACGGAAGGTTTACCCAAGGTGACCCCAGGGCCAGGTGCGGGCGTCACGCAGCAGGGAGCGGGGCAATCCTCACACACACACACACGCTTGTGTCTCCCCTCTCCAGTGCTTCTGCTGGTAATGGCTGCATGTTCTGCACATCACAGCTGCAGCGGAGGAAAAACAGAGGGAGGGTGTGTTGGGGGGAGTGGGTCCTGGGCTGTGCCAGCTGCTGCCCCTGCCCACCCACCGAGCCAGAGCCCCGGGCCCCCGGGCAGGAGGGGCGGGCTGCTCACATCCTGACTGGCTGCCCAGGGGCCGTCAGCTGACGCCCAGCCCTGGTCCTCATCTGGCGAGGAGATTGAGTCAGCGCCCACGGTGCCAGCGCAGGCCGGCGCTCGGAACAGATGGCCCGACGCCTGCTCCGCTCCGTTGCCGGGGCCGTTTGCATCCTTCAGTGACTCATTCTGACATGTCCTGCCCATGATGAAGTTTCTCCAGGGTGACCCGGGCAAGGGAACGCCACGCTACTGGGACCACGTGGTTCAGCCTCCGAGCCGCAAGCTTCCAGGAGCGCAGCCTGGGCTGGAGGCACAGGGACCACGTGTCGGCCAGGATGGGTGCGGGAGGACAGGCCCTGTGTCCCGCTCCTGGCGCCTAAGATACTGAGCCACAGCTGAAGGCCGAGGGTCTCAGGCTGGCCTCCTTCACCAGTGCCCAGGTCCCCTGTCTGCATGTATTTGCTCTCACCAGAGACAAAATCAAGAAGCGATGCCCCCACCCAAAGCAAGCCACATCCTGCTGGATCTGGAGACTTGCAGACACATGGACCCTAGTCTCACGTGGTCCCCCCCAAGTCTGCAGCCCTCCGCTGACACTGACCGTCACATTGTGTCTGAGACTGAGTCCCCACTGGGTGGGAACCAGCCCCTGGCATGGTTTCCCACCTGCCCCAGCTCCTGTGTGCTGAGCTCCTGCCGCAGAGCAGAGCCGGGCAGCGTCTCCTGACGTGCCGCCGGAGCCGTGTGGACTGAGGACACAGCCAAGACGCTCGAGCCGGCCCCGGAGATCCAGACTGCTGAAAAGGGTACCAGCAAACTGATCTGAACCCTAAGAGAGCCGTTCGGCTTAGGAGGGCGCTGGGCAAAAACTCAAGCGGCTTCTCAAGTTCCCCACACCAGTTTTGAAGCTCTGATTCAGCAGTCGTAAATCAAAAGCAGCCAGGAAAATGGGCCGTGGGGCTTCCCAGCCCACCCGCCCGCCCCTGGCTGAAAAACTTCTCTGCAGCTGACACCCCGAGCACCGGCCTGAACGTGAGGGTTCAGCTCCCTCCAGCCTGTCCCCACGCTCTGACTGCTCTCAGAAACAAGGAGCCAAAAGTACAGAAGCTGCTGAAAAGTAAGTCTTCTTCTCCAAGTTGAATGTGAGCCGATATTCTGGAATAGTTCCCAACTACTCGAGAGTGAGTGTGTATATGCATATACATATGTGTGTGTTGCTGTTTGTAGACACATCGCCGACATTCAAAATATTTTCATGCCAGTCTTAACAGTTCAATTCCTTATAGACCCTAATAGTTAATTAGAATACCTCTGCTTTGTTATATTCATTTAGAATACATAATTATGTTCATTATGGGCTCATAAAGAATTCGTTTGTAAAGTCAATAATTCAATAACTCCTATCAAGTCTTAACGTATGTTTAATTTTGCCCATCGTTCAATACATTCTTTTGTCACCCATGTGTCAGGAATTAGCATTTCTGGGGATCAAAGTAAAGTAAGATGCGACCCCTGGTCGGGAGGACGTTGGTACAATGGAACGTCTTGCCCATTAGTACAATATGTCAGAGTGCGCTTAGTCTCCCCGTGACGTCTGACTCTTTGCTGCCCCATGGACTGCAGCCCACCAGGCTCCTCTGTCCATGGCATTCTCCAAGCAAGAATGCTGGAGTGGGTTGCCATTTCCTCCTCCAGGGGATCTTCCCAGCCCAGGGGTTGAACCCACATCTCTTGCATCTCCTGCATTGGCAGGCGGGTTCTTGACCACTAAGCCACCTGGGAAGCCCTACTTCTGAGCGGTAACTCTATAAACACTAAATTAATACCAGGGCCTCGTTAGTCGCTACATCACCACTGTGAAACAATTGGGCTGGCGGTCACCTGGTAACAAAGGCAACCCAGATACAGCACAACTGAGCTACCACCTTAAGGTAACACAGGACAAAAAGCTAGCCACCAAGTAAACATAAATTTCACAGATCTTATCATTATCCACCTTTCAACTGTATGATTTACCAATTAGATCACGGAAACCATAGAACCTCCCAATGCCTCTCCATGGTGTCCTGTTAACACCTGTTGATACAAATACTGTCCCAATAAAAGTGCTTAGATCTCAAGAAGGGATTTGTACCTTAATTAAGTTTTGAATAGACATTTCTAATTACCCACATGTCCCCTGATGTTGAACTGAGATCTGTGTCAAAAGAATCTTGATTGGTGAACATAAGCTTCTAATACAGGGCTCATGTGAAAAGTTGGTCACAAACATTTAGAGACCAAGCCTTGCACAGACTTTCACAGTTTTATTCTAAATCCACCGTGTCTCCGGGGAAACCTCCACCCTGGATCCACCTGCAATGTCAGCATCTCCTGCACCAGCTGAGCTCACCAGTCGAGCGGCCAACACCGTCAGGGCAGGAACTGCCTAGATGTGCCTCTCAGAGCTGGGCACGGGCTTGGCACGTGGGAGCCTTGTAATAATCTGGTGTTTGGGGGATTCCTAAGATCTCATTGACGTCAGATCATTGCCCAGCTGCAGACATTCACCAGAGAAGGGGGCGTCTGAGGCCTTCATCCTCTGGGGCATCTCCACGGGGGTGGGAAATCAAGAGTGGATTGAAGTGAGCTTCCACATGTAAAGCTCAGATAAGCACACAGAAGTGCATGGCACAGCCCCACCCGAGGGTCTGTGAGGGCTGGAGAGAAACAAGGGCAGGTGGGGAGGTGGGGGGTCCACGCACATGTCACAGTGTGGACCCGGGATGTATGTGTAACTGCAGGACCGTGTGCGGGCCTGTGTCCAGCTGGGTGAGGGGTTTTACGGAGATCCTAGTAGGATGAGGGCCGGGGGCCCTCAAGACCCACTGTCTGAGAGGCAGCTTTGGGGGAGCATAGGCCCATCCTCCCCGTGGTGCCTTCCTGCATCCCTGGCATGTCTGTGGACTGAACCACGCTCTGAGTGATGGATGGATCGGGCTGTGTGCAGAGGGGTGCTTGGGGTCAGGCTCACTCTGGCTCCCTGCTCTGGAGAAACAGCCATCGGTGGAGAGATGTGCTCTGGGTGGGGAACTCTGGGTCTCTCTGGAGCAGTCCACGATCCGGGATTCCGTCTGGCTTCTGAGCCATGAGTGAAATAGTGCTGAGGGAAGAGTCCCAAAAGCCTGGGGTCCACCTTTACCCCCTTGGAGGTTCAGTCCGTTTTCAAGTTTCCTCTCCATTAAGTTAGTAATTGCAGCTCAATAAAGCCTGTTGGCAGTTTACACCACCGTCATGGATCTTATTACCAACGGCACTCACCCCCATATTCAGGAAGCTCTCGGCCAGCTCTGCTGCGTCTCTCCGGAGACTGGATCCTGACTCCCCCCTCTGGAAGGTAGAAATGATCCAAGACCGAGAAGATTGCAGCTCGTCCGGGGTGGTGCCGCCCGGAGCCAGCCCCTGGGCCGGCCGCACGCTGCTGACGGGGCGGGCTGGGCGCTCGTCTGTTTGTGGCGGAACCACGGCTCTGGGGCCCGGCACCACCCAGGCTGCCCCGTCCGTGTTGGGTGAGGAGGCGTCCCTGCAGGGTGGGCGGGCAGGGTGGCTTTCTGGTCGGTGCTGCTCCCTGGCAGAGCTCCTGCAGGAAAGCAGGGGGCGCAAGACCCCTCCCCACCCCGCCCACCAGGAGAGTCTGAGCACAGAAAGAGAAAGTCGCTCAGTCGTGTCCGACTCTTTGTGACCCCATCAGCTATACAGTCCATGGAATTCTCCAGGCCAGAATACTGGAGTGGGCAGCCTTTCCCTCCTTCAGGGGATCTTCCCCTGATTTTTTACCAGCTGAGCCACCGGGGAAGCCAAAGAAGCCTGCAGTGGGCAGCCTACCCCTGCTCCAGCGGATGTTCCCCACCCAGGAATCGAACCAGGGTCTCCTGCATTGCAGGCAGATTCTTTACCAGCTGAGCCACCAGGGAAGCTCCTGAACACAGAGGGCTGCAGCAGGATGCCCCACAGCCAGGCACTGAAAGCTGGGACTGGCTGAGAGGAAAGAACGGGGGCCATTGCTTCTTTAACTCTTGTCTGCCTTAGCTGAGTCATTCTGGATTACATTTTCTTTCATTTTCTTTCTTCCTCTCTCTCTCTTTCCCTCCTTTCCTCTGTTCCTCCCCCCATTCTTTCTTTTTCTTGCCTTTTAGAAGCAGCGCGTATCAGTAAGAAAGCACGTACCTAGCCCTCGATGTACCCTGCACAGTCCGACAGAGGCCCTGAGACTCGTCACTGGGGCTCCTCCCCTGCAGGACTTCGGCCCGCTCTGCCTCTCCCCAGGGCTTGGAGCACACAGGCATCATGTAAGAGCGTGCATCATCCACCTTTTGACCCAGAAACCTCGTGCATGCTGTCAGGATAAAACAAATAATCATAGATACGGGCAACCTCCCATGCATTACAGATGATGCCGGACTGGGGAATGTCCACTTCAGCGGCTGAGCCTTGGGGTGGAGGAGAAAGGGCTGGACCCCTTTCTGGCTTCTTCCAGTCTCAGCGTCCACCATGCTGTGAGCCCTGCTCCCCCGAGCAGGGACCCAGGTGGTCAGAACCCACCCACCCATCATCCCCAGGGGCTAGGTTTCGTGCAGAGTTCCTGGAGCCTGAAAGAAATGTCTCTGAGGTCTTGGCGCTCCCCAGATGTTGCACAGAGGGGCTTTGTTACCCCAGTGTGGGGCTGGGGAAGCCAGGGGCGAGGACCCGGCCAGGCACCATCCTGGGTATTCTTTTGGACTGGTAGGGGGGCGAGGTTTCTCAGTTCTCGGTCCCCTCTTCCTGCCGCCTTAGTGGTTTTAAGAAAATACTGAGAACTCAAAGCCCACGTGGTGGCCGTCAGCAGTACCCCTGGGGTTCAGCTTGTGGGGTGACCTCAGATCAGTGGGGGTGTTTGTTGCATCCTTTAATTTTGGGGTATATTCCTTTTCCAAAGACGACTCAGTGCTCTCTGTGCCATTAAAGTCATTTCACATTCTGAAGGGGAGAAATCCCAGATCTGCTCATTGTCAAGCAGCTGTCCTTGCCCAGAAGAGAGCTAAGTCTGCAGAGCTCATCCCTGACAAACCCACATGGGACGTCTGCACTGGGCCGGGAGCCCAGCTGACTCGAGGCCCCTGAGCCTCAGCGTGGGGGCCCTCATTGGAGAAAGCGAGGAGCTGGTCGCTCTGTCCTGCTCCCAAGGGCCTGAACTTGTGCCCTCTTCCCAGCAGGGGAGGGGCACACTGGGAAGCTCTGCAGCTGATTCTGATTAAAACCAAACTGATGCTCAGACTTCTGAACTAAGAGCCCCGGGAAACGCATGATGCCAAGAGCCCAGGACACGAAACGCAACTCAGGGCTGACGGCGAGTCCCGTCCCGCAGAGCGGACAGAAAACCTTGTTTCCTGAAAAAAATCTCCCCGAAGGGAATACCCACCTACAAGGTTCATTATTTACCTGATTTATTGTTAATTGAAGGATCATCCTTCACAGTATTGTGTCGGTTTCTGCCAAGCATCAACATGAATCAGCCAGGGAACTGTAAGTGTTGGGGTGTCCTGCCTGAGATGGGCACAGTGACTCACCAGCCAGATGGACCTCGGGCTGAACAGCAGAGGAAACAGTCTCAGCGGCTCCATGACCGGGGAGGGGGTGCAGGGTGGGCACGAGCATGACCATGGGGTGCTGTGGGCAACGGCAGACTGGGAACGGATGGGCAGACAGGAATGGAGGACCCACCAGGCTTGGGGCTCCCCCGTCCCTGGGATGTGGGCTGAACCTCGGGTCCCCTGGCTGCGTCACAGTGACCGGGCTGGCAGGTGACGGGGGCACCCTCTGAGCCACCGGGGTGGGAGGGTGCTGGGGGCAGGCAGCTGCCCCCCACCCTCCTGGCTGTGCCCTCTGGGCACTTGGGCAGGATCTGAGGCATGAAGCCCTGGCTGCGGTGGCAGAGGGGCAGCAGACTCGGAAGAGGGCATTTGGGAGAAAAAGAGCAGACAGGCAGGCAGGGCCGCGTCCTTGGAAGGGGCTGTTGGGCACCCCCGTGCGCCCAGCAGCCCTCGGTCTGGGGCTGTTCGTGGTCGTCGGGGCTGCCTTCTCCACTCACACAACCCCCTACCCACTCCAGCAGACGCCCTCCCATCACGGGCCCCGTCAGCAGCCGTGGAAAAACAGATGACCCCGACCCGCATGTGCCCCACGGCCAGCTGTTCCAGCCTCGCCAACACCTGGAAGAGCAGCAGGTGGACCACAGGTGATCTTCAGACGGGCCTGAGACACCGGCTCCCCAGACGCGGGCATCGTCCGGCCCCTGCACGCCCGGGGAACCTCGGCCCAGACGCAAGCCCTCCGGGAGCTGCAGACGTGCTCACCGCGGCCGGGACCTCCGTCAGGGCCCGTGTGTGGTCCATCCACCCCGGTCCTGCCTGCCCCTTGCCCTGGGGGTCTGCGGCCATGACGCGTCCAGTTCCGGCCCTGCATCCCTGAGCACCAGGCATGAGTTCCGGGGGCGGCAGGCGGTCAAGTTTCCGAGATGGTCCCTATGGAAACAGGGGCTCCTCTCCTCTGTGGATCCTGAGGACAGGAGGCTGAGAGAAGTCCCTCGACTTTCCGGACGGGCCACAAGTGCCTGCCCAGGGCTTGGGTGCCGCTCCCCCCGCCTCAAGGCCCCGACGGGACGCCTGCAGAGCTGCGGCTGCAGTCCTAGATCCTGACTTCAGCGCAACTCCACCTCAAGGCCCCGACGGGGCGCCTGCAGAGCTGCGGCTGCAGTCCTAGATCCTGACTTCAGCGCAACTCCACCTCAAGGGCCCGACGGGGCGCCTGCAGAGCTGCGGCTGCAGTCCTAGATCCTGACTTCAGCGCAACTCCACCTCAAGGCCCCGACGGGACGCCTGCAGAGCTGCGGCTGCCGTCCTAGATCCTGACTTCAGCGCAACTCCACCTCAAGGCCCCGACGGGACGCCTGCAGAGCTGCGGCTGCCGTCCTAGACCCTGACTTCAGCGCAACTCCACCTCAAGGCCCCGACGGGACGCCTGCAGAGCTGCGGCTGCCGTCCTAGACCCTGACTTCAGCGCAACTCCACCTCAAGGCCCCGACGGGGCGCCTGCAGAGCTGCGGCTGCAGTCCTAGACCCTGACTTCAGCGCAACTCCGCCTCAAGGCCCCGACGGGGCGCCTGCAGAGCTGCGGCTGCAGTCCTAGACCCTGACTTCAGCGCAACTCCGCCTCAAGGCCCCGACGGGGCGCCTGCAGAGCTGCGGCTGCGGCTGCCGTCCTAGACCCTGACTTCAGCGCAACTCCACCTCAAGGCCCCGACGGGGCGCCTGCAGAGCTGCGGCTGCGGCTGCCGTCCTAGACCCTGACTTCAGCGCAACTCCACCTCAAGGCCCCGACGGGGCGCCTGCAGAGCTGCGGCTGCCGTCCTAGACCCTGACTTCAGCGCAACTCCACCTCAAGGCCCCGACGGGGCGCCTGCAGAGCTGCGGCTGCCGTCCTAGACCCTGACTTCAGCGCAACTCCACCTCAAGGCCCCGACGGGGCGCCTGCAGAGCTGCGGCTGCCGTCCTAGACCCTGACTTCAGCGCAACGACATTCACCTTGACCTGAGGTCAGGCAGGTCATGGGGCGAAGAGCTGCGGCCAGCTGTGGGAGGTGCGCCCTCCACCTGGTAAGGCTCGTGACTGTGCAGCCCACCAGGCGCCTTCCTGGGCTTCATTCCCAGAATTAAGGGCGGGGGTGCCCCAGCGCCTGCTGGGGAGCCTGCTCTGTGAGATGACCCTGCGGGAGGCTGACAGGTGGAAGCGATTGTCTGCACAATAATGAGGTTTCTGTTTTTTGTTTTTGTTTTTTTTAATACAAAAGCACGTCCAGTCATGCGTTAACAGCCCATGGCCTGGTGTGGGTGGTATATCCTGAGCTGTGGACGGAGCGGGGTCTGGACTCCAGCACCCTTTCCCAGCTCGGGGGTCCCGCTCCCCTTGCTCTGTAGGGTGGGGGACTGCAGGGCACCCCACTCACACACGATGATGGGGAGGGCCGCCCTCTCCGGGGACTGCGTGGGGCTCACGTCTCCCCTTCCCACAGGCCAAGCATGAGGAGCAGGGGTCTCTGCCCTGGCCCCCCCGCGGGCCTGTCCACCGCTCAGGGGAGACCTGGGGAAGCGGGGCCTCCCGCGTGGGCTCCTGTTGCTGCACCCATGGTACGCAGAGCGGATGATGTCCCCAGCTGAGAAAGGGGCTTTGAAGCAGCAGTTCGGGTCTCCGGCCGTTTGGCTGGTGAAATCTTGCTGCTTCACTTTGTGGTGAGCCTGTGGTCAGTAGGTTTTAACCAGAAGTCCCACCATCCAGGGAAGGACAATCAACTCGAGGCATCTGTCCTTCCGTCCCAGGGGTCTGGGCCCCAGGGTGGGCTGAGTGGAGGGTGGACGGGACAGCGGCCCTAGAGAGGCTCTGATTCAACCTTCCCAGAGCCCCTGGAGACCCCTGCCGCCCCCTCCAGCAGCTGCCCTTTCTCCAACAAGCTGGGAGGCTGCAGACACCACCCTCCAGCTTCGGTCAGGGCAGAGCTGAGCGAGGATGCACAGACAGAAGGGGCTCCTGGTCCCCAACCCACGTGTCCTACCGACACATGACCAAAAGCTTCCGCAGAAGGCCAAGAAGAGCACAACTTGGGGCCCCTGTGCTTCGGAGCCAAGCTGGTGTCCAAGACCACCCTGTAGCCCAGCAGGTCCCGCATGGCATTCCCGGGGGGCCCTTCCCACAGCCAGGGCCAGACCACGGTGTCCACCACTGCATCTGGGCTGAGCCTGAGGCCACTCTCCCGGGCAGCCCCGCTCCATGCCCTGGAGCTTCTGTGACTTGGAGGTGTGGCCTTGGTCCCCATCCACTGAAAAGTGCTTCAAACGCAGCCCTGGAATCTCACCACGAGACAGGAGATGGGCAGGCCACTCATGAGGGAAAGGCAGGTGCCTCTTGGGTCATTTAGAGCCTCACTTCAAGGCAAATAGAAGGTTAAAAAGTGGAAGCAGTGACCGAGTATCTTTTCCTGGGCTCCAAAATCACTGTGGTTGGTGACTGTAGCCATAAGATTAAAAGACACTTGCTCCTTGGAAGGAAAGATACAGCAAATCTAGACAGTGCATTAAAAAGCAAAGACATCACTTTGCGGACATTGACATATAGTTAGCCCACATAGTTAAAGGTCCATATAGTTAAAGCTATGATTTTTCCAGTAGTTATATACAGATGTGAGAGTTGGACCACAAAGAAGGCTGAGCACTGAAGAATGGATGCTTTCGAACTGTGGTGTTGGAGAAGAAACTTGAGACTCCCTTGGACAACAAGAAGATTAAACCTGTCAATCCTAAAGGAAATCAACTCTGAATATTACCTGGAAGGACTGGTACTGAAGCTGAAGTTCCAATACTTTGGCCACCTGATGTGAAGAGCTAACTAATTGGAAAACACCCTGATGCTGGGAAAGATTGAAGGCAGGAGAAGGGGACGACAGAGGATGAGAGGGTCGGATGGCATCAGCGACTCAATGGACATGAGTTTGAGTGAGCTCCAGGAGTTGGTGAAGGGCAGGGAAGCCTTGCGTGCTGCAGTCCACGGGGTCGCAAAGAGTCGGTCACAACTTAGCGACTAAAAAGCAGCCATGTGGGCCGGCACCCTGGGCGGTGCTGGGGCCTCTGCCAGCTGCGTGTTCAGGACGTGGGTACAGATGCGAATGCATTCTCCCCGGTGAACCAACCTGGAGGCAGACCCTTCACTGCAGGAGGCATAGACTAGTTTTTCAGAAGAGGATTCTTGGAGAAGCGCTGCTTTACCCCACGGGCTTGGTGGAAACGGTGAAATTTCAGAGCCGTCAACCTTTGTTCCCACAAGTGGCATTTCCCTGTGTGGACAACAGCGATGATAAGACCTCATCTGAAGGTCCCTCAGGGACTCAGCATCCCTGAGTGTGCAGGGAGCCCCTCAGAGGCCCTGGGACGCGGCAGTGGACGGGAAGCAGGGAGCCCCTCAGAGGCCCTGGGACGTGGCAGTGGACGGGAAGTAGAGAGCCCCTCAGAGGCCCTGGGACGTGGCGGTGGACGGGAAGCAGGGAGCCCCTCAGAGGCCCTGGGACGTGGCGGTGGACGGGAAGTAGGGAGCCCCTCAGAGGCCCTGGGACGTGGCGGTGGACGGGAAGCAGGGAGCCCCTCAGAGGCCCTGGGACGCGGCAGTGGACAGGAAGGTAAGAGCCCCCGCAGATAGAGACCAGCCACACCCACAGCGCCCAGCTCAGGGTGGCGCCCAGCTCAGGGTAGCACAAAGGTCCCTCAGGGACTCAGCATCCCTGAGTATGCAGGGAGCCCCTCAGAGGCCCTGGGACGCGGCAGTGGACGGGAAGGTAAGAGCCCCCCAGATAGAGACCAGCCACGCCCGCGGCGCCCAGCTGGGGCAGCGCCCAGCTCAGGGCGGCACCTCTGGCCCCTCGAGCGTACCATCCAGCCCACGCACTGACGCGGTTTCCAGCCTGCCAACGTCTGCCCTGTTTCCCTTCTCAGGATCTGCCATTTTTATGCAGAAGGATGAGCGTGTCTCACAGCGTCTTCCACCAGGGAATTTGTCGCAGCTCCTCCCAGGTGCAAAGCGCGTCCCCCTGCTGACCGCGGGCACAGCCGGCTCTTCGCTGAGAAGAAAGGGCCTCCCGGCGGCCTGCGGGGTCAGGTGGCTGCCCCTGCGTGCTCGGAGCCAGCACGGCATCGTCTGACCTTGGTAGGGCAGGCAGGCCGTGAAGGATGATGCTCAGCGGTTGATTCATGAATCACTGTGTAAGACTGAACTAATGGAAGCAAATTATGCATAAATATTCTCAGCTTAGATAGGTGATCACTACAGTCTGAGCTCCAGTTTTCCATATAGTTTATGGCAAAAATAACACATGTGGGGTAAGCAGTGTGGTCTCCTTAGAACATCATGAAAAAGTCTAGGTCATGTTTGCATTTGTTTACACATTCTAAAACATTCTTTCATCTTTTCAGGCTCCTTGTAGATCCGTCACTGGGCAGGCTGCCTGCCACTGCACCAGCTCCAACCTGTCTCCAAATCCCCTAAGACCAAGGAGGCTGGACGTGGCCGCCTCTTCCAGGAGAAGGCAGAAGATGTGATGCTCTGAGGACAGAAAGCAGAAATTCCTGCCTGCAAATACTCAGGGCCAGAACCACTTGGACCAGCTGCTCGAGGGCTCTGCTTGTCCCTACATGGCCTTGGGTTCCTGTTGTCCACGTGGAGGACAGACATACTACGGGAGGGGCCCCAGGGCACCGGGACTCCAGCAGCAGGTCGGGGAGGGTGTATCTGGGACAAAGGCGGGCTGGAGGCTCAGTCTGGGACCAAGTGGATGACATCCGTACAAGAGGCTCCCCTGTGGGGTGGCCGCGCGAGCTGTTCTCTGGACGGTCTGGCTCAGCCCTGTCCTGGCACCACTCACAGGCGACCCTGTCTGGATGGAGATCATGTCATCACCAGAGGCCAGATGCATCCTTTGGGAGCCCCCGGGAGGGCAGAACGGACCACAGCAAGCAGGCAGAGCACGGCAGGTCGCCCTTGCTGGGTGATGGTCTCCCAGATGACAGCCTCCATGGCAAACCAGTGGCCTGTGGCGGGGGCGGGGCATCCATGCAGGCTGATGTGATCAGAGCGCATGGAGACCCCCCAGGTTCCCGTCAGGAGGGGAGCAGACCTCAGACAGCAGCAGACCTGCGCTGTCCCAGGGTCAGGTGAGGTCCTCTCTCCCAACTCCACCTCCAGGAGAAAAGCCAGGAAGGGAAGGGATGCGGCCCGGAGGCATGAAGCCAATGGTGTTGCGGGGAGGGGGAGGTGATTCACCAGGACAAAAGGGGCCCTGGGTGCCTCTGCAAGTCACTCTGGCCCCCAGGACCCTGGGGGCTCAGGATGCATCTGGCCCAAGCAGCAGCGAGTCTCCTGCACTTTCAAGTCACAATTCTCTGTTCTCGGTGGAAACAGAACTGATTGACAGAACTGTGTCAGTTTCAGCAGCCTAGCAAAATGGTTCAGTTATACATATACACATATGTTGCTGTTCAGTCACTAAGTCTTGTGTGACTCTTTGTGACTTCATGACCCCATGGACTGCAGCATTCCAGGCTTGCTTGTCGTTCACCATTTCCCAGAGTTTGCCCAAACCTAGGTCCATCGAGTCGGTGATGCCATCCAGCCATCTCGTCCTCTGTCGTCCCCTTCTCCTCCTGCCCCCAATCCCTCCCAGCATCAGGGTCTTTTCCAGTGAGTGACATTCTTTTCCATTGTAGGTTCTTACAAGGCACTGAATGTGGTTCCCTGCGCTAAAGAGCTCCTTGTTGCTCATCTAGTTTATATACAGTAGAGTGTATCTCTTAGTCCCAAACTCTTAATTTATCCCCCCTTCCTTTATCGGTAACTGTAATTTTGTTCTCCGTGTCTGTGAGTCTGCTTCTGCTTTGTAAATGTGTCCACCTGTGTCACTGTCTAGATTCCACATATGAATATCGCATGGTGTTCTCCTTCGTATGGTAATCTCTGTCCATCTATGTTGCTGTGGATTGCACTTTTCGCCCTGTGTATGGCTGAGTAGCATTCCATCGTATGTGTGCCCCGTCTTCCTTACTGATTCCTCCGTCAATGGACATTTAGTTTGTTTTCAAGTCTTCAGTTCAGTCGCTCAGTCGTGTCTGACCCTTTGCAACCCCACGGGCTGCAGCTCGCCAGGCTTCCCTGTCCATCACCAACTCCCAGAGCCTACGCAAACTCATGTCCCGGTCTTGGCGACTGTGAGTCTTGGCTATTGTAAATAGTGGTGCTGTGAACACACTGGTGCACATATCTTTTTGAGTCATGGTTTCGTCTGGATATACGCCCAGGAGTGAGACTGCTGCATCGCGTGTGTGTGAAAGTCGCTCGGTCGTGTCCAGCTCTTTGCGGCCCCATGGACTATACAGTCCGAGGAATTCTCCCGCATGGCAGCTCTACTGACTGCTTTTTAAGGCGCCTCCTGCGCGTCTCCACCACTCACTCCACGTCACAGCGCCTGCGGTCACTCTCACGGGGGTGAGCATCGTCTCCACCACTCACTCCACGTCACAGCGCCTGCGGTCACTCTCACGGGGCTGAGCATCGTCTCCACCACTCACACTCCACGTCACAGCACCTGCGGTCACTCTCACGGGGCTGAGCGTCGTCTCCACCACTCACACTCCACGTCACAGCGCCTGCGGTCGCTCTCACGGGGCTGAGCATCTCACGCACAGATGCTGGTCGGTACTTCCTTCTCAGGCTCTGCATTTCACTGGACCCTCGGCCTGTGTCACTCCATTCACCCTCCCAGGGACCCCAGGAGATCCTGCAGTGAGGACCTTTGCACAGACAAGAAGACTGAGGCCCCGAGTGGGAGCTGTCGACGGCCTCCCCCAAGCTCATGGGACTCCCCAGCAGGCCAGAGAGGGTGCTCTCGGCCTAGCCCAGCCCCGTCCCGGTTTCCTCCTCCTGGGCTCTCTGTCCTGCCTGAGTCACGCAGTGGGGGTCCAGGAAGGGCTGAGGGCCCTGGACACTGGGAGCCCCCGGCAGGGGGCAGGTGGATGTCGGTTGCCCTTCAGGGGCCCCGTTCGGCCTCCTCCAAGGCAGCGTCCAGCCCACCTGCCCAAGGGCTCAGCTGACGAGGCAGGAAGGGGCGTGTCTGGTACTTGCTTCTCTGATGCCCACGGGCACCCTGCAGGCCAGGTTCTGAGATGAGCACCCTTGTCCTGACGTCCTCGAGCCGTAGACACGGTTCTGAGAGGCCTGGGCTGCTAACCCCCCGGAGGGCTGGCTTGCAGAGGTCGCGGCCCCTGTCCAGAGCTGGGTAAGAGTGATGGACACACCTGAGGCTTTAGCTGACGGTGGCTGCCACCAGCCTAGACAGGTGCCACTTCCCCAGACGCCTTACGCCACTTACCAGCCCGTCTGCTGAGCTCGGGAAAGCTGAAGAAGGACAGCCCAGTCGTCACAGAACCAAGGACCCTCGGAGCCCAAGGGCTCTCCCTCCCACTCTAGGACCTTTCTATGGGTCACCATAAATGAGGGTCTGGGGATGTGTGGACATTGGCATAAAAGCAGTTTCCCTCCCAAGAACACCCAGGACCAAGGATGCTGAGGGCGGATGCTGAGGGGGCCGGCCTTTGCCTCCCTCAAAATGTCCAAAATTATGGATTCCAAAGACAGTGATTAAAAAAAAATGTTTCCATCTGGAAGGTCTTAGCTCCACTGGAGCATTTTTGAGAGCTGATCATGAAAAAGTAAAGGTAGCTTTAAAAGCTTACCTTCCTAAAAGAACCTTTAGGGAAGCCAAACTCCTTCCCCCTGAGCTGAGCGGCGAGGGCATTCCTCAGGACGGGGGCTCTCAGGACCCTCGGCCTGGCAGGGGTCCCTGGGCCCCGCCACGCTCCTCTGCCGGCTCGTCCATCACCGCCTGTTACTGTAATTTTAATAAATGTTTATCTCATTTTCCTTGTGTAATCCGATTACTTTTGTTTTCTTAGCCAGCATCCAGGATCTCTCCGTTTCCAGAATGCTGCCAGTCCATCCACTTTGGATAGGAACAATTCAATTAATTATCATTAAGCGTCGACTCTTGGTATCACTTTGGGGGAAATCAGTGAAACAGGAGCTACCAGCCCCCGTGCCGCACAGGGCAGGGGGGTGATCTGGGCATCTGAGCCACCCAGAGCCACCGTCCTCAGGGCCCCTAATGACATTCCGAGCTGCCAGCTCATTCACAGCCCCGCGGCCTGGCAGCCCTGCTTGGAGGGGGAGAAACTGAACGCTGAGTGTGAAGGCTGTGAAAATGTGCAGAGTTGCGGTGAGTATAGACCGTCTGTTACCAGGGCTGCCAGGAGTGGCCAGAGGGTCTGATGGGGAGGAATGGGTCATGTGCACTTGGGCACGTGTGTGTGTGTGTGTGAGTGTGTGCACACAGGTACAGACACGTGTGTGTATGCACACCTGCCTCCTAAAAGAAAAGCCTGTTCTGATTCTGATAAGCCCGGCCTGCTCTGTACCATCCTGTGGGTTCTGTTCCCCTGATGAACCCTGGCTAATTCAGGGGGACAGAAAATGCCAGTGCAGTGAAGTGGCTGCTCTCATAGAGAAGGACTGGAGAGGCACGGAGCTCAGGCCAGGGGTCCACACATCAGGAGGGGAGTGTAGAGATGCTCAGCTCCTGGGAGAACTGGAGTCCATGTGAGGCCAGAGAACGTGCTGTTCAGTCGCCCAGTCATGCCCAGCTGGTTGCAACCCCGTGAACTGCAGCGCCCCAGGCCTCCCTGTCTTCACCATCTCCCAGAGTTTGCCCAAGTTCATGTCCATTGCATCTGTGATGCCATCCAACCATCTCATCCTCTGAGGCCCTCTTCTTCTGCCCTCAGTCTTTTCCAGCCATCAGGGACTTCTCCAGTGAATTGTCTATTCCCTTCAAATGACCAAAGTACTGGAGCTTCAGCTTCAGCATTGGTCTTTCCAATGAGTATTCAAGGTTAATCTCCCTTAAGATTGACTGGTTAGATCTCCTTGCTGTCCAAGGGAATTTCAGGAGTCTTCTCCAGCACCACAGTTTGAAGGCATCAATTCTGTGGCCTTTTGCCTTCTTTACAGTCCAGCTCTCACAACCGAATGTGGCCCCTGGGAAGATCACAGCCTTGACTACATGGGCCTTTTTCAGCAGAGCAATGTCTCTGCTTTTCAACACCTTGTCTAGGTACGCCATCACTTTCCTGCTAATACGCAGTCATCTTCTCTTTTCATGGCAGCAGTCACCGTCTGCAGCGATTTTGGAGTCAAGAAAAGGAAATCAGTCTCTACGTCCACATTTTCCATTTTTCATGCAGTAATGGGGCCAGATGCCATGATCTTAGTTTTTTGTTTTTTTTTTTTAATATTTAGTCTTAAGCTGGCTCTTTCACTCTCCTACCAGAGAATTAGGAAGCAATAGACGGATGTCAGGTGGGTGGGGTTAGTGAGAGGTCACAGACAAAGCCAGGTTGACTGCAGTTGTCAGGGTGGCTTGAAGAGGGTGGAGGTCATCTGGGTTTGGTGGTACACTGGCTTCTAAACTACACCATTGTGTTTAAACTTGACCCTGAGGATGAAGGTGGCCTTGATATGGGAAGGGCCTGAGCAGTTCCACCATTTGAAGCAACTGATCTGACTGTTGCATGGATAAAGCCCTCGGCCCAACCCAGGTGGGAGGTCCAGGTCAGCGCCTGCCGCTGGAGGTCTCTGGAGAAGAGGCTGATGCTGGAGGAGGCAGGGTGGACGGGGTGGGGCGGACACTGAGCTGAGCGTGACTGGCTCTGACCGAGGTGGCAAATGGCTCAAAACAACACCCACTCACCATCTCCTCACTTCTGTAGGTCCTATGTGCAGGCATGGGCTAGCCTAACGCTTTAATCCAGGACCACCAGGCCGCATCTCAGATGCTGACGGAGTATGCAGCCTCATCGGAGACTCAACTGGAGAAGGACGTGCTCCCCAGCTCAATCGCATTGTTAGTAGACCCGGCTCCGTGTACTTACAGCGCTGAAGTCTCTGTCGTCTTGCCAGTGCTCAGCTGGGACCCTCTCTCTCGGCCCCAGGAGACCACCGTGTTTCTCCCCGGCTCTCTGCCACAGGGAGCCCTGTTGCCCCAGTCTGCTAAGACAGAGCCTTGTTTAATGTGACCCAATTGTGGGGGTGGCTCTCCCCATGTTTGTCACACTCAGCTGGCCAGAAGCCAGTCTAGGTTTGAGCCCACACTCCAGGGAGTGTGTCCGCCACAGAGTTGTTAGGGACGCGGTGTCGAGGCTAGACTCTCACCGGCCTGGGAGCGCTGGGGTGGATTTCAGCTCCATCGCATGTCAGCTTCTCTGCCTGAGACTCAGAGGAGGCCGCCCTGGAACGTGCATTGTCCGGCAGGCCCTGGGCCTCTCCCTGGCTCTGCCCTGACTGCCCTGGTGAGCAGAGACCAGCACTCTGGGCAAAAACTGCCCTCGGGACCTTATAATTTATCACACTAGCAGAACAATTCAACAGCACTTCCAGGACCACAACTGCAAGCTGGAGCGCCCCTTTTCAGACCAGGATGAGTGCCAGCCCTGGTGACACCCACCCATCAGTGTGGCTCCTGCAAGCCAAGGCGCTCCAGGAAACCTGGGATGTAGCTCTACATTGTACCACAGCCTGGATGGCCAGACTCAGGTTCAAGGCCCAGGGCCAGTTCCTACTTTCATACAGTGTGAACAAATAACAGTCTCCTCAGTGTGAGCAGGAACAATTAAACTTCTTTATTAAAGCTTTGAGGAGATGAGATGAAAAGTGCACTGGGATGACCCAGAGGGATGGAATGGGGAGGGAGGAGGGAGGAGGGTTCAGGATGGGGAACACATGTATACCTGTGGCGGATTCATTTTGATATTTGGCAAAACTAATACAGTTATGTAAAGTTTAAAAATAAAATAAAATTAAAAAAAAAAAAAGAAAACAACGCTCAGCAAATAATTTAGGAGGCAGAAGGCACTGACGGATGGCGGGTGTCGTTCCTGCAGTTGTAAATGAGACGCGATTGGCGCATCACACACTGCTGTGACTGGGAGAGTCAGGCACGCGTAAAGCCAACCAGCTTGTGTGCGTGCAACGTAGATCGCTTCAGTCGTGTCCGACTCTTTGCGACCCCCCACACTGCAGCCCGCCAGGCTCCTCTGACCATGGAATTCTCCAGGCAAGAATATTGGAGTGAGTAGCCAGCCCCTTCTCCAGGGGATCTTCCCCACCCAGGGATCGAACCCCACTCTCCTGCTCTGAAGGCAGATTCTCCACCATCTGAGCCACCAGGGAAGCCCAGCACAGGGTATAAAAACCTCTGATTCCCACCATAAAGAAGAGGCGCATATCAGCTGGTTGTGCATCTCAGTGCTTCCCCTGCAAGTCGCTCCCCGGGGCCCCGTAATTGCTTTAGCCAACCATTAACCCAGCCAGGAACTAACAGACAGTGTATTATTGTTTAAATAATGCATTTGCTTTGAATACACAATTACAGAGCTTGGATGCAGGATCATGAGAGCAATATAATTCAGCACGGATCTTCAGCAGGTGGGTTGGGCTTCTTCATTTCAGCTCAGTTCAGTCTCTCAGTCGTATCCGACTTTTGGCTACCCCATGGACTGCAGCAAGCCAGGCTTCCCTGTCCATCACCAACACCCAGAGTTTGCTCAAACTCATGCCCATCAAGTCAATGATGCCATCCAACCATCTCATCCTCTATCATCCCCTTTTCCTCCTGCCTTCAATCTTGCCCAGCATCAGGGTCTTTTCTAATGAGTCAGTTCTTCGCATCAAGTAGCCAAAGTATTGGAGCTTTAGCTTCAGCATCAGTCCTTCCAATGAATATTCAGGGTTGATTTCCTTTAGGATGGACTGGTTAGATCTCCTTGCAGTCCAAGGGACTCTCAAGAGTCTTCTCCAACACCACAGTTCAAAAGCATCAATTCTTCAGTGCTCAGCTTTCTTTATAGTCCAACTCTCGCATCCATACATGACCACTGGAAAAACTATAGCTTTGACTAGATGGACCTTTGTCAGCAAAGTAATGTCTCTGCTTTTTAATATGCTATCTAGGTTGGTCATAACTTTTCTTCCAAGGAGCAAGCATCTTTTAATTTCATGGCTGCAGTCACCATCTGCAGTGATTTTGGAGCCCAAGAAAATAAAGTCTCTCACTGTTTCCATTGTTTCCCCATCTATTTCCCACAAAGTGGTGGGACCTGATGCCATGATCTTAGTTTTCTGAATGTTGAGTTTCTTAGGGAGTGTCTTCAATGTTCAGGCAGCATAAGGTCCCTGAGCCTCCGCGAGGTGGGGTCTGAGGATCTGCAGAAGAAGCTGTGTCTCCACCCCCATCCCACCCCACCCTACCCCACCCCACCCTGGCTACCATCCAAGTAGCCGCTGGTCAGAGGGTGGAGCTGGAGGAAGAGGAACAGGGAGGGTCATGTGGGAGAGGGCGGGGGCTCAGGTCAGCTCAGCCAGGTTACAGGAGTCCTGCCCTGGGCTCCGGGAGTGTCCAGAGTAAGGGTTTCCGATAGCTTAGAGCAGGCCGGCTGACTCACACCGGGGCCGAGGTTCACCCAGAGCCACAGCTCACTGCCATCCTGACCCTCCTGACCGAGGAGGGTGCCGGGTCACCTTCCCTCCGACATGTCGCCTTAGGCCACAGGGATTCCCAGCTCACCCTTGGCCGCCACGCAGGGCCTGCCCATGGGCCTTCCTGCCCCGGGAAGGCAGGACATCACGCTCCGCGGACTTAGGCTGTTGAGGAGCCGAGGTGCTGGATGAAGGCGAGCGTCTCCTGTCTGAGGGGCACCAGACAGCTTGACAGTAGGGACCGGACCACCACTGGGCCTGGAACCTGGGACCCTCAGCCCCTCTTCCCTCGCTTCCCCACGTTGCTCTGCATGTGTGCGCTGATTTCAGTCCCCAGACTGCCCCGCGGTCTGAAGATAATGGGAAGGAAGTGACTGGCAGCTGTCCTAGCAGCGGGGGACAGCACGTTGCGCTGCGTGCCTGGTGGGGGGTTCTGCCTGCTGGTCTTCGAAGTGAAAATTAACCCCAAAGTCGTTTTGAACATTTCAATAAGTATTTTTAGCTTCTCAAAAGTTGCTGCCGCACCCTGCGTTAGAGGCAGTGCTCCTGTCTTAGCCTGGCATTTAGCCTTGTGCAGAAAACCATCCAGCTGAGGCCTGAGGAATCACGCAGATGCTCTGAGGGTCACCTGTGCGGAGGGTTCCAGAGGGAGCTCACAGGAAAGCGTTCAGACCACAGGGGCTTAGGGTCTGCGCCTTTGACATTTTCTCCTGTTTATGTCAAGCTTCAGAGCTGGAAGATGATGCAAAGTCTGTAAAGGGATTGTTACACTGAATGTCAGTGACTGTCACCAATGATATGAGGGCAGACAGAGGGGTGTGTGTGTGCATGTACGTGTGTGTTTACTTGATATGGACCCCAGAAGGGATGATCATTTCCCTCAGGGTTGTCCAGCCCAATGACAGAACTTGAATCCATTCAAGGCCCACATTTTAATCTTCTTCCTGAATGAAGAAAGGTGGGTGGCATATCAGAGTTTATTAGAGTCTCCAGAGGAACAGAACCAGTAGGATGGATAGATGCATAGGCTGATCAATCCCCTGTTTGATTGATAATAGATAATAGGGAGATAGATAGATAAATGTTCAGTTGCTCAGTCATGTCCGACTCTGAGACCCTATGACCTGCAGTACACCAGGCCTCCCTGTCCTCCAGTATCTTCTGGAGCTTGCTCAAACTCATGTCCATTGAGTCAGTGATGCCATCCTACCATCTCATCCTCTGTCGTCCCCTTCTCCTCCTGCCTTCAGTCTTGCCCAGCATCAGGGTCTTTCCCAAGGAGTCAGCTCTTCACATCAGGTGGCCAAAGTATTGGAGTTCCAGCTTCAGCATCAGTCCTTCTAATGAATATTTAGGGTTGCTCTCCTTTAGGATGGACTGGTTGGATCTCCTTGCAGTCCAAGGGGCTCTCAAGAGTCTTCTCCAACAGCACAGTAGTAAGGCATCAATTCTTTGGTGCTCAGCTTTCTTTATGGTCCAACTCTCACATCCATACATAACTATAGGAAAAACCATAGCTTTGACTAAACGGACTTTTCTTGGTAAAGTAATGTCTCTGCTTTTTAATATGTTGTCTAGGTTGGTCATAGCTTTTCTTCCAAGGAGCAAGTGTCTTTTAATTTTGTGGCTTCAGTCACCATCTGCAGTGATTTTGGAGCCCAGAAAAATAAAGTCTGTCACTGTTTCCTACATCTGTTTACCATGAAGTGATAGACAGATAAATAGATAGATGGTAGATAGATAACAGATGATGGACAGTAGCTAACTAGCTAGTTTGCTGGAGGGAGGTGAGGAATCGACGCACACAGCAGTCGCTGAGCGGGAGACCAGGGCAGCCACTGGCGCACCCCAGCCTGAGTCTGAAGGCCTGAGAACTGGGAGAGTCAGCAGTGACAACCCCAGTCGAGTCCAGAGGGAGACGACAGGCGGGAGAGACAGCACGCCCCTCTGACCCAGCCTTTCCCTCCTACCCAGGCCTTCAGCAGATTCCCTGGACGCTGCCCCCCAACACGGGGGAGGTCCACCTGTGTCCTCCGTCCAGTGATTCACAGGCTACTCTCATGGGAAACACCTTCACTGACACACCCAGAATAACATTGGCTCAAACCCGGGTGACACACGGAGCTAACCGTCACACGAGCTGAGCTCACGCAGAGACTCAACACAGAGCATGCGGGGCGCGCGCACCCCAAGCACAATGCGCACGCGCAGAATGTAGACGAGGGTCACACTGCGGTCACAGGGCTGAAGGCCTGAGATACTAATGGGTCTGAGTGGGCTTCTCTTTCGTATTAGCCAGAGCAGTGACGTGTGTGCATGTCTAAGCAGGAGCCAGAAGGTGCTTCTGAAGGAGAGAAAACGTGTCAGGAGCAGAGACTGGAAGCCTGGCTTCTCCGTGAACATCAGCGCTCAGCTGGCACTAGAGACAGTCTGGAGTCGGGCAGGCTTGTCTCACTTCATCCCTGTCTTCGTCCTTCACCTGCATTCGATCACCTTGTCTCCATCCTGTTCTTCCCAGCTCATTCTTTTGTCTCTTGTTTTGAAAATATTTCCTAATTATAACT